>NC_037353.1:37367319-37981226 GCF_002263795.3 Bos taurus | reverse complement strand
GTGTGTTAACTTACATTCTTTTCTAGATAACTCTTGAAATCGGTCCTAATATTTATCCACATTTTCCAATGAGAAACCTGAGGTGAGGGAAGTTAAAAGCCGATCTGCAATGACATAACCAACATGTTGTAAAACTTGAACCCAGGCTGCCTGGTCTCAGAGTCCATGCTCTTATCTACTACTATATGCAATTTCTGCCAATTGAACCTTTCAGGAAGACACTGTTACAACTTTTCTGTGATGTCTCCCAGATATTTTTCTTCATGTTTAGATCATAGGCAAACCTATAAAAATATTTTTAAATTACCATGTGTTATACACTAACAGAGTGGTTCTCAAAGTATAGTTCTCTGTCATCAGCATTATCTGGATAGTTATTAAAATGCAAATTCCCAGACTCCACCCTAGACCTACAGCATCAGAAAGTCTAGGTCTGGGGCCAGCCATTTGTGGCTTAACAAATCCTCCAGGTGATTCTAATATACACTGATGCTTAAGAACGGCTGTGTTAATGGTGTGCCCTTGACCAGGTCTTCCAAGAAGTAGACACCAAGATAGGATGAAGCACTTGAGAACCTCATTAATGGAAATTCCTCTGTTAGAGGATAGAGGTTGAGAGTCATGCATTTCCCTTCTCCAGGGGATCTTCCCAACTCAGGGATGGAACCCAGGTCTTCTGCATTGCAGGTGGATTCTTTATCAACTGAGCCACAAGGGAAGCTCAAGAGTCATGCAGGAAGAGAATAAAGGGGAAATAGGAGGAAGGCTGAGATAACCATTAGACTACAATACAAGTCTGATCCTGAGGAAGGAAAGGGGAGAGAAGGTTAAGTGGGGGCTGTCTAGAATGATGGTGGAGAATTCATGATATCAAAGTTGGCCAATAGAGGAGTCCTATGTCTCCCAGGGGAGAAGGCAATGGCAACCCACTCCAGTACTCTTGCCTGGAAAATCCCGTGGACAGAGGAGCCTGGTAGGCTGCAGTCCATGGGGTTGCTAAGAGTTGGGCACGACTGAGTGACTTCACTTTCACTTTTCACTTTCATGCATTGGAGAAGGAAATGGCAACCCACTGCAGTGTTCTTGCCTGGAGAATCCCAGGGACAGAGGAGCGTAGTGGGCTCCCGTCTACGGGGTAGCGCAGAATTGGACACAACTGAAGCGACTTAGCAGCAGCAGCAGCATGTCTCCCAGGAACAGGTTGGCTTTAGCTTTCTTCCCACATCCAGTCATTGTGGGGAACAGCTCATGTGAAGCATGGCCTTGACTCAAACACAGAGATGGATCTCAAAATGTGACAACTAAGATCCTCAATCTTCAGTGCTACCTAGAGATGTATGAGGCTCGTTCTCAGGGCGGCCATGTAACAGCACAGGCTATGTTATCATTCTGCAGCTGATCACTTATTTCACTTAACTACCCTTCTTAGAAATCTTGATCTGCTCACTCAGTTTAAAGGCTGGGTATTGTTCCACTGTGTGACTATTCCATTGTTTGTGTAATTAGCCCTTCATTGACAGACATTTAACCTATTTCCAATGTTTTTGCTATTCCATACATTCCCTATTCCATAGGGTGGCAAAGAGTCGGACATGACTGAAGCGACTCAGCACACACACGCACGGTGTTTCAAGGCAGTGCTGGTGGTAAAGAACCTGCCTGCCAGTCCAGGAGACATGAGAGATGGGGCTCAATCCTGAGTTGGGAAGACCCCCTGGAGGAGGGCATGGCAACCCACTCCAGTATTCTTGCCTGGAGCATCCCATGGACAGAGGAGCTGGTGGGCTATGGTCCATAGGGTCACAAAGAGTTGTCCACAACTGAAGCGCCTTGGGATGCACACACACGTGTGTGCTCACACAGTGGTTCAAAGTTCATCTCATCTTGTACACTAGAAGAATTACTAAGAAGTGAAGTTGCCTCATCCCAGCGTGTGTGTGTGTATGTGTGTGTGCTGTATTTTAATAATCACTGCTACATTCTCCTCCAAACTAGCTGCATCAATTTATACTCCTGTGAACGGAAAATAGATAAAAGTAACCATTTCTCCACACCCCAACCAATACGAGATAGTATCACTCTTAATTTTTGCCTATCTGATGAATGAAATGATGTCTTATTGTTGTTTTAATTTGCATTTCCCTGATTATTAGTAAGATTGATCATCTTTTCATTTACTTATGGGCCATTTGTGAATTTCCCCGGTGAATCACCTATTTATATCTGTACCGTTATCATTAATTTACATAGATGTGATGTATAAAATACAATAGTATTAAATTAGGAGTATCTTTTTATCATTTGGTTTTTATCAATTAATACATTCTAAAAATATTGGAAATGTTTGCATGTTAAATGGATATTTGTAACTAAACTATCAAGAAGGGGTGGATTCATGGGCTATGAACTCTGAAGAGCCCACTAAATATGCAGAAGACGGAGGGCGTTGAACCCTGGCTCCCTAGGAGTGTCAGCAAGGTTTGCACCAGGCTCCCACAGCCCTGCACAGGATGGGTCCCAGATGTGCATGCATGCATGCTAAGTCACTTCAGTCATGTCTGACTCTTTGTGACCCCCTGGACTATAGCCCTCCAGGCTCCTTTGTCCAAGGGATTTTCCAGGCAAAAATACTGGAGTGGGTTGCCATGCTCTCCTCCAGGGGATCTTCCCAACCGAGGGATCGAACTCGAGTCTCCTGTGGTTCCTGCATTGCAGATGGATTCTTTACCACTGAGCCACCAAGGAAGCCCCTCCAAGTGGTAGGGCATCAGCTAAAAACAATGTCAGGTAGGCAGGCCTTCCTTCCCACCCCATCCTCAGCTGATGTCTTGCTAGACAGTCAGATGACAAAGATTGAACGCCAGCTCTGCTCTGTGCTGTCTGCACAAGCTCGGGCAAATCATGGAACCTCTCTGAGTCTCAATTCTGTCATCCACAAAATACAGATAACCATACCCCTCATAGAGCCGCTGTGAGAATCCAAGTACAAATGCCGCCCCCACCCCAGAGATGAACCGTTAGATGCCCCATGGACAGCAGCTATCATGACTGTACTATGTGCTCCTCTTATCAATTACCACAAGAAAGAGAAATGGATTCAAATTCCTTCCCAGCCAGTTTACATCAGAAAGAAGGTGTCTATTTCCAGTTTTTTAAGGAATCTCCACACTGTTCTCCATAGTGGCTGTACTAGTTTGGATCCCCATCAGCAGTGTAAGGGGACATGAAGCATGTATATTGCCATATGTGAAGTAGATGACCAGTCCAAGTTCAATGCATGAAACAGGGCACTCAAAACCGGTGCACTGGGACAACCGAGGGATGGGATGGGGAGGGAGGTGGGAGGGGGGTTCAGGATGGGGGACACATGTACACCCGTGGCTGATTCATGTCAGTGTATGAAAAACCACCACAATATTGTAAAATAACTAGCCTCTAATTAAAATAAATTGGTTCCGTTCAGTTCAGTTGCTCAGTCATGTCTGATTCTTTGCAACCCCATGGACTGCAGCACTCGAGGCCTCCCTGCCCATCACCAATTCCAGGAGTTTACTCAAATTCATGTCCATCGAGTCAGTGATGCCATCCAACCATCTCATTCTCTGTCATCCCCTTCTCATCCCCTTCTCCTCCTGCCTTCAATCTTTCCCAGCATCAAGGTATTTTCCAATGAGTCAGTTCTTCACATCAGGTGGCCAAAGTATTGGAGCTTCAGCATCAGTCCTTCCAATGAATATTCAGACTGACTTCCTTTAGGATGGACTCTTTATTTAAAACAAATAAATTAATTTAAAGAATAAAAATTTAAAAAAAAAAAAAAACAAAGAAAGAAAGAAGGTGTCTTCAGCCCTGAACCTGGCATGGGGAACCTGGGCTTAAGATCTTCCCACCAGGCACCTCTCCAGCCCCTTCTGCAGGAACTCCCAAAGCAAAGCCTGGGACTCCCACTGGGTGTCACCCCCTCCGGAAGCCTGTCACCCTCCCAGCACCCCAGTCAGGCCCCATTTGGCACTGACTTCTTTGTCTCTTTCTGCCTGCCTTAATCTTGTGACGCCAATTAACTTTAATGAAAGTTACATGGGAAAATTGCGGGGTGTAGACACACAAATATGTCTTTAGCAGGAAAACAAGGACAGCCTTAGAACCATGGTGATTTCCAGGTGGAAAGAAATGTGGAGTTTTCTGTCTCCTCCGGGCAAAAGAGGATTTACGAAACCCAAAGAAAATAACTCTCGAAGCAGAGGCTTGAACTGTGCCAAGTTTGTGACACGAAGGAAGCTGCTCCCCGAAAGGAAGTTCTGATTAAGACTGACAACCTTGCTGCCACTCCCGGGGGAGAGGGCGGGGGACAGGCCGGCATGTCTGTTGGACAGGTAGGGGGCTCCACCCACTCACCACATGAGCCCGAGTGGGTCTGGGGGACACACCTGACTGCTGGTGATGGATTTCCCCCACTTTTATTTAATTACCCTAATTCCTCACATCTGGAGAGCCTTTCAGCATTTACAGCACACCCATTATCTTGCTTTTGCTTCCTAGCCACCTCTTAGGGTAAGAATCGCTGTGGTCCCTGTTTTGTGCGTGGGCAAAAATGAACCGAGGAAAGGGTGGGTGATTCACAAGGCAGTGAGACGACTAGAACGCAAGTACCCCACTGTTTCCTGCAGCTTTCCCCATGAATACGTATGTCCTGCTTCCTTTCTCCCTCGCCCTCCCGGAAACTTACCTCCTGAGTGTGACAAGCAGAACTTACTGAGAACAGTGAGAACAAATTCATAGGTTGCTCTGTGTTCATCACTGCAGCTGCCATTGCCAAATCCTCATATCTCTATACCCAAGGGACATCTCTAGGGTGCCTGTGCTTCCTCTAAAACTCCATCTTGAGAGGTACCTAGAGCAGTTGTCCCATCCTAGAAGGGGGGCTTTGGCCTTGCAGACTAGCCACTGCCTGATCTTGTTCAAACATTTGTGGCTGGACTCTTTCATTTTTCCCACCCCACCCTGCCCCATCAAAAGAACAAGAAAATATGTACCCTGATTATATTATTATAACATTCAACTTAAAAGAATGCCTTTGAAACTATTAAATAATAGCTCCCAGTACTCAAGTGCAGGCACTATGTCAGGCCCTGTGCTTTACAGTTTAAGCACACTGCCTGACTTAGTCCTCTCTACAGCCAGCTGATGAAGCTATTTGTGGTAAGACAGCTAGTTATCCATCAGAGAGCAATGCTCCTTCTTCCATAGTAAGAGAATGGTAGCCAAATACCTGGTTGCCCAGCTAAAGACTACATTTCCCAGGCTCCTTTGCAACTAGTCTGGTCATGTGACTACATTTATATCAGTAGACTGTTGTTGTAAGCTCTGTGTTCAACTTTGGGGTCATTCTCTTTTTTAATATAAATTTATTAATTTTAATTGGAGGCTAATTACTTTACAATATTGTATTGGTTTTGCCATACATTGACATGAATCCGCCATGGGTGTACATGTGTTCCCTATCCTGAACCTCCCTCCCACCTCCCTTGGGGTCATTCTTTAACTCCAAAGGCAAACCCTTTACTGTAATCTCTTTCTCTCTCTCTCTCTCTCTCTCATTCCCATTTCTGCAGAATGATTTTGACGAATATGGATGAGGACAATGACCCTGAGAGGCAGGGCAGTATGGTAGATGGGGTCTTGGTCCTGGAATAACCACACAACTGGAATGAACACGACTGCACATTGACTGCACATGAGCAGTTCATGCAGGACTGGCCGTTCATGCAGGACTGATACATGAGAGGAAAACACACACATATTTTTTGAGCCCCATATTTTGCCATCTCTTTGTTTCTCACTGTAGCTTTATCTTTAACTGATGCAGTATTATTATGCCCATTTTACAGATGGGGAACATAGGCTCATAAAGATTAAGTAACTTGCTCAAGTTTATATGAATACAAAGCAAGGATTCAAGCCCATGTCTGTTGGATTCCAAAACCTCTGCAAGATGATTCATTCATTCATTTACTCATCAAGGCTTTAACATCTATGTAATTGAAGCAAGAATCCCAGGGCTTTGCCGGTACAGGAGGATCATAAATCCATGTGTTGCCTCCCTCCCTTTCATCCTCAAGAGAATGCCATGCTCAAGAGGCGAGCTGCCCTGAGATGCAGATGAAAGTTAATTTCAGAACTTCTTCCTGGTCTTTGTGTAGCCATAAGTGAGTAAGTAGATGGCTCTGAAGTGGGTGCCAACTCCTTCTACAGTTTATGCTCAGAGGGCAGCCCAGGATGACCAAAGAAGGATTAAAAGAGAAACAGAGACCACCTTAATTCACACTCTAATGGCTTTTCCCTTGGAGAGGAGTCTGTGAAGATGAGGTGGCATTTGGAGAAATGTCTTTTTCTCTTAGCATGGTTTACACTGTTTCAGTTCAGTTCAGTCGCTCAGTCGTGTCTGACTCTTTGCGACCCCATGAATCGCAGCACGCCAGGCCTCCCTGTCCATCACCAACTCCCAGAATCTACTCAAACTCATGTCCATCGAGTCAGTGATGCCCTCTAGCCAACTCATACTCTGTCATCCCCTTCTCCTCCTGCTCCCAGTCCCTCCCAGCATCAGGGTCTTTTCCAATGAGTCACCTCTTCGCATGAGGTGGCCTAAGTACTGGAGTTTCAGCTTCAGCATCAGTCCTTCCAATGAACACCCAGGACTGGTCTCCTTTAGGATGGACTGGTTGGATCTCCTTGCAATCCAAGGGCCTCTCAAGAGTCTTCTCCAACACCACAGTTCAAAAGCATCAATTCTTCGGCCCTCAGCTTTCTTCACAGTCCAACTCTCACATCCATACATGACCACTGGAAAAACCATACCCTTGACTAGACGGATCTTTATTGCAGTCTCTGAGAATTCATATTTCTCATTAAAAGAGGTACCGGTGTATGTGTATATGTATGTTTGCTCATGTTCACATATTTGTGTGCCAATGTGGTCACATGTGTATACAGGTAAGTAGGTATGCTACCGTGTACGTATGTATGTATGTGTGATGTCTATTACACTTTTTGGTATGGTTATGTAACAGTTGTGAGTGTTAGGGGCGGGTGCTCCTTTGCAGTTGTGTCTGAATGAGGGTGGTGATCTACCAGTTGTTACTGGATGGCTAGGAAGAATCAGCCCTGCACACCTCCCCCTGTGAGAAACCTAGCAGACCTGACTTGGTGTGGCCAACCACACCCCACATGTCCCACTGGTCTTCTCCCAAATACACACACACAAACACGAGCTCATCTTTTTTTTTCTTTACTGGAATATAATTGATTTACAATGTTGTGTTAGTTTTAGGTGTACAGCAAAGTGATTCAACTGTACGTGTATATATATGTGTGTGTGAATATATATATATATATATTCTTTTTAGTTTCTTTTCCATCATAAGTTATCACAAGATATTGAGCATAGTTCTCTTGCTATACAGTAGGTTCTTATTGGTTAACTTTATGTTTGTTTGTTTTCATGCTCACTTTTTTTATGCTTTGATCAAATCACTCAGTTTCTTGAAAGGAATTACAAAGATTACTGAAGCTCACAGACTATCTGCTGAAAGGAGGGAGTGAATTTCAGGGTCAGGCCAAACCTCCAAGCCGAGCACGGAGCTTTCCCAGCGTGGGGTAGAGACTCACCTAGAAGGTTTAGAGGAGGAGGCGGGCTCCGAGGAGGAGAGGGCCGCCCCAGCTAGGAGCCCAGACTCCCCGTGGGTGGGAGTTGGTAGGAGTCCTATGGACTGGGAAGTTTTGCATCTTCCACTTCTACTGTTGTCAGTCCTGTTGGATACTCCCATCGCCCCAGGAAAGTCTGGCCTGGCTGTGCAGGAACAAGTGGCAACAGGGCCGTACAAGCCTGTGTATCTTCTGCCCTCACTCCCACCCTTCAGGGGTGCCCCAGCCCCTCAACCTCCCCAGAGTACAAGCGGTGACCATCCCTAAGGCGCACAGAGGTCTCAAGGATGATGAACAAGGGCCAGAGAACAACCTGGAGAGGTAGACGGGAGACAAACCTTGAGCAGCCCCATGTGTCCTGGATGGAGGTAACTCAAAGCAGGAAGGCTGAGATTGGGCTCCACCTATCCTGTTGCTGGGCCCAGGCCTTGGAGCATATGTATAGCTGAGAGAGGGTTTCCTGAGTCAGTAATGACTCCTATTATGCAAAAGGAACTTTAATATTTTCTCTTCTGTTCTATTTCATGTTTTGCCAGTGCTGTGGAAAACATCCAGCAAAGTGGTTTTGGGATCCCTTGAAATTTTGTAAGGAGTAGTTAGGAAAGCGCTTGCTGGAGTAAGTCATGCAGGAGGCAGCAGCGGGCAGAGGAGCAGCTATATCTTCATAGCTGAGGGGATGGGACCAGGGAGAGGTAACTGAGATGCCTGAAGCTGACATTTAAAGAGGCACTCACTCTCAGGGTCAGCACCCAAATTTTGTTTCTCACCTACTTTTCTGGTCACATCCTAGTCTCAGCCTTGTCACTAGGTACTTTTCCTGTGCCAGACTTTGGGCTAAGGGCTTGTGTGCACCATCACATTCCATCCTCCCAGCAGCCCCTCTTTTCACCAGGAAGACTGAACCAACAGAGATACCCAGGGAATGTCAGTATGACTATTAGCAGCCCCCAGACTTGAGAGTCCCTTGGACTGAAAGGAGAACAAACCAGTCAATCCCAAAGGAAATCAACCCTGAATATACGTTGGAAGGACTGATGCTAAAGCTGAAGCTCTAGTACTCTGGCCACCTGATATGAATATCTGACTCATTGGAAAAGACCTTGATGCTGGGAAAGATTAAAGGCAAAAAGGAGACGGGGTCAGCAGAGGTTAGATAGCATCACCAACTCCATGGACATGAATTTGAGCAAACTCTGGGAGACAGTGAAGGACAGAGGAGCCTGGTGTGCTGTGGTCCACCGGGTCACAAAGAGTCGAACACGACTGAGCAACTGGACAACAACGAACAGGACATCTTGGGTGATCAATGATGGCACCGGGACAATAAAGCAACAGGAATGGCTGGCTTGAGTGGAGAGGGCTGGCAGAGGGGCTGAAAATACCTGTATGAGAGCTAAAAAGTCACATACATAAAGAGCATATATATTCACAGCACACAGGTGGATCAGCAGATAGTAACTGAGTTAGATGTAGAAGGAAGGTAACAGTGACCTCTAGTTATGCTGACCTCGGGCAGAAAGAGCTTGACAAGGAGGATGCCCCTACAAATTCGCCCTACTGAGGTTCCTCTGTGAACATCCTTTATGCCAACATCTCAGACTGCCACTCAGGACCACAGTTAGCCTATCGGTCACCTTCGTGTGAATTAGAAAAATGCACCCCTTCCTCTGGGCGAATGCAGCGCCGCAGCCTTCCCAGCAGCCCTAGTGCCATTGGCTCAAACATCATCTTGTTAGTTAGACCCTTAAGGGCCTTTCAAGTCCTTGCTTTTGAACCAAGTTCTATGTGAAGAGAAAAAAACAGGTCAGATCCCACTCCAGAGAAGCACAAAGGCAAATTATATAAATGAACATGGCCATTCATGGAGTTTCATTGGCAAATTCAGCATTTACAAGGCAGTGGGCTCTGACGGAAATTTCCCAATGCTGTTCTTTCGCAACCCAATGTCTTGGATGGCGGTGGGAGAGGTGGACAGAGACCCCATTTTCTATACGGAGAAGCATCATAAAATATAGACCCAACTTTGTTCCCTGTATCCAAGCTTTCAGGGGCTTAGTATCCACTTGAATGATGTGGGGATATAAACCCCACTATTAAACACCCAGACCCGTGAGCCTCAGAGAAAAAACTAGCTTCCCAGCCCTGTGTAGAGAGAATCGCTACTGTGTCCAGGAAAAGCCAACAGAGCTTGGGCCCCAGGAATCCGAAAGTTACTACAGATATCAGATAAACGAGGTTCCGCCCTGCAGAGACCAGACTTGACAGGCCCATAAAGGCGGCCTAATACCCTGAGCCCATGTGCTTTTGATATCATGTCTCATTTTCTGCATGAATGAGAGACTCAGCCAAGGGAAGAAATCTTAAGTTTTCATTTACAGCTCAGGAAGCCTGGCTCGCCTGCCGTGGGCAACCATGAGGGCTGTCGCAGAGCTGGTGGCCATCTGGCCTGGCACACACGGAAAGAGCAGGGGTCCTCAGTGGCTGCTCAGTAGTTTAATGGGAAATGGAAACTCCCACGCCCTCCCGAGGCTGAGTCCTGACAAACAAGGTTTCAGGGCTGAGTAAATCTGCAGTGAGCCCTGATTTCCTGGTGCTTTGAGGGAGAAAAGGAACCCAGGGCTCATAGGTAAGGTCAACTCTGGGGCAGTCTGTTGAGCTTGTGATTAGTGACCCTGATCTGGGCGTTCAGGCCCTCTGCTCTCGCTCCCTCCAGGAAAGGGAAGTAGAAAGGAACAGACACTTACTTGGCACCTACTGTTAAGCTGCAGGCCAGCGTCTCCACCTCTAGTCTTTCTTTAACTATTATTCCCACTTGACAGATGGGAATACTAAGTCATACAGATAGTAAGTGTCAGAGCCAAGCTTCTGATGCTCCTTAGAAAACCGGCAACCTCTGGGCTCTCCTTCCTGAGAGCCTGCCCCCAAGTAAAGATCTGCTAGCCGTCATTTACACATCAGTGCAGAAGGCACCAAGGGCTTGGCTTCCCAGGTAGCTCAGTGGTAAAGAATCTACTTGCCAAGGCAGGAGACGCAGGAAACATGGGTTCGATCCCTGGGTCAGGAAGATGCCCTGGAGAAGAAAATGGCAACCCATTCCAGTATTCTTACCTGGGAAATTCCATGGGCAGAGGAGCCTAGCGGCCTACAGTCCATGGAGTCGCAGAGAGTCAGATATGACATATGCACACAAAAGTCACCAAAGGCAAAGGCAGCTGAAATTTGGTAGGAAGAAGGATGCTGCATTGAAAGTGTGTGTGCAAAACAAGCGTGCTGAGTTGACTCATGTCCAGGAGCTCCCACTGGAGGACCCCTCTCTGAACTTGAGCATTCCAAGGCCCTGTGCATGGCTTTGCCTTTGCAATTCTGTATTCTTACCCTCCAAATTTTAGCAGCTTTAAACTTGAGACTTCCCTCGCTGCATGCATGCAGATTGTGTTTTCCTGGGGAGGTGGCTTTGGAGGTGGTGCTGATGGAGATGATGGATATGTGAATATATATATATGTGGCTGAGTCCCTTCGCAGTCCATCTGAAAGTATCGCAACATTGTTGACGGTTGCCATATCCCAACACAAAATAAAAAGTTTAAAAAAAGAACTGTGTGCTTCCCCCCAGGTGTTGGCCTTTGTGGAAGCCGGAAGCCCAGCCAGGTATCCTCCTTGTTCCTTTTGGTTTCGGTGGGGAGGGGCACCATCCATGGGCTAGAGCAGACAAGTTTCCTGAGACCCTCTGCGTAAGGACACCCAAGGGGACCAGAGGGCCAGACCTTGCCCATCCTTCCAGGAGTGAGCAGGCCCTATCCCAGGGCTGCCATCCCATCACAAATGCCCACACACTGGCTTTGGACAACAGGCCAAAAATTCAAAAGGCCACAGCTCTGGAGGCCAGAAGTTCAAAACCAAGGTGTCACGGGGTCGCTTCCTGCCAGAGGCTCTGAGGGAGAAACTGTTGCAAGCTGCTCTCCGGGTGGTTGCTGGCAAGGTTTGGCTTCCCTTGACGTGTAGATGAATCACCGCAATCTCCACCTCCACCTCCACAGGGCACTCTTCCCTGGCTCTTTTGTGTCTCTGTCCAGTTTTCCTTCTCCTTGTAAGGCTATCTTAATCCAGCATGACCTCATCTTAACTTGATCACATCTGCAAAGACCCTGTTTCTGAAGGGGTACTGCAGGGTAGGACTTTAACAGTTCTTTGGGCGGGAACACAATTCTACCCACTGTAGGAGCTGGGGTCACCTTTGCCAGAGTGGCCTTATGGACTTCTGGCCCTGTCAGTGGAGCCGCAGTGGCTTCTCAGTCCATGTGCTACGGCCCTGCCGAGGGGCCTGCGTGAGCAGGGCTGATCCCAGTGGTTCATCTTGCCCAGGATAGGAGAAGTGGCCAGTCTGAGCTGTCTCCGGGCTTCCCTGGTACACCCCAGAAAGCTTGAGGCTCTCATGAGTAACAGAGGAAGAGTGGAGCTTTCCCCTTCTCCAGTCACCCCACAAATCAAAGTAGATGTCCTCTGGAAGCCCCCTGATTTATCCACCTGCCATAGACTGAATGTTTGTGTCCCCTTCCCACACAAAAAATCATACATTGAAACCTCGTCCCTAATGTAATGGTATTTGGGGCTGGGCCTTTGGGGAGGTGATTAGGGCAGATATGAATGGGATCTGTGTCCTTATAAGAGATCCTGGAGAGCTCTCTTATTCCTTCAGCCACATGAGGACAGAGGGAAAAGATGGCCACCCATGAATCAGGAAGCAAGCTCTGATCAGACAGAGTCTGCTGGTGCCCTGATTGTGGACTTACCAAATCTCCAGCCTCCAGAACTCCATGAAATAAATCATGGTGCCAAAGCAGCCTCAGACAATACAGAAAGCAATGGCTGCAGCTGAGTGCCAAGAAAACTTTATTTATAAAAACTGATGGACTGCTGGGTTGGCCCAAGGGCCATAGTTTACTGACCTGGCCTAGCTCATCAATTATCAAGCCAGTCCCTTTCATTGTTAGAGCTTAGGATGGTCCCAAATTAGAGCTGTTCTAAATAAGTCTGCAGAGATCTTGGTGCTGACATCCCAGTCTACATTTCTGACTATTTTCTTAGGACAGTGTCTCAGAAGAACTACAGTTTGAAGGCTCTTGAGTTATACTGACAAATTCAGTAAGCATCACATTTTTCCTTTGAGCCAGGCCTTACACTTTGACCCGTACCTTGGCTTGTCCCACGACTGCTTTCCAGATGTCTCAAGCAGAATTTCTGTCTCTTCTCTAAGACTTCCAATTCCTCGAGTGTAAAGATGTGACATCTTAGTCTATTATGTGCCTTGCCTTCAGCTTCTCCATCTTCCTCCTCTCCCCCACAAAGCTTGTGCACAAGTGAGTGCATGCACACACACACACACACACACACACGCTTGCCCAGTATCTATTGTGACTGCACACATAAGATACACAAGGGAAACGGGGTAATAGCTGAACGAATGAACTCTACGTGTTTAAAACCCTAAGGAGGCACAAGCCAGATCCATGTGGTTAGTCACTGACACTTGAATGTAGCGGACCTTTATAAGCTAGATGATAAATAAACCTCACTCTTTCCCAGAAAACCCTGGGCAAGACGTCAAAGAAAATAATAATCATTTGTCCTAAAGTCCTGTGTTCCTCTTTGCTTGCCCAGGGATTGGTGCCACTCCTGCGCCACCCCTTTCCCAGAGAGGCCCTTGGAAAGACAGGGATCACACAACCTGGGTTTCCCCGCTTCCCCTCATTTTCACCAACCTCCACTGGTCTGGGTCCACACCACAGGGGACCCTCTCACCAGCGCTGCCATTAATCCAGTTCATGAAAAAGTTTAAATGTTCTTTTATATTTCTTTTCACCTTGAATGTTTCGTGAAACCAAATGGCGGTTTCCAAAGGTGAAAAACTGTTATTTTCCAAGGCAAATTCCTGTGAAGTGAAAATTGCTAGCTTCACACAGCTCTACCACTGATGACTATTATTACTGTGGGTGCTAGATTAACACAATTTGATCAGGAAAAAGTAAAACCTGGGTTATATTCCTAGCAGGCCTTAAATATTTCCATGGCCAGACTTTCACAGACCAAGAGTGAGCGGGAGGTCTTCCCAAGGCTCTGGTCACCAGGCCCACCATCATCTGTCCTGTGGGTGCCCGCTGAAGCCAGTGCCCTACCAGGCACAGTCAAACTCGAGAACATGCCTCTTATCCTCCTGAAGACAGGGATGGACTCTGTAAAGAGCACTAACTCAGACCCTCTGAGAGGAGACATACAGTGTTTGCTAGTCTTTAGAGAACGGATAGAATTGCATAAGACCATGACCTGTATGGGAAACATCTCCCCGTGTATGGCAGTTCACAGAGCTGCCATGACGAGTAGCACAGACCAGGTGATGTTAACAACACAAGTTTATTTTCTCACAGTCAAGGACCAAGTCCAGGATCAAGGCATCAGCAGAGTTGGTTTCTTCTGAGGCCTCTCTCCTTGGCTTCTAGGTGGCCATCTTCTTCCAAAGTCTCCACATGGCCTTCTGTGTGTGTGTGTGTGTGTGTGTGTGTGTGTGTGTGTGTGTCTCCTAATCTCCTCTTCATAATAGTCATGTTCAGCCGCTTCAGTGGTGTCCCACTCTTTGTGACCCTATGGACTATAGCCCACCAGGTTCTTCTGTCCATGGGATTCTCCTGGCAAGAAAACTGGAGTGGGTTGCCATACTTTCCTCCAGGGGATCTTCCTGACCCAGCGATCAAACCCAGACCTCCCGCACCACAGGCAGGTTCTTTACCATCTGAGCCACCAGGCTGGTGCCAAAAGGTGAGAGTCCTGCTGGAGTCAGAAGCAGGAATGAACTCACATGTCACAAAGCATCATTCTTGGGGTTTGGACATGTGGAAAAGTGAAAGTCACTCAGTCGTGTCTGACTCTTTGCAACCCCATGGACTACAGAGTCCATGAAATTCTCCAGGCCAGAATACTGGAGTGGGTAGCCTTTCCCTTCTCCAGGGGATCTTCCCAATCCAGGGATCGAACCCAGGTCTCCCACATTGCAGGTGGATTCTTTACCAGCTGAGCCACAAGGGAAGCCCAAGAGTACTGGAGTGGATAGCCTATCCCTTCTCCAATGGATCTTCTCGACCTAGGAATTGACCTGGGGTCTCCTGCATTGCAGGCGGATTCTTTACCAATTGAGCTATCATGTGGATCTCAGCTTAAATATTGGGAAATCTGAGTCACTACTACTCTGATGTCAGAGGTTTTCTGGGCATTGTCACTTCCAAAAGGAAGAAAAAAGTGCCCCCTTCAGGTGTTTTGGGTGTCTCATCTAGGGGTCCTGCACAGCACTGAGAAGTGATAGATGTCTTCAGTGACAAGCCGTGGCTGTTTCTGCATACTTTCCTGGGTGTCTGGCTGTCAGCAGCCAAGATGGAGATGAAGAAAAGCACAAACCTCCACTTAAAAAAGAACTTAATCTCTGAAAGCCCAACACCCTGAGCTCACCACAGAATGAGAGTTTTTTCACTTCTAAGTTCTAAAGAAATGCCCTTAGTTGGAATATCCCAAGAAGTTCTTGGCTATGAAAAGCTAAGAGTCATTTTACCTAGAGACGAAATCATTTTAGCTAGAGTTAGGGTGAAGGCAGCTTTTGGGTGGGAGGAAAGGGCACAATCCCAGGCTGTACATTTGGGGGGGGTGGGGTGGTCCCTGAACTCTCTCCTGTCTGCGGCCCCCTGGAATCCCTGGGCTGGAGATAGGAGTCAGCACTGGGTTGGGTCCGTGCTTTGCAGGGCTTCAGGGTAAATTGTATGAGAAAAAATGGGAGTCTCACTCCACACCTAACTGACAATAAGAAGCTGATTTCCCAAGCTTCTTTTTGGAATGTTCTGGTAGGGACCACACCAGGCGGTTGGGGCCACTCGATTCTCATCCATTCTAACAAAACTTGAACCAACTCTTTATAAAGTCATTGAAAGAAATCCTGGAAGAACAGCTGACCCTCCACAATGGAAAGAGCATGACCCACTCTCAGGCTACTCCTTGGCAAGGCCTGGCCCCTTGGCCTAGGCTCATCTGCTGCCACCATGGCCTGGTTTCCCCAAGGCTTCCTCCAGTACCCAGCTTGGGCAAAAGCATTTCCCAGCCTCTGCCCAGCACCAGCAGCATCAGACTCACCTGGGAGATGATCAAAATGCAGAATCACTGAACTGCCCCAGACCTACTGGATCAAGATCTGCCTTTTTGCCAGATCCCCGTAACAATTTGAGAAGGCAAGGAATTTGCTGGCAAGGAACTTAAGCATCTAGTTCTGAGGCTTCATGAGAGAGCGCCCCATGCTGTGTGGACAGAGAAAACTAGCAGTGGTTTATAAGCTCTAAAGTGAGAGTCACGGGGCAGACCCTGGTAAAGTGTTCATGATGAGTAGCGACAGAATGTACTGCTGAAGACAGAGAAGGACCCTCACCACCCCTGCTGGAGAATGGAGCCAGCTGGTCAAAGCTCCAGGGTCCTGAGCATCTCCTCTATGCAGGCCTGTGCTAAAATAAATGTTCTGTAGGCTTTGCATGCATTTAATTCTTGCATCAGCCATATGAGGTTGACATTCATATTCTAAGTGAAAAAAAATGGAGGCTTTTAGTATAAGCCCCTGGAAAATCATTGAGGTGGCTCAGTGGTAAAGAATCCACCTACCAATGCAGCAGATACAATAGACTCCAGTTCTATCCCTGGATGGGAAAGATCCCCTGGAGAAGGAAATGGCAAGCCACTCCAATATTCTTGCCTGGAGAATCCCAGGGACAGAGAAGCCTAGTGGGCTACAGTCCATGGGGTCACAAAGAGTCAGACATGACTTAGTGACAGAGCATGCATGCATATAATGTTGAAGATCCCTACTCCCTGCCTGCATGCATGCTAAGTTGCTTCAGTCATGTCCGACTTTTTGCAACCCCATGGACTATAGCCTGCTAGACCCCTTTGTCCATGGGATTCTCCAGGCAAGAATACTAGACTGGGTTGCCATGCCCTCCTCCGGGGGATCTTCCCAACCCAGAGATTGATCCCATCTCTTACATCTCCTGCATTGGTGGGCAGGTTCATTTACCACTAGCACCACCTGGGAAGCCCTTCCCTAGTCTCTAAGTTCCAGCAATTCCACTTCTCTGTGTATGTCCTATAGAAACTCAACCCCGTGTGAAGTAGAAGGCATGCACTAAAATGTGCACAGAAGCGCATTTATAATTGTAAAAAAAATCAATACAGCCCAAATGCTCATCAAAAGGAGACTAGATAAATACATTTTAATGTATTCCTACAACAGGATATTCTCCAACTGGGAAAAAAAAAAAAAGGATGAAACACAGCCTTGCTTAATAGCAAGAATGAATCTCAGAAATATATGTTTAAGTGAGAAAAAAGCAAGTCACACAAGACCTCAAGAGAGTACAATACAACTATTTTAAAGCTTAAAAAAAAAAAAACCCAAACAAGCAAAAATAAGAAATATATTATTTAGGGGTGGATATGTAAATAGTAAAAAAAAAAAAAAAAGTTTGTGCTGTTTTCTGTTGTGTTCTGTTGTTTTTAAGGAAGAGAGCCATAGACACATTTCAGGATCACAGCTACTTCTCTTGTGGAGGCAGAGGGCTGAAGGAAAGAGGCCCATAGCTGACGCAAAGATATTGGAAAAAAATACCTCTTAGGTTGGGAAGTGAGTTCATGGGGATTTATCACTTATTCATATGTTGTCTGTCTTCTATTATATGTGCATATATATAATTTCCAAGAAAAATCAAAATGGTGAAAGCTGACATCAGAAAGACAACAGCTTGACTAGGATCACACTGCTAGTGATTGATAGCACTGGGGTTTGAACACAGGCAATTGACTGCAGAGTCCACGTAACCGTGAGCTGAGCTGAGCTGTCTCGTGTGTTTGGCTGCCCCCAAGAGCAGCAAATACAATATTATCCACAGGTATGACTACAGGCTGGAGAAGGAAATGGCACCCCACTCCAGTACTCCTGCCTGGAAAATTCCATGGATGGCAGAGCCTGGTAGGCTACAGTCCATGGGGTTGCAAAGAGTCGGACACGACTGAGCGACTTCACTTTCTTTCTTTCTATAGTTCCTTTTGGAGAAGGAAATGGCAACCCACTCCAATGCTCTTGCCTGGAGAATCCCATGGACAGAGGGGCCTGGTGGGCTACAGTCTATGGGGTTGCAAAGAGTCGGACAAGACTGAGCAACTAACACACACACACATGACTACAGGGCCTGGGGATGGGGTGGGGGTGGGGTGGGGGTGGGGCGGAGGAGTTGATCTGAATGACCCAGGTTACTCCACAAAGGGATAGGTGCAAATAGGTGCATGTCAGACACAACTCAAGGTGAGGTCAGTGCTGGATCATCCTCTTCCCCAAGCTGGTTCCAGGAGACTACAGTCTGCCTCTGAATCCACCTGCCTTGTTCCACTCGATGCACGGTGACCCCAGCTCACAACAGGCTCACAAATCTGCCTGCGTTTGCTCCAAGTTCCAGCGCTGTGTAGCTATCACAGATGTATAAAACAAGGAAAAGAAACAGAAGGCAGAAGAGAAAAGTAGGTATATCCTGTTCATTTTAAGTTCATCTAATAGGGAGTTTCAGGGACCCTTGCTTTTGGAAAACACATTGTAATTATTGAAAAAACTTCTATTCTCTCTTGCCTTCCTCTTGGTCCATGTTGTGAAAAGTACTCCATCCCTACTGACAGATAAGGAGGGAAGCACCCAGAGAGGGTAAACAAATTGCCCAAAGTCAAGGCCGTGTGACCTTGGACAAGTCACTTTTCCTCTCTGTGCTTCAATGTCCTCATCTGTAAAACAGAAGGGTTGACCCCGGTGATTCGCAATTGACAATCAGCAGTTCTCAGGGGAGAAAAGCAGGAGAAAATCCCCATCTCCCAGTCTGACTGATTCTTCAACACCTCTGCTTTAGGAAGACCCCATGGGTTCAAAATAACCAAAAGGAAAAGGGAAAGACAAAAACATGTCAAGAAAATACACACACACAAAAAAAGTCAACTCCTGCTGCTCTATTTATCATTTGGGCTCAGTTCTGGAGAGCCTAACAGAATAATTTGGATTTTCTGCTCATTGCCTGGCTTTGATAGTAAACAGCCCATCACCAAGCGAACACAAAGGAGGAATGAAACGGCATCGTCCCAGCAGTGGCGTGGCCAGCAGTGTGCAGAGACAACGGGCGCTGGTTTAATTTCCCCACCTCCTCCAAACTGCACTCGAAGCAAAGTCAGATGACGCCTTCCCAGAAAGTGGAAAAGGAAAATATCAATCTGTTTCGGGGAAAGTTACGAATTGCGTGTGCCTGGAATACTTGATATATGACTGTAGCCTGGTGAGCAACAAGTGATTCTGGCTGTTGCATTTGATCTCGGGATGCTAATATGCTCTCCTGACATCATCCAAATGGGGAACGACTGAGGATGTTTTATATAAGATGCTTGCAGACTTCAAAGGCCACTCTTAACCCTGAACCACCCCTCTTCCCTCCCTTTCTTCCTCCTTTCCCTCCAGACCCTCCTCTCCCTTCGCCGAGCAAATTGTTTCGGGGCCAAAAGTGATTGTAGGACGATCAAGAATCAAGGAACTTGTGGCAGGTGGTACCACCTGTGTCTGGGCAGCAGCCTCTCGGGCCGCATCTGCTCTGCAGTTGTGGAGGGAGGGAGGGGGTGCTGCATCTGAGAAGGATTCCCAGCCGGAGAGCCAGAAGCCTTGGCCGCCAGGGAGGGCAGCTGGCGGGGGGAGGGGGGACGGAGAGGGCGGGCGGCTCACTCACATCCTTCTACCCTCCAGCTCTGAGAGTCAGAGGAGGACTCCTTGGGGAACCGAGTGCCTGCATGCAACCCCCACATTTATCACAGATGAGGAAACTGAGGTCTGAAAAGACAAACTCACAGTCAGCCACTGAGGGGTGGGGGCAGAAGCAGACCCCAGGTGCCCTGACCTCCAGCCCTGAATTCTTCCCCTGCACCAAGCATTGCCCCCGGGGCTTGGCCGGTTAGAGAAAGTCATTCCATCCATCTTCTCCGTCCTTTGGATGAATGGGAGCTAACATTTAACCAGGGCTCCCTGGGCCAGGCACTGTCCTCCCACCTACATGAATTAACTCATCTTGTCATCCTATTGATCCAGTGGTCCTCAGTGGGGGTGATTTTGCCCCCCGGGGAGTGTCTTTATTATCATGATTGGGTTGAGGGGGTGCTCCTGCATGCCTGCGTAGAGGCCAGAGATGCTGCTCAATATCCAGCAATAGACAAGAGAGCCCCGCACAACAAAGAATCATCCAGCATCCAACATCAACAGTGCTATGACTGGGAAATTGCATTAACCCTACATAGTATTTTATCATCATCATCGTTATAGTAGTCGTCTTGTTGTAATGGTGGTGGTAATTTTCATGCTACAGATGTGGAAGCCGAAAACAGTGACATAGCCCCTGAGTGGCAGAGCCAGGATGTAAACCTAGGCTGTCAAACTTCTAAAGGAAAGGGGACCCAAGTTTCCTCTCTTTAGGAGGCCAAATTCATCTAAAAAAAAAATCTCAGAAATACAGCTCAAGCCAAAGAACCCTTAGCCCTCACCCAGATTCACTCCCCTTCCCAGAGTGATGCGCAGTTCTGGCACATCCTTTCGGCCTTTCCTCTCTGCATATGTGAATGCATAGAGCTCCAGTCCTGCTGTGTGGTCCTGAAATGTCTCTGTATCTTTTGCAACTTTCTTTTTCTCCCTTACTCGTTGTCTTCGAAATCATTCTACAGCAGGACATGCAGGCCGACAGTATTTTTAAGCAACTATTTAATATTCCATAATTTGGATATCATCACTCCCCTACTGATGGATATTTGGGTTGTTTCCAGTTTTGGACTCTTTGAACCACCTGATATGGTAGTTGGAAGTAGAGGCTTTGGGCTCACAGAAACCTGGAACTGAATTTTGGACTAGCTCTGTGACCATGGGGGAGTTCCTTGGCCTCTCTGAGCCTTGCATTCCTTGTCTGTCAAATGAGAACCTCACAGAATTAAAGTTTTCAGTGACATTGAGTGAAAGGGATGAATGAAGTGTCTGGTACATAGGGAGTGCTCAAAAGTGGCAGAATTTGCTATTATTTTTTACCACACCTCAATTATTATTTGCGTTATTACTATTACTATTCATATTATCATTATTAATCCAGTTAGTTAAGAGTCTGCTGAAGCCAATTCACCCAGAAATTCCATCAAAATCCTTCAGAGAAAGTGGGCCAAATGATGGAGTTTCCCATGTCCAAAGACTTGAAACACTTTCCCGGCATGAACTGACTCAGCTACAGGGCACCCATCAGGAAACTGGGGGGCGAGAGGGGCTCACGTTGCTAAGGCAGATTTAGTGTGGACCACTTCCCACCTTGGGATTCCCTTATGGCTCTGCTGGTAAAGAATCCACCTGCAGTGCAGGAGACCAAGGTTCAATCTCTGGGTTGGGAAGATCCTCTGGAGAAAGGAAAGGCTACCCACTCCAGTATTCTGGCCTAGAGAATTCCACAGACTGTATAGTCCATGGGGTTGCAAAGAGTCAGACACAACTGAGCAACTTTCACTTCATACTTCACACCTCCCACCTTAACCAATGCAGAAAGGCCAGCATCCATGGGAGACTCAACTGAGGGGTTTTCAAAAAAAAATTCAAAGGAAACAAGGAGAGGGGAGTTCTGTGCCCAGCTGACACCTAAACTGGACAAGATAAAGACATCATACTTGACAAGTCCAGCTCATGACTCAGTGGGCCATGGTGACTAGGGGTCTTGACAGCCAAAATTCCTAATCACATCTGCAATTCAGGGAGAGGCCAGATGGGAATGAGATGGTTCAGAGGCTGAGGCTGGCCTTGGGCTCAATTTTGTAAACAGGGCTCTCTTCAGCTCTTTCTTGGTTGTTCCCTGAGAAAGTCTCCCACACTCCTTAGGGATGGAGGGTGGAAGGATGCCTCTTTTAGGGGCCCGAGGCAAGCGTTCCAGAGCAGAAGCTTGCCAAGGAGTTTGCAAACTGAGGCAGTTGTGCCAAGAAGAGAGTGCCAATCTCTACTGTTATTACTGCCCAAATCCTTGGAGGGGGAGGGGAGAGAGGGAGCGGAGGGCAATCATAACATATTCCTGGTATCCTTCCCTACCCGTCCTCCTTCTGGGTCCGGATGAGGAGGGATCTGCCACTCTGGCTATGAAAGTGGGGTCATACCAGGGTAGACCAATCACAGTAGAACCTTACCTAGAATCAGTGAATGCTCTGAGGACAATACCTGACTCAAGATGAGACCTTCACAGATCTCCTGGATTTTTTTTTTCCAGACTGGGAGGAGAGGGGTAATAGCTCTCCTTCCTAAGCTAATAGACCCTGGGAATCTGGCTCTAGAGCTGCTAGCAGCCCAAAAGCACAAGGCCAGTGCAGAAACATCCATGGAGACACAGCGGGGGGCATCTGGTGGCTAATCAAATGCCCAAAAGCACTCCTGTTAATCCTCCCTGGATACCTGAGCCAATTGATTGATTTTTTTTGTTTGTTTTGTTTGCGTTGCACTTCTGTCATTAGCAAATAAAAAGGGTTCTGAGTAAATATATCAAGGAAGTCCGGTAAGGAAGTACTGTGACTGGCTGTGGCCTCAGGGACACTCAGAGACCGGGAGATCCAGAAGGGTCATTGGTGACCAGGTAAGTACACGTTCCTCAAAAACCGCTCTCCTTTTTCAGAGAGGGGAGGCTTGTCCCACCCAAAGTGAAAGTCAGACCCATCAGTCCCAGATCATGAGTCCCACAGTCCTGCCAGTGTCCCGGAAAGGATCCTCCCGGTGCCAGCACGTGAGGAAGACCCTCACACTCAGAGCTGAGCTGAGGGCAGGCATAAAAGCCCAAAGAGGAACTGAATCCTAAGGAGGGAAACAGACTCCAGCCAGAAAGAGATAGGAAAGAAACACACTCCTGAAAGACCAAAACGGCTTCATTCATTCATGAAGGCTCGCTCAGGATTCCAGGAATATAGGCCAGTCAGCCAAGGGGAGCTCAGTGGCATTTATCTGGGGACTGGAGGTACCCTGTTACTACCTGGGCTCTCTGCAGGATGGCACCTGAGCCTGGTTTTCTGCCTGGCTCTGCCCCTCCCCAGCTGTGTGTCTGGATGAAGGATACATGTAAGCACACGTGTGTGTACCGTGTGCTTCCCAAGACCTGAGTGGGATACCGGGATGACACAGCTATTGCATGAGTGTCTGTGAGAGGTGGCAAGGGCATGTGATGTTCATAAATAAGGCAAGTACACGTGGGTGAGTGGACATGGGTGTCTTACAGAGGGTAGATGAGGAACAAAGAGCGACAAGTACGTGGAAAGGGGGTAACGGATAGTGAGGGGAGTGTGAATACTGTGTGTGTGTGTGTGCACGTGCGCACACATGCCTGCACATGAAAAAACAGGCCTCGAAGATGGAGGGGTACCACTTGACTCGGGGAAGTGGAGTGGGTGGGATGTGCTTGCGGGGCGTATATGGCAGAGCTGGGGGATGGGAGTGAGGGGTCTGCTGGCAGTGAGCAGCCCCCGAGGGGAGACCCTACCAGACCTTCCAGGTGAGGCAGCAGACAGTCCCATATATCAGGCCCCCTCCTCCCAGACCCTGAGCCCCAGGTAACTGGCTTTCCTAGCTAGTGCCAGAGTGGTGTACCCCAGGGCCTCGTGGCCTGGCCAGCTGCCTGTGTTAGTAATCCAGCCCAGAAATGCCAGCCTGATTCCTCACCCCAGGGTGCCAACACGCCTCATGTTTGGCTTGGAGGCTGGGGAAATGAACTTGTCGGGAAAGACAATCTAATTTTCTTTTCCAGTCCTAAGGCACCTTCTGAATGCCTCCGAGAGAAGTAATGAGCAAACCTGAGTTGATGATGATCAGTCTGGCGGCGCTGTCTTTGGTGAGCTTCCCACAAGAACTTCCAAGGGGGCAGCTAAACCCATGGTCTTCAAGAACCAAGAGCTCTGCTTCCATGGACATGACTGCCTGCCGTGGCTATGTTCGGGCCCCTCTGGAGTCCCCCACTCTGCAAGGGAAGTGTGGGAATCTCTGGGATCTGTAAGCCCATCTCCAGGAACCAGAACCACCAGGAAATCGGAGCGACTCATTTCCGGGGCTGAGAAGCTGGGTCCCCAGGCACCTCGCTGGTACGCAAGTTGGAGCAGGCCTGGCCTTAGTCACATCTCCACTTCTAATCCTGGTCCACGTCCAGCACCCACATGCCAAGTGGCTGGAATATTTGGTCCTTCCTGGTTGTCCATCTTCTCCACCCCACCCATATTCCCTCAACCCAGGCCTTTTCTACCCAAACCCAGGGCCACTCCCCATCCTGCCCACTCCTGCCAGCCCTGGATTGACAGGGTTAGCGGCCAGCAGGAGGTGGGCCGCTCTCTGCTTTCACAGGAAGGCTCCCCGGGGAGACCCCCACGTCCAGCTGAGCTCTGTGCGTGACCCACGCCCTAGTTCCTTCCTCCCTCCCGGATGATGAAATCATAGCCTCGATCTGGACCTGTTCATGCCACAAGACAAATTGTCAAAATGTTTTGATCTAATTGGGTCTTTTTCAAGTCAGCTGAAAACCATCAGGCGGGGAACCAGATGGAGCTGGTGATTAATGAGGGACATTTGGTTGCTTCTCCACATCCATCATGGAGCCCCATTTGGGCGGGTGTGTTCTCATCCTCCGCCACGAATGGGTATGACCAGGCAGATAACTGAGGCCTCGCTTCCACGCTTCCGTGGGCTCTTCCCCTGAGGCTCCAAAACCCAGGGTCCAGGAATGACTGCTCCTGGACAAGCCCCTGACTCAGAGATAGCCTCTTGTCCACAAGCGGCCCCAGCCCCATTGGGAACCACGTGTGACACTGCCAGGCTCCAGCGCAGGTAGGGGACAGAGGGGAAGAGAGAGCATTTCTGTGAGCCCGGGAGACATGTTGGCTGCAATCGAGCCCGGGATCTGGGTTTGCAGGCTCTATTGCTCAGCCCACGTGGCCACCATCCCTTTGTCTGAAAGGCACTCTGCTCTGGTGTGGGAGGTCTGAGCCAGTTTCTACGCACGTTTTCTTCACAGGGAAGCAGGATCAGAGCCAGTGTCCAGAGGATACAGCCAGGGCCTCCCACTTGCTGTGTGATTTTTCGGTGAGATCCACTCCTCTCTGAGCTTCTGGTGCTCCATGGTAAAATTTGATGGGGCCTAGTCCTTGAACTGGTAATTGTTCTGTGCCGAGGACCCTCACTTGTATCACAAACCTCCCCACACATCTGTGCTCAGTCGCTCAGTCTGATTCTTTGCTATTCCATGGACTGTAGCCCGCCAGGCTCCTTTGTCCATGAAATCTTCCGGCAAGAATACTGAAATGGGTTGCCATTTCCTACTTCAGGGGATCTTCCTGACCTGGGGGTCGAACCCATGTCTCCTGCATTGGCAGGCAGCCTCTTTACCTCTGAGTCACCTGAGAAGCCCTACAAACCTCCCCAGATGAACGCTTTTGGTTAAAATTTCACACTCACGCAGAAGTGGTTCCCAAGACCCAGGATTTGTTTTTCCTGATGATAATCTTCTTTGATCAGCGAGACTCAGTGAAGTGGAATTTACTGTGGGATTCATTTTAGGTGTCTGGGAAGTTGGCTCCCTTCTAAATGGCCATGGGTCCTTCCTCCCCCACACTCTGGGGGTCTGTCACCTGAGGGCCCAGCCCTAGAATGGGGTAAAGCTGGTGTGAGGATGGCAAGGGGCTTGCAGTCAGAAGACCTGACCTCAAGCCCTGCCACAGGCCACTTCTGCCTGTGTGGCCTTGGGCAGGTTGTACCTGTTCTTAGATACCCTTTTTTCACATCTGTAAAATGGACTCATCACACCGACTTTCTTGGGGTTATAGTGAGACTTAAACAATACAATCATTTTTTTTTAGATTCTACATATAAGTGATATCATATAATATTTGTCTTTCAGACTGACTTCACTTAGTATGATAATCTGTAGATCCATTCATGTGGCTGCAAATGGCCTACAGAAAACAGACTTATGCTTACCAAAGGAGAAGATAGGGGAGGGATAAAACAGGAACTGGGGATTAACAGACACACACTACTATATATAAATTAGATAAACAAGGACCTACTGTACAGCTCAGGGAATTCTATTCAATATCTTGTAATAACGTATAATGGAAAAGAATCTGAAAAAGAATTACGTATATATACACACATATATATAACTGAATCACTTTGCTATAATCTGAAACATTGTAAATCAACTATATTTCAACTTAAAAAGAAAATAACATGATCCCTGTGAAAGCCCTTTGCCTTGGAAAGTAGATTTCGTGGTGTGAATTGCCATTACTATTCTGTGGCCACATCCAGGCAGAGTAGAATGGTGACCCCTGGACCCTCAAACTGATTTCCCCTTCTGATCTCTGAAATTCCCTTAGTACAGGTTTTCCCAGATTCGATACTGTTGATGTTCAGGGTAGGCCAAGCCCTCTTTAGGGAGGCTATTTTGAGCCCTATAGGATAATTAGCAATATCTCTTGCCTCTACCGCTAAATGCTAGAAGCAGCCCCACTCCACCCAGTCTTACAACAACTAAAAATATTACAGACGTTGCCCAGTGTTCTCTACTGGGGGAAATACCAGCCCTGGTCAAGAATCATTGCTTCAGTAAGACCCACGGTATTTCTGCCCTTCGACACAACGGGTGGCCTGCAGAGAAGGGACATGGTGTTTCCAATTCATACCAAGTGTTCAACTGGCTCAGCCTCTAATGAGCTGTGTGAGTTTAGACAAGCCTCTAACCTCTCTGGGCCTTGGTATCTCATGGGAATGAGCTGCCCTGTAGGGTTTCTCAACTTGGGGCTGAGTCATTTCCCAAGGAGCAGTTGTGTCGGGTGGGGGAAGGGCTGGGGACCAGGTAGGCAGGAGGCATGGGAAGAAAGGATGGAAAGACGAGAGCGTCTACATCATGAAGCTCCCATCTCCCCGGAGGCTGGCCTGGTGGAGAACTGAAATTCTTGCTTCTCACAGTTCCTTCAGAAGAGAGTATGAGTCTATAATATAATAGAATAACTGCCAATGATCACTGAGCCCTTTTAGGAGGCACTTTGCCATGCTTTTTACATGCCTCATTTCATTTAGTCATCACAACCACCCAAACGGCCCTCTGAAGTAAGTTTAATTATTGCCCATTTCACAGATGAGGATGCTGAGGCTCAAAGTGGGTGAGTGGACAAAAGGTGTATATGGTGGGGAAAAAAGGGAATGAAGAGACCCCAGAGGAAAATGGAAGACGTGTCCTAAAGCAAAGTCCTGCACCGCTTTGATTAAGCTCCTGCTCCAACTAGAGAAAGATTCTCTCTTGATTCATGCATCTGATAATAAGAGAGGTGCCAATTACATGCCTTCTACTACCGTTGATTAGTTGTGTGTTGCTGGAAACTAGGTATGTTGGAAAGATGAATCAACATCACAAAATTTCCACGTGGCTTTGGCACAAGCCTTTTGGGTTCTCCATGCCGCTCTCCCAGGAAACCCCAAATCTTCACAAGCCCTCTGGGGCCTGCACTTTCCCATCCTTGCCCCAGCACAGAGGCAAGAGGCTGCCAGCCCTGTATTTCAAACTCTTCCTGTGTGCTGAGCCATAACACTCTTCTGTTGGTGACTTAGCTTCTCTTCCTCCCATGAATATACTTGGGGCTATTTTGGAAGGATTTTGCCATGACAGCCTCTGAGTGCTAATGAGTGTGACTCCAGAAGAGAAATTTCCATTAGTAGGTAAGAAAAGAAGACAAATAACCTTGAAATTTAATAAACAGTACTGTGCCTTGTATTTTTCAGGGTTCTCCAGAGAGACAGAACTGATAGGATATAAATAGATAGATAGAGATAGACAGATAGATGATAGATAGATAGATGTTGTTGTTCAGCAGCCAAGCCATGTTTGACTCTTTGCAACGCCATAGGCTGCAGCATGCCAGGCTTCCTTGTCCCTCACACTTATATGCTGCTGCTGCTGCTAAGTCGCTTCAGTCGTGTCCGACTCTGTGCGACCCTATAGACGGCAGCCCACCAGGCTCCTCCGTCCATGGGATTTTCCAGGCAAGAGTACTGGAGTGGGGTGCCACTGCCTTATATAGAATTGTATAAAAAGATATATAGATAGAGGTATTTATTTAGAAGAGGAGGTTTCTGTTAATAATCAGGAACCATCCATGATTATGGATGCCAAGAAACTCCGTGATCTGCCCTGTGCAAGCTGGATGTCCAGAAAGTGATGTGAAAGTTTCTTCAGTTGTAACCGACTCTTTGCGACCCCATGGACTATAGCCCACTAAGCTCCTCTGTCCACAGAATTCTCCAGGCCAGAATACTGGAGTGGGTAGCCATTCCCTTCTCCAGGGGATCTTCCCAATCCAGGGATCGAACCCAGGTTTCCCACACTGCAGGTGGATTCTTTACCGTCTGAGCCACCAGGGAGGTCCAGAGAAGCAGTAGTTAAATCCAGTCCAAACCCAAAGACCTGAGAACCAGGAAAACCAATGGGGTATGTCCCAACTTGAGTCCAAAAGCCCAGGAATTAGAAGCATTGATGTCCAAGGTCAAAAGAAGATATATGTCTCTGCTCAAGCAAGAGGAAACATTCACCTTCCTCCAGCTTTTTGTTCCACATAGTCACCCAAGGGTTGGGATGATGCTGATCATATGAGTGAGAGTGATCTTCTTCACTCAGGCGACCAAATCAAATACTAGTCTCTTCCGAAAATACCCTCACAGACACACCCAGTCATAATGTTTTACTAATTATCTGGATGTTCCCTGGCCCAATCAAATTGACACACCAAAAACAGACACACCAAAAACTGACCGTCACAGTCACTTATCTCCTAGCAACGCCCTACGTGCTAAATTCCACCTGGCACTCAAGTTCAAAGCTAAAGTTGTTTTGTGGTTACATCCTTCATTCAACAAATACGTCTTGAGTACCTGCTACATGCAAGGCAATGGGCTGGGTGATGCTGAGAATCCAGGGGGCAGAAAACATGAGCCCTGCTCTCCCATGGCGTATACTCTCAGAGGACAGCACACACAATAATATGCGGCCAAAGAAGAAGAGACCTGCAGATCCACGGGAAGACTTCCTGGGAGGAAAGACTTCCTGGGAGGATGGGCCTTCAAGGATGATAAGAGATGGTGCCCCACCACCTTGCTTCAAATCTCATCTCCGACGTTCAGCAGCTGTGTGACCAAGGCAAGTTACTTAACTTCTCTGTGCCTGTCTTTCCTCATTTGTAAAGTGAAAGTGAAAGTGAAGTCGCTCAGTCGTGTCCAACTCTTTGCGACCCCATGGACTGTAGCCTACCAGGCTCCTCGGTCCATGGGATTTTCCAGGCAGGAATACTGGAGTGGGTTGCCATTTCTTTCTCCAAGAGATCTTCCCCATCCAGGGATCGAACCCGGGTCTCCTGTATTGTAGACAGACGCTTTACCGCCTGAGCCACCAGGGAAGTTATATTTGTAAAGTGGGCAAAAAAAAAAAAAAACCAACCCCATTGGGTGTTGTGATGATTCACTGAGTTAATACATATATAGTACAGGTCTTGCCACATAGTAAATGCTCAATAAAAGTGAGATAGGAAATGATTATTATCTGTTAAATGGAGCAATAAAGGGTCTTATTTTGCTGCCAGGATAAAGATGAGATAATTCAAGTAAAGCATTCCGGACAAGGCCTAGCGCATGCTAAGCACTAGATAATGTTGCTATTTTTTCTTAACAGTGTTGTCCTGTTGGCGGCAGAGGTACAAAAGGGAGGAGTGCAAGGCAAGCAGGGCAAAGCATTAATTAGCTCCCCCTCCTCTCCTTCCGGGTCCCAGGCCCTCTGTTTAGCCCCACACCCTAGGCTGCCAAGTGTCATCTCTCCTGTTCCCCAGCCCTGAATCGCCCCCGGAAGCTGGTGCAAAGGGAAGGCTGGTTTCGGCCGCTCTCCTCTGTTCTCAATCAAATGTGCCGCTTTTCTGCCTGGCTTCACACATTGTAAAAAGCAGCCGTGTGCGGATTGCTCAGTGTCCACACGTCGGGCTCCTGACCCGCTGATGGCTCCGGAGCCCATTATTGTAATGGATTTGCTATTGGGAAGAAGAAGGGGTCATCCGCCTAATAAACCCCCGCCCCTGGTGGATCACGTTCAGCAGCCCATCTTCCACGCAGGTTTTCACTCTCACGGATTTGTTTAGTGATTTCTGAAAGACAGACAAGCTCTAATAAGTGCCCTGAGATACAGGCAAGACACCACAGAACTGCAACAAGAAACACAAGACTTTTTGGAGCAATGATTCAAGTTCTTTTTCTTTCCTTTTTTTTTTCCCCTGTCCACCTTCTGAAAGCGTAATACTGTCTTGCTGTTAGGTTTTTTAAAAAAAGAAGTACTGCTAATGAAATGCATAGACAAGTAAAAACATGTCATGCAAATTAGACACCTTTGGGGATTTTGAAAAACTTGTTTGAAGGGCTAATTAAGAAGCTATTAAAAATAATTAATAATAATCTGCTTTTCCCAAATTCTTTTCAGTTCAGAAGTGTAAGTGACGCCATTTTTACTTCACTTTTTAAAACGCGTAGGCTGAAGTGGTGGATCCTTCGTTTACTTGGAAGTCCTTACTAAACTTTTCGTGATGGGGGGTTGGGGGGGGAAGGTAATGCCATTCGTGTCCTTCCTTCCTTGGGTTTTCTTTTTCTTTATCAGTTGTTTCAAGCAGCAGATCGTTCCACAAATGCAGTCAATGTACCATCGCAGGAGTGGTTCTAAAGTCTCACTGGGGGAAAATTGTTGTGAGTTACAGGAAATTAAAAAATTCTTGCAATACCAACCCACTTCTCAAAGTCAATCTGTGGTATCCCTGCGTCCATTCGACTCTGAAGTCAGGCCAGCATGATTTTTTAAAGAGTAATTTCCAGCCTTATAAAGGGTCACGCCGTGTATTGAAGCCACATTTGCTTCCGTGTTTTGTAAATTTCGAACTCATTACTGAACCTTTTGTCTCTCAGACCCCCGTGTCTGCCTCTCACCTCGGCCTCATCAATCTGAGCCTTAAAAATCTAATGAAAAATGCTGAGACACATTTTGCATGTGGAAATGCATTAAAACACAAATTGTTACGAACCTGAGGAGGAACTGGCTCTCCAGGATGGGCGGGAGAGGCATACCACTGTTCTTCAGAACCAGCGCACTGCTGGTCATGGCTGCAGGTCCTTGGGAATACAGAGAAAACAACAGGACTTCCCCACTCTCCTCTGAGCCTCAGGGTTCTGTGCCTTTAAGATAAATCCACCATAGCATCTGCTCCACAAGATTTCAAACTGTCCATGCCCTAAGTTCCAGACTGGAAGACAGCGGTGATGCCGTGTTCCCTCTAGAAGGCACGTATCGGAGGTCTCCATGCCTCCACAGTGTTCTGACCCAGGAGCTCAGTTAAGCTGTGGTCAACTTGAAAATGTCACACAGTGCCTCGTAGTAGACAGAGAAACACCACCATTGGGCTCTGTGATTTGGGGGACATTAAGAAGAAGCTGGGAACGATTAAGGGCAGGAGGAGAAGGGGGCAACAGAGGATGAGATGGTTGGATGGCATCATCAATACAATGGACACAAGCTTGAGCAAACTCTGGGCAACAGTGAAGGACAGGGAAGCCTGGCATGCTGCAATCCATGGGGTCGAAAAGAATCAGACATGACTGAGCAACCGAACGACAAAAAGAAGTTGATGAAAGCTGTATGAACGTCTCCTAAACACACACACACACCACATACAGAATCTCTCTCTCTCACCCTCACTCTCTCTTGCATTTCTTTTCCAAGAGCCCACACTAAACTCCTATGATACAGGTAATTGTCACACCTGACTCCCTTCACCTGGGTAGCGGGGTAGTCAGCTTAGTGAAATGAAAAGAACAGGAAAAGTGTAGGCAGGTTGACCTAAGTCTGCAGCTCAGTTCTGCCATTTCCTGGCTTCGTGGCCTTGGTTGAGTCACTTAACTGTCTCTGAGCCTCAGTTTCCTCTCCTGTAAAATGGAGATGATGACTCCTACCTTTCAGGTTTGTGTTGAGAATGGGTCAAAACATAGGCAAAGTGCCTGGTGCTGAAGCTGACACACAGCGGGGCTCCCTCCATGGATGGGAGGCAGTATTTTGGTTCAGATGGTTCTGGGCTCTGATTTGGGGTGGGGGAGGCCGATCCACTGAGGTGGTGGCTGGAGAATTAGAGCTGAGTGCTGCCCTGAAAACTCTGGATTCAGGGATAGAAGAGCTTTGTTCTTTAACACCCTGCCTGACACCTCCTAATGAAATGTAAATGAGGGTTCTAACAAGCCTGGCATTTGCTTTGGGAAAAGGTGCGAGTAGATAGTTACAGCCAGGGCAGTGAGTGTCCTGGGGTCTGAATGAAGCTAGTTTACAGAAAGAGGACCTCAGCTGCTCCCCAAGAGTGGCCCCAACCGCAGGGTTTGAAGAGGCTTTCCCTGTCCACTGGAGGAGGAAATGGCAACCAATTCCAGTATTCTGGCCTGGAAAATCCCATGGATAGAGGAGTCATACACAACTGAGCACACACCCACACACGCTTCCCTCTCCAAGGAGATGAGCTCAGCCTTCTTGCAGTACACCTGTCCCTTCGGGCCTTCCCATGAGTCACCATCCGAGCAGAAGGGCCTGGTGACCTGACAGCAAGTGGACATGTCTCAAGACGGGGGTCAGCCTGTTCCTCCTGCTCCTGCCTGCCTTGGGCAAATGGGGGAAGGGGTGCTTGGATAGAGTCCATGCCCATAGCCATCATGGGACCTGCTCTCATCAAACCTGTATAGACACAGCCTCCTCAAGCCCAGAAGCCAAGGAGGCCAAGGTCCATAAGGGACTCCACCAGGGCACCTCCCTATCTGGAAAGAAAGTGAAAGTGTTAGTTGCTCAGTCATATCCAACTCTTTGCAACCCCATGGAATGACTGTAGCCTGCCGGGCTACTCTGTCCATGGGAGTCTCCAGGCAAGAAGACTGGAGTGGGTGGCCATACCCTCCTCCAGGGCATCTTCCCAACTCAGGGATCGAACCCGGGTCTCCCACATTGCAGGCAGATTCTTTACCATCTGAGCCATCAGTTCCCCTCAAGTGTGAAATCCTCCTGGTCCACGAGAAGATGTGGCCCTTAAAAGAAACACATATGCTACAGCTGCCATATAGGCACGAGCCCTGGGGGTAAAGACACAAGGGATAACTAGGCTGACCCTTCAGAGTGAGCCAAACATCAGGGGCTCTTAGAGCAGCTGTTGGAGCTGTTAGCCAGTGGTCCGGGAAACACCTGTATTCATTCCTCTGCCTCACCTATGGCTGGAGTGTGAGAACCACAGCTTTACAGAGGGTACACCGACCTTACTGCCTAGCATCTGCATCTCAGCTTAACCAGTGTTCTGGGCTCCCAGTCCTCCCAGAGCAGAGGTTCTGGGGTTGCTATGCTGCACTGGGACGGAAGCCCAGAGGAGAACTGGAGGGACCCACAACTCAAAATGCCTTTAGCATCACACTTGCAGACTCACTAAGGATCAGAAGGGGACCAGTGAACCTGACTGCATTTTGCAGTCAGGGACATTGACTGCTGTGGGGGAGGAGCTTCTGAACTGTGGGAGGAGGAATGCTATAACTAGCTCATTATTCTGTACTTACATATGCATCCATCTTTTCTCAAGGGCCGGAATTGAAACTTATTTGGCTCATTCCTCACACTTAGCGAGGAATCGTTTTTTAATACTTTTTAAAATCGATGAATCAGTGGCTAAAAGAACTAATCACCCACAGGAAAACACTGCCCAGCATTCAGCCTGGGGCCAGACATGAGCTGAAACCCTCAGCTGCGCTGTCTCTCGGGATCTTGTGGTCTCCATCCCCAGGGCTGCCCTTCAAGCGGGATGGAATCTAGGGTGAGGAAGGTCATTTGTGCCCCACCCCCTCCAGACATTCTGGAGTTTCTTTCGGGGTTCCCAGTGGGCTCGCCCTGCCAGCCTCCCTCCTCCTCAGGAGCAGATCCACAGTCTGACACGTGGGGAGCCAAGACCTGGCCCAAAAGAAGGGCCCAGAAAGCTGCATCCAGGCCCTGCTGGGCCCTGGAAGTGTGGCTGCTTGGTTCACAGGCTACCGATTGCCGCTCGGTCACCGCCCCTGGGCGGGTATGCGCAAACCCCACTCTGCTGGAGCTCACCCCTCTCCTCACTTGGACCTCAAATGTCACCTCCTTCCCCATACCCCAGCAGAGACGGCCCCAGGCCAACAAGCCTTCAGCACGTGATACACAAACGTGCTCATTTTGATCTTCCCACCACCTCCGAACTGCTGCGGAGGAGATGATGGGAATAGAATCCCCAGGGAGCCCTTGGGGCCTAATGCATCACATGTGCTGAGAGAGGCCAGGCCGGGCCGGACATTTGCAGCTCAGCTCCCGACCCTCCTGGGACCCCGGCTTCTTGCACTTGGGCTGAACTGGGGGACCAGGAGTGGGAGGCTGAGCAAGAAGGACTCGCTTCTCCCAACCAAGGCCACCAGGGCACACAGTCCAGTCCCTCCAGGCTGCTCCAAGGCAGGACATTTTCTGGCAACTTCCTAGCCGATTCAAATCCATACAGAAAATAGCATCTCTTCCTCGTGTTTAAGCCCAGGAAAGGGAGACGTTGAAGGTGTCTGGCCCACTGACTCAGCTATTGGGGGGATTCAAATTAAAAATAGAATTGATCATAATCTGCAGACTCGAGTTCCTCCCACTAAACCAAGCACCTGGCAAAGCTGTATTAAAGGACCAGTTTCCAGCCACTATCAGAAACACAGATGGGTACAGGAAACAGGAAGTACAGTGTTGTATGTACACATAAGCATCTGCTCTGCGTCAGGACCAGGAATTACAAGAGTCTGGTGGGGAGACTAGCCATTGGAGGAAGTAGCAGATCAAGTCGGAAAATTAAAACAATGCAGTGGAGAAAGAACAGTCAAGTCAGACAGGCCAGCTTCTACCACTAATTAGCTGTGTGACTTTAGGTCAGTTACTAGCATCTCTGAGATGCTTATCCATAAAAGCTAGCATCTCTGTTTCCTTATCCATAAAAGAGCCGTAAGAGCAGCCGTGTGTGCGTGCATGCCAAGTCACTTCAGTCGTGTCCGACTCTGTGCGACCCTGTGGACTGTAGTCTGCCAGGCTTTCTGTCCGTGGGATTCTAATGCTAGTCTCCTCTCGCCAACTCCTTGCTGGGCTTCCAACTGCTTCTCAGGTTTTGTCCCCTCCACCTCCTGCTCGTCTTCCAGATAGTTCATTTCTTGCTATGCCCAGTGCCCCATCCGGGCCCTTTCATGGGTCCCTGCACTGCTGCCAGTGCCCTTAACTTGCCTTCCAGCCTCCGACAAGACCTCCTCCAGGCCAGCATCCACAGAGCTGCAAGATGGGCATGTTCGTGATCCATCAAATGATGATGGTGGTGATGATGGTGGTGATGACAACACTGAACGCTGTTCAGTGCTGACTTTATGTCCAGCCCTGTCCCAAGTCTTTTGCTTGAATTAACTCATTTAGGCCTCCCAGCAGCTCTGTCAAGGAAGTGCTATCACTATCCCCATTTTCCAGATGATAAAACTGAGGCACATGGTGGTGAAGTCATTTGCAGAGATCACACAGGAGTGGACAATGAGGCCAGGGTACGAACCTAGGCAGTCTGACCCCAGCCTTCCGTACTTAAGACACTCAGTGGTTTTCTTCATGATCACCACAGGACACAGACCCCAGAACACAGCCCCTCACACCCCGATGCACCCAGCCAACCCTCCAAGCATGCGCTCATCACCTTTCCACAGCCAGGGCTCTGGCCAGGCCAAATGACATACTGTCCACGGCTGAACACAGCAAACACTTTTATGCCTCTGAGCCTTCATGCTTGCCGCTCCCTCTGCCTCAAGCACCTTTCCAAATCCCATCTTTCTCTTCAAGATTCAGCACTAGGAAGCCTTCCTTGACCTCCCAGTCCCAATACATCCACAGCCCCTGCCCTGACCCCAGCACAGCATGTACTCTCTTCGGCATCTGTCTCATCCATTAAGCAATGAGCTCTCAAGAACTCTCAAGAACACTATTGTGTCTTTTTCCTCTGTATTGCCTGCATCTTGCATAGGGTGTGAATGAACAAGCTGGAGACTTAATTTATTTCCAAATGTAATAGAAGAATTTTGAATCAAAGTGAAAATAAAATAAGGGCTTTGAATCCAGCTGCTCTGGGTTAGAATCCCAGTTCCGTCGCTTATTAGCTGTGTGATGTTGGAAAAATTACTTAACCTCTCTGAATGTCAGTTTCTTCATCTGTAAAATGCCAGGGAGGGCATTACTCCTTCAAAGGGTTGCCTTGAATATTGTGTGTGTGTGTGTGTGTGTGTGTGTGCGTGTGCACGCACACATGTGCTTAGTCACTCAGTCATGTCCAACTCTTTGCGTCCCTTTTGGACTATAGCCCACCAGGTTACTCTGTCCATGGGATTCTCCAGGCAAGAATATTAGAGTGGGTTGCCATTTCCTCCTCCAGGGGACCTTTCTGATCAAGGGATCGAACATGTGTCTCCTGTGTCTTCTGCGTTGCAAGTGTATTCTTTACCCACTGAGCCTTCAGGAAAGCCCCCCTCTGAATAGTAAGTGTAATAAATTTGATAAAGTGTAGAACCGTGCCATATAGGCCCTTGCCATTGTGCTGTGCTCAGTCACTTCGGTTGCGTCTGACTCTTTGTGATCCCATGAGCTATAGCCTGTCAGGCTCCTCTGTCCATGGGGATTCTCCAGGCATGAATACTGGAGTGGGTTGCCATGCCCTCCTCCAGGGAATCCTCCCGACCCAGGATCAAACCCGCATCTCTATGTCTTCTGCACTGGCAGGCGGGCTTTTCACCACTGGTGGCACCAGGGAAGCCCGGTCCTTGCCATTAAGTAGAAGCTATTTTGATAATGATTATTAAGTTCATTGTGTGATTATTAAGCTTTTATGTGAAGAGTATTCACATCTGCATGTGTACATGCTTCCATGCACTGACTAGGGCTCTTCTAACCACCCTGAGCAGCCCTAGGCAGGAATCTCTGAGCAGACCTTCTCCTCTCTGCTCCTCACACAATAAAACCAAAAGCCCTTTCCCACCTCAGGACCTTTGCACATGGTATTTCACTGTATGGGATGTTCCTCCCTCCAATGGCCTCATGGTTGACTCCTTTGCATCTTTTAGACCTAGGTATAGGATGTCACCGGAGAAGGCAATGGCAACCCACTCCAGTACTCTTGCCTGGAAAATCCCATGGATGGAGGAGCCTGGTGGGCTGCAGTCCATGGGGTCTCGAAGAGTCGGACACTTACTGACCGACCTCACTTTCACTTTTCACTTTCATGCATTGGCGAAGGAAATGGCAACCCACTCCAGTGTTCTTGCCTGGAGAATCCCAGGGACAGCAGAGCCTGGTGGGCTGCCGTCTTTGGGGTCCCACAGAGTCAGACACGACTGAAGCGACTGACCAGCAGCAGCAGCAGCATAAGATGTCACTTCCTTGGAGGGCCTTCTCAACCACTCTGTCTGGACAGAAGTCCCTTTACTCTACTGCCCATTGTCCAGTTCAACCCTGGTTGGTTCCTTCCATAGCACTTTGAAAATACGTAAGGATTGGTGTTTTTGTCCATCCATTCCATGTCAATCCCAAGATGGTGTGGCATTGCCATCATCTCCTGCTGTGCTTTCAGTGCCTGGCATGCTGTGTGACACTTAGTGGGGAGCTCAATAAACAAATGTTGAGAGAATGTTGAATAAATAACTTATTTGGGTTCCATTCAGCAAGAGCAGAGAAAAGGTGTGAGGATTTGCAGCTAGAGCTCCTCCCCTGCAGATGAAAGAGAGACCCCTCCCTCTCCCCAAAGCCTCAGCAAGGCCGCACCTGGCTGCCTGCAGCCTGCGGAGCCCAGCATCAGCTCACTAGAGACAGATTGGAGGGAGTTCAGAGGAGTGGGCCAGGCAGGATTAAGTGGAGGGAGAGGGTGATTTATAAAGAAAGATAAAAGGGCCCAGCTTCATAAGGTTGGGCTACAGGATTATTTTGATAACAGCCTCCAAATGTTGGCAAGGTGTGTGTGCCAGGGAGTGGAGATCTTTCCCCGACAAAGGTGCCAAGGTGGTCCCCTGGGGAGACTTGGTGAAATCTCAACTGACCCTGGGGTCCGGAGCTGGAGCAGGAAACCACGGCCAAAGCAAGGAATCTTCCCTGTGATCTGGGCTGTCAGCAAGTTTCCTTGGAGCACCCCAGGAAATTAACACTGCAGAAACCAAGAGGGTCTTTTGAGAAACCAGAGACAACCCACCTCCTGAGTAAGACTACTTTGTTAAGTATCTGAGAAGGAAGATGCCTCGGTTATCTTGTAGATCGGGGGTCCACGCGCTATGGCCTGAGGGCCAACTTCAGCCTGCTGCCTATTTTTGTAAATGAAGTTTTATTGGAAGAGAGCCACACCCATCTGTTTACATATTATCTATGACTGCTTGTGCACTACAACTTCCAAGCTGAGAAGTTGCATCAGAGATAATATGACTCACAAATTCTAAATATTTACTCTCTGGCCCTTTACAGACATGATCCAAAGATCCTCGGTTACACCATTGATTCTTGAGTAAAGTGCATGACACTTGGAGAGGGAAAAAAGTGTCCACAGGGCCCCAACTCTGACTTAACTTATTTTTATTATAGTAGTAAACGCACACACACATATATAAAGTTAGGTATAAATGTTTTCAGCTTTTAGCTCTTATACAACTGGAAAACCAAAAAGCATTCTTGGATTAAATGCCAACAAAATGACAGAAACATTAAAATTAAAATGAACAGCATTAAAATAATGCAGTCGATGATGCTTTTGCTGAAGAGCCATTGCTGTTCACAGCATGAATGTGCTGCTAGTGTACAGATTTGTTTGCATTTGGCAAGACTGCTATGAAAAGAGTGTTGTGTGATGACTCAATTCCCCCACTCAGCTTTTCTCTTCTCTTTCAAAAACCTTCATTGACATAGAAAGCTATGACATCGTGGGCCTTCGGTGGATACAAATGTTCAGTCACATCTGCACTTTCTCTCATCAGCCCATGAGGACTAAAGTACGTAGTTCTGATTGACTCAGTGTCCTCTTGAATACAAAAGTTAGGCACTGACATTTTATGGCTATGTCCAGGTGTACGCTGACCCGCCAGATGAGCCAGAAAATGTTTACAACCATTGTCTAAAATAAAAATAGAGTAGTGAAAAAAAAAAAAAAAAACCTCTTAGAAGATTTGTCCACTGGTTGGGGGATCTAGCCCAGCCTTCGCCTTTTCCAAATGAAGAAACCGAGTCCCATAGGAAGACAGTAACTTGGCGAGATCACGGTGGGGGCTGGGGCTGAAGCCATGTTTGAATGGGGGTGTGCTGACTCAGTGCCCTGCACTCCTCCTCAGCCCAAGGGGGAGCCCAAGGAGCTCCCAAGACAGCTGACCAGAGCAGAAGTCTGCCCACCGGAACCAAGAAGCGTGCTCATTAGCTAGAGTCACTGACTATGACATGAATGGCTTCCTCTGGAGTTGGAGAAGAGCTGTGCTCTCAGACACCATGAGTGACAGCTGGAGCCAGCATCTGGGAAGCACAGGGGGAAGGGGTTCTCCCAGGGTAGACAACTGGCTGGAATGACTTCCAAGAGCCCCTCCCAGACTTTAGAAGTGAAGCAACAGCCATGGAGCCCCTGCAACAGCAGAGCCCTCTTCCTTAGCCCAAAGAGTGTCAGTGGGATCCACTTGGGCTCAGAGAAAACTAGACTGTCTGAATCCTAAAGTTTATCCAAGTCTTTTTTTTTTTTTTTAATCCAAGTCTTCACTGTCTTGGACAATGGCTCAGACAGAGGAATCATATGGAAGCCTCCCGGTTTAGCAGACCTTAAACGTGGATGTGGCAGCAACAGAGTGTTCCTTGGGGAATCCAGCTCCTAGGGGGCCAAGCCTGGAGAGGGACATATGAGTCACTCAGCCTGGCCACAGGTTTTGCAGGGTTACAGCCCCCGTTCTCCAGGTTGGTCAAGTAATGGGCTGTCTTCACTCACCTGGGGAGCAGCACGCTGGTCAGGAGGAGAAATGGGGAGCAAGCTCATGGTAGCAGCCTGTTCAGAGCAGAGTGAGGCAGCCCGCTGATACCACTTCTATACGGGAGGCTTATTTAAAGACTTGTGACTGGTTGGTTCAGACTAAATGAGAATATTTAAAGCCAACTCTTTGATAAAGACTCTGATACTGAAAAAGGCTGACGGCAAAAGGAGATGAGGGCAGCAGAGGATAAGATGTTTAGATAGCATCACCGACTCAATGGACATGAACCTGAGCAAATTCAGGGAGATAGTGAAGGACAGAGGAATCTAGTGTGCTACAGTCCCTGAGTTGGACACAACTTAGCAACTGAACAACAGCAACAAATGAGAACATACAAGACGTTTCAGAATAGGGCTTGGCAAACATTTTCAGTAACGAGCCAGATAGTAAATTTTTAGACTTTGTAGGACGTGTGCAGGTCTTTTATGTTAACGAACGTTCTAAAATGTAAAAGCCGTTCTCGGCTGACACACTATACAATACAGGCTACAGGCTGAATTTGGCCCATAGGTGGTACTTTGCTGACCTCTGTTCTAGAATGTCACTAATTCCAGACACGCCCTGCACTATCAACTTGGCCTTCTCGGGACTATAAACACCCGAAAAACAGATGTGCTCTCATCCCCAGGCTCGCATACGCACAGATACACATATTCACACCCATGGACACACACACACACACACTCAGAGTTTGTCCATGAGACAAAAATAATTTCCAAATTTGCAAAGCACACACGTGCTTGAAAGTTAATTCAAGGACAATCTGTAATGTGCAAAGCCACCATGTCCAGGGCTGGGAAGCCTAGAGACTATTCCCAGAGACACAGAAGAAAATATAAGAGGAGATCAGGGCAGGGAAAGAAGACCTTGCCTGTGATCTAGTCTGAAGGTTTCTAAACTGTTCCTCCAAGTCATGTGGCCTTGAAGGAGGGGACTTCTGGAGTTCTCTGCTTCAGGCTGCCACATTCAAATCAGCTAAGCCGCCTAACCTTTGTTGTGTTGAGTCACTAAGTCATGTCCAACTTTTTGTGACCCCACATCCATTGAGTCGGTGATGCCATCCAGCCATCTCATCATCCTCTGTTGTCCCCTTTTCCTCTTGCCCTCAATCTTTCCCAGCATTAGGGTCTTTTCCAATGAGTTAGTGCTTCATATCAGGCCATAGTATGGAGGCTTCAGTTTCAGCATCAGTCCTTCTAATGAATATTCAGGGTAAATTTCCTTTAGGATTGACTGGTTGGATCACCTTGGTGTCCAAGGGACACTCGAGCATCTTCTCCAACACCACAGTTCGAAAGCATCAGTTCTTCAGTGCTGAGCCTTCTTTGTGGTCCAACTCTCACATCAGTACATGACTAATGGAAATATCATAGCTTTGACTATATGAACTTTTGTTGGCAAAGTGATGTCTCTCCTTTTTAATATGCTGTCTAGGTTTGTCATAGCTTTTCTTCCAAGGAGCAAGCATCTTTTAGTTTCATGGCTGCAGTTACCATCCACAGTGATTTTGGAGCCCAAGAAAATAGTCTGTCACTGTTTCCATTGTTTCCCCATCTATTTTCCATGAAGTGATGGGACTGGATGCCATGATCTTAGTTTTTGAATGTTGAGTTGTAAAAACAGCTTTTTCACTCCTGTACATACTGGATTTCCATTGAAGATTTCATCCGAAGGTAGGATTTCATGACAAAAGATACTGGTGGGTACTCAAAACCAGTACTTGGCCAGTTGTCTTATATCTGGTCCCTCTAAAAAGTCTGGCAAGATTAGCCCACATGATTGCCTATTGTAGACATTATAAGACAGGGCTAGGAATACCAATTGAGCTATTTCAAATCCTGAAAGATGATGCTGTGAAAGTGCTGCACTCAATATGCCAGCAAATTTGGAAAACTCAGCAGTGGCCACAGGACTGGAAAAGGTCAGTTTTCATTCCAATCCCAAAGAAAGGCAATGCCAAAGAATGCTCAAACTACTGCACAATTGCACTCATCTCACACGCCAGTAAAGTAATGCTTAAAATTCTCCAAGCCAGGCTTCAGCAATATATGAACCATGAACCTCCAGATGTTCAAGCTGGTTTTAGAAAAGGCAGAGGAACCAGAGATCAAATTGCCAACATCCGCTGGATCGTGGAAAAAGCAAGAGAGTTCCAGAAAAACATCTATTTCTGCTTTATTGACTATGCCAAAGCCTTTGACTGTGTGCATCACAATAAACTGTGGAAAATTCTGAAAGTGATGGGAATACCAGACCACCTGACCTGCCTCTTGAGAAACCTGTATGCAGGTCAGGAGGCAACAGTTAGAACTGGACATGGAACAACAGACTGGTTCCAAATAGGAAAAGGAGTATGTCAAGGCTGTCTATTGTCACCCTGCTTATTTAACTTATATGTAGAGTACATCATGAGAAACGCTGGACTGGAAGAAGCACAAGCTGGAATCAAGATTGCTGGGAGAAATATCAATAACCTCAGATATGCAGAGGACACCACCCTTGTGGCAGAAAGTGAAGAGGAACTAAAAAGCCTTTGATGAAAGTGAAAGTGGAGAGTGAAAAAGTTGGCTTAAAGCTCAACATTCAGAAAACGAAGATCATGGCATGTGGTCACATCACTTCATGGGAAATAGATGGGGAAACAGTGGAAACAGTATCAGACTTTATTTTTGGGGGCTCCAAAATCACTGCAGATGGTGATTCCAGCCATGAAATTAAAAGATGCTTACTCCTTGGAAGGAAAGTTATGACCAACCTAGATAGCATATTGAAAAGCAGAGACATTACTTTGCCAATGAAGGTCCGTTTAGTCGAGGCTATGGCTTTTCCAGTGGTCATGTATGGATGCAAGAGATGGACTGTGAAGACAGCTGAGTGCCGAAGAATTGATGCTTTTGAGCTGTGGTGTTGGAGAAGACTCTTGAGAGTCCCTTGGACTGCCAGGAGATCCAACCAGTCCATTCTAAAGGAGATCAGCCCTGGGTGTTCTTTGGAAGGAATGATGCTAAAGCTGAAACTCCAGTACTTTGGCCACCTCATGTGAAGAGTTGACTCATTGGAAAAGACTCTGATGCTGGGAGGGATTGAGGGCAGGAGGAGAAGGGGACGACAGAGGATGAGATGGCTGGATGGCATCACCAACTCGATGGACGTGAGTCTGGGTGAACTCCAGGAGTTGGTGATGGACAGGGAGGCCTGGTGTGCTGCGATTCATGGTGTCGCAAAGAGTCGGACACGACTGAGCGACTGAACTGAACTGAACTGAGTGCTCCATGGTTTGCTACAGCCCCCTCCCCTCCCTATTGCCTTACACCACCCTGTTTCATTAACCAGTAGGACCTGCCTGGCCCCAGAGGCATTTGAGTTTGTGACTCCTATCAATGCTGTCTCAGCTGCCTTTACATGAAACAACTCCCTGAAAAGCAGTACTGCTTTCTTCAGAGAAGTTACCACTAGATCCAAAATACTGACTTACCAACAGCTGCTGGATCCTGTAGGTCTTAGGCAACCTTTCACTGATTTATTCTCATATTTTCTTAATCTTTTGAATTTATTTATACCTCACTTCATTCCAAAAAGGATCCAAGACAGGTTGTAAATAAGCATATAACACCATAAATTTAAAAAATAGAAGAAATCTGAGGGAAGGAAAACCTGACTAGAATAGTAGGATGAGGCCAGATGAAAAGTTAGCACACAAAAGCACAGTTGCAAATGTCTGCATGTTTTGTAACAGCAAGCAGAGATTTCTGCATTAGGATGGTTCATAGAGGGATGTGGAACTGCCCTCCTTTAATAGCTGATAAAATTGCTTTGGAAAAAAAAAGGAAAGAAAGAAACAGTCATTAGGGAAAGAGGCTCAGCCCAAAACTAAGAAAAGAAACAAGAAGTTAAGGAGCAGAGCAAAACCATTTAGCACAGCAAGTGCCCAGTGGCACTACCCAAGCCCCTTACAATCCTTGGGGTATGAAAGTTAATTGTGTGCATCAACTTGACTGGCTCACAGGATGCCCAGCTCTCTGGTTAAAAATATACCTGGTTTATATATATATATATATATATATATATATATATATATATATCTGTGAGGGTGTTACTGGAAGAGGTTAACCACCGAATCAATAGACTGAGTAGGGACTTCCTGGTGGTCCAATGGTTAAGACTCTGCACTTCCACCTCAGGTGGCTGGAGTTTGATCCCTGGTCTAAAAACTAGGATCCTTCCTGCACACAGCGCAGCCAAACTATGGCGGGGGTGGGGGGGAATACAGTGAGTAAAGTGCATTGCCCTCTTCAATGTGGGTGGACATCATCCAATCCACAGAGGGCCCAAATACAAAAAAAAAAAGAGGAGCAGGGTGAGGTTGCTGGTTGAGCAGGGCCATGGATCTGCACTCAGCACTCTTGGTGCTCAAGTCTTCAAACTTCAACCTGCATCTTCAGCATCAGCCATCTGGCTCTCAAGCCTTGGAGCCACACCACCTACTTTCTGGGTCTCTGCTTACAGAAGGCAGGTCATAAGAGTGTTCAGCTTCCATCATCGCATGAGTCAATAGCTTATAATAAACATAAACATGCACCTCCTATTGAATTTCTTTCTCTGGGGACCCTTGAATAATACAGGAAGCCAACAGTATGCCAGCAGGCCCCTAGCAGTGTCAGATCTGGAGTGACGCCAGCCAAAGGGGGACCCACAGCTTTCTCTCCGATGACTGGAGGAGACTAGAAAATGCTGCTGGAAAAAAAGAAAAAAAACAGGAAAAATAGGAATATAATAAAGACCTTGACTCTCTTGGACAGGTGATTGGGGAAAATAATCCAAAGCCAGTAGAGGAAATAGTGTACAGACCCCCTGCCCACAACTGGCTATGGTGAGCCCAGGAGAGGGCACTTAGCAAAATGTCAGAAGTGGGGGTCTAACCCAGATGCCTCTTTACTGGAGCATCAGGATAAAAACATGTGACTACAATATGAAATACCATTCCTCAAAATGCAGCAAAGGATATGAACATCCATTAAGAAAAGTTGTGCAGATTTATAGAAATTTTACTTACAATCACATAGAATTGGAAATAACTCAAATATTCATTAACTAGTGAATGGATAAACAAGGTGTAGGACACCCATACAGTAGAATAATACTCAATAAAAAGTTAAGTAATAGATAAATAAAAATTAACAATAAAGCAATAGAAAGTAAAGACTATGGATTCATGCAAGTAACATGGATGTACCTCCAAAGCATTATGCTTATACTTATAAGAGGCCATAAGCAAAAGATGACTTACTGCATAATTCTATTTATATGGCATTCTAGGAAAGGCAAAATTGTTCAGTTCAGTCGCTCAGTCGTGTCTGACTCTTTGTGACTTCACGGACTGCAGCACACCAGGCCTCCCTGTCCATCACCAACTCCGGAGCTTGCTCAAACTCATGTCCATCGAGTCAGTGATGCCATCCAACCATCTCATCCTCTGTTGTCCCCTTCTCCTCCCACCTTCAATCTTTCCCAGTATCAGGGTCTTTTCCAGTGACACAATTCTTTGCATCAGGTGGCCAAAGTATTGGAGTTTCAAGAGCAAACCTGACTTACTGTATGATTCTTCTAGGAAAGGCAAAATTATAGGGATGGGAAACACATCAGGGGTTGGGGGCCAGAGGACAGAAGGGAATGGTGAGTGGGGGGAGGACTGACTACAAAGAGAAGCAAGGGAACTCGGTGAGGGGATGGAAACAGTATAGATTTGATTGTGGCAGCAGTTATACAACGGCATATATTTGCCAATATTTGCAGAACTGTATGCCTGAAAAAGGATGAATTTTATTGGATGTATATTATACCTCAATAAACCTGACTTAAAAAAAAATAACATACCAAGGGGGGAAAAGCAAACTATCAAGTACAATGGAAAGAAAGTCAAGAAGCCAGCCACACTCCATGAGAGCAAAACCAATGTCTAAAGAGAACTATTCAGCATGAGCCAAATAAAAAGTAATGGTATAGCAGCTAGGCGACTAGCAATGTCCAGTTTGTGGTGATTCTTCCCAAAGGGGAACAGAAACACAGCAACCAAAAGACAGACATAAATGTATTATGAAAGAGACATTAATAAAAACCACAGGAAATTAGCATCCCTGATACAGAGAAGATGGGCTCAAAAAAGGACAAAAATGGTACAGACCTAACACAAGCCGAAGATATTAAGAAGAGATGGCAAGAATATACAAAAGAGCTATACAAAAAAGATCTTCACGACCCAGACAATCACGATGGTGTGATCACTCACCTAGAGCCAGACATCCTGGAATGTGAAGTCAAGTGGGCCTTAGGAAGTACCACTACGAACAAAGCTAGTGGAGGTGATGGAATTTCAGTTGAGCTATTTCAAATCCTGAAAATCCAAATCACATCCTGATGCTGTGAAAGTGCTGCACTCAATATGTCAGCAAATTTGGAAAACTCAGCAGTGGCCACAGGACTGGAAAAGGTCAGTTTTCATTCCAATCCCAAAGAAAGGCAATGCCAAAGAATGCTCAAACTACCACACAATTGTACTCATCTCACACGCTAGTAGAGTAATGCTCAAAATTCTCCAAACCAGGCTTCAGCAATACGTGAACCATGAACTTCCAGATGTACAAGCTGGATTTAGAAACGGCAGAGGAATCAGAGATCAAATTGCTAACATCTGATGGATCATCGAAAAGCAAGAGAGTTCTAGAAAAACATCTATTTCTGCTTTGACTATGCCAAAGCCTTTGACTTTGTGGATCACAATAAACTGTGGAAAATTCTGAAAGAGATGGGAATACCAGACCACCTGACCTGCCTCTTGAGAAACCTGTATGCAGGTCAGGAAGCAACAGTTAGAACTGGACATGGAACAACAGACTGGTTCCAAATAGGAAAAGGAGTACATCAAAGCTGTATATTGTCATCCTGCTTATTTAATTTATATGCAGAATACATCATGAGAAACGCTGGGCTTGAGGAAGCACAAGCTGGAATCAAGATTGCTGGGAGAAATATCAATAACCTCAGATATGCAGAGGACACCACCCTTATGGCAGAAAGTGAAGAGGAACTAAAAAGCCTCTTGATGGAAGTGAAAGAGGAGAGTGAAAAAGTTGGCTTAAAGCTCAACATTCAGAAAACGAAGATCATGGCATCCAGTCCCACCACTTCATGGCAAATAAATGGGGAAACAGTGGAAACAGTGGCTGACTTTATTTTTTTGGGCTCCAAAATCACCGCAGATGGTGACTGCAGCCATGAAATTAAAAGATGCTTCCTCCTTGGAAGGAAAGTTATGACCAACCTAGACAGTATATTAAAAAGCAGAGACATTACTTTGCCAACAAAGGTCCGTCTAGTCACGGCTATGGTTTTTCCAGTAGTCATGTATGGATGTGAGAGTTGGACTATAAAGAAAGCTGAGCACTGAAGAATTGATGCTTTTGAACTGTGATGTTGGAGAATACTCTTGAAAGTCCCTTGGACTGCAAGGAGATCCAATCAGTCCATCCTAAAGGAGATCGGTCCTGGGTGTTCATTGGAAGGACTGATGTTGAAGCTGAAACTCCAATATTTTGGTCACCTGATGCGAAGAGCTGACTCATTTGAAAGACCCTGATATTGGGAAAAATTGAAGGCAGGAGGAGAAGGGGACAACAGAGGATGAGATGGTTGGATGGCATCACCAACTCAATGGACACGAGTTTGGATAAACTCCGGGAGTTGGTGATGGACAGCGAGGCCTGGCGTGCTGCAGTTCATGGGGTCGCAAAGAGTCAGACACGACTGAGTGACTGAACTGAACTGAACTGATACAGAGAAATCAAAAAATGGAATGGAAAAATAATGAATGCACAAAGTATTGGATAATACACAGCACTGTCTGAAATGCAGGGAGGACAAATCCACAATATGTGCTGTTCCCGAGATTAAAAAAATTAATTCAGAATTCTCAACACCATGGCATGTCCTGATTAAGTAATTTAAGTTCAATAAGGAAGTAAAAGTCCACAATAATCCAGGCATAAAAAGCAAATGACCATTGACCAGGCTGCTCTTGGGCCTCTGTGGCAACATTCAAGGTCACAGTGGGGAAATGACTCACTTCAAAAGGAAGGGAGGCCAAAGGTACTTCTTTCAGCCAAGGTGCTGGTCAGGTATATAGGCAAAAAGCAAACATACACATTTTAAAAATTGATGGAATACAGTGACTTCTTGACAAAACTGTTGTACTTGGCTATGAAATCCAGCCAATTGAGAGATAAATTAAAATCAGGACTTGAGCAATGGAATACGTGTGGTAAAAGAGTCAATGATGACAACAGAATCTTCGACGAGAGTCTACTTAGATAAAGAATTAATACTAAATCACTGTGCGAACTGTGAACATTTTCTAAGTCTTCAAAGGGTAATAGTTATAAAACTTACAAAATTAATAGGGGAAGGGAGTAAGAGAAGGTATGAACATCCTTAGTTTTCATGGCAGGGAGGTAACTGATAATATGTAAAACTGAAATTTGCAGTTAGAAAATCATAATTACTCCAACCTCCATGTTTTTTCAAAACCTCTTTTCTTAACCTTAGAGAGATCTTTTTAAAAGAGTATCTCTTGTTTCAAGTTGAACTTGAACTTTTATTTCAAGTTCAACAATTCCTTCCACTTCCCTTTAGCTTCTTTTCTTTCTTTTAAATTAAAATAAAATTGACTTTAAGACTTTATATTAAAAATAACATGCATAATTCATATGATCTTCTTCTCATGAATCAACTTTTATACATGTAGATAAATAGATATATGGTAGATAGATACATAGGTAAATAAGTAGAAATAAATAGATATATAGAAGCCCATTTGTGAATAACAACTGATATATATAAGTATACACATTCAAACATAGTATGATATTTGGAATACTTTTCATCTCATGGTAATAGTTGTAGTGATTTTTAAATACTTTTTCATACATCACTGTATTGATTAAATGTTTAAATCATTCTATTTTTATTTATAAAATCAATAAAGTGATTTTTACTTTTTAAAATATGTTAGAGAAATAGTCATCCTTGAGCTTCCTAGCAGCCACAGAAAAAAGGGACCTTCATTCAGTTATAGTCTAACTATGAATGGCATCCATCAGATTATAATAAACCAACCTAGCAAAAGTGCAGCAATTCCTCAGAGGAAATACAACTTTTCCAGGCACTCAGATCTATAGAGGAGGTGCTAACTGGTGTGGAGGTGGCATCTTCACAACCTGCCTTCACCAATCAAGCAAAGGTCTCTTTTCACACCACTCCAGTCCTTTGGTATGTGCTCACCTGCCCCAGCTGGAGGAAAGCACCAGGTGGCCATGAGTTTTGGCCTCTGGTTAGCAAGATGGCCACTTCTTCAAGATTTATTCACACAAATTAATGATTTTTCCCTCCAGGTGAATTCAGGTTGTGGTGGGCCCAGCTGAGGGAAGGATCCATCTTTTCCCTTCCCTTTTCTCCCACTACACACACACACACACACACCCTCTCTCTCTCTTTCTTTCTCCCCTCCAGTCATAAAAACTCACATGCAGTTCTCATGTTGATCACCACCAATTCCTCTTTCCTAGAAAATGCTTCATAGTATTGCCTTTCATCAGGCTGACCATACTCATCCTTCAGGGGCCAGCTTACATATCACCTGCTCCAGGGATCATCCACTGTTCCCCCCAAGGAGATGGAATCAGGTTCTTGGGTTGGGACAAATAACCCGTGTCTGACTACTCCACAGGTGTTACAGAAGTCAATGGGTTTGAAATCCCAAAAGGTCATGATTCATGTGCAAACCATATAACAGCTCTAAAAATATAAAGGATGAAACCATCATTGCCTCTTAGAGCTATGCAGAAAATAGTTGGGTGGATAAACTGACATTTTAGGTTTCTTTTTAACAGCATTTTGGAAGATTGAAAAATATTTCCATCATAAATTGGGAGACTAGAAATGGCTTTTAAAAAATGTATATGTCCATCTAAAGTTATACTCTAGGAGGAAATTTTTATCCAAAAAATTATGATCCCCCATAAATTTAAAAATTGGATTTTGAGAGTCTATCCCATGACCTAATTTACAAAGGCTGTATGTCAATATTGTAATACAAGGTAAACAGAAGTGAGATGTAAAAACATGGCCTATAAGATACCCTGTAATTAAAAAATGGAAATCACCATGTGTGGCCACAAATTATTCTCTTTCACTTCCTTTCATCTGGCCTTGGTCTTGTGGCTTGCTTTGACCCATAGGACATTGGCAATCATGACACAAGCAGAGTCTTTAAAAGTGATTGCACCTTGAGGGATCTCTCCCGTGCTGCTCCTGGAACCTCTCGATTGCCCTAAAGAGAGAAACCTCAGTCACATCAGCCATCCCAGATGAGATCATCATAAACCAGATAACCTCAGCCAACACATATGCTGACTGCAGACACATGAGCAAGGCCAGTCAAGATCAGTCATGCCTAACAGACCAGAAGAACCACCCAGCTGAACCCAGGCTAGATTGTTGACCTACAGAATCATCACCTAAATAATTGCTGGTTGTTTTAAGCCACTAAGTTTGAAGCTGTTTGATACATGGCAGAAGTTAACTATTTACATTGTGGCATCCCATAATGACCCCGGAGACAAGGGTCCTGCCTCCAACTCACTGTGCAACCTTCAGCAAGTCACTGGATCTTTCTGGTGCACCTAGTTCTTGCCCTATAAAATGAGGACAGTCAATTAAATTATCAAACTTAAACAAGCATTAAAAACTCCTTCCAATTCTGTCACATTCTGTGATTCTAAATCTCAATCACAGATACTCATGAGTGCAGTTAATAGTCTATGAACTGAGCTGAGGCATAGCTGAGTCTCTGGAGTTTTCTTGCCTCGAGGCAAGAGATTCTGAGATTTGCTTACTTGACATATGAACATAAACACAAAATGCTTCTTCAGCATTTTATGATCTTGTTGGACTCTTAGGCTAAAATATGAAGTTGAAAAAAGCTGACCAGAACGAAACTATAACCGTTCCTGGCATGCAAAGAAAGGAAATTACTATCAACATCTAAATCCAGAAAGAGCTTTCTGCTGGGATGTGAGGCTTTCAGAAAATTCAAAAACAGGGTTGGGACTATGCCTTGTGGAAGAGAAAGCCCCCAGATTGCAAAAGGAAGAAAAATCTTAATGAATCTTATGATTTGCAGAACCCCCAAATTCATATTTTTATTTATCTAGAAAGTGACCCAATGATTTTCTTTTTAAAAGTTACCTAGGGAAAAAAAATGGAAACAGGAGCAACATGTCGGTTTTCTTTGTTTTCTTCAGTGATTGAAATAGATCATAATGACCCTCTAAATGCTCTCTGAATGGAACTGATATTTCATGAAGTTGCATTCTTGGAGCTGGGGCTGGAAGCAATAAAGAGTATATATTAGCCAAGAGTAATTTTATTTTTCTATTTCAGTATCATTGCTCAGAAGGACCCAATACTGAGGTTGCTGGTGCATCCGGGAATAAGTTTGCAGGAGAGAAGCAGGGAAAATGGATACTTTTCCAGAAAAGAGTTATTAGCATGAATTTCACAAACTGGACTATGTAAACCCTTGGGGTTACTGCCTGAGTGTACACAAGCCCACAGAATCCACTTGAATCTTCCAGGAGCGTAATTTTTACTTGAAGGGTAAAACATCAAACATCAAAATTTGTCTTTCTTCCAACATGTGTCTTTAGGAGTAGCCTCCTTCATCAGGGATACTGATGTGACTAAGGGTGAAAGGCCAATATTAGACCATCTAAAATATCCACAGGGTAAGCATTTTAAAGTGTCATTTTCCTGAGTAAAGAAAATCATCAAAAGCACTGCATTTCCTCTGAGAGATGGTCTGGGACTAAAATGTTGGTTCCTTATCTGGACATAACCCTATACCTTCCTGGACCTGAGAAGCAATTCTAAAGATAGACCTTTGTTATTGTTGTTTTCTAGTCACTAAGTCATCTCCAATTCATGGACTGCAGCATGCCAGGCTTCCCTGTCCTTCACTGTCTCCCGGAGTTTGCTCAAACTCGTATCCATTGACTCAGTGATGCCATCCAGCCATCTCATTCCTCTGCTGCCCCATTCTCCTCCTGCCCTCAAATCTTTGCAGCGTCAGGTTCTTTTTTAATGAGTTGGCTCTTGGCTTCAGCTGGCCAAAGTATTGCAGCTTCAGCATCAGTCTTTCCAGTGAATATTCAGGTTGATTTCCTTTAGGATTGACTGGTTCAATCTCCTTGCTGTCCAAGGAACTCTCAAGAATCTTCTCCAACACCACAATTCAAAAGCATCAATTCTTCAGTGCTCAGCCTTTTTTATGGTCTAACTCTCACATCCATATGTCACTACTGGAAAAACTATAATTTTGGCTATATGGAACTTTGTCAGTAGGGACTGAATCTCTCAAAAGCTATTCAAGGAACTTGTTTTTAAAAAAAAAAAAAAAAAAAAAACTAGGTCATGCATTCATGTTAGGAAACACTACTTAAGAACAAGGAAAGAATTTCAATGAATCCGCCCAATGGTTACCACCAAAGTATATGTTTCTGATCTTAAGGAGCTCAGATCACTGACAATGGAATGATTTGATAAGCTGAAACTTCACCCAGGCGCCTCTCCTCTTGGCTCTTCTTTAGTATATTTATTTTTTCAGAAAACATTTTCTTGAGCCTTGACTTTGGGCCAGGACTGTTCTGGGCACCTGTAGTTCAAAGGTCCCTCTCTGGTGGAGCGGATGTCCACCTGGGGAGAAAACATCGTACGAGTAAGTACATGAACATTTTTACAAGGACCTCATACTCTTTAAGTATGTATCAAGTCGTGTCCACATTCATGAGGTTTCATAGAAAAACAAAAATAATCTCAATCATTTTAAAATCTGCATTATTGAACCAACCACTTGTAAGCTGTTTCCATTCAAATCTATACAGTATCAGAGTCTATCACGGCCCAAAGACTTGTCATCACTTTTGATCCATCTCCTTTCATTCTGGGTTATCTGACAGTACAATTCAATTACAATGCAAACAAATTGCAGAGAGAAATTGAAGAGTTTACCAAAGATGTAAGGTTTTATGAAGTTGATGAGAGAAATACTTAAACTTCACGCCAAGCCAATGACAGATGGGCATCTTGCAGTTCATCAGGTAACAAAGGGAAGGGGCGGGGATTGGCAGAGGTGATGAACTGGTGGTCAAAACAGAATGGCTGGGCCATCAAGTGGTTTAGGAAAGCTTTAGAAGCTCTAAGCTCCTTTTGCAATAAACAGCTTTATTTATGTTTGTGTTGCGAAGATATAAAGAAACATTAAACTAGGGAAGCCGTATTGTGCCACTATCCAATTTTGTCATTAAAAATTACATTCCTCAAAATTATCAACACATAACTTTGTTCATTCTAAAACCACAGTGTGTGATGGAAATTAGACTCTAAAACTGGAAAGAATAAGATTAAAACAAATTTATTTTTATGGTGTATAGGTTCAGTTTTCAAGCTAAAGTCTGAATCCAAATTTTTTTTTTTAAACTTCCCTCTATTGCCTATGAAATATTGGCTCCCTTGTTAGGTGAACTTGCTCTTTCCAGGTATGATTACCCATGGATAACAAGGCCTCCTGTCATCACACTGGTGTAAGTGTTCTAAAGGAGAGTACAGAGGGCTCTGAGACCCCCCAGGGATCTTAGCTAGTCTAGGGAAGTGAACCACAGCTGAGACTTGAGAGATAAACAGAGGCTAGAGGTGAGAATATGCCTAGAGTGCATCACAAGGCAGGCTGGCAAGGTCTAAAGAAGTAAAAGAAAGCCAGCATGGCCAGAGGCAGGTACAGGAGATGAGTCTGCAGATATGGGAAAGCACCAGGATGTTTGTTTTCACCAAAGGAGCAACAGGTCACCATTGCAGGATTTCAGGTAGGAAACTGACAGATTTCTGATTTAAAGAAGCTCTTGTGGGTACCACATGGCAGGTACCATCTTACCTCTTGTAACTAGCAAAGCCTCCCTGGACATCTTGTTTCTTCATAGACCTAAAGCCCCGTTCAAAATTCCCAGACTGGAATCAGACTTTCCAGCGTTAGGGCCCCACTAAGGGACACTGCTTCACTGCAGATGAAGACAGTGAAGAAGCCCAGTGAGAATGAGTGACCCACCTGGCATTTTGTGTTGGGAGTCTTTAAGGTCTCCACTTCCAACGATGAGACAGTACCAGGGACTGGAAATATCCTCTTACCTTAACCAAAAAAATGAAGAAGATGCCAAAACAAAAAAATTTTTTCAGAACTTGGGCAATAGGCAGTACAGCCAATGATCCCTGAAAGAAGGGAAATAAGTAAAATGAGCCCTGTGATTGGCCCAGCTTGCTGCTGGAGTTTCCAGACCATACATAGCACAAGGTGGGGAAATTCAAACAAGTCCAGCAATATAGCTGAGTTGAAGAGACATAGTTATGAATTTGGGGAGGCCAAGGTGGCTGGAATTTGAAGGATGGGGTATCTATGAAAAGACAGAGGCGAAAGGAGAAAGCTACAGCAAGAACTGTCCAGTTACCTGCTCCCTTTGAGTCTTAAGCAGAGTGCTGATCAGTGCATACATGTGAGAAAGCTACTCAAGAAGGCAGCGGGGAGAGGGTGGTGAAACACAGGGTAGGACCAAGCAGGACAATCGCCAGAGTTCACACTCGGCTGGGAAGGGTCTGTGTTCCCATCAGCCAGAAAGGAGCACTCATAATATACAGGCACCAGGTAGGTACCCAAAAGAGTATTTTTTGTCTCAGTACTAGAGAAACATTAGCCATGGTCTAAAGATTCCTTTTTCCCACCCACCAAAGCTTAAAAACAAACCCTAGAAATACCAAATGGCTTCTAAAGAATTTATCTGTATCCCGGAGCAAAGCCAAGAATATTTAAAGGAATACAAAATGTCAAGCACCACCCATGGTAAGAAGTGACGATGTCTGGCATCCAGTCAAAAATTATCAGGCATGCCAAGAAGCAAGAAAATTCAATCCATAATGAGGAGAAAAATCAATCAATAGAAACAGACCCCAAAATGACATAGATGATAGAATTAGTAGGTGAGAGTCCAGCTGTCTCATCTGAAGACTTCCACAAGAATAATCACTGTAGAGAGAGGCACAAAGGGAAGTGGTCTTGTGATAGCAATCAGATGAAAGGCACTGGAACATCAAGAGTAAGAATGAGTCTACACACATGGTTCTAATCTCACCTTAAGTTTCCTAGAGCTCAGAAATTCCTCTCAACAGAGACTGATGGTTCTATTGCAACTTTTAGACTGAGTGGGAACTCATTTCAATTATTCAATCATTTGAAATTAGAATATTCCTTGAGGGACAAGAAAGGCATGAGTAAGTCTGAGCAAAGTCCATTAGAAAATCAATCTATTTAGCAGCCTTTCAAAAATATTCAATCGAGTGTATTATCAGGCATTAAATCAGCATTACTTTTTATTAGAAAGATAGAATATTCTGGTTCGGCAACAGCTCTTATTCAAACCTCTACTTCACTTCACTATCTGTTATCAATTCTGCCATCCATATCTGCTGTTTAAATCATGAGGAAAAATTATTTGAAAGACAAGCCCTCTATGACAACTGAAGAATATTCTCCATTGCAGTAATTATATTATTGCTGAACTGTGTTAACATGTAAATTCTTTTCTAAAGTCAAGTGTAGGAATACAACATCGGGAGCTAGCAATTTAAAAAGTGAAAAATCTCAATGCATATTCAAAATGACTAGTTGTGGGAATAACCTTTCCCATAATGGGAGCACAGGTAATCTTTAACATCCTCTGACTATAAAGTGGGAACCCAAATTCTCAGCCTTGACTTTTCCAGGTAACTTTATTCCTCTTATTTTCTTTATCTGAAGCTTGTGTTACAACATAATATATGCTTGCTCTAACAAATAAATCCATGAAAGATACAGAAGGAAAAGCTAATAATCTTTCAACCACATTCACAGCCCATATTAATACCCAGGAGGACATTGTCCACATCCATACAAATGCAGTTAGATTATAGATACATGTATGGCCTTGGTTTGGTTTGATTCTATTTTTACGAATGTAAGATCATACTACAGATATTACTTGAGAGTATGCTTCTGACACTTAATATATCAAAGACTACTCCACATCAACACTCTAATTTATTATTAATCATGATTGATTAGTTTATCAATCTTGTTTTAAAAGACTTCTTTTAGATTGTTGGTGTTTTTTTTTCTTTTTTTCTTTTTTTGCTATGACAAATAATCCTAGAGAAAAATATCCTTATTTGCCTGTCTCAGAAGCAGAAAATCCAGAGGTCAAACTGCCTGTAGATTAGATTTCCTCAAACAATATTGCATGGTCAAATGTGTATGTATTCTTAATAGCTACTGTCAGATTACTTTCTTCAAAAAGATAAAGTTTGCAACAATGCAATGTATATTAGAAATGAATTACAGTGCCAGGACCCTTTCAACTGTCCTCTGGAAGTTTGAGAGTTACTTAACCTCTCAGCTGCTCCTGCTGCTGCTAAGTCGCTTCAGTCGTGTCCGATTCTGTGCGACCCCATAGACAGCAGCCCACCAGGCTCCCCCGTCCCTGGGATTCTCCAGGCAAGAACACTGGAGTGGGTTGCCATTTCCTTCTCCGATGCATGAAAGTGAAAATTGAAAATGAAGTCGCTCATTCGTGTCCAACTCTTCGCGACCCATGGACTGCAGCTTACCAGGCTCCTCCGTCCATGGGATTTTCCAGGCAATATACCTCTCAGAGCCCCACCCCCACAATGGCAATATGCACATGAGAGTGGTCAGGGTGCACTCAATATATGGAAAGTGTTGAGAGTATTATTATTGGTATTTTTAACATCATCATAATTAATCTACTATCTTTTGAGATTAGTCGAGTGGAGGTTTTAAATTACAAGCAATGTCATGTTGAGATAAAACAAAATGCATTTATCCGGGGCATCCAGGAAACATAGAACTGCCTATCAAATGATCTTTATAGTATTACAAAAACCAGTATTGTTTTAAAGCCTAATATTAGAACAGTTCATTCATGAGTTGTTTCTATTCTTGGGCGTTCCACATCTTAACTCCTGTCTAGTTGTTTGTTTGTTTGTTTGTTTGTTTGTTTTTACTACTGCCCTTTAGAAAAGTGCCTTGGAAAAGTTTCTTTAGGAGATCAATCGTTGTCAAGAAGACCATGCAGAGACCAGCCTTTGTAACTTAAACTGACCAGGGTGTTGTTGGTGAAGACTCAAGACCCTAGTGAAACCATCCAAGCCATGGAGGCGGGTGTTGAGGTTGGACAAGCACAGGCCTTGGCAGTAGCAAGGCCAGGGTTGACCCCTGTCCCTATCAGAGTGTGATCTCAGGAAATCATTCCACTTTTCAGAGCCTCTGTTTCTTCGTCTGTAAGTTGGATATAAGAGTGTCTTCCCCAGCACTGTGGCTATGAATGTTTTAATGGAACATTCCCTAAGGAAACTGTCTACAGGTGAGGTCAACGTGACCAATAGTCAAGCTTCAGGAAAGCAAAGGTGGGACACATGGTCAGAGGTCCAGGCTCAGTGGGTGGGTGCCAGGGTTGTCTTCACCCTAGCAGAGGGGCTCCTGGGAAGATCTGCAGTCAGGATGGCCCATGGTTTCTCTTTCAGCATCTCCAGCATCGTCTCCTGGCCTCCTGTTTTCCCAGAAACCATGTGACTAGATACACATGGTCAGCACCCTCTTTGTCTGGTTGGTTTGCAGCCATCTCTGCCTGTTTGAGCTCAACCCCAGAACCCAGAAAACTCAACTGGAGGCTCTGATTCCTGGCATGGTTCTACCCCAAGTCCCTCCTCAGTGGGAACCACAGGCTATGACCAGCTCCAAAAGAACAGCCATTTCTGAGAGGTTGGCTTCCTTCATCTCTACTATTTCCCTGCAGGTGAGCTGGAAGCATAGCCCCACACTGTAAAACCCGATATCCCGAAATGGGCCTTGGCAAAATCATCTGTCAGCGTCCTCTCCTGGTCCCCATCAGGCCCCCAGGGCATCATCAGGCCTTGTGAAGCCAAAAGCCATCACTTTGCTATTGTCCCTATTGTAGTTTCTAAGAAAACAGGAGGAAACCTGCATTTTTCATATTACACAAGAGTCTCAGCCATTTTCTGATGTTTTCATGATGACTGGAAAGGCCCAAGGGTGTCATCCAAAGCGGAAGGGGTCACTGGGAGAGAAGGTAAGCTCATTCTCTCTCTCTCTCTCCCCCTCCCCATCCCCCAAGGAGGCCAGTCCTGTCTGTCTCACTTGGAAGCACAGGAATTCCAGAGCTGGAGGTACACACTCTGAGAAGGCCACAACATCTAAAAATCTGTTTGTTTTAGCCCAGGAACCATCTCACTCTAGCCACAGGCCATGCAGGATTCTGCCATTAGCTAATAATAGCATTACCAATCCTGAAGTGAAAAGGAAAAAAACGACTCTAATACTTCGTCTTAGCAGCTGATAATGCAAAACAGGGTGGCATTTGAAGGCCTAGGACGATGCCAGTCTCCAGGGAGAGAAAGGTGTTAACTTCTAATAGCTTTTCAGTAATAGCCAAGCATCTGCAGTCCCCTATAAAAAGGGAGGGTTTTTAAAAATTAATCGAGCTGAATGTGCTTCACACTGAGGAGAATGCCAGATTAATAAGTGCATTAAGGGTGCTTTGGATTGGAAATAATTATGGATGATGACAAGGAGCAGAGGGGGCACGGGTGCGCTCACAGGAATGCATTTTAAAAAGCAGTTTAAAGAGCCTTCAGATGTTGGTATTATCCTGCATGACCAAATTAAGAGCAAATGAGAAAAGTTTATCTGGCATTTTGGAGTATTGAAAGGGCTTAGTGTTATAAATTATACAGTATGAGGATAGGAAATGGTGAGCAAATTCACGTTAAATATTATTGGCAGTTTAAATAGCAACTGCTTTATAAAGCATTAAATACTTTAATTTGGAATTAAAGATCCAAACCACAACATCCCCCAACACCAAAAATATTTCAAGATTGTTTCAGTTATTTATTTGCCAGCACAATAATTAGAAGTTGCCTTGATCGGAAATTAATCTCCACCATGTCCAATCTGAGCTATCAGTCTTGCCTGAGTGTGGGCGGTCTGTGCCTTGGAACTGCTTTAGAGCTCGTAAGACAGAAAATGCCAAATGCTCTTCCAATATCTTAATCAGTCATTGGAAGAGCACATTGTAGTCACAGCCTGGGCTGAGGTTTATCAGTATTTAATCTAGCCCCACATCAGGCTTTCCTTTCTGGCAGTGCTTCAGATAGCCAAAACTGGCCAGAGATGGAAACTAGGAAACACAAGTTCACGGTTAGGCATGTTCAAGCAAATGATATGTCTGTGGTGAGGGAGAGTCACTCATGCCATGGTGACAGCTTCCCTAGAGATCCAACACCGTATCATGAACACTGTCATCTTTGCTGACAGATGGGTGCCTTTCCTGAGAAACAATTTGGCAAAATTTCATAAAATTCTTCAAAAGATATGGACTTAACAATCCAGTTTCTACTGGTTTGTCCTACTCAGATAAGAGCACAAAGACGTATGTCCAAGTGTATTTATTGCTTCATCACTACTAATAACAAAAGCAAATATTAAGTCATCTAAATGCCAAAAATAGAACATAGGTTTAACAAGGCACAACACATACATAAAATATAATGCAATTATTTTCAAATTATGTTGTGGATTCCTGGTTTCCACTTATAGATGGAAAGATCTGGAAAGAGCTTCATTCCTATTCTTATAAGAAAAAAAAATACACAGAAGTTACAAGATTGCTATACTTCTTAAACCCATCAGAGACTTGAGGTCATGGGACAGCCAACCACCTGAAAATCTGGAGAAAGATGGTGCCTAGAGGGAGAGATAAAGCAAGAGCACTTGCTTAACTGGGGCAGACACAGACAGACACCTAAGAAGAGGGAAAAAAAGAGAGACAGAAGAAATATATGAAGAAATAAAAGCTAAGGATATTCTAAAATTAATGACAGACACTAAACTACAGATCCAGAGAGGTCAGAGAACACCAAGTAAGATACATTCAAAAGAAAAGCAAAATATACTACCTAGGTACATAAGAAGGAGGGGGGGAAATCAAAGGAAAAATTCTGAAGACAGCCAGAGAAAAAGACTTCTTAGCTACAGAGAAAATAAGAAAATGATTACAGCACTTATCAGAAACCATGCAAGGAGAAGATAATGAAGTGATATATTTAAGGTATTGAAAGCCAGAAAAACACCTGTCAACCCAGAATTCTGTATCCAGCACAAATCTTTTTTTTTAATGAAACGGAAATAAAGACATTGTCGGGGAAATAGAAACAGAAAACTCATTGCCAAGACATTTATAGTAGAAGAAAAGTGAGAGGAAGTCCTTCAGGCCAAAGGACTATGATATCAAACAGAAACTTGTCTCTAAACAAAGATATGGAAAAGAGAAGGTAAAATGAAATTTATTTTTCTTAACTTTAATTTTTCTAAAAGATAACTGACTCTCGAAGGCAAAATATAGTAGCTGTGTGTTATATGTTTATAACATATGTAAATGTAAACTGTATGCAAATGTAGTACAAAGAATTGGAGGGAGGAATTGGGAACACTATACTGTTGGAAGTCCTTATACAATACATGAAATGGTATATTATTTGAAAGCAGACTCTGATTAGCTAAAAACCCATATTTTAAACCCTAGGGCAGCTAGCTACAAAGCAATCTAAAAGAGGTATAAATTATAAATCAATAGAAAATAAAAATAAATTTATTTAAAAATACTCAACCTAAAAGAAAGCAGCACAAGGAAAAAAAAAAAACCAAAAACCCTCAATCTGAATCTTATATTGTATACAAAAATGAACCCTGCTGCTGCTAAGTCACTTCAGTCGTGTCCAACTCTGTGCGACCCCATAGACGGCAGCCCACCAGGCTCCCCCGTCCCTGGGATTCTCCAGGCAAGAACACTGGAGTGGGTTGCCATTTCCTTCTCCAATGCAGGAAAGTGAAAAGTGAAAGTGAAGTCACTCAGTCGTATCCGACTCCTAGCGATCCCATGGACTGCAACCTACCAGGCTCCTCCATGCATGGGATTTTCCAGGCAAGAGTACTGGAGTGGGGTGCCATTGCCTTCTCCAAAATGAACCCTAAATGGATTATATGCCTAAATTTAAATATAAAGCCATAAAATTTGTAGATGAAAACAGGAAAAAATCATTGTGACCTAGGGTTAACAAATATTTCTTAGATATTATAACAAAAGCACAATCTATAAAAGAAAAACATCTGATAAATAAGCCTTATTAGAATTTAAAAACTTGTTCTGCAAAAGACACTGTTAAGAAAATTAATATACTGGTCACAGAGTAGGAAAAAAGATTTGCAAGTCTCATTTCTGACATAAGATTTGTATCCAGAGTAAGTAAAGAGTTTTCAAAACTCAACAATAAGGAAACAACAATGTAGTTTAAAATGGGACAAAAGACATAAACAAAACATGTTTTAAGGATGATACAAATTTATATTAAAAAAGATATAAACAAAAATGTTACCCAAGAAGACATGCAAATGACAAGTAAGCTTATGAAAACATGTTCAACATTAGTTATTCAGTTCAGTTCAGTTGCTCAGTCGTGTCCGACTCTTTGCGACACCATGAATCACAGCACACCAGGCCTTCCTGTCCATCACCAACTCCCGGAGTTCACTCAGACTCACATCCACCGAGTCAGTGATGCCATCCAGCCATCTCATCCTCTGTCGTCCCCTTTTCCTCCTGCCCCCAATCCCTCCCAGCATCAGAGTCTTTTCCAATGAGTCAACTCTTCTCATGAGGTGGCCAAAGTACTGGAGTTTCAGCTTTAGCATCATTCCTTCCAAAGAACACCCAGGGCTGATCTCCTTTAGAATGGACTGGTTGGATCTCCTTGCAGTCCAAGGGACTCTCAAGAGTCTTCTCCAACACCATAGTTCAAAAGCATCAATTCTTCAGTGCTCAGCTTTCTTCAGTCCAACTCTCACATCCAAACATGACCACTGGAAAAACCATAGCCTTGACTAAACGGACCTTTGTTGGCAAAGTAACGTCTCTGCTTTTCAATATGCTATCTAGGTTGGTCATAACTTTTCTTCCAAGGAGTAAGCATCTTTTAATTTCATGGCTGCAGTCACCATCTGCAGTGATTTTGGAGCCAAAAAAAAGAAAGTCACACTGTTTCCCCATCTATTTGCCATGAAATGATGGGACCACATCACAGACTCAAGGGATATTTTTAAGAAATGAAAATAAATGTGTGTGTTGTGTACCAAATATATATCTCCAAGCTTTGTCTGCTGAATGGGCTTAGAAGCAAGTGAGGACATCTAGCCAGATCTTGATTTCTAAATACCACTCTCCAGTAAAAAGAACCAAAGCTCCTGGGAGAACCAGTTGATTCTAAGACTGGTCATAGAAAATACACACCTCCAGGTGCCAGAAAGTAAGAAAGTGCTCAAAAGAAGTTTGGGGAGGTGGGAGGTGGACCTGATGAAAAGGCATTGGAACCAACCAGAAAGCACTCCCGAGGTTCAAACCAAAACAATTTGAGCAACAAAATAAAGGTAGCATTGGATTATAACCATAAAATAGAACATATATCTATGGGGCCATACTAATATGAATAATCAACAGGAAAGGAAAGGAGAAACGGGAGGAAAAAGGAAGGAAGGAATGGAGGGACCGGGGTTGGTGTGGGGGGAAAGAGAGGGAGGAAGAAGGAAGGACTGTCCTCTGTACTGAAGAATTTCAATTAATAAATGAAGGAATGAAGCAAATATAAAATCATCATTAAAATATCACAGTAATAACTGTTGCAGTTTATATCCACTGGTGGATGCTTAAATCACCAAACTAACATTGAGCAAAAAAGGATATTTGCAAACTCCCAAAGTATCTCCCCCAAGATTCATTCATTGCAAAGGGAAAAATGACTTTACATTGGAAGGACATCCAGCAGACATCACTTTAACCAACCAATCAAGGTTAACATCACCAGTAAGGGGACATAACAACAGCATGCAGCCCCTGAAGATAAATGGGTGAGGAACACATGGGATGTTCTTACCAAAAAAATACAACTTCAATCCAATCATAAGAAAACATCAGAAAAACCCAAATTGAGGGGCCATCTGCAAAACAGCTGACCAGTATGCTTCAGTAGGGTCAAAGTCACAAAAAATAAGAAGCTGAAGAACTGTCACAGATGAGACACTAAGACAAAATTAAATGCAATGTAGGATCCTGAACTGGCCCTGGGGACAGAAAGGGATAATAATAGGGGAAAACTGGAGAAGTCGAAATAAAGTCTGTAGTTCAGTGATATTAATTTCTGACTTTTGATCATCATGTCACGGTTGTGCAAGATATTGACATCAGGGGAAGCTTGGAAAAGGCCATACAGGAGCTCTCTGTACTATTTTGCAACATTTTCACTGTCTAAAATTATATCCCCCAAAACTTAATTATATAGATGTAAATATGTATTTATGGACACAAAAGATTTTCACAACACTGCAGGAGAACAAGCAAATCACAAAATAGACATCTATAAAATGCTTGCTTATTTATCAAGACAAGTATGTACATGACATATTTATTGTTCAAATGTGTATATAAGTACGTGTGTGCTATGTAACTTCAGTCGTTTCCGACTCTTTGCAACCCCAAGGACAGTAGCCTGCCAGGCTCCTCTGTCCATGGGATTCTCAAGGCAAGAATACTGGAGTGGGTTGCCATGCCTTCTTCCAGGGGATCTTCTCAGCCCAGACCCATGTCTCTTGCATCTCCTGCACTGGCAGTCGGGTTCCTTACCACTAGCGCCCCCTGGAAATCCCGTAAACATGTGCAAATACCTGTTTATGGGCATCCCTGGTGGCTCAGATCATAAAAAATCTGCCTGCAATGCAGAAGATCCAGGTTCAATCCCTGGGTCAGGAAGATCCCCTGAAGAAGGGAATGAGAACTCACTCCAGTATTCTTGCCCAGAGAATTCCATGGACAGAGGCAGGCTACAGTCATGGAGTCACAGAGAATTGGACATGACTGAGTGACTAACACTTTCACTTTCACATACCTGTTTTATTTATGATTGCATAAATGTATACATACTAATATATCATACACAAAATAAAAAATAATACCAAAGTGTTGCCGTTCATTTTGCAGAGTGAGTGGGATGGTGGATGGTACTAATTTTTTCTTTTGTCTTTTTTTTTTTATGCCATTAATCAATTTTGTGTATATTTGAAATTTTATCATTTCAATATTTATGTGTAATCCAAGGATGAAGCTGAGTTGGGAAATCTGGGAAAGACCCAGCTGCAGGATTCAGCTCCAATGGGTGTGTCGTGAAGATACTGTCGTCATCGTCTTCTTTGAATCCAGTCTCTATTGTTTTACTGCAGAGCATCAACACAGGCGATATTGGATCTTTGTCCCCTTCTTTGATTTCTATCTCCTACCAGGTATCCGACCTCTACGGATGGGGTTTCTGAGATCTTCTGTTCTCCCCAAATGCCATCTATTAGCATTCTAAGGTCCCCAAGTCCTCTTGGAGCCCGAAGCACAAACATCCTTGGGCACATAGGAAAGTATAGAGAAGTGGTTGTTGAACTCTTGACCTCTTGGCAGAGAGGAGAAACAGCATAAGGAATTGGTCCAGGCACTTCCTTTATGATAGAAAAGGGGTGATGAAACAGATGTGACGTACATTTCAGACGTCCAAAGAAAATGGAATCCTTCATTCAAAATTTTCCATAATCTGAGTCCTCAGCTCCAATACACAGAGGGTTTTTCCAAAGATTGGCAGTCATTTGTTTTACTCATTCTCTCTGGGAAATGATTCTGCCTGCTCAGATTTATCATAAATTTAATTTAGGCCCAATATTCTATGATTTCATAAGAAAAAGCAGATAGTAGAGGCTGAGGCAGGGCTTCCCTAGGAGAGGAGGAGAGACACAAAGAGGGCAGACGCCACAGTTAGAGCCCTTCTCATTACATGAGTCCTGACACAGCGGACACAAGCGCTGGCCCCTCGGAATTTCAAATCCAACTTCTCAGAGATTTATTTTTCTCCTGAAACAATTTCTGGCAGCTTTTGATCTTCTAAACTGAAAGAAAAAAATCAAAGAAATCTGTTTCTCTAGAGTATTAATAGCAAAGGAATTTCTGGATGCTGCAAAGTAAGAAAGGAACATAATAGCGTCTCGTTTTATTCATCTTCAAAGCAAACTAAATATAGTTTTAAAAAATAGAAGCAGGATACCCTACAGATTTTTGAAGGGATGGAATAAACCTCTTTACACAAGAAAAGATGACATGAAATTTATCTTGAAGGACATTCACTGGGCTCTTGTCTGCTTAATACCTACAAGTGGGCTGTTAGAAGGGATGTAGTAAAAATATCCAGTCATTCGGGGAACTTGCAGGCTCCAATATTTTCATCAATATTGGGCATTGCTTCTCTTACCCTGCTGGGATGTCACTACCATCTGTCCCCCAAAGCACAATACAGGTGTCAGACTTTTCTAAGGAGCAGATGTCTAGCCAATGTACCTGAAAACCTGAGCAGCATCTTCATGTCTCCCATAATCCAAATTCAATCTTTACTCCCTCATCTGGTCACAAGTCTGGGAGTGGGAGTCAAAGTTATGTTTGTATTTAGCTGGCTGTGGGTGGCAAGGCACATGTGTGTGCAGAAAATAGTTCTGGAAGTGCAACTATGGGACAGATGCTTCTCTAGGCACTGCAGATAACAGAAATGCTTGTAAACAAGCACAGAAGCTGATTTCTGATTGTGACATGCACTGCAAAAGAAAGAAATGAGAATACATGATGGAGAGTCCTAGTGGCACAGGATGCTAATTTACAGAGGAGGAGACTCTGAGCTAAGAGCAGAAGGCTAAGATGCCAGCCTTGCAAAGACCTGGGGAGAAGGCTGCTCTAATCAAAGGAGCAGTAGGTGCAAAGGTCCTGAGGTCTTACAGCACCCTTCCATATTCCACATCAGCACTTACCTTTCCAGCACACATCTACAGTGCTCTACTGAAAACCCCCAAAAGTCTCTGCCTGAGGGCTTTCTATTGGATGGTGCCTTGAACAGATCAGAAATGCCAGGAAATGAATGTCCCTAGGAGCAGCCTTCAGCCAACGCCCTATAGGAATTGATGGGTAAATACTCCAGCTTCCTCATCCTTATAATTCCCCATCAGGACTGAGTTCCAACTGCTCTCAGCAATGAGCTGCTGTAATGAGACACCCTTGGCTTCCTTTCCTTTCTTTCTCAGCCTTACTGCTCTGCTCTGCCTCTGTTGCTTTCTAAGATCACCTCCCACATCAACTGCTCGGACTCAAATTGCTAACCTCAGAGCCTGCTTCTGGGGCATACAAACTGAGAGGCTGGAAAGAACTTGGCTGGTGAGTAGAAAGATGATTGGCCCTCGAGGAGGCCAGAGAGGATAAAGGGGGCCAAATGATGCAGGTGCTTGACATCTTTAGAGACAATTTGTGTCTCCAATGGTCTCACAGTGGGAGTCTGTTTTCCCCTGCCCAACGATCAACTGCTCTTAGCCAAAGACTGGCCTTGAACTGATTCTGTATCCCCTTGGCCCTACTCCTCCCTAGCATCGTGGACCATCTAGTTCAGAGTCAACTCCATAGGGTCAGGAACTTTGGTTTGTTCACGGCTGTAACCTTGGTACCTATAGCACTGTCTGGCATTCAGCATGCAGTGTCCAACAAATATTTACTGGATAAATGAATCCTACAAATAAGGAAACCAGGAGTCAGAGAAGGTAAATGGTTTATATAAGGTCATACCCAAGGTTGACTGGAGTACTGGTTCTAGAAGGCAGTCTCCTGCTTCTAAGAGGATTTTGCTACCCTCCCCAGCCTCTCAACTCAGGGTTGGTCTGGTCTGATAATTGATATTTCATGGAAAGCTGATGGACACCCTCCACCAAAGGACTCTACAAAATTTTGTCATCTCCTGGGAGAGTTGCAGAACAGGGCAAGAGCTCAACAAAAGTGCATCAGCTTTGGAGCCAAGCTGGCTGAATCTGGGTCTTGATTCTGACCTCAGAGTAAGCTCCATGACCTTGACCAGAGACTTAAGTCCTCTGAGTTCCAGTGGGATAGCGACCAGCTCATGTTCACAGTAAAGAGAGGGACATTAGGGTATGAGAAGGGACAGTCTGACTTTTCCATTTTCACCTGGCTCCTCTTTGTTCCTAGAAGAAGCCTGGAATATCCAGTAGGAAGTTCCTCACAATTTTCACGTAAATGACCTGAAGGATAAATACAGATTCATTTTTAATCGATCGTTACGGGTGAAAGTGACCTACACAAAAATACAACTGCGAACTGTTCAAATTGAACATGTTAAAATGTATTATACATTTGGAACTAACGAAAGATTGAAATCATTCTGATAAGATTTTTATCACAAGAGTTACAGACGAGAAAGGGGTGAACAGACAGAACCGAGACGATTTTTAGGGCAGTGAAACTATTCTGTAGAGTACTATCACAGCTGATAGCTGTCATTCTACATATGGTCAAACCCATAGGATGTACACCACCAAGAGTGAGCCCTAATGTAAACTCTGGACTTAGCATGATGATGCATCAGTGTGCTTCATCAGCTGTGACAAATGTGTCACCATGGTGGGAGAGGTCTATGGTGGGGGAGGTTGTGTGGGTGTGGGGACCAAGGAGCAAGGGGGAAGTCTCTGTACTTTCCATTCAATTTTGCTGTTAACCTAAAACTGCTCTAAAAAATTAAAAGCTAATTAGGTTTTTAAAATCTACCACACAAAAAAAGTAACACCCACAAAAGAGAATTCCAACAGAAACTGTTACAGTTTGTAAAAGTTGATGAGGACCAGAAAAAATGATCAATGAAGCAAATATTCATTGTAAAATCTACCTAAGAAGGAGTTGATACTGTTGAAAATGGACGAAAATCAAGACCTGTTTAACCAAGTAAACCGTGTTTAATTAATCTATTAAATTGGCTTGGCAGAGTGTGCCTCCTGTCTCGACTGTAAATACATCTGTTTTTGTGTCATTCTGTATTTTTTAAAGTTTGTGTAAACAAAGCTGCGGTCTGAGAATTCTAGGGGTCAACACCGTAGGATATATTAATACATGCTCACAGGGTCAAATGGCAAGGTGCAAGCTCCCTGTACCTGGCACGGGGCCCTGGTTGCAGAGAAAACTCATTTGTCCATTCACCAAGCATTTGCTGAACTCAGATTTGCTAGAAGCACTGAATGTCTGTGACTGGGGTGAAATTTTCCATCTCAGACCTCAGGAAGCTAGGGGTTGAGCAGGGAACCCAGTCCCGGGTGTTGTGACAAGTCTTAGCAGCAGCTGCAGGGACATAGAAGTGACTCACTGGTTGGAGTGGGTGCTTGCAGGAGGCTTCACTGAGGACATGACATTTGAACTGAGTCTTCAGAAAGAGTCCAGGGGCTCCAAGATGACAAGGGACAGAGAGAGCATTCCGGGCAAAGAGAATCTTGTACCCTAGATGCATGAGAGATGGCAGTGTTCAGAAACCTGGAAACCAGTCCCAGGGCAGGAGCGAAGGGCCTGGAATGCCTGACATCTTGGGCTTTCTTCTGCCGACAGTGAACACAACCGCACGGAAGGCCAAGTGCAGGGCCAAGGCTAAGGGCCACCATGGGGGAGGCCGCTGGGGAGACCAGGCGACTGAGTGGGGCCAGGATGGGCGCAGGGGCTAAGAGGGAAACTGAGGAAGCAGAATGGGGAGGAGTCAGGGGTAGCATCCAGGGCTGTCTCCAAAAGGCTCGTTAAGGCCAGTATGGGGTGGGGAAGTGCCGTGAGCCAGGGGTGGACACTCAGGAGGAAAGGAGAGTGAAATATGCAAGATCATTTTGGTCAATTGTTCAGAAAAAATGTTGGCCTCAGAATCCTTCAAACGAAACCTTAAGAATTAAAAACAATACACAGAGCTGCTTCAATGACTAAGGTGTCTTGGAAAGGTGTGGTGCGGGGTTGGCCTCCCCAGGACTGTTGTTGGAAGGCCCCTGATGTGGGTCTGAGCCCGCTTTTCAGCTGAGGCTCAGAGGCAGGGTGTTTCCTGGCTCAGAGCACACAGCTGGGACAGCTCTGGGACCCTGCTCAGGGACTCCTGGAGACCTGCTCCTCCTTCCACAGCCAGGAGGCTGAGTAGTAATGAGGACTTAGCGTTCTTGGCCCCCACTCCTGCCCAGCTGTACTTCTGGCTGAGGATGTCTCGAGTCATAGAAAAGCCAAATTCCCGTGAATCTGTCCTAGTCCCTGGACCCTGTTCATACTCTGGCTGGGCAAATGCCCCATGACATACTGGTTCTTTGCTGTTAGCATCACTTCTCCTGAAAACACCCATTATTCAAACCCCCAGGTGCATCTGGCCCAGGTGGTAAGCAGAAAAAAATCTGAGTCATAGCTCTGGCACAATCAGCTGTGTGGTCTTTGGAAAATCACTTAGCCTCTGAACCACAGATTCCTCCTCCACAAATCAGAGGTCATCATGCTAACTCTGGCTACGTCAAAATGCTGTAAGTAAGGATTGTTGTTGTTCTTTAGTCCCTAAATCATGTTCGACTCTTTGCAACCCCATGGATTGTAGCCTTCCAGGCTTCCCTGCCCTCCCCTGTCCATGGAATTTTCCAGGCAAGAATACTGGAGCCAGTTGTCATTTCCTTCTCCAGAGGATCTTCCCAACCCAAGGATCAAACCTCCGTCTCCTGCACTGGCAGGTGGACTCTTTACCACTGAGCAAGGTAATCAGCAAACTCCTGTTGTATCCTGAAAAATCTCTATGGGAACACAAAGGACCCATGATATTTTCCATGTGTCAAGGTTTCTGCCATAAGTAGCAATAACTTCTATGACCATCACCACCCTTCAAATAGCCCTGGAGAGCTGAAGCAGGATATATTTAAAAGGAGGTGGGGGTGAGCAGGACCTAAGAAAAGTCTTGCCTCACGTTTGTCCCCTCAGATCCTCACTCAAGATTCTATTTACTCTTAATTTAGGTACAACCGGAACAAACTTACTAATCTGTTTCCCAGCTCACAGTACTTGAGAAGTAGCAAACTAAAAGGTGGGGAGAGAATGACAAAGGAAAAATGTACTGAAAAGGATGAGACAGAAGCACTGTTAAAGGTGGATGCAAAACCTTCACCATCATAGCCTGGAGAGAGACAGAACAAGTGCAGGAAGCCTGAGGCCATCAGGGTACAATTGTTGATACACCCAATAGGACCCTGAGTCAAAGATAAAAATAGGAACAAAATATTAAATTAAGTACAGCACACTCACACTTTTTAAGAGACTCATAGCCTTTAAAATCAGCACTTCCCCTTCTAAAGCATATACCCTAAGAAAATAACCAGACTGGGGCACAGAGCTATGTATATACAAGATTATTCATCACAGCACTCTTTTCAGTAATGGAAAAATTGGAAACACCCCAAATGTCCTTTAAAAGATGATGAGCAGTATCTTCCATTCTCAAACCACTTTCTAGAAGGTTGTTGTATTTGCATATCATCCATTCTATGACTTTTATTTTCTTTTTAAAAATTTATTTATTTTTTAATTGAAGGATAATTGCTTTACAGAATTTTGTTGTTTTCTGTCGAACCTCAACATGAATCAGCCATGCTGCTACTGCTGCTAAGTCGCTTCAGTCGTGTCCAACTCTGTGCGACCCCAGAGACAGCAGCCCACCAGGCTTCCCCGTCCCCGGGAATCAGCCATAGGTATACATATATCCCCTCCCTCTTGAACCTTCCTCCCATCTTCCTCCCCATCCCACCCTTCTAGGTTGATTCAGAGCCCCTGTTTGAGTTCCCTGAGTCATACAGCAAATTCCCACTGGCTGTCTATTTTACATATGGCAACTACGTTTCTATGACTTTTCTTTAAACTGATTCATTCATTTTATTCAAATAAGTGTAATTTCTTACAAAACTACTACATTACCCTAAACAGAATATTAGTGTCAGTTATCATAAACAGTAACCACAGTGCAAAGAAATCATGTCATTATAATCTAGCTAGATGAGGTTACAGAACTGCAGAATTGTAAAGTAAAAAAATAAAAAAGAAAAAAAAAGAAAAGTATTCTCCCTTTTTGCTTCCTGATTTAAACAAAACCATTATTTAAAAAGAGAGTTTGGAGGACTGTCAGGAAATCTGATGATAGACTCTCCAGGGAATCAAGGTTCATTTTGTTAGGTGTGGTACTGGCATTGTGGCTGCATAAAAAAGTATCTTCTTTTTATATATATATAAGGAATGCATACTAAAGGATGCAGGGCTAAAATGACAAGATAACTGGATTTGCTTTAAAATATTTCAGCAAAATAAAGGGTTGACAAAGCAAATGTGGCAAAATCTTGATCATTATTGAATCCAGGTGTGGGAAATTTCCTTGCACTCTTCTCTCTACTTTTAAGTAGCTTGAAAATTTGCCTAATAAAAATAAACTTCAAAATATAAACAGGAAGATCCCTTGTTCATGGGCCACCAAGGCTGACAAAGCCCTTGCCATTTTAAGAAGAGTCAAACCCTAATTTCTGTGCATATTAATGAACATTTTTATACACTGGCAACATGACCCTTTTGAGTTAATGTAGGTCAGACTCAACAAAGATAAATAAAAATAATGATGCAAATTCACACGTAATGGTGAGGGAAGGGGTCCAAGACAGATTGCTGAGTGGGGAAACATGCACTAGAAGAAGAAGAGTGTGTTTGGCTCCATCTCCTTTATGTAAAACTGTGAAGGAAAATCCCCTGAGTCTGTGCACCCAGAGACAGTCTGGAAGCTGGGACGCTAAACAGTTATCTCAGGATAGGGAGGGTCCTCCTCTTGCCTTTGTTTGTATCTTTATGCTTTTCTGTTTGTGTAAAATTTTTACTTTTTACAATTGAGTAGATACTATTCTTATAATCAGGCAAAAGGCTATTAGCATCGTGAGGCAAAAAGAAGAAATCAGGAAAATATTTCTATCTGTATAATGAAATGATTTAAATATACACAAGACTGCTTAACAGAAAATTAAACCTCCATTATTATCCCATGGCCTGTGACACTGCACGTTTACTGTCCATGTCTGGCAAAGGTGCTGGAACAGGCCTCCTGTAAGCTGATCTCAGCCCCCGGGCCTGAGCAAGTAGAGGGAGCGGTGTCTGGTTTCCCTGACTTCCCCCTTTGCTCACACCATGCCCTTGCCTGCGGTGTTCTCTGCACTCTTCTGTGGCTCCCTCTCTCCCTGCTTTGAGGCTCAGCTCCAGGAAGGCTGCTCTGATGCCCCAGCAGGCATTACGTGGGTTTCTCCTTTGACAGGTGTCAATCTTCAGCCCATTTGCTGGGACCCGTCCAGAGCATTGGCAAGCAGAGGCCTCTTTCTGGGAGGGCTCACAGGCTCTGCTGGGTGCAAGGAGCCCAGCAGAGTGGATGGAACTCAGACATGCTTCCTGTCCCTTTCTAGGTTGGGTGACCTGGAGGAGTATTTCCCCTCCTAAGGCCTCAATTTTCACAGCTGTAAAATGGGAATAAATGGTCCTAATAAATACACTCCTCTCAGAAAATTAAATAAGATGGCCTTGAGAGAGTTGGTAATCTCTAAAGTATTCAATTAAAACATAATTTTTAATGTTAGTAGTACTATATAAATGTTTGTTGGTAATGACAAGGACAGGAATAAGAACTTTATTATCTTTCAAAATCATGGGGACATATTTATTCTGATATTTTCAAAAAATTTCCTAAGGAAATTCACACTTTCAAAACTGTGTGAATAAGGATGTTCATCAGTGTGTAATAGCAAACATGAGAAACTGTCTCCTATGGCTTGTCATGCAAATGTTAAAGATGAGAAAACACGTTGAGTGATTGAGGAAATGCTTATAACATATTGCCAGATTTAAAAATCTAGCTCCAGAAGAATACAATCTATTTTCATTTTTTAAAATATATACATGTATGTATGTATATATGGGCTTCTCAAGTAGCACCCGTGGTAAAGAACCTGGCTGCCCATGCATAAGAGACGCAGGTTCAGTCTCTGGGTTGGGAAGGTCCCCTGGAGGAGGACATGGGAACCCACTGCGGTATCCTTGCCTGGAGAATCCTGCAGACAGAGGAGCCTGGTGGTCTACAGTCCACGGGGTCGCAAAGAGTTGGACACGACTGAAGCAACCTAGCGCACACACACACACACACACACACAGACACACACACACACGTATCACACATACAGAGAAAGAGAGAAAGATCCACAAAGAAAGAGAGAAACAGAGACATCGAAAACACTTCTAAAGAAAATCACTCCCAAAATGTTAACAGTTATCTCTGGATTAAGTGATTACAGATCACTTTTTCAGTCTTCTTTTTTGTGTGTTTCTGGCTTTTCTAAATTTGTCTAAAATGCCTTTTGTGGCATTTCTAAGTTACCTTTTAACCATTCCTCTTCCCCCACCACTACCTCTACCAAATGTCCCTGTCCAGAAGTTAATGATAAAAGACTGTCCCAGGCCCCCAGCCTCGGATTGTGAGGGCCTCCAAGGTCACGAGACAACCCCATGGACCTCTGGTGTCTATATGGAAGAGTCTGGTGTGATTTTCACCAGAGAGTGGACACGGTGGGTGAAAAATTAGCCAGCTCTGGGCAGAGAAACTGCCCCCCAGGAGACTCACACAGGGACCATGGCCTTGGGAACAAATGGGAGCCTGTCAAACAAATTCCCAAGAGGTAGGTCAATTAGAAAACTTAGCCCCTAGGCCTCACCACCCCCTCCATCGTGTAACCTGATAGGCTGGATTGGAGGGTCCTTCAAGGGGGTAAACAGATGGGAAGAGACAGGTTGGAGGGCTGGGACTTTCCCTCCTCTCTCTCTCCCACTGCCTCCCCACCTCCTTCCCCACCTCAAGCCAGCTCTCACCACTCCCTCTGGGCTCCTCCCCCATCTGTGCCTCTACCCTAGTCTCCATTGTACACCAGTCTCCTCTCCAAAAACTCCACAGTCTTTCTAGGAATCTTCCAAAGAGATGATATTGTAAAATGTCAGAGCCGAAAATAACACTCTACTCTCTCACTTTCTAGTTGAAGAAACTAGTTCAAGGAGATTAATCAATGTGTCCAAAACTTCCCATCCAGTAGATGTATTAATAGAAGCCAAGATAAGAGCTCAGATGTCTTTATTCCTAGGCCAGGGTGACTGTGACCTCTACCATTTCACTTCCTGCTGTTGGCTGAAAGCAAGCCCAGCACTGTACTTAGGAGCATGGTCTCCAGGGCTGAAGCCCTGGGTTCAAATTCCAGACCTTGTATGTACCACCCATGTGGTCTTGGAGCCCCAGTTTGGAAGCAAAACAATAGTAGTAAATACGTCATGTCTTTTTGTGAAGATTAAATGAGTTACAGCGTATTTAGAGGAGAACCTGGCAGGTGGTATATGCTATGGACGCCTTTGCTATCTTGATAATTTTGTCAGCCAATTAATTGTATCTATGGCTAAGGTCTATGGGAATCGCAAGAGTCGGACACGACTGAGTGACTAAGCACACACATACATGGAAGAAGTCAGCAAAGGGCAGAGATGAACCATATGATTCAGCCGAGAAAACAAAGGAGCTCCTCAGAAGGCAAAAGCTCAGAACCTCCATCTTCTTCAGGAGCACGTGAGGCCCAGGGCATCTACTATTCATCCCTGAAGTATCCACTGAGCCAGCAGAATGGAGTTCAGAAAACAGAGGCTCACACATATGGTTGTCCATGTGTGCTAAGTCACTTGAGTTGTGTCCAACTCCATGCGACCCTACAGACTGGAGCTCACCAGGCTCCTCTGTCCATGGGATTCTCCAGGACAGAATACTGGAATGTGCTGCCATGCCCTCCTCCAGGGGATCTTCCCGACCCAGGGATCAAACCTGCGTCTCTTAGGTCTCCTGTATTGCCAGGTGGGTTCTTTACCTCTAGCACCACCTGGGAAGCTTACAATAAACATTCATTTGCAATGCATGGAGGAAAAATGATCCACCCACACTGCAGGGTCAAGATGGATGTCTGGATTAAGAAGAAGCAAAGGTCACCCCAACCTCCACCATACATAAAAGTCAATCCCAAATGGGAACAGAGGCCTCAATTGTGAAAGTTAAACAATGAAGCCTCTAGACAATAACATGAGAGGATATCCTCACAGCCAAAGGATAGACAAGATTTTCTTAACAGGATGCAAAAATCATAAAGGAAAAGATTGATAAATTGGACTTCATTAAATTTGAGAATCTCCACAATTAAGAATAAAAATTAAAGAAATCCATTGTAGGAAATAATATTTCAAAGGAAATAATTCCTATGATGATTCAATCTTATATCATCATTAGAATCTACTAAAGTGTAGTTAACTTGAAAAAATTTGAAAATTTCCGTTCAATAATGAAAATTTCTGTTCTGTTCATCTCTGTTTCATAAAGAAAATGAGAAGGCAAGCCTGAAAAATGCATATCCATAGTATATCAAGAACTGGAACTCATTAAGAAAAAGTCAACAACTGCACAGAAAAAGGGCAAAAGTCTTAAACAGGAAAAAAAAAAATTTTAAGTGTTCAGATAAGGACTTCCCTAGTGATTCGGTGGTTAAAAAATATATGTATATATATATATGCCTGCCAGTGCAGAAAAACACAGGTGCAATCCCTGATGAGGGAGGATTCCACCTGCTGTGGAACAAGTAAGCCTGTGCACCAGAACCGCTGCTGCTGCTGAGTCGCTTCAGTCGTGTCCGACTGTGTGACCCCATAGACGGCAGCCCACCAGGCTCCCCCGTCCCTGGGATTCTCCAGGCAAGAACACTGGAGTGGGGTGCCACTTCCTTCTCCTACTGAAGCCCAAACGCTCTAGGGCCTGAGATCCACAACAAGAGAAGCACCGCAGTGAGGACCCTGCACACAGCCCCTAGAGGAAAGTCCTCGCAGCAGTGAAGACCCAGCACAGCTTGTAAGTAAATAGAGTACTCACATAAACAGCAATCGAGTAAATGTACATTAAAATCATAATTATAGACTGCTATAGACCCGTCAGAACAATTTTATAAATAAGATAACATCAAGTTTTGGGATGTTTGTGGAGCAATTAATGGAATCCCCTCTCCTACAATGTGGGTGCACACAAGTGGACAGATGAAAGAATATTTTTCAGTTGAGCAAACCTGTGTTTCTAGAACCCGGTTCTCTCCCATCCAGCAATGTGATAATCGCATACACTATGCTGATCTCATGACCTCAGAGGCATCAAACAGCTCTGAGATCTCAAACAGGTTGAGCTCATATATCTAGAGGCAGGATTTGAACTCAGGCTGCAAACTCCAGAGCTCAGGCTCTGAGCCACTAGCCTATGGTGTCTTTTTCAAAATGTGAGAGCCGCTATCTCATCTTAAATCACATTTTCATTTTCATCAGCTTGAGTAATTCTTTTTTTTTAATTTTATTTTATTTTTAAACTTTATTTTTTATACAATATTGTATTAGTTTTGCCAAATATCTAAATGAATCCGCCACAGGTATACATGTGCTCCCCATCCTGAACCCTCCTCCCTCCTCCCTCCCCATACCATCCCTCTGGGCCATCCCAGTGCACCAGCCCCAAGCATCCAGTATCGTGCATCGAACCTGGACTGGCAACTCGTTTCATACATGATATTATACATGTTTCAATGCCATTCTCCCAAATCTTCCCACCCTCTCCCTCTCCAACAGAGTCCATAAGACTGTTCTATACATCAGTGTCTCTTTTGCTGTCTCGTACACAGGGTTATTGTTACCATCTTTCTAAATTCCATATATATGCGTTAGTATACTGTACTGGTGTTTTTCTTTCTGGCTTACTTCACTCTGTATAATAGGCAGCTTGAGTAATTCTTGACCCCTGTGATTTGGGCTCTGATGGACAGCCTGGTGAGAAGACCAACTCCCTGGACTCCAGCAGAGAGATGGACAAAAGCAGGTGGTCTTTCCTCTGCGCAGGCAGACACTCAGCCGTGAAACCCTTGGCTCCAGAGAACTCTCTCCCACCCTCTCCTGGACTAAGCCCTCCCCTGTCCCCAGCAGGCCTGTCCTCACCCCCTCGAGTGACAGATTGCCAGTTTCCTGAGGGTAAGCCATCCCAGCAACAGCCTCCACCCCGAGTTAGAAATGCGTGTGTCCTTTTGGATATAGATTACCATTTCTAACTTCTGCAGAGGCATTAGTGGAGTCTTGCAATTGTTATATTTCACTTTTTAAAAAATACAACACATACACACGCATATACTCACATATGGATGGCCAGATACTTAACAACAACTGTTGGATTCTAGATTTTCCTCTAGTCATCTCCCAGCTGAACTGCTGTAATTTGTTTTTGGCTGATCTTCCTTCATATATCATGTCATGTGTCCTCTTCAAAATGTGGCCTCACATTTGGGCTGACCCTTCCCAGATCTCTCAATTACCACAATAATGCTAATTATACCACTTCCCACTCCCCTGTTGGGGTTAGATGCCCCTTCCCAGTGTCCTATTGTAAAAGACTTCTCATATCAGTCCCTTGGAGATAAGGCGCCACCAACTACTTCAATATTCCCCAAACTCCAGTGTCATTTGGTTATTGATGATGGCATCCAGTCTCCCTGCGCAGTGTTTCCATAATCAAGTCTTCAAATCACTAACCTCCCCCCTTCCCCCACAGATACATCAGCCATGCTCTTTCTGCTGTCACCGGAGATATTCTCTGTGTTCAGAGTCCCCTGGCCTGCCGGTTGTTTCAGCAATAAGTTAAGCTTGAAAGCAAGATCCATGGCTGAAAATATTGCTCAACAAAGCAATAAATCATATCATTTTACATCATTGCCCCGATCCCATACCCCACACTGCCAGACTCCTCACAGATTCACGGATCCTGTCTCTAAGGCACGCTCCAAGGAAAAACAAGAGACTTTCCAGCCTTTTGTTTTGTTTTACCAAAGAGATTTAATGTTTCCCTTGACAGAGCCAACACTTCCTTGTGTGTGTTCAGCACGAGTTCCCGCCTGCCCTCATTTCTGGTGACCAAATGTAAACAGCTCACCAGAAGGACAGCAGGAAAGAGTTTGTTAAGACTGCCCTAACCAACTGCCCAACCTTGGTGGCTTAAGACAATAGAAATTGGGACTTTCTGGGCTGTCCAGTAGTTAAGACTCCACCTTCCGATGCAGGGGGTGCAGGCTGGATCCTTGGTCAGGGACCTAAGATCCCACATGCCTTGTGGCCAAAAAAACACAAAACATAAAACAGAAGCAATATTGTGACAAATTCAATAAAGACTTTAAAGATGATCCACATTAAAAAAAAATCTTAAAAAAGAAAAACAATAGAAATTTGTCCTCTCACCATTCTGGAAGCCAGAAGTACAAAATCAAGGTGTCAGCAGAGTCATGCTCCCTCCAGAGGCCCCAGGGGAGCATCCTTCCTTGCCTCTTCCAGCTCCTGGTGGCTCCCAGCATCCTCTGGCTCCAGTCTCTGCCCCCGTCTTATGACCTTCTTCCCTCTGTGTCTGTGTCCCTCTCCTCTTCTTGTAAGGACACCAGTCATTGGACTTAGGGCTTGTTCTAAATCCACGATGATTTCCTCTTAAGAGCCTTAACTAATTACATGTTCATTACTCTATTTCCAAACAACGGCATATTCTGACCTCTAGGCAGACACAATTTTTTTTTTCAAGGTAAGGGGACACTATTAGACCCACTACCCAGGATGTGGAAGGATCCAGTGCTTTCTTCCCAAGACCCTCATCTGAATGCCCTGCCTTCTGCCTGCCGCGTCCTTCTCCACAGACAGACAGCTGCATATGTCTTTGGTTGTAACAACCGTATTTGTTTAAACTGCCGCAAGTGTTATAGTTAAGTTTCAACTGGTATGAAAGGAGGAGCTGCACATCAGTTTCCCAATCTGTGAAATGGGACTAGCAGTGTCTTTCTGGCAGTTGTCATGAGGTGTAATATACCAAACCAAAGGGGAGGCACCTGGTTCAAGCTGTGATAGCTCAGCCCCCAGGCTCAGGTCTCTGGGACCAGCATGCCTGACAAATTGAACTCACTTCTGAACAGAAGGGAGATAAGGGCATGAAAACCAGGTGCTGGCCACATTTAACCAGTAAGATGAGAAAGAAACAGAAAACAATTGCTGAGCGGTCATCGGGCTCTATTTCACTTCAGCAGCTACTCTGAGTCCCACCAAGGGTGTTTCTCCAACTCCTCTCATCCTCTCCTGGATCTTGGCAGGTGGCGAGAGTATTACATCCATTCTGCAGATGAAAACACTGAGGTGAGGAAGTCAGATGTAAGTGGCTTGGCCATCATGTATGTTAAAATCTTGAGGGTCTAGTTTCAAGCCAAGGGCCATGGTGGGAGGTTTCCAGCTGGATCTGAGGTTGGGGTTCAGGGGTGCTCTGAAGGCAATGAGTCACAGAACCACTGAGAGGTGTCAGAGACCGAGTCTTTCTATGGAGTTTTGTTTGCAAAGATCAAATGTGCTCTGAGTCTGATAACGTCAGACTCAGATGTGAACTGGGCCGCATCTGATAATGTCAAAACGGCAAAGAGAAATGTGGAAAATGAAGTCAAACCTGTTACTTGTTTTCATGAAGATGGAAAAAAAAACAAAGATGTGAATTCAACCTATTATTTCTTTTTTAATTTAGTCACATCTATTTATACATATTGACACATGGAACTAAGAGTCGGAGGCTGGTAACCAAGGCTTAAAAATAACACCCTAGCCAGAAGAGAAATGTGATCTTAGGGGTCCCTGAGTCCAGAAAAACCCTAAATGATCCTCTGGCTCTCAGGGGACTGAAAGTAATTGACTTGGAGATTTTTATTTTAATCATTTTTAAGTCAAGGAGGTTTGTGGTGAAGGATGGATTCCTTTCTAACCATGTCCACCTTGACCTGTTTCAGCCACAATCACAGCGTCGTTCTCACGAACCAGATCCTAGGAACTCAGAAAACCGCAAAAAGGGGATGGGGTGGGGGTCAAAGTTCAATCTGCCAGAACTTTATTTCCAATCCAGAACTCCATTCCTCCAACCAGCTCTCGAAGAAACAATCAACTTGCCCAGTTTTGCATTTGTTTTCCCGTCAGTTCTGTGGCTGTTCATTATGTGTGAGCAGAAATGAGGGCTTGTGTATAAACACCACGGCTGAACAAGGAGCATATTTCTTCCCCCATCTCTAAATCTGGACCCTTCCCCTTCTCGCCCGTGCTACAATTTCCTCTGGCACTTCAGACAGACATATGTTATTTTCAGTTCCACAACTCTCTCGTTCGCTGTATCACCGCACACATGGCCCAGGCACTGCAAATATAAATACATGTGGGCGTCTGCATTTCAACCACTGGACTCTAGCCACTTTTTTTTTTTTAATGCAATGTAACTCAAATGAATTGTCATCACAGCCAAGAGGCATGACAAAGTCCAACAAAATCAACGTTTCCCAAGGCCGGACCACTACCGTCCCACCCCAAATTCTTGCCATTTGCCATCCACCCCTGCCCATCGGCAAATGCACAAACTGGGTTCAGTGGGCAGAATCCTATAATGATCCTCTTATTTTATTACTCTTACCTGATGATACAAGAGCCTAATAAATAAATACACTAATTGGGCTTTGCAAAGATAGATCTTCCCCAACAGTACTTATTACCACATAATAAAAACCCATCACAAGCTTCAGCTTCGTGGATACTCTGAGAGTAAATAAGAGATTATTTGCAAATTCAAATGTGCTGAACAGGTTGGCACTCTTTCAGGTAGCAGTGAGTTTAGGCCAGATGCCAAGCTGTGGGGAAGGGAGGTTTTTTAATACACACTCCCTTCCAGGCACTGTCAGCTGGAGTATGCTCCGGGAGCCAGCAGCAGGACAGTGGCACATGGATATACAGACAGATGTTGGATTTTTTCTCCTAGATACTGAAGGACTTGCAGATGGCCCCACACAAAGGAGATGATGGAAGGTAACTTGATGAAATTAAAAGCAGCAACTTCCATTTAATGTGCTTCCCAGAAGCCACAAAGCATATCTCATTTTAGTTTCATAAATAATTATCCCCATTTAACAGATATGGAAACTGAGACTTGACCAAGGAAGCTTTTTGCTAAGATTTTGAACCTATGAGTCAGGGATGAGGCACCCACTGCTGACTCCTTAAAAAGTATTTGGATTTATCAACTCTGTGCATTTCATATTAGTGGTTTAATCTAATCTCAGGAAACCCTGTAAGATAGATACTATCAGCATTTTACATTCACAAGGATAAAGCTTTGAGAGGTTATGCAACTTGCCCAGGGCCATCTGGATAATAAATGAGCAGAGATTTGAACCAATGTGGTCTAATTCTGAAGCCCGTGCCCTAAAACATGGACCAAATAGTAAATATCTTAGGCTTTCAGTTCATCCACTGTCACAACTACTATGAGTCTGTATTGGGTTGGCCAAAAAATTCATTTGACTTTTTTCGTAACATCTTCTGGAAAAGCCCAAAAGAACTTTTTGGCCAACCCAATAGCCTGAAAGCAGCTATAGACAATATGTACATGAATGGGTGGGCTTCCCAAGTGGTGCTAGTGATAAAGAACCCATCTGCCGATCCAGGAGATGTAAGAGATGTGGGTTTGATCCCTGGATCAGGAAGATCTCCTGGAGGGGGGCATAGCAACCCACTCCAGTGTTCTTTCCTGGAGAATCCCATGGACAGAGGAGCCTGGCGGGCTACCGTCCATAAGGTTGCGAAGAGTCGGACAAGAGTGAAGCATCTTAGCACGCAGGCACAAATGAATGGGTGTAGCTTTGTTCCAGTCAAACTTTATCAACAAAAACAAGCAGGTGGGCAGATTTGGCTAAAGACTTGTAGTCTGCTGACCCCTACTCTAAAACACTACACCAACACATCACATCCATGGTCAAGGTCAGGGAATGCTGGACACAAGCCAGAGGCACAGAAACCAATGCGTGGCCCTTTGCTCTCCCTGACCTCATCTTCTTACTCTTCTCGACTCTCTCTGCTCCAGCCACACAGCCTCCTTGCTGCTCTTCAAACAAACTTGCACCCTACTGCCTCAGGGCCTTTGCACTCGCTGTTCCCTGCCTGGAGTGTCTGTTCTTTGAGCTCTCCTCTGGGCTTACAGGCTCATCGCCTTCTGTCCTCTGCACCACTCTCAACTTTGGGTGAGAGCTTCTCTGAATACCCTATCAAAACGTACAGCACACACTCGGGTCAGTATTTCCTCTCTCTCTCCCCTGCTTTCTTTCTATCCGTGGTCCTCATCACCATCAGAAAACGCTATCATTTTACTAACACGTTTCACATGTTTTCTGTCTGTGCCCTCGAACACTAGAATGGAAGCCCTGGGAGGGGAGCCATTCTTGTTTTGTCCGTTTGGTCACTGCAATCCATCCCCAGATTCTAGAATAGTACTTGGCACAGTGAGGACCCAGTAAATACTTGCAGGATGAGTTAATATATTTTGGACTGATGGGAACTCATCTTTACAGCGAGCAGAACTCGGCCCCAGCAAAACGGCCTCGGAGTGCAGGTACTTGGCTGTGATGACTTCTGGGGCCACCTGGGCACTGCCCAGGGCAGAGTCAGGGGCCCCAGCTCTTCTCATTAACTTGGCAACATCTCCATTGATCCTACAAAGCACAGCGGCCATGGGGGTGGGAAGACACTTGCGGAGGAACAGGGAAGTTGAACCATCGGCATGAAATTCCCTGGGCTGTATCTTCCTCACGCTGACCTCTGTCTGTCTGAGTGATTGTCCGATGCTTCTGAAGCCCTTTGAACTCGCCCTTCCTCTTTGGCACAGTTGCTATCTCTCTGAAAGGGAATCATTCATTTGACACCCTGTTAGAGGTAACCGATGAGTCAGGAGGCTAGCTGCGGGATGTTTCTCAGCAGCAGCGCCCCCCGCCCCCACCCCGGCCCCAACCCCGCCTCCACCAGAGATGAGGGGAAACCATTTGGGTCTGTAACCCGACACTTTGTTTTACGAATGAACTAATTTTCCATAGGCACCTTCAAGCTGGGAAACATCCCAGAGGTGGACTAACCTTTAACATTAGGTGTAATGAAGGATTAGCCATGTCACCTGACCCGTGAAGCACCGGAGACCAGAGATAATAAATCCGCCCTCCCCGCTTCGCCCCAGCCACCGTGGGCCATTCCCCACAGGCAGCCCCGCCGCGGGACCCGGGAGGCCTAGCAGTGAACAAGTAACATCCGCAGCTCAAGCACCTTCCATATCCAGACCAGGCAGAAGAAGGCACTGCCCGGGTGCAAATCCAGTTTACAACCAACCAGAGATGGGAAGGGTCCACGCTGAACGCTCTGGGCAGGCTGCTACATCTTTCTTCATGGTCACGACTGAGTTAGTTACTGACTTGCCAGGGGGCCCTGGGCCAGTCCTGGGCTCCCATTGTCCCCACGTAGTTACTGAAGGCAAGATGGCTTCCAGTCCTGGTGTTCCCAAGAGAAGAAAGTCACTGGTAGTCATAGAGATGTGAGCTTTCTTCGCCTCTCCCCCTTCATGTGTCCCCCTTCCTTCTCTCAGCCTCCCAGCCTCTCTCTCCTCAGCCCTTTCCTCTTCAAGACCCAGTGCTTCCCAGTGCCTGGGAGGGACTGCACAGATGTGGGGGCTTCTGCTCAGTCCGCATGCCCACCTCATGCAAGCGGCACCCCGGTCCTGTCTGGGGGCCCCTGCGTGCATGAAGTTTCTCTCACGTCCGCCGGGCCGGCCCCGGGGGGAGGGCTTTGGGCTCCCTCTACGCCCAGGGTACTTGACTGTTAATGATCCCCGGGCACACTTCCCCCACCCTGTCCCCTGAGACATTTCCAGAGTTGTTTTATGAGCGAGACTGGGGAAATCTATTAATGAGAGCGGTAATTGCTACCTTTGGGCACCTACGGCTGATTTACAACGGTTAATGCCTCAGATTCCAAAGGCATAAATTTCAGCTTTTCCACCATTTTTGTCTGGAGCAAAACAACACGGAGGGAGATTACATATCCTGGGCTACAGATGTTTGGCTGCACAGAGTGTTTTTCTAAGATAGGGGCAGGGACAGAGGAGTTGTTTAATTTAATTGACAACAGAGCATCACTAACGCCTATGCACCTATATGGGTGCAAAAGCATTCGATGGATGTCAATGCCTATTTCTTAGGAGAAAGGAATACAGGACTAGACAAGGAGACTGGGCAAGTCCTCAACCCCACCCCCACCCTCCAGCTCTGTCCTGATTGGTTTGATCACTTGGTCATGGAGGTGACATGGCTTCCAAAGTGCTCTCTTCACCCTCGGGAGTGGCTGTGTTTCTGAGTGGCTCAGCCATGTCCTTGGGAGTCCTTTGGGAGGGAAAAAAAAGATTTTCAAGATCAAGGAGAGGTGACCCCGTGTGGAGGGTGATCGGGTGTCTGTCAAAAAGCAAAGAGACTGATCCCATTTTCCTTCCAAATGAGGATCTGAGGGAGTTGGAAACTCGAAAAAGAATTCAGTTTTTGGGATTCGTCCAACTGGAGTTTCCAGGAACCCCTTGTAAGGGCTATAAAGCCACAGTAATTTATTCCCAAAAGGAAAGAGGAAAAACAGCTACAACACAAGCAGAAAAACGCAAGCTCCACCACCAGCACCACCCCCACCGGCTGTTGGAAATCCATCTTCCTACCTTGGCTGACAGATGCCTCATGTCAGGCGAAGAAGTGGCCTTGGCACCAAGCAGGTACCAGAAAGCCCTGGTCCAGGCCCACGACCCACCCTTCCAGCTGCCCCATCAGAGACCTGCTCTGGGACAGAAAGAAGCACAGCCCATGTGCTGTGTGATCCACCACAACTCCAACAGCCCCTGGGATTCCAATCATTCAACAAATATTTGCCACGTGTCTGCTACGTGCAAGGCACAGTACAAACAGGCCTGAAGGAATTTCTGGCCCATTCTTAGGCCAGTTTTGAGTGAGAGTTTAATAACAGCTCATCCCTGTCTCCTGTACAATTCTTTATGATTTTTCAAACCCTTTATTAAATATTTGAAAATGTCAACAGCCCAATAAGTGGGCAACCACACTTTACAGAGGAAGAATATCATGTTTAGAGAAGCAAAGGAATTTACCCAGCAAAAAAGGAAACAAGTCACAAGGCACAGTTGGCATTTGATTTCATGTTTTATGATCACTGAAAATGGATTGGGGGTCAGTTAAACCATTGCCCTGTGAGAGTAAAGCAAATGGAGGTCAAATATATCTGGAACATGTGGGGTCCAAGTTCTCTTTGTTATTGAAAGTTACCTTTGTTAAAAAAAAAAAAAAAAAAAAACTGGGGGGTACCCCGGTAGCCTAGTGGTGAGGATTCAGCTCTGTCACTCTTCTGGCCAGGGTTCAAACCCTGGTTGGGGAACCGAGATTTTGAAATTCACATGGTGTGGTCCAAATTTTTTTTTAATTTTTGAATAATAATAAATAAAAAGTCTATATGGGACTGCACCTGTGTGTGTGTGACTAGAAGGAACCACTTGTATGGCTCTGTGTGAAAAACCATTATGAGGAGGACAAAAGAGCAACTTTTATCATGGAACTCCAGAGGGTCTGGGCTGGAGAAGTCTGTAAAGGAACGGGGACATGGAGCCCAGAAAAGGTGCCAAGGACTCCCACTCATGGAGTCAAGGATGGCTTTCAACCCTAGGTGTCCCGGCCCCTGCCCATCCCCTTTTACTAGCCAGGATGCAGTTGGTTGGCAGAGAAGAATCAGCTAAGAGTAAAGCATCAAAATTGCTATAGAACTCTCTTCTCTTCTCCTGGGTTTGTTTTGTTTTGTTTCCTTTCCAACTAGGATAAGAAAGCAAAAAGCAAGCACCTGGCCCCAGGACAGCCCCTCCTCCCAAGAAGACTAGTTGAGAACCTCTGCTCCACCACTAGGGGAAGAGAAGGGTCCTCAGCTAGAGTATCTGGCTTCCTCCCCCAGTCCAAGCAGAGGCCCTGAATGGGGAGGGAGGAACCGCTCCCGTGGAGCACGGAAATGGAATGGGGAGAGAGGCTCGGAGCAAGTTAATGATGTGCCCTGGGATTTCTGGATCAGCAACTCTCGTGTGTGATTAGGAGCTTCCCTCCAAACTAAATCGATGTGAACTTAGCCTCTCACGCCCTAGAAGTTCACACGCAGCAAAAAACAGAGCATGTGTCCACTGTATCCACGTCTTAACCCCATGGCAGACCCTGCTAATCAGTGGTAGGCTTCCAATCCACTAACTGTGGGCAGCCAACATTAATCTGATGGAGTTGAAAGGTGAAAAGAAATTTAAACCATGAATATAGAAGATCTCACTTACTTTGGGGGTATGCAGTACATCCCTTTTGTAAGGTAACAGCACGGACTTCACTGGAGTTTGATAGAGCTGTCAATCAAGAGGCCACACCTACTTCTTCTAGGGTGACTAGCTAATCAGAGTACTCCATGCTCAACTCCTAGCACCTGATTGGGGAGGACCTGTGACACAAATTGGCCAATCAGAGTTTGTTTCTGAGATTAAGAGCGATGAGGGCCAGAGAAGGCAGTATCTCAGTCTGGGAGTGTTGGTCTCAAGAAAGATGTGAATGTGGAATTTACACTGAGAATGACGACAACACTGTGGAAACCAGAGCAGAGACAGAGAAGAGAAAGACAGGTCCTGGGGATGTTTAAATTGTGGAAGAACCTAGGCCTGTCCCCACGAAGTTGCCAGTTCTGTTATGCAGTAGAAGACAGTGAATGTCATGGTCTTCGTTGGGGAATCACATAACTCAGCTTTGCCTCAGTCTACCTGTATTGAAGCCAGCAGGGCCTGGGACTGATGAGGCTGCTGTATTCAACCTGCCCCACTCTGGATGTATCTGCATCCTTGCACCTTCAAGCCCTTTTCACCCACTGGTCCCTTGTAGGAAAGAGCTAGGACATCTCCAAGCAGACCCTTTGCAAAGACTCCACCAACTGCATTAACAGCAGCTCTCAGACACTCTCAGAGCCTGGATCTGACTTGTGTGTGAGTGCTCAGTCGCTTCAGTCATGTCTGACACTTTGCGACCCTGTGGACTGTAGCCCGCCAGGCTCCTCTGTCCATGGGCTTCTCCAAGCAAGGATATGGAGTGTGTTGCTGTGCCCTCCTCCAGAGAAGCTTCCGACCCAGGGATCGAACCCGACTCTCCTGCATCTCCTGCATTGCAGGTGGGTTCTTTACCGCTGAGCCACTAGGGAAGCCTCTGGATCTCACATGCAAAGTATCAATAAGTAGGCAAGAAAAATATAGGCCAAGATCTTACCAAATCATCCCTTAAAGAATATCAGTTCATTATTAAACAAGAAAAACGATTGCAAAACTAATAGGAAGGTAACGTGACTGTACCAGAGCTCCACACACCTGGTTTAGTTGGTCATGAGCTCACAGCTCCAGTGTGGGGATTGGATGACGTCGAATGCCCAACAGCTACCTGCTTTTCCAAGTTGGCCTGCTTACCAATTTCACACATCCTGCATCCCCAGGTACCTGTCAGAACAGTTTGAATTGTGCTCAAGTTGGACTGTGGCAGAAGAATTAATGAAAATGTTAGTCACAAGCTGGCAGGACTTAAAAATTTCTTCCAGAAGAGTTGCACACAAGCTCATGCTTCTGAAAAAGAGTTGCTTAATTTTTTTTAATTTTAAATAAATGTATTTATTTTTGGCTGTGCTAGGTCTTCGTTACTGTGCATAGGCTTTCTCTAGTTGTGGTGAGCAGGGGCTACTCTTCATTGCAGTGTCAGGCTTCTTATTGCGATGTCTTCTCTTGCTGTGGAGCATAGGCTCTGGGGTACGCAGGCTTCAGTAATGGCTGCACTCAGGCTAAGTAATTTTGGCACTCAGGTTTAGTTGCTCCTTGGCATGTGGAGTCCCTTGGACTGCAAGGAGATCCAACCAGTCCATTCTGAAGGAGATCAGCCCTGGGATTTCTTTGGAAGGAATGATGCTAAAGCTGAAACTCCAGTACTTTGGCCACCTCATGCGAAGAGTTGACTCATTGGAAAAGACTCTGATGCTGGGAGGGATTGGGGGCAGGAGGAGAAGGGGACGACAGAGGATGAGATGGCTGGATGGCATCACTGACTCGATGGACATGAGTCTGAGTGAACTCCGGGAGTTGGTGATGGACAGGGAGGCCTGGCGTGCTGCGATTCATGGGGTCGCAAAGAGCCGGACACGACTGAGTGACTGATCTGATCTGATCTGATCTGGCATGTGGAATCTTCCCAAACTGGGGATTGAACTCATAACCCTTTCATTGGCAGGTGAATTCTTAACCACTGGACCACCAGGAAGTCCCAAGAAAGCTGCTCTAAATTGAGGTTTTCCTGCCTCAAAGAAGAATGAGACTCCCCATCCATAGAGGTATTAAAGTAGAGACTATTGGATTAGTCTACCTCTAAAATTTTAAAGTAGCCAATATTCTTAAGGTTGAAGGAACATAAACACAAGTCTAAAAAGGGAGGATGAGACTTATATGACTGATTGTTTAAGTGGGCTTCAGGCATGGCTGAATCTAGGTGCTCAATCAGTATTATAGGAAATCTGCGTCTCTTCATCTCTAAACTCTTCTTTCCTCTCTGATTGCTTTATTTCAGACAGGCTTCCCCACATGAATGCTATTAATTCCAGGCTTAAGCACTAGTAGACAAAATGTTCCTCATTCACAATATTATCTAAATTCAGCCTCATTAGATGGGCTTGGGTCATCTGCCCTAACCCTGAACCATTCACCATAGCCAGTGGGGAGTGGAATGCTCTGATTGGCCAGGTCTGATTCATGTGCCTACCCTGGATCAGGGAGTAATGTCAGTTCATTCTCATGGTTTGAGAACAGAAAGTGATAATTTTCTCTCGGTGGAGGTGGGGGGTGGTGAGTTTCTAATGAAGGTTGAAATGAGTTCTGAGCTGATAAAAATAGAACAATAAAGTATCATCTACACTCATCTCCCACCATAAACTCTATGACTTGTTTGGCAAGGCTTTTCGATCACATGTTTCTTTTTGCCCCACACATGTGTCTTTGTGCTCACTAACCCTTTCTGCATTCCTCAAATGGAGTCCTCCAGCCATCAACGCACAGGCAAATGACTAGGCCTCAGATGGGTGCACCTGTCTTCATCCACATTCCAGTAACTCCAGGAACACATGCAAATCCTAATGGATATGCTGAGGAGGCAGACTTCTCCCCACAAGACAAAATAGCTCACTTCTCGGCCAGGAATTTGCCACCAGGCGCTGAGTGGACTTTGATGTCCTGCCTCATTTCCATTCTTGGCAAAAAAAAGAAATCCTAATACCCACCCAGCCTCCCTCTTTCCATCAGGCACATTCCAAGAACTTGTAGGTCTCAGCCCTGGACCACAGTCCTCTTCCACAGAGAGACTTTTCATCAATGTATTCCCTTGACCTCCCTGGACCCCAGATGCCCCTGAACCTCTCCTCATGTGGGGATCCTTCCATCGCAGAGGACCCCAAGGTTAATCCCCTCCCTTTTCAGCTGAACATTGGCACCACCTCATTAGTGCCAGGAAGAATGTGCCACTGTGATAAGAAGAGCATGTGGGACAGTTGAGGGCACTGCATTCAGAGCTACGTGCCAACTGGAGAAAGTGTTAATAAGGCTGTCACCGCTTTTATGTCCTTTTATGTCACTGTTGTCTTAAACACTTGGCTGTGTTGGACCAGCAACATTGCTGGGTTTTATTACAGACAGAAGGACACAACTGGGACTTCCCTGGTGGCCCAGTGGTTGAGAATCTGCAGGCCAATGCAGGGGATGGGGGTTCGATCCCTGGTCCAGGAAGATTCCACATGCCACGGGGCAACTAAACCAGTGTGCCACAACTTCTGAAGCCCGCACCCCTAGAGCCAGTCCTCCACAACAAGAGAAGCCACCGCAGTGGAAGCCCAGACACTGCGACTAGAGAGTGGCCCCCACTCGCGCAACTAGAGAAAGCTCGTGAGCAGCAACGAAGACCCGTCACAGCCATAAATAAATTAATAAATTCTTAAAAAAAAAAAAAAAAAAAAAAACCTACCCACTGCCTGACCCAGGTTCAAGAAAAATATGCACTTTCAATATCACAGGCCAGGAAAATGGGAGAGAGAAATTCACAGGTAGGCAAGGCAATGAGTCCGAATGCCCTTGTGGAAGTGGTGACCTCAGACAGAGCTCTGGCTGGGGAGAGTCCCATGGAACCATGAGTGCCTGTAGTTCAAATGGCCCTTCAGTGGTCCTCATGGGAATTCAGGATTGACTGATGGGATGGGACAAAGTGACGTGTGGGATATCCTGAGAGGAAAGACTCATCTGAAATCAGACAGGACTCTTGAGAAGCGCTGAGAAAAGGAAGAAGCTTTGAGAAAAGCCTCAGCCAGGTTGTCATGAATCTGTGCATGCTCAGAAACCCAGTCATGTCCAACTATTCATGACCTCAAAGACTGCAGCCCGACAGGCTCCTCCATCCATGGGCTTTTCTGGGCAAAACTACTGGAGTGGGTTGCCATTTCCTCTCCCAGGGGATCTTCCTGACCCAGGGATAGAACTCAGGTCTCCTGCGTCTCCTGAATTGGCAGGCAGATTCTTTACCACTGAGCCACCTGGGAATCCTGTTGTCATGAATGACAACTGCCATTTACGTAGTCTCTCTACGCCAGGCTCTGCATTCAACTCCCACGGCACCCATCAGCCCAGTTAACGGCTCCACAAAGTCTGGGGATAGCACTGTGCCCGTTTTCCAGATAAGAAAACAAAGATCCAGACAGGTTTCATCCCTGCACACAGCTAGCTGGGGGCAGAGATGGGTGTAGTGGAGGAGGCCTCTCTTCCATTGCCTTGGCATTAATTGTCTCCAAGGACCAGACCATTGTTTTTGACCTGGGACTGCTAAGGGCCTCAAAGGTTAGAAGTTCTGCTCCTTTAATTACTCATCCACCTGACAAAAGTCACCTTAATTAGGATGGCTTTCCCAAAGAAAACGCAGCCAGTAGGAGCTGGGCCACATCATCCCACTGGGCATGTATCACCTCCCTGATTTCCAGTGCAGTTACTGAGTTTTCCAGAATTTCTTCTGCAGCTTTTCCTCCTTTTTCTCTGGCTCTACTGTCCCATAGCTCAGCTCTTTGTTACTCATGCTCAGACAACCCAGTCTCTCCCAACTAGACTCCCCACCCACCTAATCCATCTTATATTTCCTTAGCAGGTACTTTGCTGCTTTTACTCTAAAACCTTCAGTGGTTCCCTATTGCCCACAGGAGATAGTGGAAGTCCCTCAGGCCAGCAGCCCCAGCTTCCTTTCGAACCCCACTGCCCTCTATCCTCCAACCTTAGCTCCAGGGCTCAGGCCTCTTTCTCTCCTGGAAGCCCACTGGGTGTCAGACCTCTTGCCTGGAACATGCGCTGACCTCAGAGGGGCTGGTGATAGAGGCCACAGCCAAGAGGCTTACAGATGCCATAAGTACAGTTGAGACTTCCAACATGCTGTCACCCCTTATCTCCACTCCCCACTGGTCTTCAGAACCTCCCACCCAGGAGACAAGATGCGGATTCCTCGGCCCTCTTTGGGAGACGTCAAGAGGTTGAGGAGCCAATGCTAAGGCACGTGGGAAAAGAGGCATAGTCAGAGGATTCCTGCTGATAAGACTGCACTGGAGGGACTTCCCTGGCAATCCAGTGGTTTAGACTTCGCCTTCCAATGCAAGGGGTGCGGGTTCAATCCCTGATCCCACATGCTTCACATCCAAAACACTGAAAAACGTAGAACAGAAGCAATATTGTAACAAATTCATTAAAGACTTCAACAATGGTCCATGTCAAAAAAATTTTAGAAGTCTTTAAAAAAATGTAGAAAAGACTGTACTGGAGCAAGAACGAGTTTTAGGAGTGATGATCCCTCCAGGAGAAGGGACGTTCACTGCTGCCCCCTCCTCGGACTTCCGTGCCCCTCCCAGGGTTCTACTTCTGTGACGACTCCCAGGGCCAACGTGGAAGGACCTCCCCCAGCATCCTCACAGTAGTTTAGGGACCATGGTTCCCTGCCAGGCACACAGCCAAGGTGTGAGCAGACCATGGCCATGATTTCCATCACCGTGAAGCAGTGAGGTACCACCCAGCACCCTAGTGATGGATCCTCCCTGGATCACCCAGAGGGAGCTCACCTGCAGTGTCCTTCTGTATGCCTCCTAAGGGTCCTATAAGCACTGGATGGGCCCTGACCTCTAACCCCCGGGGCGGCTGGTGATGCTGGCTGCTGGCTCCTCCCTACTGCTGTGCAGGGGTGACAGTTGAGTGACAGCATGTTGGCAAGAGAAAGGAGAGGCCTGGGTTACAGAGTCAGAGGGAAGAAGACAGGTGTTGGCACAGCCCTCCCCCAACTTTGACAATTTTAAGGCTGAAATAAACCGAGGTGCCTAATAAAGAGCCAGCCTTGGGTCCAACATTTGCAGTTGGACACCTGCAAACACCTCTGTGAGTTGTTCTTGACCCACCCCCCAAAAAGCATCCTCTTCCATGCCACCCCAACCCCCACCAGCACCAGTCACCAACCTCCTATACCCTCTGGATTGGCACCTTGACCTCACCATCTGCCTCTCCCCACTCAGACCCCCCTTTCCTTTTCTTCATCTATTTGAAACCCTGGTTCATCTTTCAGAACCTGAAGTAAGCCCAGCTCCTCTGTGAGGCCTCACCGTCCATCCTTCCCCCTTCCCTCCCCCATCTCTACCACCCACCCCACCCAAGTCCCTATACAGTGATTTCCAAGTTGTTAGAAAAGCTTTCCTCAATAGAGAAACTCTCTTACCTGTGCCTGGGAAGTCATGCACAAGCTTTGTTTGTGATCAAGAGAAACAGAAATAACCTAAGTGCTCATCAACAGGGGGCTGCTCTGCAAAATGAGGAATAATTGTACAATGGAATACTATACAGCAGTTAAAAAGGAATGAGACAAGTGTATACAGGTTGACAGTCTGGTAACTTTGATATAAAACACTCTCAAGGCAGTGCTATGGAGGGAGACAGAGATTTGCCTGCAAGTGTGTATTACAGGTCTAACAAGAATACCCACCAACTCGTAATGTGGTTACCTCTGGGGAAGGCTCAAGGGAAGCAAAGCCTGGTCATGGAGGGCGAGTAGATTTTAGTGTAATATTTTAATGTTTGTTGTTTTTTTCTTTTTTCAAAGGAGTATGAATTTTCTGAGTGACTGATAGTTTTTTACATGTTCTCTATTCTCTGCTGCTGCTGCTAAGTCACTTCAGTCGTGTCCGACGCTGTGTGACCCCATGGACGGCAGCCTACCAGGCTCCCCCATCCCTGGGATTCTCCAGGCAAGAACACTGGAGTGGGTTGCCATTTCCTTCTCCAATGCATGAAAGTGAAAAGTGAAAGTGAAGTCGCTCAGTTGTGTCCGACTCTTAGTGACCCCATGGACTGCAGCCCACCAGGCTCCTCCATCCATGGGATTTTCCGGGCAAGAGCACTGGAGTGGGTGCCATTGCCTTCTCTATTCTCTAGAGACTCCTACTCCTCATTTCAACCAGGGAAGTTCCACCTTCAGTTTTTATCTGTTTCTCTTGGTTATATAGTTTCATTTGATAGCAGGGGAGGTAAAGTTTATACTGAGCTTTGAAAAGACTTCCCCCTGGCTTTTCTTCATGCGTCTGGTTTCTGGGAGTCATGAGCCCTCCCCAGCCTGCGTAAAGCCCATGAGGTCAGGGATCTCATCTCATGTTCTGCTGGTGGTGCCTCACAGTGTTCCATGTCACCCCTCACTGTGAAGGGAGAGGAACCCAGCCTCAGGGAAACCCTGAGGTGGTAGACGTGGATGCCTCTTACCCACAGCCACAGTGCTTGCCCCAGCCAGGAGGAGGTCTGGAAAAACAGCCCAGTCAGAGCATAAAGAGCCCAGGGGTCATGGAGTCCATGCCTTTGACAAGGAGGCTAACTCAAGGAACAGCTAAGCTCAAACAATAGAGGTTTATAATCCTTGAGGCCTGATGAGAACAGGCTAGCAAAACTCCAGAGCTCATCAATGAGCTGCCAGGGTCTGTTTATATCAAGCCAGTTGGCTGGGAGGGAGGGACTTAAGATGAAAAACAGGAAGTGGATGGAGGCCCCGTGGCCTCCCAGGACCCACAGGGCCCAGCATGGACCCTTGCACCCAAGAGGCATTGAATCACTGATGGGTGAATTTCAGTTGACCTACAGGGGCCCACACTAGATCTCAGGTAAGCCTCACCCAGAGATCTTGGCCTTCTTTGCTCCTGGTCTAGAATCACAATGACCTAAGAATACCCATATTCCCTTTGACTGACAGTTCTGGCATTTCAGCACCACTGCAGTCCACCCTCACCCTCTTCCCAACATCCTTCTTTTTACTGGGGATCAGGCCAGAGGCCGCCATGTTGCTGAAGTGGCCACAACACTCTGTGCAGACACGGTCATCAGGTCAACCTCCTCCCTTCCCCCACCCACTCCACGTTCAACCCCACTGAGGTTTCAAGGCCTGCCACCAGCTGTGTTTTTTGAACACAATACCTCGGAGACTTCCAGGTCTCTTGGGGGAGACCACTGTTCAACCACCTTAGAATATAGATCATTAAAATTGTGTACATGATGAAGGGTCACCAGGGAGCCAAAAGATGCTACTATAATTTGTATCTGAACACTGAAATGGATTGTGCAGGATATAGAAGGGGTTGAGAAGATTAGCACAACTCCAAAATTTAATTGGTTTATTTCCCCAACTCAAGAAAAGTATTCTCTTTGCAATATGGGGCTTGTTGGTTAGGATGAAAAGTTTCCTTCCCACCTACTGGGACCACCAAGGAAGGAGGGAAGCAATTACTTATCTGTATCAGCAAATGTTCTGAAGTCAGGAGCCAGAAAGAAAATTGAATGGAACCCCACTTGTATTGTTTCCATTTTTTAAGTTTCCAGGGCACATTTTAGAGTCTATATCACATTCGCTCATCGACTCATCAAGTGAGAAGCTTATCTGTTGTGTCTTGACTTTTGTTTAAGCCAAAACAGGAGTCCCCAACCTCTGGGATCCAACCTGTGCTTGAATCATCCCAAAACCATCCCTCCCACTCGGTCCATGGAAAAATTGTTTTCCAGGAAACAGGTTCCTGATGCCAAAAATGTTGGAGATAGCTGCATTAACATATTTATTTTCATCTCCCTTCTGTGTGTACCAGACCAATCCGATCCCCACATTTTTCTAATCAAAACCCCGAGTCCCAAAACGGAGAAGTGATGCATTCAAGGGGACAGCCTTCAAAGAGCAAGATCTCTCATCTCTTTGGGTCCAGCACTCTCCATCATACCACTTTGAAATGTTAGAAGCTTATTTGAAAACTGCTTGGGTCTTATCTCCACATTCCCCTTGAGCAGAATTTTGATTTACAAGCAGATAGCAACCCTCCCCACGCTATTGTCTTCACCACCATTTTCTCAAGTGTACCCAAGCTGCTCATTTTAAAGCGGGGGCTAAAGATAATCCCAAATAATTTTTAATTAAAGATCATCATTTAAAATGTATAATTTCATAAGTCTACCAGTGATTAGCTACATTAGGGATTTTGGTGACACACGTCACAATTAAGTGTTTTCAGTGTTGAGCCAATTAAGGGTTAACAGGCTGCAAATACCTACTTTGCACATTTTTGCTTAATGAATTCATAGTGGGAAACTATTCTCATTAGGTTAATTTGTCAACACAATCAAGTTACATCACCAGGGTTTTTCTTGGAGCTCACCAATGTAAGTGCCTTTGTATCATGGTACACGCTTTCACATTTGATTACAGACTGTTGGAAGAAAACCCTTTTTCATGAACGGGGAGGAAGTGGATAGAAGATTTTCGGGTCTTGATCTTAATTCTCACCTTCTTCGACATAGGCATGTTTATGTCATCTTATTGAGCTCTCTGGGGCTTTCTGTCTGTATTTCCCTAGTAGGTTGTCATGCCAGAGAGTAAAACACACATCTGTGTACTGGTAGAGAGAAGGTTTCAGCCCCTAAGACGGGCGTGATGGCCGCAGGGAAAACTGTTCTCCTCCCTGAACTCGCTGGGTTTTTTCACCAACTTGAAAAAATACCCAGGTCCCTGCAAAAGGCTTCATCTTCCTTCTGATAAGACTGGTTATCATCTGGGCAGAAGAGAAAACTCGCTTTCTCATGTTAAGGCCATCTACACACTAATTAGTCTATTTAGTGGGGGGATAAACAGTCGTATTGCCAAGCCTCTCACAGGACACAAAATATCATTCTCCTCCCAAATTTTGGGATACGTGCTTATGTCCACAGTCAGTGTTGTTTCCAATAGCAAAGAGATTGAAAACAGCCTAGATGCCCCGTTATGAGAGACTCTTATGATAAAGCCACGTAATGAATAGAACTTAAAGGAGCTTTGAAAACAATGACATGACTCAGAAATGTTTTTTCTTAAGATTACTTTTTGTTTATTTATTTATTTTGCAGTATGTGGGATCTTAGCTTCCTAACCAGGAATGGAACCTACACCCCCTGCAATGGAAGCACAGATAGATTCTTAACCACTGGACTGCCAGGGAAGTCCCATAACTGTATTTATTGACATGGAAACCTGTCACGGTGTGATGTTCGCTGAGAAAAACATGTTGCAAAGCACTGTGGAGGTGATGATAATGTGTGTTTTTAAATATGTGTATGTGTTTACACACACTAGGAAAAATCTAGAAGAACACACTCCTACTATCTGATAATAGGAGTTGTCTCTCAGGAGTGGCTTGTAGGTAATTATTACTTTCTTCCTTGTTTGTTTGTTTGTTTGTTTCCAGGTATTGTCTGATTCTTTATGATAAATATATATTACTCTGGCGATCAGAACAAAGCTATTTTTATTTGTGAGGGGAAGGTGAGTGAATGAATCCCAGGCCTACAGGTCAGGGTGAGAGGAAGATTCCACAAGCCTTAAGCTAAGTTGCTAAGAAGAAAAGAAAAAATGAGGATGCACGGTGCTCTGATTGTTTTCATCTCCAAAGCTTTTTTGACTGATGCTCCCCTTATACAAATCAGCAAGTTCGGGTGGGAGGGATTTGATCAGGGTTTGCATTTGGTTTTAATTTAACTAAGTAGCCTCCTCCAAATGTAGTCAGCACACAGCATCCGGGGAAAATGACATGAAGTTCAAAACGTATTCATTTGAATGTTTTTCACACCATTCATTCCACAAGCCTGGAATCAGTGCTTGCTTGCCACTTGCAAAGCTGCTTGCCTGGGACTGGGGTCACAGAGGTGAATCAAGATAAGCTCTGCCCTCAAGTAACTCACAGTCCCACCCATGCTCAAGGGTTCCACGAGCTAAAGGAGTTTCCCATTAAGTGTGGGAGGGGTTAGCTCTCAGGGAATTCAGTGTGTGGAAGGGGTTGAGGGGGGAGTTACGAGGGAGCTCAGAGGTGGGGCTGGCCTGGCTATACTAGGATGGTCATGGAAGGCTTCCTGGAAGAGGAGTTCGAAGATGAGACCTGAAAAACCAAACTGGGTTAAGCAAAGTGTAGGGAAAGGGGGTGGGGCTTCCCAGGTGGCGCTGCTGCTGCAGCTGCTGCTGCTAAGTCGCTTCAGTCGTGTCCGACTCTGTGCGACCCCATAGACGGCAGCCCACCAGCCTCCCCTGTCCCTGGGATTCTCCAGGCAAGAACACTGGAGTGGGTTGCCATTTCCTTCTCCAATGCATAAAAGTGAAAAGTGAAAGTGAAGCCGCTCCCATGGACTGCAGCCTACCAGGGCTTCTCCGTCCATGGGATTTTCCAGGCAAGAGTACTGGAGTGGGGTGCCATAGTGATAAAGAATCTGCCTGCCAATGCAGCACATGCAAAAGATGTAGGCTCAATCCCTGGGTCAGGAAGATCCTCTGGAGTAGGAAATGGCAACCCGCTCCAATCTTCTTGCTCGAAAAAGTCCGTGGACAGAGGAGCCTGGCGGGCAACAGTCTGCAAAAGGGACACAAAGAGACACAACTGAGCATGCACACACAGGGAATGGGGGGCATACTGTCCTCTCTGAAGGCTGTAGCTGATGACCACTGACTCTGCCCTTGCTGTGCAGTGACAAGGGCGCTCTTCATGGTGCTGGGGAAAGGGGCCAGCGAGCTTTATTGTGATGGTCTGAGCAGAAGGACTGAGAGCGGGGCTACGTCCCTAATCCTCCAAGACCTGCCCAGGAAATTGCTCTCATGCACAAACCCCAACTCTCAGCTGCTTTATTTGTGTGCATCTCTCCCTCATGAAAGCTAAGTGCAGAAAACATTTTTGAGTATTTGGACTTTTCAGTTCAGCCTCTCAGTAACCAGGAGAATGCTGTACAAATGCACCCAGTGACTATAATAGGGCCTCTCCCATCCTCCAAGTGCCCCAGGGCACATAGAAGCTGACCCTTGGCCTATTTTGTTCACAGTTTAGAAAGGCAGAAGCTGGTATCCAGCTCTCACTCCAGGTCAGCCAATCCTGGGGTTTTCAACATCTGCCTGAGAAACAGTCTCTGCCTGCCATTCCCAGGGGTGGGAGAAGACATCCTCACAAAGAATCAGAATCCCTAGAAGCCATAATCACAATAACAACTGTTGCAATATTTGAGGGGCGGGGGGGCATGAATGTGCCGTGTGTGTTACTGACCCCATCGAGTGTAATTTAATGCTCATAGAAATCTAAGAGTTGGGTAATTATCATGCCCATTTTACAGAGGAGGACACTGAGGTGAAAGAGGTTGGGTCACCCAGCCAACACCACTCATGATGGAGGCCAGATTTGTGCCCAGATCCTTCTAACACCAAAGCCACATAATGTCACACAGGTTCCCTGCCCTACCCACCTGTGCTGGAGCCTGGGCTCCCCCGGGAAGTCTAGATCCAGGGGGTGAGCAGAGCCAGAGTGAAGTCCATTCTGTGCCCTGAAAACAATGCTACAGCTGGGCATCAGGCACTGGAAGCTCCCCAACCCACATTTAAGAGCATATTTTTAAACTGCAAAGACCACCCATTAGTCATGTCAAAACCAGCATTTTTTCATGAAAGAACGGAATGGACTTAAGCTGAAGTAAAGTGAAATGAAAGTCTCTCTTTGTGACCCCGTGGACTATACAGTCCATGGAATTCTCTAGGCCAGAATACTGGAGTGGGTAGCCTTTCCCTTCTCCAGGGCATCTTCCCAACCCAGGGATCAAACCCAGGTCTCATGCATTACAGGCAGATTCCCTTTTTTTTTTTTTTTAATTTTAATTGGAGGCTAATTACTTTACAATATTGTAGTGGTTTTTGCCAAACATTGACATGAATCAGCCATGGGCTCACATGTGTTCCCCATCCAGAACCTCCCTCCCACCTCCCTCCCCATCCCATCCCCCAGGGTCAACCCAGTGCACCGCCCTGAGCACCCTGTCTCACGCATCAAACCTGGACCAGCGATCTGCTTCGCATATGATAATATACACATTTCAATGCTACCCTCTCAAATCATCCCACCCTCGCCCTCTCCCACAGAGTCCAAGAGACTGTTCTTTACATCTGTGTCTCTTTTGCTGTCTTGCATTTGGGTCATCGTTACCATCTTTCCAAATTCCATATATATGCATTAGTATACTGTACTGGTGTTTTTCCTTTCTGACTTACTTCACTCTGTATAATAGGCTCCAGTTTCATCTACCTTTTTAGAACTGATTCAAATGCATTCTTTTTAATGGCTGAGTAATATTCCATCGTGTATATGTACCACAACTTTTTTATCTATTCGTCTGCCGATGGACATCTAGGTTGCTTCCATGTCCCGGCTACTGTAAACAGTTGCAGGAGGATTCTTTACCAGCTGAGCCACAAGGGAAGCCCAAGAATGCTGGAGTGGGTAGCATATCCCTTCTCCAGAGGATCTTCCAAACCCAGGAATCAAACCAAGTTCTCCTGCATTGCAGGTGGATTCTTTACCAACTGAGCTATCAGAGAAGCGGACTTAAGCTATATGGATGCAATGCAACCAACTATGAGTCCTGTTTCAGAAAATTTTATTTTGTTTTTGCACATGTGTACAGGGCCATGGGGAACAGTTGGCAGGTTGGCCTTCATGCATGAGCCCAAACTTGACTCACCACCCATGCTCTGACACAGGAGTACATCCCCAGAAGGAAGGTGCACAGAGATGCTCTCCTGTGTGCCAGGCTGTGTGCCAACTGGGATGTCTCTCTAGAGGGGGGGTGCCCTTCTTCACATGCTCACAAAGGGGTCATATGGACCATGGGCTGTGTTGCATGCATGCTCAGCCGTGTCTGACTCTGCAGCCCCATGGACTGTAGCCTGCCAGGCTCCTTTGTCCATGGGATTCTCCAGGCAAGAATACTGAGTGGGTTGCCATTTTCCTCCTCCAGGGGATCTTCCCAACCCAGGGGTCGTCTCTAGCATCTCCTGCGTTGGTGTGCGGATTCTTTACCACTGGCACCACCTGGGATGGGCCAGTAGTATCTGTGTACATGGGCCCCGCTTCAGCGCAGTGCCTCGGATGAAGACCACATCTCCCAGGACCGCAGCTCCTGCCAGGAGTCTTCTTCAGGATCCCACACTCTGCTTCACCTCGTCCCTTCTGCCCTGCTGCTGCTACTGCTGCTGCTGCTGCTGCTAAGTCACTTCAGTCGTGTCCGACTCTGTGAGACCCCATAGATGACAGCCCACTAGGCTCCCCCATCCCTGGGATTCTCCAGGCAAGAACACTGGAGTGGGTTGCCATTTCCTTCTCCAATGCATGAAAGTGAAAAGTGAAAGTGAAGTCGCACAGTGGTATCCGACCCTCAACGACCCCATGGACTGCAGCCTTCCAGGCTCCTCCGTCCATGGGATTTTCCAGGCAAGAGTACTGGAGTGGGGTGCCATTGCCTTCTCTGCCCTTCTGCCCTGGGGGTGGTAATAACTTCCCACTGCTGCTAGGGTCTGCATGTCTCCTCGGCCATGTTTTCCTTCACTGGCCCACGCCTCCATTAGTATCTCTTCAAATAAGTCTCTTTATTCAAACCACTTGGAGGGATTTTGTTTCCTGCTGGGACCCTGACTTACTGCTGATCCAGTGTCTGTGTGTGAATGTGTGTGTGTGCGTCTGTGTGTAGTGCACCACAATGTAAAATGTATTTCTTACTGTGGGATACAATTTTTTTTTCAAGTGTAAGAGCCACTGGCCCAGGGGAATTCTAATGCAAAACAGCTTGGGGAATGCAGGCGGAGGGTGAGCTGGGGAGGCCTCCGAGGGGAGGCCTGGCTGAGAGAACTTAGTGAGAAAAAGCGCTGGGCCCGGAGTCAGGACCGATGGGACTTCCTCCACCTCGGGCCAAAATACGGCCACTGAACTCCGTGACCTGTGGGCTCCAGCCAGCGCTAACCGGCTAAGATTCTGTTTTGAAGTTGATTTATTTGCATACTCCAAGACCCACATCTAGGAACATCACACATATTTTTAATCTAAGAAAATATCAAAGTGACATCTACAGCCTGTTTGCGGGAATTAATAGTCCCCCCTCGGGCCTCTTCGTCTGCCGATCCCTGTCTTTCACACCCGGGCGGCCCCTTGGATTTTGTGCTAGAACCACATTACATCGCGTGTGTCCCCGCGAATTCCCCAATTATGAGTCATTGTCTTCCCCTGAATATTTTTATACGTAACTCATGATCAGGCTGCCTTGCCAAAATTGTGAGCAAATGCTGTCCACAGCCGCCCCTCGGAGAGGGAGGCAGGCCTGGAGCAGTGGATAAATCCCTCAGATTCTCTCTTTTTAAAAATCTTTCTAATTAGAGGAAAATGGCTTTAATATGCTGTGTTGGTTTCTGCCATAGAACAATGCAGATCAGTCATAGTTTTATATATATATATATATACATACACACATCCCCTCCCGTTGATCCTCCCTTCCCTCCCCCATCCCAGTAGCGCTGACATATATACACAACCATGTATAAAATAGATAGCTAGTGATATATAGTTATAGCTATAGATATATAGTTGCTATATAACCCAGGGAGCCCAGCCTGGCGCTCTGTGATGACTGCAGACTCTCTTAACAAGGCCCTGGGTCCACGTGCCACAAGCCACGGTGAAATGCTCTTCGGAGAAGAGAATCTCCCGCCCCGGCCCCTCCCACTGAGAGGGGTCAAGAGTCGGGTACAGTTCACGGGGATCAGATCATTATGTGGATTATTGTTGTCTGTAGAAGTTTCCCTAGGAGTCTTCCCAGCTGCAGTGATACTGTGTATCCCCATCAATGACAGCGCCTGCCACTGTGCAACTAGCATGGAGCTCCCCAGAATATAGAGCCCAGGCTTGTACAGTAAGCCCTCTACATGCAAACGAGTTCCTTTCCGAGAGCACATTTGTAAGTCCAATCTGTTCAGCCCACAGTTAGCCTAGCTACCCAACTAACACAATCGGCTATGCCGTACTGTAATAGGTTTATAATACTGTTCACACAAATAACACATAAAAAACAAAAAACAAAGGAAACTTTTTTAATCTTACAGTACAGAGCCTTGAAAAGTACAGGAGTACAATACAACAGCTCTACCATTTTTTTGCCTCGTTCCACTCTCTCAATTACTCGTACTTTTGTCTCCGTCATTACTGCTTGGTATTTCTTAGCATTACCAGCTACAGCACTGCTGCTTCCAGACATCCCAGGCTTGAAATAAAGATACTGTACTCCGTCCTGTATACAGTATTATACAGTAAAGTAAACAAAGGCGCAGCCTCTTGTACGGGATGCACGCACGTGACAGTGTACAGCAGACACTTGAACTAAGTTATGTCATTGGACTTGTGAACGCCCACATCTCTGAAAATTTGCAGCTTTTAGACTTCCTGTAACAGATAGACGGTTCTTCCACAAGGAAGCCGGGCAGCGCAGCCACCGTCCTGATGTGCTCCAGGATCTGGATACTCTGTTGATAATTCCCAGCCTGAAGCTGGCCGGGAAGCACAAGGCATAGTGCTTTGGCCTTAGAGGACCAGAGTTCAAATCCCGTATCTGCTGTCTCTTAGCTGTAGGACATTTGCCCATCCTTCAGCCTTCCCGAGCAGCCATGTTCCCACCAAAAAATCAGAATGGCACTGCCTATGCACAGGGTTATCATGAGAATTACATAAAGCATCATGTGCAGAGCACTTAGCAATGGACACAATTGATACCTGTTGTGAACTGTGTAAGCATCAGGCACTGCAATGAAACTGCCTATAATCAAATCTTGAATCAAAACTCCTCCATTTGGGGATTTCCCTGGTGGTACGGTGGATAAGAATCTACCTGCCAATGCAGGGGACACTGGTTTGATCCCTGGTCCAGGAAGATTCCTCATGCCACAGAGCAACCAAGCTCAAGCACTGCAAGTACTGAAGCCCATGAGCCTAAAGCCTGTGCTCCGCAACAAAAGCCACCACAATGAGAAGCCACTGTACCCCAGTGAAGAGTAGCCCCCGCTCGGCGCAACTAGAGAAAGCTCACACACAGGTACAAAGACCCAGCGCAACCAGAAATGTAAATAAATCAATTAATTATTTTTAAAAACTTCTCTGCCATTTACTAGCACTGAGACTTGGGCAAGTTACTGAATCTTGCTCCATTTTCTCACCTTTGAAATGGGTGATATAACAGTACTGACCTCCCACAGTGGCCTGGACAAATTAATTAAATGAAACAAGTGGTTACATAGTACGATAATGCTTATGAATTTTTGTAGAAAATTTTAATTCTTATTGGAATACTGTCAGATTTACAAAAGCTGCAAACGTAAAGAATTTCCATATACTGTTCACCCAGTTTCCCCAAATGTTAAGATTTTCCCAACTTGCTTCATCATTTTCCCATTTTCTCTCTAATGTATACAAACTTAAACATGTATAAGTTTAATTTTTTCTCTGAATTTTTGAGAGTAAGGTTGAGGCAGTTGTTGTTCAGACACTAAGTCATGTCCAACACTTGCAACCCCATGGACTGCAGCACATCAAGCTCCACTGTCCTTCATGATCTCCTGGAGTTTGCTCAGATTCATGTCTATTGAGTCAGTGATGCCATCTTACCATCTCATCCTCAGCCACCCCCTTCTCCTTTTGCCTTCAATCTTTCCTAGCAAGCTGGAGACACAATGTTCTTTTATCTCTAAATACTTCAATGGGTATTTCTTAAAAAAAAAAAAAAGACGTTCTCCTACATAACCACAGTGCAGTTATCAAAATCAGGAAACGGACATTGATAAAACAGCATTATCTAATCTTCAGACCTTACTCAGATTTCACCAACTGTCACACCACTGTCGTTTCCCTGGCCCAGAAGCCAGTCCAGGACAACCCATTCATTTACTTGTCATATCTCTTCAGTCTCACTGAATCTGGACAGTCTTCTGATTTTAGCTTTCATCATTTTGACCAGTTTGAAGAGAAAAAGCAGTTATGTTGTGGCATGTCCTTCAATCTGAGTGTGTCCAAGTTGTTCTTATGACCAGGTTCAGATTCTGCATTTTCAGCAGGAAAATCATGTAGTAAAGGTATTACGCCATCTCAGGGCATCATTCGGGGAGATAAACAATGTTGATTTGTCTGTGTTACTGTCAGGTTGACTTTGATCCTTAGTTCATCTGGTGTCTCCAGGTTTCTTACTGCAGAATTACCATTTTCCTCTGTATAATTAAATAAATATCTTATGGCTGGGAGGCTGTGGGACATAGGCATATCAAAGGCATGAGCAAGCATTGAGATACTTTGTAGACAGTGAACTAGGCGAGAGCAGTGATGTCGGGACTGAGGCAGCCGGAAGTTGACTCTGGTTCAATGTCACGGCCTTTGGTTATTGCAGAAATGCTTTTGGGATTGGTGCTGCCTTTGTTCTTTAGCTTTGACAGTGTCACCAGACCAATGGGTCAGGGCATAATGTGGGCCCTGTTTCTAGCTACATCTGATCACACTTAAATTAGGACCATTGTGGCAAAATTTATCATTTTGTCCATTTCACGTACACAATTCAGTAGCTTTAGGCACATTCACATTGTTGTGCAATTGCCACCACTATCTGGCTCTAGAACATTCCCATCATCCTAAACCGAAATTCTGTACCCATTAAACGTAACTCCCCATCCCTTCCCCACCCCCAGCCCCCGATAACCACTGTTCTTCTTTCTGTCTCTATGAATTTGACTATTCTAGGTACCTAAACACAAGTGATCCACACAGTCAAAGGCTTTGGCATAGTCAATAAAGCAGAAATAGATGTTTTTCTAGAACTCTCTTGCTTTTTCCATAATCAGGCGGATGTTGGCAATTTGATCTCTGGTTCCTCTGCCTTTTCTAAAACCAGCTTGAACATCAGGAAGTTCACGGTTCAATATTGCTGAAGCCTGGCTTGGAGAATTTTGAGCATTACTTTACTAGCATGTGAGATTAGTGCAATTGTGTGGTAGTTTGAGCATTCTTTGGCATTGCCTTTCTTTGAGATTGCAATGAAAACTGACCTTTTCCAGTCCTGTGGCCACTGCTGAGTTTTCCAAATTTGCTGGCATATTGAGTGCAGCACTTTCACAGCTTCATCTTTCAGGATTTGAAATAGCTCAACTGGAACTCCATCACCTCCACTAGCTTTGTTCAGAGTGATGCTTTCTAAGGCCCACTTGACTTCACATTCCAGGATGCCAGGCTGTAGGTGAGTGATCACATCATCGTGATTATCTGGGTCGTGAAGATCTTTTTTGTACAGTTCTTCTGTGTATTCTTGCCACCTCTTCTTAATATCTTCTGCTTCTGTTAGGTCCATACCATTTCTGTCCTTTATTGAGCCCATCTTTGCATGAAATGTTCCTTTGGTATCTCTAATTTTCTTGAAGAGATCTCTAGTCTTTCCCATTCTGTTGTTTTCCTCTATTTCTTTGCATTGATTGCTGAGGAAGGCTTTGTTATCTGTTCTTGCTATTCTTTGGAACTCTGCATTCAGATGCTTGTATCTTTCCTTTTCTCCTTTGCTTTTCACTTCACTTCTTTTCACACCTATTTGTAAGGCCTCCCCAGGCAGCCATTTTGCTTTTTTGCATTTCTTTTCCACAGAGATAATCAGATCCCTGTCTCCTGTACAATGTCACGAACCTCCGTCCGTAGTTCATCGTGGAAAATTATGAAAAAGATACCAGACCACCTGACCTGCCTCTTGAGAAACCTATATGCAGGTCAGGAAGCAACAGTCAGAACTGGATATGGAACAACAGACTGGTTCCAAATAGGAAAAGGAGTACGTCAAGGCTATCTACTGTCACCCTGCTTATTTAACTTATATGCAGAGTACATCATGAGAAACGCTGGGCTGGAAGAAGCACAAGCTGGAATCAAGATTGCCAGGAGAAATATCAATAACCTCAGATATGCAGATGACACCACCCTTATGGCAGAAAGTGAAGAGGAACTTAAAACTTCTTGATGAAAGTGAAAAAGGAGAGTGAAAAAGTTGGCTTAAAGCTCAACATTCAGAAAACGAAGATCATGGCATCTGGTCCCATCACTTCATGGCAAATAGATGGGGAAACAGTGGAAATGGTGTCAGACTTTATTTTTGGGGGTTCCAAAATCACTGCAGATGGTGACTGCAGCCATGAAATTAAAATATGCTTACTCCTTGGAAGGAAAGTTATGACCAACCTAGATAGCATATTGAAAAGCAGAGAGGTTACTTTGTCAACAAAAGTCCGTCTAGTCAAGGCTATGATTTTTCCAGTAGTCATGTATGGATGTGAGAGTTGGACTGTGAAGAAAGCTGAGCACTGAAGAACTGATGCTTTTGAACTATGGTGTTGGAGAAAACTCTTGAGAGTCCCTGGGACTGCCAGGAGGTCCAACCAGTCCATTCTAAAGGAGATCAGTCCTGGGTGTTCTTTGGAAGGAATGATGCTAAAGCTGAAACTCCAGTACTTTGGCCACCTCATGCGAAGAGTTGACTCATTGGAAAAGACTCTGATGCTGGAAGGGATTGGGGGCAGGAGGAGAAGGGGACGACAGAGGATGAGATGGCTGGATGGCATCACTGACTTGATGGACGTGAGTCTGAGTGAACTCCGGGAGTTGATGATGGACAGGGAGGCCTGGTGTGCTGCGATTCACGGGGTCGCAAAGAGTCGGACACGACTGAGCGACTGAACTGAACTGAACTGAACTGAAACACAGGTGGATTCATGTGGCATTTCTCTTTTTGTATCTCACTTATTTTACTGAGAAGGAAGTCTTCAAAGTTCATCCATGCTATGACATGTATCAGAATTTCATTTCTTTCTAAGGCTATATAATATTCCAGTGTATATACTTATCACATTTATTTTGTCCATTCATCCATCAGTGGGCATTTGGGTTGTTTTTTCACCTTTTGATTACTGTGGAGTGCTGTTATGAACACGGGTGTACAAATATCTATCTGAGCACCTGCTTTCGATTCTTTGGGGCATATACCCAGAAGTGGACTTCCTAGGCCATATGGTAATTCTGTGTTTAGTTTTTGGGGAACCGCCATATTGGTTTCCAAGGACCAAATGGCTTTTAACACACTGGTGCCCCCAATACTCCCTCTCCCCCCACACCCACTCTGCTTTATTTCAGACTTGAGAGTGTGGAGTGGATAACAATAATGAGCTTCATCTTTAGCCTCAAGGGATTGAGAGACCCACTGGAAGTACCACTCCACCTGTAAATAAGAATCCTGATGGCCCCACATTTCGGCAAGTGGAACTCTGATTCTCAGGAACACCCAGTGGTGACTTCCACTATCAGCAGGAAAATAGCCGTTACCCAGATGAGGGTAGAGATGGAAGAGGCACTCCACTTTTGCACACCGGGAAGGAGTGATGGAAAAGCACACGGAGAGTCATATCCACAAAAATACAAGTGTCTGCTCTGCCCCTCGGTCTAATTATGATCCAATGTCTCCTCACCCCCTAGGGACTGGGGACTTGTTTGTTCGAGATGACATATCTATTATTACTCTTTAGGTAGTTAGCAGCATCATTTGCAGCGTTCATTAACAAGTATCACCGTATGGATTTCTAAACAGCAGCTCCACTTTAGCTAATGAGCCCCAATAGTGTAATACTTTACATATTTTATAGCAAGACAATTAAGCAATGTCTTGCTTTTATAGCAGACCTTAAAATAAATCATTTAGGATACAAAGAATAGACAGGAATAATGGTACCTACAGTGTGTTTGTGGTTAGAATTGGAGAAGTTAAGCTCACTTTCACCCAGGCTCTCATTATACATATGCACACACTCAGGCTTCAGAGAAATAAAAGGTTTGCCACGCTTTCTTGTCAACTTCCCAGGTTTGTAATAACAGACTGCCTAAGTGATCTGCGTATGGTTCACACAGAGATGCGGGGAAAGAGAAGAGACAGGGAAAGAGAAAAGAAAAGAAGAAGCAGGCTGAGGTTATAATCAGGAAAAGATTGAAAATGCTAGTATGTATTGAACATCTACCTTGGCCAGGCTTTCACCTCCACCCCTCATATAATTTCCATGAAACCCTACAAGTAGGTATTAGTAGTTCCATCGCATAAATGAAGAAACTGAGACTGAGGGAGATTGCTACTTGTCCAGGGTGACACAGCCTGAAAGTGGCTGTGCCAGAATTTAAAACTAGGTCTTTGTGGGACTTCCCTGGTGGTTCAGGGGTTAAGATGCTGCACTTCCAGTGCAGGAGCACAGGTTCGATCCCTGGTTGGGGAACTAAGATCCCTCTCAGCCAAAAAAAAAAAAAAAAACTACTGCATGAGTCCAAAGACCTGATCCTTCCATGATTGTGTCAAGGGCAGAGGCAGGATTCCCAGCCCCACTGCTTACTGCTAGTCTTCAAAATATTCTGATCTTCCCAGGAATGTGGGGGTGAACTCTCCAGTATACTTTACTCCTGCATCGTGCTGACACGGGCAAGAGGACACACAGCCTCCTTCCTGAACCCCAGATGCTTCATTGACAAGACCCCTCCTCACCTCCACAACCCCCGCACGCCCTGTCCAGGACTCCCATTTGGTCCACCACGGTGTTAGCTAATCAGAAAGATATCAGCGATTGCTGATGAGTTTATGAGTTTGGCCGCCAGATAGGGTCACTTCTGCCCTGCAAGGTTAGGTTAGGGGTAAAGGATGAGAGAATCCCAGATCTAGTCCTACATCCAGAAAAGAAGAGATGTTAGTGGAAAGGTTTTACCGTAAACCACCACCCCACCCACCCAGACCTCAAGCCTACCGCTCTACATTCCTCTGTAAGCACAACACATTTCTCAGGGCTGTGGAGGGACACAGATGTGTGGGCAGCTGCTCCAAGTATGGTCCGTGGCCACCTACAAGCCTGAAGGCAATGAGTGTGGCCAGGATTTCGAGACTCAAGAAGGACACGGTTTCTCTCTTCTCTTTTGCTTTCAAAACATGAGTCTCCAGCCACTGATGGAGACCTGTGGCTGCTTCCCTGAGTGGGGACATCATTTCCAAGGTGATCCAGCATATTTACCCTAACTGTTCTTTAGGGACTGTGAACCTAAAACTGCTCAAAAAATAAAGTCTATCTAAGAAAAGGGAAAGCAGACTTAAGGATCTCTCTCCACATTGCTATGGCCTGGGGCCATTTGGTCCTGTGGTCACTGGGTTCGTGGTGTTATGGCTCACAAATCATTCCTGTTCAAAATGAGAACCCCAAGCCTAGAAGCCAAAGAACTAACTATGGTCCAGGAGTTCTTCTTAATAAGGAAATATCATAGATGGTGCATTTCAAGATAATTCTACTAAAAGTATATTTTGAGAATTGGAGCTTGAATGAAAACACTTAGCTCTCTGGTAAGTTCTCCACTTGGGTCACATTCACTACTGCATGCCTGGCAAGACGGGGCTCACTACTGCACTTCAATTATGCCGTACCCTGCAAGGCTCTGCTCTGACTCCATCTGCTTAATTTCACACCAAAAGGAGAGCGCTTTGGGTGTGAGGGAGGGCCCAAGGGGGCAATGCCCCCAAAAAGAAAGATGAAGGATGTCCTTACATGAAAACGAGTGAAGCCAACATCCCACCAGGGTGGGCCGTGAAAATGAAGCTGGTAAGAAGATTCCTCACAGGCACCAGCCTGGGTGCTCATTATGGTGTGAGTACCCCTCAGAGGGCCCACGGGGAGGATGAAGACAAATAAGTGAGCATGCCGTCTGTTGGAAAAACTAGGACACCTTTTATGTGGACGGGAGACTGAGAAGTGAACTCTGGGACAAAAGAAATCAGGCGGCAAGGAGAAGTCAGGTGGTGCCTGTAATATCCATAACTGCCACTCCCTGAGGTCCTGCCAGGTGCCAGCTGCTGTTCTGGGCACCTAGAGATACAGAGGTGAGTGAGACACGCAAGGCCCTGCTCTATCCAGCTTATTCTAAACATGGAAACAGACAACCCACAATTTATTTATTCTTCATTTATTATTGAGTTTAAATAAATGCACTCCAGTGATATGGACTATGAAGAGCATGAAACAGGATGATGAGAGAGAGATTAGATGTAGCCCTTTAGATGGTAAAGAATCTGCCTAAAATGCAAGATCTGCCTGGGTTCTATCCTAGGTCAGGAAGATCCTCCAGAGAAGGGCATGGCAACTCACTCCAGTATCTTGCCTGGAGAATTCCATGGACAGAGGAGCCTGGCGGGCTGCAGTCCATGGGCTCACAAAAAGTCAGACATGACGGAGTGACTAACATTTTAGCAGGCACTTAGGGAAAGTCTCTCTGATGAGGTGATATCTGAAGACTGGAGTCCAAGGAAGCCCTGGCATGCTGAGACCTGAAGGCAGTTCATTCCAAAATAGAAAACAAAGGAGAAGATTCTAAAACACGAACAAGCTTATGAGGGTGAGAGACAAAGACACCAGAGAGGGCGGAGTAGGGTAAATAGAGGAAGAAGTGGTAGAAGATGAGATTGGAGCTGTCAGCCAGGGTGCCATCAACCTGGTAAGGAGCCTGGATTTACTGCTAAGTGTGATGAGTAAACCATGGCTTAACCCAGAGGAGGATGTGATCCCTCTCACTGTATAATGGCAGGAGCAGAATGAGAAGTATCAGATAAAAGGCTATTTCAAGAGTCAAGGAGCAATAATGATGATCCAGATTAGGGAGGAGGCAATGAAGATGGAAAGGAGGCAGATTTGAAGTATAATTTTAGGGCATATATTTTTAAGTAACTGCTGATGGACTAGATGTGGGAGCTAAGGGGGTTGGGGAAAGAGTCAAGTGAGACTCAACATCTGGCACCCTGCATTGCTCACAGCAGGAACTAATGACTAGTTGGATGCTTGGTTGTCTGAAGGTAGGCTGGCTGGTTGGTGGGTTATCTGAAAGGTTTATTGTTTGGAAAGGAAATCAACCCTGAATATTCACTGGAATGACTGATGCTGAAGCTGAAGCTCCAATACTTTGGCCACTTGATGCGAAGAGCCGACTCATTGGAAAAGACTCTGATGCTGGGAAAGATTAAGGGCAGAAGGAGAAGGGGACGACAGAGGATGAGATGGTTGGATGGCATCACCAACTCAATGGACATGAGTTTGAGCAAACTCTGGGAGATAGTGAAGGACAGAGAAGTGCTGCAGTCTGTGGGGTTGCAAAGAGTCGGACATGACTGAGCAACTGAACAAAAAATTGTTTGGATGGAAGGATAGATGGATGGGTAGTTGGTTAACAGGTGGATAAATAGTTGTCTGGTTGAGTAGGTGATTGAATAGTTGGATGGATGGATGGGTGGACAGGTGGATGAGAAGATGGACTGTTGGTTTATAGTCAGGCAAATGGGTAGTCGAGGGGTTGGTTTGTTCACTAACTAGTGTCATGTATTTCCTTCTTGCTGGACAGCCTCTCCTTCCTTCCTTTAGGGTCCTTCACTCCCACCCTACTCCCATGAGCCTAATTCCCTGGCCTGACCAACTTTAGCGCTTGCCATTTTATCCCACTCCTTGCTATTTGGCCCATGATCCTGCATCTTCAGAACCTCCAGGGAGACTGTGGGACCAGTGCTGGGCTCCAGGTACTGGAAGATTTGGGAGCGATGGATGGAGATACACATGGGCCTTAGACTCAAGAAGAGTCCAGTTTTGTGCCTTAGTGGCCATCTGGCCTGGGCGGGTTACTCTACCTCAGTTCCACTTTGGTAAACAGAGCTAGAACACCTGGCCCACTTACTCACAAGGTCATGAGAATCAAATGAGAAACTAGGTGTGAGAGTGTGCAACAGATGTCAGGCAATATTATTATCCTGATGTTACAGTTTAGGAGCAAGAGCTTCCTGTCTGGGGCAGGCATCCCCCACCTTCTGGGACCTTCTGTTCTCTTCACCCACTGCTGCTCTCACAGTCAGCCTAACTTGAACCTGAAACTCAGACCTCTGCCCTCATACTACTCAATGCTTCCTTGACTTGCCCTTCTCAGCCTTAGATACCCTGCTCTCCACAGAGTCAACATCCACTGCTGATGGGACGCATCTTGACTGCACTTTAGACAAAGCCCCTGCAAGGCTGTCTGCCTCCTGGTTCCACATTTGAAAAGTAAAACTTGCTTCCTTCCTGAAGATCCCAAGCCCAGCCCACAGCACAGTGCCAAACACACAGTAAGTGTTTACAAAGTGTCAGGCGGGCTTCCCTGGTGACTCAAATGGTAAAGAATCTGCCTGCAATGCAGGAGACCCAGGTTCCATCTCTGGGTCAGGAAGATTCCTCTGGAGAAGGGCTTGACAACCCGTTCTAGTATTCTTGCCTGGAGAAGTCCATGGACAGAGGGGCCTGGGGGCCACAGCGCATGGGGTCACAAAGAGTCAGACAGGACACAAAGTAAATATGCCTGAATGATGTCCCTTTGGTTTTCGAAACTGTCTTTTGCCTGGGTATATTAGTTAGCTATTGATGCAAAACAAGCCACGCTAAAATGAAGTGGCTTAAAACAACCAACAAGTACTAGTTCTCATGATCCCATGGGTTGGCTGGTACTTCTTCTGGCCTGGGCACCTCAGTAGGAGCCAGACAGTCCAGGATCTCCTCACTCACATGTCTAAGGCTTCTATTATGACTGGTCCTCTCTAGCCATGGTCTTTCATCCACAAGGAGGCTGGCCAAGCTATTTCACAAAATGGCAAATGAGTTCCCAGCAGCAAGAGGTTGAAAGCCCAATGCATATGCACTTATCACATCTGCTAGTGTCTACGAATGCAGAAGAAAATGGCAACCCACTCCAGTGTTCTTGCCTGGAGAATCCCAGGGATGGCGGAGCCTGGTAGGCTGCCATCTATAGGGTCTCGAAGAGTCGGACACGACTGAAGCGACTTAGCAGCTTAGCAGCAGTGTCTACTAAGCCAAGCCCAGAATCATTCTGAGAAAGACCCACATGAGAGAACTGACACAGAAAATGGTAGGTTTACTGGGGGCTGTTACTCCAACAACCTACCATACAAGGTAATTGAAAACAGGATTGACTGACCCATTTTCCAAAAACTCCTCTGAGAGGCAGAGCACGGAAGCCCACCCTGGGAGCCAGAGAGATGAAGAAGCAGGTAGCTGAGGGCTGTCAGACCAAGCTGAAATCCTGAGAAAGGAACTGGAACTTCCTATCAACATAATACCTCCCTGACACATACCAGCTTTTGCCTCTGTATTAGTCAGCTACTAACACATACCACTGCATAACAAACAACCTCAAAATATCAATGACTAGCAAGGCTATGGTTTTTCCAGTGGTCATGTATGGATGTGAAATTTGGACTGTGAAGAAAGCTGAGCACTGAAGAATTGACGCTTTTGAACTGTGGTGTTGGAGAAGACTCTTGAGAGTCCCTGGGACTGCATGGAGATCCAACTAGTCCATCCTAAAGGAGATCAGCCCTGGGATTTCTTTGGAAGGAATGATGCTAAAGCTGAAACTCCAGTACTTTGGCCATCTCATGCGAAGAATTGACTCATTGGAAAAGACTCTGATGCTGGGAGGGATTGGGGGCAGGAGGAGAAGGGAACGACAGAGGATGAGATGGCTGGATGGCATCACTGACTCGATGGACGTGAGTCTGAGTGAACTCTGGGAGTTGGTGATGGACAGGGAGGCCTGGCGTGCTGTGATTCATGGGGTCTCAAAGAGTCGGACACGACTGAGTGACTGAACTGAACTGAGCAACAAATACTCACTTTTCTTATTGGCAAATCTGTGATTCAACTGGGGTTGCTCTCTTCCACGTGTCACATTCTGGGTCTTTGACTGAAAGAGCAGTGGCTGGCCAGGGCACACTCACCTCACAGCAACAGCAGAATCACAGAAATAGAAAGCCAGTTGAGCAATTACATTTCAGTCCTCCTTCACATTACATCTGCGAACACCCCGTTGGCCAAAGCAAGGCTCATAGTCAAGGACAGAGAGCTTCCCCTTGTCTACCATCAAGTTCTGACAAGGGAGTGGATGTAGAACAGTCCTAGAGAGGAGTGAAGAATCGTGTTCAATTTTTCTATCTATCACAACCTCCCCACTTTTCCCTTACTTCATCCCTCCTCACCTTTCCTCTTCCCCCACGCCAGCTCAGTCATTTCAGAGCTGCAGGTAACAAGGGGGTCAGTAGCTTTGCTCTGGCAGGTGACCCACACTTTCCCTGAAGGTTCTCTGTGCTCAAGTCTACAGTAGATGACATGAGAATAATGTTGACATGGTTAGAAAGACAGCACAGGGATAGGGGTCCATCTTCCTGCAAAGGAGAATGCCCTGAGGCCATGCAACTGCCTTTGTCAGAGCAGAGTGGTCCGATTCTGCCATCGTAACACTTATCATCATTTCTGGTACCCAGAATCCCCAGCATCTTACCGTCAGGTCTGAAAATAGCGTTATTGGCTGGGCTCCATATTTGACAGAAACGCATGTCCAGGACATATTTTTATCATTAAACTCTTCTAGAAGTTAAAACAACAGAACACTTTGGAAAGGACTTGGGCAAAACTTCCTCAGGAAACGCGTTGATTTCAACCACCTGGACGGAGCAGATGTCCTGATCTTCTTTTTATCTTGCTGAACACCTTAATTGATTTATTACCTTCTCCTAACACATATAAAGAGAGTTCTCATTCATTTGCTCATGGAGCTTCCCGGGGCCCAGGAATTAGGTCAAGGGGAGGTTAGAAAACAATAATTTTTAGGGTATACCTGCTAAGTGCCAGGGACTACACCAGGAGAATAAGTGGATATCCAAATAGAGAAAAAAATTAATCTTGACCCAGAGTTCACACCATACACACCAAAGAATAAGCTTTAAATGGATGGGTCATGGGCCTGGATAAAAACTACAGTTGTAAAATTTTTAGAAGAAAAGTTAAGAGAAAATCTTTCATGACCTTGAGGTAGTTAGAATTTCTTAGATGGGTCACAAAAAAAGAACACTAATTATAAAAAGAAAAAATAATGTTGATTTTATCAAAATTAAAACTTCTGCTCTTCAAAAGACACTGTTAAGAAAAAATAAGAAAGCAACAGATGCAAGAAAAGATTCACTATTTAGATGATAGATACATATGTTTACACACATAGACCACTTGATAGGTATATACATATAGATAACTTCCAAAGAACATACATCCAGAATATATTTAAAACTTTTACAACTCAATAAGAGGGGCTTCCCTGGTGGCTCAGCTGATAAAAATCCACCTGCGATGTGGGAGACCTGGGTTCGATCCCTGGGTTGGGAAGATTCCCTGGAGAATGGAACAGTCCCCGACTCTAGTATTCTGGCCTGGAGAATTCCATGGACTTGCAAAGAATATACATCCAGAGTATATTAAGAACTTTTACAACTCAATAAGAAGAAAATTCAGTGGGGAAAAAAAACCCACAGGAAAAGATTTGAATAGACACCTCACTGAAGAAGATGTACAGATGAGCAATAAGCACATGAGAAGATGTTCCACATCTTTAGTCATCAGGGAAATGCAAATTAAAAATATAATGAGATTCTACTACACAACCATTGGAACTGCTACCAAAAAAAATAAAAAAGACAATGCAGAATAAGGTTCGTTCAAGTCTCAGCTCACTAGAAGTTCCCACTTCAGGGACCAGACTGTCAGGAGAAGGATCTGCCCAGTGTTCATATTTGGCCAAAATTCCACCTAGAGATGCCACTAACTTGACACTTCACAATACCAACAAAAGGATCTGCTGAAAAGAAGAACTTGCCAAACCAACCCACAGAGTGAAAATTCTATATACTTTATGGCTCCGTTCCCTTGAAGACAATTGTATCCACAAACTGTGAATGATTTGCAGGGAATTCTGATCAGCAATTTCCCTTCTCACTCGGCCCAGGAATAGCTAAGTGAGGTGGAGCGTGCTAAGTTATTTCAGTCCTGTCCGACTCTTTGTGACCCTATGTGATCTAGTCTGCCAGCTCTTCTGACCATGGGATTCTCCAAGCAAGAGTACTGGACTGGGTTGTCATTCCCTTCTCTAGGGGATCTTCCTGACCCAGGGATGGAACCCGGGTCTCCTGCATTGCAAGCAGATTCTTTACCATCTGAGCCACCAGGGAAGCCCTTGAGGGTGGTGGTTAGAAGCAAAGTTATGAGAGACACAGATCCAACCTCCAGCTCCAACTGCACCACTGAGTGGCTAAGACTTAAAGCAAGTTATTTAATGTCTGAGCCTCAGTTTCCTCATCCATAAAATGGGGATAAGACTCCATCGGCTTCACAAGGTTGTCATAAAATCTTCTGTGAAATCAAGTATCACTTGGTACCTAGTGTTATCCATACATGGCTGGCATTACTATTCTGGCTAAACCTGTATGACTTTCTCACAGCCTGGAAGTCTTCTGCTAGCCTCTTAGTGGAGTACCCACCCGCACTCTGTGTAGGATGCTGGGCCAGCCCTGGGCCTTTGTGCTCTCCTGTCTACTCCACATCCTCCCCCTCTATGGCACAGCAGGATGAGCCAGCAGGCCTCATTCCTCAAACTCCCGTGTCAACCAATGTGAGGCACTGAAAAGAGACTGGAGGGTGGGGGAAGGAGGAATGCACGTTTCCCCTCCTGCTCCTCTGCCTGGGGTGTCTTCTCTGGCAGCAGCTCCAGCTTTCACTGCACAGGCCCGCTAGTACACTGGGCTCTAGAAGCACTGTCTCTTCCCTCTGTTTCTCCAGTTTCAGGTGGGCATGGCTTCCTGCCCAGATTCCCCTCCGAGGATGTCACTGAACCCTGTTTGCCATCCAGACTCCCCCAGATCACTTGTGTAGCAGATTCCCTGTATTATATGTCTTCTGTTATAAATACCTGACATGGTTTCTGTTTTCCTGGTCAGCCCCTGACCATCCACATCGGTGGTCACCTGGTGTAGGACCCTTGGGATCCACAGAACACTGTCATCACCTGTGTGCTTGTTCGGGGTCCGCTGTAAGTTCCAGGTCTCAAGCAATTGCTTTGCCACAGAAGCTTTGCATCCTGATCCTTTCAGTAAATGTGTGTGTGTGTTACTTATTCAGTCGCGTCTGACTCTTTTGACTCTATGGACTAGGGCCCACCAGGCTCCTCTGTCCATGGGATTTCCCAGGCAAGAATATTGGAGTGGGTTGCCGTTTTCTTCTTCAAGGGATCTTCCCAACCCAGGGCCCAGCATCTCCTGCATTGGCATATGGATTCTGAGCCACCAGGGAAGCCCACATTATGCAGAGCCAGTCTTTTATTCCATAGTTTTCAAACACAAGTTTTACTAGACTAGACTTTGGCCCTCAGGTCATTCCCACCTGATCAAGGAGACACCCCAAAATAGACAGCCAATGGGAAGGAGCAAGAGACAAAACCCAAAAGGGAAGATCAAGCCAAGTATGTGAGCCTCAACTCCAGGTTAAGAAGTTTGCCCTTTGCCCCTAATCACGTGGTTTCCCCATTAGGCATCTCTGACCCCTGAGAGTCTGAGTAGGCAGTTATGGGGAAGGAGTATCCATGAGCTATTTTCAGCACTTCTAAAAGCTTTGCAGGAACTGTACCTTGCTATGCAAGGTAAATATGCAAAGGTCGGTAAGATACCAAGTTTCTTTGCTTTGAGCTGAAATTTTATTAGCACTTCTTATCTCTGGCTAATCAACAATTCTGATTGGCAGCCTTGTGGCTTTGATTATTTGTAAATGAAGATATGAATTAATTCATAAGTCATGAAGACTGGACTACATATGCCCATAGAAGAAATTATTTAAAGAGAGTATCGGGGGGAGGTTTCAGGCAGGGGAGTGAGCATAGCAAACTTGGATTTTAGAATCCTCCCTGCAGGTGCAGAGGGGAAAATGGATTGAAGGGACCAAGAACAGTAGTGAGAAAGTCTGTCGGGAAACTGCAGTGGTCCGCTGGGAGAGGATGGGAAGTGACCCACATTGACCCTTGTGCACCATCCACCCCTCCACCATCCCTCATCCACCCATCCATCATCTATCCATCCACCCATTCAACAAATTTATTGAGCAGCTACAATGTGCCAAGCACAGCGCATGTGCTGGGAACTCAGCAGGGACGAACCACAGAAACACAGCCATCCTAATGAAGCAACCCATCCTCAAGGACATAGCTGCTAAACCATTGCACAGATGGGTGTGTGGGTGCTCTGTAGACAAAGGACAGGGAGCTAGGGCCATAGGACAGGGTCCTGTGCTGATCACAGGATTGTTTTCAAAGTCTGCGTAGATAAATGACATGCTGGAAGAATGCATCACCCATAACCAGGAAATTCAGTGCTTTTTACCATAGAAGGAGAAGGGATTGTGTCTGCCTTCCACACCATGGTCCCATACTTCTGCTCGTTCCAGCACAGGGTAAGGGTCATTGAGTAGTCATTTAGTGGATGAATGAATCAGTTCAGTTCAGTTCAGTCACTCAGTCGTGTCCGACTCTTTGCGACCCCATGAATCGCAGCACGCCAGGCCTCCCTGTCCATCACCAACTCCCGGAGTTCACTCAGACTCACGTCTATCGAGTCAGTGATGCCATCCAGCCATCTCATCCTCTGTCGTCCCCTTCTCCTCCTGCCCACAATCCCTCCCAGCATCAGAGTCTTTTCCAATGAGTCAACTCTGCATGAGATGGCCAAAGTACTGGAGCTTTAGCATCATTCAGCTTTAGCATCATTCCTTCCAAAGAAATCCCAGGACTGATCTTCAGAATGGACTGGTTGGATCTCCTTGCAGTCCCAGGGACTCTCAAGAGTCTTCTCCAACACCACAGTTCCAAAGCATCAATTCTTCGGTGCTCAGTTTTCTTCACAGTCCAACTCTCACATCCCTACATGGCCACAGGAAAACCATAGCCTTGACTAGATGGACCTTTGTTGGCAAAGTAATGCCTCTGCTTTTGAATATGCTATCTAGGTTGGTCATAACTTTCTTTCCAAGGAGTAAGCATCTTTTAATTTCATGGCTGCAATCACCATCTGCAGTGATTTTGGAGCCCAAAAAAATAAAGTCTGACACTGTTTCCACTGTTTCCCCATCTATTTGCCATGAAGTGATGGGACCAGATACCATGATCTTCGTTTTCTGAATGTTGAGCTTTAAGCCGACTTTTTCACTCTCCACTTTCACTTTCATCAAGAGGCTTTTTAGTTCCTCTTTACTTTCTGCCATAAGGGTGGTGTCATCTGCATATCTGAGATTATTGATATTTCTCCCGGCAATCTTGATTCCAGCTTATGCTTCTTCCAGTCCAGAGTTTCTCATGATGTACTCTGCATATAAGTTAAATAAGCAGGGTGACAATATACAGCCTTGATGTACTCCTTTTCCTATTTGGAACCAGTCTGTTGTTTCATGTCCAGTTCTAACTGTTGCTTCCTGACCTGCATACAGGTTTCTCAAGAGGCAGGTCAGGTGGTCTGGTATTCCCATCTCTTTCAGAATTTTCCACAGTTTATTGTGATCCACACAGTCAAAGGCTTTGGCATAGTCAATAAAGCAAAAATAGATGTTTTTCTGGAACTCTCTTGCTTTTTCCATGATCCAGCGGATGTTGGCAATTTGATCTCTCGTTCCTCTTCCTTTTCTAAAACCAGCTTGAACATCAGGAAGTTCATGGTTCACATATTGCTGAAGCCTGGTTTGGAGAATTTTGAGCGTTACTTTACTAGCGTGTGAGATGAATGAAGAGGTACTTATAATCTAAGCTGGCATTTATTTTATCTGTTGAACAAACTTTGATGTGACATTAATTTACCATGTGCTAGACACTGCTGTAAGAGCGTTGTTGTCGTTGTTGTTCAGTTTCTCAGTCATATCCAATTCCTTGGGACCCCTTGGACTGCAGCACGCCAAGCTTTCGTGTCCTTCACTATCTCCTGGAGTTTGCTCAAACTCATGTCCAGTGAGTCAGTGGTGCTATTTAACCATCTCATCCTCTGCCACCCCCTTCTCCTTATGCCTTCCATCTTTCCCAGCATAGGGTCTTTTCCGATCAGTTGGCTCTTCACATCAGGTGGCCAAAGTATTGGACCTTAAGCTTCAACATCAGTCTTTCCAATGAATATTCAGGGTTGATTTCCTTTAGGATTGATCGATCTCCTTGCAGTCCAAGGGATTCCTAAGAATCTTCTCCAACACCACAACTACAGTCACTAACTCAGGCAATCCTCGTCATAACCCTTCAGAGGTAAATACTATGACATACTACAGATGCTGAAACTGAGGCTACACAAGTTAAGTCCAGCTCCAGGATTTGTCTACACCAGCGCCTCTCAGACAGTCGTCCCCACAAACAGCATCCCCATCACCCAAGGGCGTGTTGGAAATGCAAATTCTCAGGCCCAGACAAGGAGGTCAGCACTGCTTTTAATGGGCTCTAGAGGCTCCCCAGGTGGCTCAGTGGTAAAGAATCCACCTGCCAATGCAAGACATGCAGGAGATGTGGGTTCAGTCCCTAGGTCGGGAAGATCTCCTGGAGAAGAAAACGGCAACTCACTCCAGCACTCTTGCCTGGGAAATCCCATGAACAGAGGACCCTTGTGGGCTATAGTCCATGGGGGTCACAAGAGTTGGACACGACTTAGCAACTAAAAAAAAAAAACAAAAAACAAAAAATCCAGATAAATCTGATCTTACTTCAATTCTTGGAATAAGAATTATAAGTGATCTTGTTAAAACTACTGTATAGCTTCTCCACATCAATGTTTCCATCTATTAAATCAGATTGGAGGGAACCTGGGAATATGTATTTTTAATAAAGTCCCCCCAACATCAAACAAGTTTTACAAACTTTCATCCAGGCTTTAGCACTGCACTGGAAGAAAACGAAGATGAGACTTGGCGCAGTGTAGGTGGGCGTGTCTGGCAGAGAGACGGTTTGCCTTTCCTGGATGCCTAATTAAACACTGAAGTTTCCCATCCTGGAGTTGAGAAAACAACAGATCACAAGTGAAGTCATGGGTATAAATCTCCCTGGGCTGACCGGGTGTATGCTGTTCAAGACTTCCTAACCAGAAGAGCAGATTCCATCTCCTGCAGGAATGTTAATGCCGCTGCCCTCAGATACTTGCAGATCAGCCTCAGAAGTCCCATGCTCTAGGCAAAAGTGACTTTATTGCCATTTCTTTGAAAAGCATAGGTCACCCTTGCCAGGGATTTCCTGTCATAAATACCTCTGTCATCTTGGCAGCAGAAGCTGTTGACCTAAAACACCTTGGGCTGAAATATTACTTCTGCCTACCTCTTCGTGGTCACCTGGACTTCACAGTGTCGGGGTTTGGGAGAGGCCGGGGAGAGAATGAACCAGCCATGGAGGGACAGGATCGCCTAATATCAGTGTCATTTCCCCTGCTCCTCCCGAATCTCCCGGTTTTCACCTACTACTGACAACTGAGCAGGGGAATGATGAAAAACTGGGTACACTTTTGAAAGATTAACATTTCTAAATTAAAAGGATAAATCTAGGCATGTGGTTTGTAATCCAGCTTTCAGTTTATGATGCATTCTGGAATATTTGTGACGCTCAATCTGCCCCAAACAGAAGGAAATGTGCTAGACGGGACGGTGGGAACCATGGAATTCAGGTCCTGCTCTGCCACCAGGTACTAGCTGGTGTGGCCACGAAAAGTGAAAGTGTGTGTCCAGCTCTTTGAGAACCCCAGGACGATAGCCCGCCAGGCTCCTCTGTCCAGGGGATTCTCTAGGCAGGAATACTGGAGTGGGCAGCCATTCCCTTCTCCATAAGCTCTTCCTGACCCATCGACCAAACCCAGGTCTCCCGTATGGCAGGTATATTCTTTACTGTCTGAGCCACCAGGGAAAACTTTGAGCCTGTCTGTAAACCTCCCCCAAGTCTTACATGACCTCTCTGTAAATGGATGGTACTTGTAGCCACACAGTCAACTTTGAAGGACTGTTGGGAAGGCTGGATGAGCAGATGGCTGCAAAAAGTGCTTTGCAAACTGTAAAGTGCTCTCTAGTGTGAGGAGTTAGGGTGGCATCAGAGAGGGCCCGGTGCAGATCCAGACCTTGGAGCATCAAGCACAGAGGAAGGTGGGGGAGGGTGGTATGGTGTCCCAGGGGAGGGCTGGGAGATGTCCACTCCATGGGAACATGGAGCTGACTTACACAACGAAATCCATGTCCTCAGCTGGTCAGTGTGACACCCACTGCTCAGTCTCTCAGTCATGTCCGGCTCTTTGTGACCCCATGGACTGTAGCTCGCCGGGCTCCTCTATCCATGGAATTTTCCAGGCAAGATTACTGGAGTGGGTTGCCATTTGGGTCACAGCCAAATCGACCCAGGGAGTCATTCCTCTCTCCAGATACTGTAAATGTTGGATGATTAGGATCCAGTTCTGGCAACAGAGATGTTAGAGCCCTGAGAGAGGTTGGCAGTGGTTCACTAGAGCCAGCTCACACTGTCCTCTGACAACCATGTCCCTAACTCTACCTTCAACAGCATCGTGTTAGTAGCGCAAATTGGCCAGATTGGAAGTATTTACACCAGAGCAGTGGCAAACACTACAAGTCAGAGTGGTTTTGTCTTGTTTTTTTTTTTTTTGCTTTCGTTTTTTGGAGAGCAGTTATTAAAGACATACCAGTACGTCACTGGGTGAGAGCAGAGACAGGATGTAGCTGTTGGGATCTGGTGGCAACGGCAAAAGTTGTAAGCGGACAAGAGTTCCTCTTCCACTCAGGAGTGGGGGTACCATTAAACCATGAAGCTTCTACTGATCAATATTTAGAGACTTCTCAGAGAAAAAGGGCTTCCCTTGTGGCTCAGTTGGTAAAGAATCCGCCTGCAATACAGGAGACCTGGGTTCGATCCCTGGGTTGGGAAGATCCCCTGGAGAAGGGAAAGCCTACCCACTCCAGTATTCTGGCCTGGAGAATTCCATGGACTGTATAGTCCATGGGGTCACAAAGAGTCGGACATGACTGAGCAACTTTCACTCACTCACTCAGAGAAAAAAAGCATTTCATTAATCATGTATACAATGAGGGATTGCCTTCTCTCTATGTGAATAGTGAAGTGAAATTTAGTTGCTCAGTCGTGTCTGACTCTTTGTGAAACTGTGGACTGTAGCCCTCCAGGCCCCTCTGTCCATGCGATTCTCCGGACAAGAATACAGGAGTGGGTAGCCATTCCCTTCTCCAGGGGATCTTCCTGACCCAGAGATCGAACCCAGGTCTCCAGCATTGTAGGCAGATTCTTTACCATCTGAGCCATCAGAGAAGCCCTCTCTCTGTGTGACTTTGGAGCAAACCCCACTCTCCTAATATACACAAGCTTTAATATCAGAGCCAGTGCCACCACCCCCAGGCAGACCTCCCTGATACTCCTCACCAAACTTTACAGGTAACCCCAGTATCCTCTCAGTTCCTGAAAAGACAACAGAGGGTGGTTCCTCAGGCTCAGGCTTTGGAGTCCAAATGTTTGAGTTAAAAATCCCCAGTTTGACCATATACATATGGGGAAAGTCAGCTATAGGGGAAAGTCAGTGAATCCATCTGTGAAAATGAAGCTGAAAGACTCTCTAGCCATCAGGAATTGTTGAGAGGATGTCTGAGCTAATGCTGATAAAGTCCTCAGCACAGTGCCTGGCACACATTAAGTATTTAGTAAAGACTAGCCATTAAAACACCAGTTCTTCTGAGCTATCATTTCAGTTTTCAGAGACAAAATTTGTGTCTCTCTGATGAGAACTGAAATTTTGTGAGGCTAAGGACCTCTCTTCATTCATCTCTCATCCTCCACAGGGCCTCTGAAAGCCCAACACACACGAAGCCCTGAGGAAATCCATGTTGCTTAAATGGAATTAAAAGCAGGCAGATTTCCTTTCTACAACTTCTCCACTCAAAGACTAGATGAACCATTGACAAGAAAATGCCAGTTGAGAACAGGCCAACCATCAGTCAACAGGTGTCTGTGATGCTGAGCAGCCCAGCTCCCCCATGGCTGATTCCTTCTCCAGACCTTGCTCTCCTCTGAAGGGAGATGCCTAGTCCAAGGTGCTCTCCCTGGGGCAGCCAATATCCAGTGACCAGCCCATGGGGGATACAAAGACCCCATCCCCAGCCTTGATTCAGGATATCCCTGAAGGACCAGCCCATGCCAGAGGTCGCCATGGATAAGCTGGGGGCTTTGTTAAAATCACCTCAGTTCCCCACTGCCCATTCCTGTCTCCCTCACCTCTTTGCAGCTTTTGTTCCTAAAGTAGAAAGTATAAGTTGCTCAGCCATGTCCAACTCTTTGAGACCCCATGGACTATACAGTCCATGGAATTCTCCAGGCCAGAATACTGGAGTGGGTAGCCTTTCCCTTCTCCAGAGGAACTTCCCAACCCAGGGATTGAATCCAGCTCTCACGCATTGCAGGCAGATTCTTAACCAGCTGAGTCACAAGGGAAGCCCAAGAATACTGGAGTGGGTAGCCTAACCCTTCTCCAGGGGATCTTCCTGACCCAGGAATCTAACTGGGGTCTCCTGCATCGCAGACGGATTCTTTACCAACTGAGCTATGTGGGAAGCTTGTGTCCCTGAAAGCACTCCCTAATAGAACTGGACTCAATGGACACGACTTTGAGCAAATTCTGGGGGATAGAGAAGGACAGAGGACCCTGGCGTACTGAAACCCATGGGATCATAAACAGGTGTACACGACTTAGCAACTGAACAACAACAAAATAGAACCCTGTCGGCTCATCTCGGCCTCAGACCCAAGAGGGTAGCCAGGTGTTCATGCCCTTATCTACAGCCAGGGTCCACTCCCCAACCTCCCACCTCTGTCATTCAGAAGAGTGGGTGAGATCTAAGCCATCTACGATCATAATTCTAGCACATTCTCAGACGACCTCTTCCCCACCTCTCTGCTGACCACAGCTTCACTAAGGGCTCCTCTCCAAGATCAGATTTTAGCAAAGGACGCACCCCTCCCTCCCTGATCCCACCTCTGTTCACAGTTTTGATCCCCAGATCCTTGTTCAGCACCTTTCTTAGGTCAGGTTCGGAAGCAGATATTGGGATGAGAATTTATTTGCAAGGGATTTGGAGGTGATTCCAGGAGAGACTGGAGAGAGGGAGCGGGCGAAGAAGAGAGGGAAGAGAGAGAAACAAAGCAAGGATGCCATCCCAGGGGAATCCCAGCACCAGCCCGATTCCTTGGGGAGCTCTACAGTGCAAACTATACCTGCCTGCAGATGAGGAAGCTGGTTCCAGTCACTCATGGGCTGTAAAGCACCCAGTTAGCTCTCAAGCACTTGTGGCCCTGTGCCTGGGCAAACAGCTTCAACGGCACAAAGGCAGCCACCTCCTGAAGAAGGTGGCAGGCAAGAGCCATGGGAAGCAAAGCACGCAGAAGCCGGCGGGTAGTCCTAGGTGGGGGACCCTGGATCTGAACAGAGCATCATCAGTACCCACTTCTGACACTTAACTGGACATGGAAAACAAAGACTCGGGGGGAGCAGGGTAACTTCCCAGGAGGTGAAGTGGTTAAGACTCTGTGCTTCCACTGCAAGGGGTATGGGTTTTATCCACGATGGGGGAATCAAGATCTTGCATGTTGCACAGCTTGGCCAAAAAGAAAAGCAAGCTCATGAAGATGTATATTAAATATATGCAATTTTGTATATCAACTATATCTGACTAAAGCTTAAAAATTTGTATTTGAAAAAGAAAGACTAGGAGTGAGGGTTGTACTGTGATGTCAGGAAGAGAACACCAGGCTTGGCCCAGAATCCCAGCTCTGCCTGTTCTCTGCTGTGTGATCTTGAGCGAGTCTCAGCACCTCCCTGAGCTTCAGTTCTACTGTCTGTAAAATCCAGATAATAAGGAAAACAAATCACTGCCTCTCAAGGTGGTTGTGTGGTTTACATAGAATTACGTAGGGCAGAGTGTTTTGTAAGCCACGGGGATGTAAGCTATCATTCCTGTCCTAGATGAGGCAGCCTCCTGTCACCAACACAATCACGCCCTGAGCCAAAACTCAGCAGGGATTTCCTCCTTTCTCCCCCTTGCTGGCTTCATTTACTCTTTCTCTCCTTAAAGGCTTCTATGTTTGCACTGCAGGCTGTTAAAACTCTTCATTCAAAATAACCCAATAAAATGCTCTCGGGGGCTTGCTGGTTCCAAATAGATACATGAGGAGCAGGTTGGCCTGAAACACAAAACTCAAGAGCCCCGAGCAGGGGAGAGACGCATCCCCCAGGCCTGGGAGAATGGCCCCAGCGGCCGAGCTCTCCACAGCCAGCTCATCAAATCCTCATCACCAGGACACCAAGCCAGGTGGGGAGCGCTGTGTGTCCGGCCTGGGCTGCAAGACAGGCCCAAAGGAGGAAACAGCTCACCTGGAAGCCAGCCTAAATAGGACCCCCGACCTGAGGTCACAGCCCCCTGCCCATATACCCTAACCTATGGTGAGGGACCCTCCCTTCCCCTTTTCCTGGAGCCGTGCTTAAAGCCTGACCCAGGTCCCTGGGCAGAAACCCAATGCACTCTCAACCTAAGGGCTGCTTACGCCTTGAAAGAGGAAAATGCAACTGATCCCCCAGAGCAGGTGAAGAGAAGGGCTGAGAAATTGCTGACTGGTTTAATTTCATCCAGAGGCACCACATCAGTACAAGGACTGGCCTGGGAGCCCAGAGGTTTGGCCTGAGGCCCTGGTTTTGAGATGATGACTTGAACAAATCTACTTCCCCTCTGGGGGGCCTCAGGTTCCTCACCTGCACAGTGAGAGTGCATCTCCTGCCTGTCCAGAGGCTTGAGAGGGATACGATGGGAGGACTCGCCTGTCTGTGCAGATGGAGGTGGGGAAAGCTCAGTGCAGCTTCCATCTCAGAATCATGCCTGCTCAGTCACTTCAGTCGTGTTCACCTCTTTGCGACCCTATGAACTGTAGCCCGCCAGGCTCCTCTGTCCATGGGATTCTCCAGGCAAGAATACCGCGAGTGGGTTGTCATGCCTTTCTCCAGGGGATCTTCCCAACCCAGGGATCGAACCCACGTCTCCCGTGTCTCAAGCATTGCAGGCAGGTTCTTTATCGCTGAACCACCAGGGAAGTCCCTTGGAATCACCTGCCATGTGCCAACACACTGCTTGCATCTTTCCACTGAGTCTGTAGAATAAACAGTAAAACAATAAAATAAGCCCTCTGACTCGGAGACTCAAGCACTTTCAGCGATCTCGAGAGGGGTCCTAGGTTCTAAGAAATCAACAAGCAAACCTCCCATCATTCATTCATTCAGCTGGGGTTTTTCTGGAGCCCAGCTAAGCATAATAAAGACAGTATTGCTATGCACAGGCAGCGTTTTCTCATCTGCTGGAGCCCTGCCTCCCAGTGACCTGGTCTCCACCATTTCACTCCAGGCCACAGGATAAAGCTGGAGCAGAGCTGCTGCATGACTTCTGCTGGGCAACTCACCAAAGTAGAGAAAAGGACTCACCTGGAACTGACAGGCCACCCCATAAGTCAGGAGATCTGGGCTTAAGGACAGTCACAACCAGCAGTAGCAGAGCCCTCTGTCTTCACCAGGCTCAGCTATGGTCACTTTCCATGTGTTTTCTGTGGCGTGAGGGCAGGTGCCATGCAAGGTCACAGTGTAAGGCTCAAGGCTCATCTTTCCGCCTCCTGAGCCCACATCCTTCTCTGCAGCCACTCTTTTCCTGAGACCCTCAGTGACTTTGAGCAAATCCCTGGACCTCAATTTCCCCCCATACCAATGGTCAGGTAGGACTTGCTGAGATCTCTTCCCACTCCAACAATCAAGGATCTTGACCTGGGAGATGCAGGGGGAAGTGGCTGGCCTCCTCCCTGGAGAAGGGGACACAGAGCCTGGTTGGGCTTCAGCCAAGCAGCAAGGGACACCTTGGGACAAGGGTCAGCCCTACCTACCAGACAGCTTCCCTCTGGAAGCCAAAATGAAAGGACCTCTGTGACCTCCCCACGGCAAGCTGCTCGCTGAAGGGGCTCCTGCACTAATGAGCCCGAAATGTCAAGTTCCATCAGTCAGGCAGGGCAGACACAAAATGCTGACATGTCCCAATTCTGGGAGGAGGTACCATTCTCTTGCTTTTTTCTGTTTCTGCAGCAACATTCATCACTGCAATACAGGGAGGGTCCCGGTCCACTCAGCAGGCTGATGAACAACAAATTTGAAAAGGGGCTGTCATTAGCCTAGGCCCCTGCTGGGGGTGGGCGAGGGGCTGAGTTGGGTCCTTCCAACTGTCTCTTCTTCCCAACAAGGTGGTACTTCCCTAAGTCAGTTTCACCCTGGAATAGCAGTATCCCACAGCCACTCCCCCAAACAACAGGGTGATGGAAAGGTGAGCGGAGAGCAGGGCATTGCTCAGTGAGAGAGGAGGGGGAAATCAGCTCTCAGGAGATGGTGCGGCCAGGTCCCCTGGCGCAGCAAAGCCCTAAGCCCTGTCCTGGACCTTTTCCAGCAGAACTCCTTGTCTCCAAGCCAGGAAGCTCCCCATAGTTGTTGGACCAATCCATTTTACTTTTGGGATCTCCAGGACAGGTTGCCAGGAATCTTGTATACATAGAACGTACCTTTTTTATATAGTCACGTTGGGGATCTTAGTTCCCAGACCAGGGATCAAACCTGCGGCCCCTGAAGTGGAAGCACCAAGTTCTAACCACTAGACAGCCAGGGAATTCCCCAGAAGGTGTATTTGCTGAATGTGTGCTGCACCCTGTCAGGGCTGGCAGGACGTTCTAAAAGTTTAAATAAATTACAAAAGTCAGCTCTTGTGGAGCTCTACTTTCTAATTTACTTGGACATCCTGCATTTTTATTTGCTAAATTTGGCAACATGACTCCCAGGATCTAGGCACTCTGAGACCACCAACCACAGGACACGATGGGTGGGAGCAAGGGGTGTGGTTTCTGCACAGACCATGGAAGCAGCTGTGTGTGTGAGAGTGCATGTGACATGTGTGCATGTGTGTGCCCCCATGCCCATTGGGACGGTGCTCTGTGTGTGCGCAACTTTAAAACCGTGCAGGGCCTGGGCCTCTACCCAGCTCTGAACAAAGCATACAGGGCAGGGAAAGACTCACTAGAGGTCTAGGTGAATTATACTAAAAGAAAAGACTTTCCCATGGCCTTCCCCACCAGTTTTAAAGCTTAGGACCCTTCCTGCCAAACCCACCTGTGAGCCTGGTCAGAGGCTCCTTCTGAGGCCATTCTACACATGATGCTCAAGGTATGTCACAGTCTTATCAGGCTGAGAGGGTCCTGCCTAGGTGAGACCACTGAAGCCCAGAGAGGGAAAGGGCTCTTTCCCTCTTCACAAATCAGACAGCCCATCAGAAAGAGCTGAAACTGGAATCAGGTCTTCTGGTTCAAGCCCAGGTTCATCCCACAGCATAAACTTGGACATCCTGCATTTTTATTAGCTAAATTTGGCAACATGACTCCCAGGATTCAGGCATTCTGAGATCCTGAGATCTCTGAGATCTATACATCCTGATAGCAGGATACAGTCAAGAGAAAGATGAATTCTTGAGAATTCAAGGGCAGTCATTTGCTCCCCAACTGTAGAGATAATTGCAGCATTTATTGAGTTCTTACTGCATGCTCTTCTCATTTAATTTACATGGCAACTCCATGTTGTAAGTCTTATTATTGCCCTCATTTGTGGATGAAGAAACTGACGCCAAGAAGCTTACCCCAGGTCACACAGCTGCTGAGTAGCCTGTCCATGGTTGTTGGATCAATTCATCTCAGACTTGGGGGACTCTAGGACAGGTTGCCAAGACATGCACTTTAACCATGGTAGGAAACAGGCTTCCTCATGCTAAATAAACTGAGTCCTACAGTCAGTTTGTGGCTCAGTCAGTAAAGAAAGGGGAAGTGTTAGTCACTCAGTCGTATCCAACTCTTTGCAACCCCTTGGACTGTAGACCACCAGGCTCCTCTCTCCATGGAATTCTCCAGACAAGAACACTGGAGTGGGTTGCCATTTCTTTCTCCAGGGTATCTTCCCAACCCGGGGATCAAACCCAAGTCTTCCACATTGCAGGCAGATTCTTTACTGTCTGAGCCACCAGGGAAACTCTCAATCAGTAAAGCATCTACCTCCAACGCAGGAGATTGCCTGCAATGCAGGAGATGTGGGTTCAATCCCTGGGTCAGGAACATCCTCTGGAGAAGGAAATAGCAACTCACTCTAGTATTCTTGCCTGGGAAGTCCATGGACACAGGAGCCTGGTGGGTTACAGTCCATGGGGTCAAAAGAGTCAGACACGACTGAGCAACTAAACTACCACCACCATAGTCAGTTTTTCGGAAATCTGAACAGCTAGCACAAGTGAAAATCCATTAAGATGGGCCGTATCTTTTTTCCTTTTTTTTTTTCTTTTCTTGGCTGCACTGCAGGGCATGTGAAATCCCAGTTCCCTGACCAGGGCTCGAACCCATGTCCCCCACAGTGGAATCATAGCGTCCTCAGCACTGTATACCAGCGAAGTCCCAAAATGGGCCATCATTTAATCACCAGGGTCTGAACCCTTTCCCTTCAAGACAAGAGCAGCTGCATCTACCAGCCACTTCTCATTGCACCCAAGTCATTCATTTCAGCTAAGATTTTTAAACCCACCACATAGATATTTTCCAAGACTGATGCCCTAGACAAGGGTGGCAAGAAGTGATCCTGTTTCTACCTTGTAAGCCCTGCCTGTCTACTTGCCCCATGAGATGAGACACCTTCCCCTTTTTCCTCCTGAATGGCCTGTCCCTGTGTACCCCGCCACACCTGCTACTCCTGTTTCCCCTCAGACCTCAGCTCAGTCACTTAATTCAGCAGTGTTTGCCCAGCGCCCCCGACACCACACCGTCATGTACTATTGCTCACCTGCTCTCAGGAAAGTAAGTAGTCTTTTGGTGAGCAGCCAGGAGAGGGGACTGGATATGAGCAGAGAGGGGCACACAGACCCCTCCCCGGGGAACTGCCCCAGGCATGTTATCGAGTGTTCCTGAAACCCAATGCCCAGTCCACTGGGGCCGCCAGGTGTGCCCCAACACAAGGCTGTTTTTCCTCTTCTGGAAGAGGCCCCTCCTGCTGTGGAGAAAGGGGAGCTGATAAGGGCCTCTACTTTCTGCAGCCAGGCTACCTGGGCCGCCCTGGCAGGTGGAATCTCACCTCCGAGGACCTCTGGCTAGGTCTGCTTCTACTTCGCCCCGCCTCCTCCTTCCAAGAATCTGGATCTGACTGCCTAACCCCCAGAAGCCCCTGCACTGACCCAGCCTTCATCCCCATCACTCCTCACTCACCGCTTGACATTCCTGGGTGGAAAGACCCCCTGATCCTCCTCTCCACCCTTCCCAGCATCCTGCTCCCCAAGGACCCTCCTGACCACTGCTGTCCCCAACAAGTGCTCTGTCCTTCCCAGGCTGAGCCTGGCATTCTTTGGTACAAGATGCAGAGGGGCTTATCAGAAGCCAAACAGCACCTCAGCTCAAACGTCTGCTGTGTCATATACTGGCCTTGTGGCCTTGGACGAGACTGAATTCTGAGCCAGTGTCCTCATCTATCAAATGGGGGTATAGTCCCCACCTCTGGGGTTACTAGTGAGAGGATTAAATGAGATCAGACACATAAAGGTCTGAGCCCAGCACAAAGCACACTCACTCACCATCACTGCTGTCACAGAACCATGACAGGCTCCTGTAACACATCCACATTCCAAATCCCAACCCCCGCCTCCCACCATCTTGATTCTTTTAATTTATGGTTTTCCCACTGTTAATTTTTACTGTTTTTTTACATTATAATTGGTTTATATTTCATATGTATCTTGTTATTATTGTTCAGTCACTAAGTTGGGTCTGACTCTTTGCAAGCCCATGAACTGCAGCACACCAGGCTTCCCTGTCCTTCACTATCTCCCGAAGTTTGCTCAAACTCATGTCCATTGAGTCGGAGATGCTATCCAACCATCTCGTCCTCTGTCGTCCCCTTCTCCTGCCTTCAATCTTTCCCAGCATCAGTCTTTTCCAATGAGTCAGCGCTTCGCATCAGGTGGCCAAATGGTGCCATCACTATGGGTGCTTTGGTGTCAATATGTATCTTAAATTTAATTATATTCACCTCAAATATTTTTTGTAATGAATTAGGGAAGACAGACACATGGAGACAAGCAGAAATGACAGAGAAGGAGAAACCAAAAATGGGGCTGAGAGAGGCAGCTGGGAGGAGAGAGAAGCAGGAGGGCTAGAAGAGGAAGGACCAAGCAGTTCTGGCCACAGCTGGGCACCAAGGAGCCAGCAGGAAAGACGAGGAGCAGCCCTGCTCCCACATGCATTCTTGGAGCCCACTGGAGAGATGGATTTACCTGATGGGAGAGGTAACTACCAGGGGCAGCAGGAGGAAATGACAGCAGGGTCTGTATGGGGAGAGGGCTGGCTGGAAAATCCAGGTAGACTTCCTGGAGGTGGAAGGCCTAGTGACGACAAGTAAGGGAACAGACGGAGGCATTTTAGGCTCTTGTGAGCCAAGACTGAGACCAGGAACGGAAAAGAAACCCTCCCAGGAAAACTCCCCCTCCTTGCTCCATTTCCCCAATGCACATACACACCCAGACACCCACACACATACATACCCATATACACACACCTATATACACACCCGCACACACACCTCCATATACATATATACCCAAATACATCCATATACACCCACATACCCATGTATCTCCGTATACACGCACATCCATATACACAGCCTTCCCACACACATATACACATAGAGCTCTCTGGGGGGGCCTCTGCCCTCAGCACCCACGGTGTCATCCACACACACCTAACAAAGCTCCAGGCTCTTTTCCTGGCTGCAGCCCTGTGGACCCCCCTCAGGCCAGGCCTTGCACCCGCTGTTGTCTGACCTTGGCGTGCTTCTCAGAGGCCACTGGGAGGGTTCCACACACAAAAGAGGGTGGGAGAAAGCGAGAGGTGGTCCCCTGGGGGTGGCCGTGGGGCAAGAATGTTCAGCGAGTCACAGGGACGTCCTGACTGGAAGGTCCAGAGACTCGGAACAAACACCGCAACTGTTCCATCCTCACCTGCGTGCATTCCCTCCGCCACCCCCACCAGGCCTCTGGGGCTGCAGGTCAGTCTCTGACGGGCCAGTCTGGAAAGTTGTGGGGGCCTGCCCTCCTTGAGGCCTCCAAGGCCGCAAAAGCCCACTGACCAGCCTGGCCCCACCACAGCCCAGAGGTGTCCATTTCTACCCCCACCTCTAGTGACAAGGCTTTGGAGGAAACTTGAGAGGATGGTTCTCTTGAAATGGAGAAGGAGGTTAAGACACATGCTTCCCAACTTTCAAAAGAAACTGTTTGGGATAATTAATCTGCACATCACCAAGATCAAGGGATTGTTTTATATCTGAAGACATATAACTAAGGAAACAATAGTAGGTTTATTGGGTATTTTGTTCCTAAAGAATGATAATTATGTTGAGCATCCAGACACATCCAAAGGTTCTCCCCCAATATTTAGAAATCCTAAAAAAAACCTTGATGCTGGGAAAGACTGAAGGTGGGAGAAGGGGATGACAGGATGACATGGTTGGATGGCATCATGGACTCAATGGACATGAGTTTGGGTAAACTCTGGGAGTTGGTGATGGACAGGGAGGCTTGACTTGCTGCAGTCCATGGGATCGCAAAGAGTCAGACATGACTGAGCGACTGAACTGAACCGACTGAACTGAACTAACTGAACTGAAGTTGGCCTTGAGGTCTCTTTGCCTGGACTTAGAACAAGGCAGGTCGTGGAATGAAATGGGCTTCCAGCAGGTGCTGGAATGGGCTTCTCTGTCTGCAATTGCTGCCCAGAGAGGAAAGGCTAACTGCACTCACCATTGCTTCATGACACCTTCGGATCAGCACCTAATTTGCTTAGGGTGCAACTGACCTGGCATAGGTGTAATTACTTGCCAGGGACACTGCTTAGCAATGCAGCCACAGCTGGGCCATATGGGGAACCAGGCTCAGCTCCCCTCCAAGTGGCCATAGCCCCACGGCTGTGGCTTACACCCCTGCCCCCAGCAAACCAGAGGAAGGCAGCCCTGACCCAGTTGCTCCCTAGGAGCCACCGGGGTGCCAGGAAGCTCAGAAAGGTCCACCTGGAACTGTTCAGAGAGCAACGAGGAAGACCCTCCTGGGCTGCCGCTCCTGGTGGGTCCCTCCCCAGCTGCAGAGGTGATACTAAAGAGTGAAAGGAGCACTGCTTGGGTTCTGCCCCTCTGTCCTGGGGACCCCTGCTGATCCCCATGGGCACTCCATGCAAGGGCATGGCAGGGTAAGTAGTGGCCAGAGATGCCGGCACCCAAGGGAAGCAGGTTCACGACTGCAGACAGCTAGACCCCAGATAAGGGAGCAAAGCTCCCTCTGAGTCTCCTCAGTTCCTGCTACAGTTTGTACTCTGGTCAGATCAGCAACATCAAGATCCATGGTCCCCACTAAGGAAAGGGAAGACACCTACTTTACCCTTCAACACAGACACACAGACTTTTTGAAAAGGAAATCCTCCAAATGGGAGGAGGGCACCAGCATTTATAGATGGACCTGCCCTGGGTCTCAGATGGGCTGTTCTTCACTATACTCGAGGGGAGTTCACACCTCAGGCCACAAGTTACATCCAGACCCCTGTCTACTCACAAATCAGCCTATCACCTCATAGAGAGGAGAATAATTAAGGAGTCATGGTATTGTGATTAAGCTTCTAAAAGAATCCTATTTAAAGTACATCCTAAAATTGTCACTAGTGAAAGATAGAGTGTCCAGAATGACAGATGCAGCAAGAGTGACCTTGATTCATCATTTGTATTCATTTGCTAGGGCTTCTGAAACAAAGTATCATGCCCTGGGTGGTTGAAAAAACAGAATTTTATTTTCTCACAGTTCTGAAGGCTGGAAGACCAAGATCAAGGTGTCTGCAGGAATGGTTCCTTCTAAAAGTTTGAAGGAAGGATCTGCTCCAGCCTCTCTTGCCTTGGCTTGGAGATGACTGCCTACTCTCCAGGTCTTCACATTAGCTTTTCTCTGTGCATCAGGGCCCGAACTTCCTCTTTTTAGAAGAACACCAGGTATAATGGATTAGGACCCACCCTAATGACCTCATTTTAACTTGATTGCCTCTATAAAGACCCTGTCTTCAAATAAGGTCACATTCAGAGATCCTAGGGTATAGACCTTCAGTACATGAATTTGAGTACACAATTCAACTCATCACGTAATTGTTGATGATGGGGGATGTATAAATTAAATAATTCACTTTACTACTGTTCGAGCTTGTATTTTTTCATAACTGGAGGGAAGGAGCATGGAGGCAGGCAATGCTTCAAACAACTGTCACGTCACCAGGTAAATTCCAAGGAGATAGGACATTCTCCAGCACTCAAAGAAAGTCCTATTAATAAAGGATTTTCATGTGCCTATCCTCACCACTGCTACACACACATACACAGGCTTGCAGCCTTCTCCCACAAACTCAAACAACTGTTTGCGTCCACTCATTCATCCCTATGTGGGCACTCTGTTCCTGAGCCTCACTTACAAGTGCAAAGGCACCTGCGGTTACGAGCCTTTTATGTAATGTTTAGGAATGTCGTTGTGGCAGACAGAGGTGGCTGGTACACCCCAAACCTCCACACTGAGAAGGGGGCAGTCCCCAGCCAGTGAAGGAGACACAGCTTGGCTCAAAGTTGAGTCTCAATCATAAAGACACCTTCAATAATATCACACCCAGGACTTCCCTGGTGGTGCAGTGGATAAGAATCTGCCTGCCAAGGCAGGGGACATGGGTTTGATCCCTGATCCAGGAAGATCTCATAGGTTCAGAGCAACTAAGTCCATGTACCACAACTACTGAAGCCTGAGCCCCAGAGCCCATGCTTCACACAAGAAGCCACAGAAATGAGCAGCCTGAACACCACAACAAACAGTGAGAAGCCCCCACTTGCCGCAACTAGAGAAAGCCCCGGCAAAGCGATGAAGACCCAGCACAGACAAAAATAAATAAAATGTCACACCCAACACACAAAATCCCCACCAGAGCCAGAGTGTATGGCATACAGGCTGGGTATGGCATAAGTGGTCTGGGGGCAGCAGTGGAGTAGGGGTTGTTCATTGCAATCCAGCCCATATTTCACTCTTCAAGTCACAGGGAACCATCCACCCAGAAGGAGTGCCTTTTCCTAAGTTTTGTATGTGCTCCAACAGCCCTTTCACCCCAAGGCCATGTGCACACTTACACATCTGTGTATGTGTCCACATGCTCAGGTTACATGCTGTGCAAGCCACATCCATATACACCTACTTGTGTATCACATGCAAGGTGCACGGCCATCCTCAGGCACAAAATCCCTTCCTTACCAGACTCACTCCCAGGGGCCCAGGCACAGATCTTTCTGCTTGTCCTTCGCCCAGGCTGAAGGTGATGCCCTCAGCCACCATTCCAGTTCCTGCACCCCACACAGAGGACCTTAGAAGGGTCGGGGTGGACAGGAATCCTGCCTCAAGATCCAGTGATAAGGCAAGTGCCCTCCAAAAGTCACTTCACCTGTCCCCCTTGCCTGGAACCAGGATAAGGCCATTGGTCACACAGTTTCAGCTGGGGGGAGAAGTTAGGCATGATGACACCCTTGGGTGGCCAAGAACATGAGGGTGGTATGGGGGTGGCCTCTGCCTACAGAAAGTCCTAGCTCCCACCTCTCAGACTTCTCTTTGAGCCAAATTGGGAGAGGCTAAGTCAGATCCATGATTTCTAAATAAGGCAGGTCTAGGACCCAACGGGAGTGCAAGGTCCAACATTCTTTCTCCTAAATGCATGTTTACCTGCCTAGGAAGCACAAGAAAAGGTCTTGGGACACCTGACTAACCGCGTCAACGCTGATGAGGCCTGAAATGTTATTTCCCATGGGTTCTCCAGCCTAAAAAGTTCTGGACAGGGGCCTAGGACACCCCGCCTCCCCGGCCAATCCTTAAGTACGATGCTCTGAAGACAAGGAGAAGGTGAGGGGTGAAGGACTGAAGACGATGCCTCAGCCTACACCCTCCCTACAGCCTCACTTTTCAAGCCGGGACAGGGCAGGGTTAAGCCCAGGGCTGGGGGTGGGCAGTTCCGGACGCCTCCCTGCCCCCACCCAGCTTCAGACCAGCTCCTCTCGTTAAGGGGAGAGGGAGGAGGGGCACCCACGTTCTCTGGGGAGCACAGCGAGGCCCCGCGAAGTGACCCCTTTTCTGAATGAAATTGAGCTGCCATTTTCATCTTCTTCCCAAATGTCAGCAGCGTTAGATCAGATTAGGAGCTAATCTCTTGCCAAAATTCATTTCCGAACAAGAGAGGTGGCTCTGGGCGGATGGAGGTTTGTTGTTTGTTTCGATATTCCTCCCCACACACCCTCTTTCCCTCCCTGTCACTGGGGTGCGGACGAGGGTAAAGGGGCGAATAGACCTCATGGAGGCCCCGAGGGGCCTAGGGGAGAACCCGAGGAGGATACAGCAGCAAGCCGGGCCGTGAAGGTGGGGCGGGGCGGGGAGGGCCGCCGCCCTGGCCCCGCGCCAGCAGTAGCGCCCTGCCGGAGCGTCTGTTCTCCGAGCGCTCGGATGGCTCCCGGGGTGCGCCCGGGGTCGTCCTTCCCGGCCGCGGAGGAAAGGAGCTGGAGCCAGAGCCGGCAGGGCCCAGGAGACCTGCGCTGAGAGGGCCTGGACGCCTGAGCCGCATCCTAGGTGCGAGACGGACCTCCCTCCCCAAACCCCGCCTCCCCGTCCCAAGCGACACTTCCTCCACCCAACTAGCCTCCCACCCTCTGGCCAGGGAGGTTAAAGGAAAAGGAAAGGCAATTGCAGCCTAAAGAGAACAAGAGGAAACGGAGGAAACAAACGCCCAAACGAACTGGTCAGTACCTTGCAGGAGGCCTCATTTGACAAGTGACCAGAATACAGCCGCTGGCCTGAATGCATAATTACCCCCAAGTGAAAATTCCCCATCTAATTTGATATTTGGTTCTTTGCAGAAGCTATAGCCTTCGTAAATAATATACAAAGTAAGAAACCTAATCCCGCCTGCTAGAATGTTTAATTCATCATTATGCGAGCTAATTGGAAGGTGATTATATGGTAATTGCTCATTAGTGGTGTATATTTATCGCTGTACCTTATGTCAAGGCCATGGGAATTGTGTAGAGTCTGTTCTCTCATTTCAAGGATCAGTTTCAGAAGCAGGAGCGAAGCAGGCAAGATCAAGTTCTTCCTGACGTCAGGGTCCAGCCTAGGGCTGTGGAGACCCGCGCTATATATAGGACCTAGAGCTAGCTGGGGGCAGGGGCGGCCTGGGGCCGGGCTGAGACCAGGAGCCGGGCAGCCAGACCACTGCCGGGCAAAGCAGGTCCTCGCCCGGGAAAGAGGAGAGGCGTGGGTTGGGGGCCCTGGATCATTTTCCAAACGCGACCCCATCCCCATTCCAGGCACCTCCCTGGCGCATCAGGTGTGTCTGGGTCTCTGGGCTTATGGTGGTAGAGGAGACCTTGCCCCTGCGCTCTCTGTAGGACTCTATGGCGGTGTGCAGTAGATGTGGGTTAGAGGGGGGACCAGGGAGGCTTGATTGGTCCACTGGGTGGGAGACAGGGAGAGGGAAGGTCAGGCTTGATTTAGAGCCAGGTAGAATTTGCAGTGGTGGAGACCCGGTCTTCCTCCGCTATCTGATCGCCTAACAGTTGGTCAATTCCCACCTCCTTGGCGGGCAAAAATATATTCTCTCAATCCTTTCACCCCAGTGAAACTGGGTGCAGGCGGGACGATAGTGCCAGCTTGGTGCCTAGAAGGGGGACCCAGAGCCGCTCGATGGTAGGCGGCTAGAGCAGGGCGAAAGAAGCAGGAAGAACGGCTGGGCGTGAGCCCAACTCAGTCCCAAAGCCAGTGCCTGCGCTGGGAACTTAGGAAAGGCAGGAAGGCAGGACTGAAAACCCGAAGGCGCGGAGAAAAGACGTGGAGACTAAGTCTGCATGCAGGTGGAGATGGGAGCAGAGACGAGTCCGTGGGTCTCCAGCAGCTCGGAGGATCCCGCGGGGGCTCTCGGAGACCCTGCCTCCAGCCGAGCATCCTCGCACGTGGGCGTGATCTTTGGCGCGCTCTGGCGCCCCCTCCGAGGAGTGCGACGCGCCTTTGCCCTACGCGGACCCGAGCCCGGAGCGCCAGGCACCCCTACTTGCAGTCCCGGCGAGGCCCTCCCAAGTTCCCCCAACCCCCTGCGGGGCAACAGGCACTAACGAACAAAAGGCCAATTAGACGCCGGGGCTCTGCTGATGAATGGACATTTCGCTTTCAAGCGTGGCACTGCCTCGGGTTTCCCGGAGTCTTGGGTCGCGCCAGGAGAAGCCACCTCCCAGAGCGGGGTCACGGTTGGGGTCAGCGGGTTCTCAAAACTCCCACTTCCCGCTCGCCGAGGGACGGGTTGGGGGACGTGAAGGCGGCGGCCGAGCGGCCGGCGCGGGAGCGGAGCTGCGGACCTGGCGCGCCCGCGGCCCCGCAACTCGGCCTTGGGGCACCGCCGCCCGCCAAACGCGGCAGGCCCCTCTCCCGCCCGGCCTGCCGCTGCCCGGAGGCGGCACCCACGTAAACCAAACGCTGATTGCCAGAATAAGAAAGGCCTGCCTGGAAAAATGCTCAGTTACCAAAAAACCCCCAGCTGTTTGCCAAACTTCGGGGCGAGTGGTGCGCTGCGGACACAATAACCAAACCCGAGCCTTCTCACTAGACACGCATGTCTAGATCCCGCAACACACAAGTGCCGCCATCACCCGGGACGCCACCCAAACACGGAGAAATGTTCCCGCGAGCCACACACACCGAGGTCATTCCCATCCTCCGAGATCCACAGCTATCGCGGGGCTCACGGCCACTCGACGCTGGCACACGAATCCACCCAAAACTGTGTTTCTACACCTTCCTGTCCGAACTCCATACAATCTGGACGCACAAGGAAAGCTGGCCACCTTGACACACTCAGATCTACACACACAGCACTGGCCTCTCCTGCCTCTTAACTCACGCAGTTAGCACAATTAGCACCTACACACCCTGACTTCACTCCTGGCTCAGACACACAAGCACAACTGTTTTACAGACCTAACTCATACACTCAACCTCTACAAAGTCACAAGCGCAGCCTCCCGCCCTAACTCACGTCCCCACCCTTATTCCGACTTGCAGCTGCCCACAAGCAGGGAGCCCAGCCCAGATCCCCCCAACGGCGGCGCGGGGCCCCGGGCCAGGCCTCCGACCCGCCAGAGTTCCTCCCCACCCCGCCCCAATGGGCCTGCGCGTCCGAGACTTTGTTTCCTGCGACTCGAGGCGGGGACGGGGAGGAGCCGAGGTTTCCAAGGCCGCGCGCAGGCCCGAGCCCCCTTTCTGCCGGGCCCGCTTGGCGCGGCTCTCTGCCTGCCACAATCCGCCCCTAGCACAAAAGTGGCCCGGCAGGTTCCGGGCCGCCGCCAAAGCTCCCGCTCCGGCTGCGCTTGGCTGCCAGAAACAGAGCTGGAGCGAGCCGGGGGTACCGGACACGCAAAACAAGAGGCAGAAGGGGATAACAGTCCGGAGGTCCCAGGCTTTTATCTCATGAGTTTTTGATGCCTTGAACGCAACCACCGCCCTCCCGCCCCAAACCTCTGCTTGCGCCTACCAGGCCCTTTGCCGCCCTGAGGAACTGGACCCCAAATGAGAAACGCGCGCCGAGCTCCTCTGTACCTCGCAGGAAGGAGAATGAGGTTGGGCACCCTTGCCTTGTACATTCCGTTTGACTCTTGGGGAAATATTAACGGAGAACCCATGCCTCTCGGCTCCCTAAACCCACTCAGCTCAGGTGAACGCACACAATTGACAAGAGAGCGGGTCATCGATCAGACGTGTAACCTACATTGCCATCCGGGATAACAGGCAGGACTCAAGGCAACATGCGTGCAGCTCCAGGTGTAGGGAGAAAAGCCGAACCTGACCCTGGATGCCCACTGAGCCCTGCCAGGGTTATCTAGGCCTGGTACCCATGAACCGCGAGGGAGGACACAGACCTGCAGCACACAGCTCCCACGCTCCCCTCCCCAAGGGGCTCCAGCCCAGCAAGCGCGCACTGCGACGGGGACACGGGGACGCAGCCGCACAGCACACGCGCCCCGCACCCTGCCCCGCGCCCCGCGCCCAGATAGTCATCGTGGGATGGCATCTCGCAAATATTTATATTCCTCGGCGCCACGGCAGCCCGCGTCCACATTAGACCCTCTAATCCTGCCACTTTAAATAGATGAATTAATAAAGCAAACGAGCGGCTAATAAGCTGACTGTCCAGCCTTTTTGAGGCGGGGGAAGGACTCGAAAGTGCGCCAAATTTGTTTGCAGTGGATCAAGGCGAGCCGCCTCTGCTTCACTTTCTTTATCTTAATTCCGACTTGAAAAGATATAATTATCTAGTTTGAACAGAGCTGCTATCAAATCCTTCTTTGGGCCGGGAAGGGGGGCGTTGGAGTGGATTGCGGCTCTCTGAGCCGCTCCGTGCAGCCGGAGATAGCGCGTAATGAAGATGTGGAGGCCCGAGATACAAAGGGCATTAACCTCATTAGCATGAAACCTTTTCTTCTTACCATTGTGGGACCCTTTCAGCCGCCTAATCCCCCCTATTTTCAAAGCTTGGTTTGTAATAAAGCTTTTAGTTTTTTTTTTTTTTTCAAAGCTAATAGTATTCTCTGATGATTTTATTGCAGTTACACTACATAGGACATTTACCAAAAAAATAATAATAATAAATCTTCATCACGCTCCCCCTTTTCTGGTACTTAAAAAAAAAAAAGTATATGCTTCTTGCAGAAATAAGCCTTTTGTCAAGATGGGAAATTTTCTTCAGGAAAGGCTAGTCTGAATTTTAACAGGTCTGTGCTCTGTATTTGAGGCGTTCTGGGCTTGAGGAAGTGGGTCGAAGGGAAAGGTAACTTGTTTAAAAGAAAGAGGTGCGGAGGTGCTGCAGCAGGGACTGCGAAGCACAGAAGACAGCTATTGGCCAGAGTCCCACTGTCCAAGTGGCTGGAATCCCCGACTGAGTCCCCAGGATACACAGGGCAGCACCTGTCCCCCTCTCCTGAAGCACACCCCTCTTCTGAATCAGCCCCTTCTGGCCCAGCATCCTCAGAGCCGAGTCTCCGCCAGTCCACCCACACCTTTCCAGGAAGTCTGTGTGGAAATGCCCCTACAAACAGTCAGAGTTCTCCAGAGAAACAGAGAGGGAGAAAGGGGGTGAGAAAGGCAGAGATAAAAGGGGAAAAAAAGAGAGAGAGAGACCAAGAATGAAATCTACTTTAGAAGAGAGGAAGGGAGGGGAAAAAAAAGGAAGAAAAATTTCCATAGTGCCCTATAGTCCCCACACGTGCACAGAATGTCTAATCTTAACTTTTCAAGGCAGGATGTTAACAAAGCTTGTATTTTTGCCCTGCATTGTAACTTGGCCTTATCACAGTGTAAAGGGTGGGGAGATTGTCCTAAATTATGTCCAGGCAGCCCCCCTGGATCCGTGGATTAAGAGATTAAAGGAGACCACTGGGCAAGGCCTCCTCTTTCCCCTTCATATTCCTGGTATGATAATTGCTTAAACTGATTTGCACTTTCACAAAAGCTCGCAGGACGCTTTGTAGCTCGAACAGAACAGACGAGGTTTCTCTATCAATGGAAATAAAACTGATTAATGCAGCCTATCAGGATAAGAAGCAAATGAAGCATGCAAAAACAACCTCGTACCCCCAGAAGGGGAAGGAGGTGGGGGGAGCTAAGTTTCCTCCAAGACTGGTTACAACTTTTTCTTTACTGTTAAAATTGAGAGTTGAAGGTTTCTCAGAATGCTTGCCTTATAAGGCTGCTGAGGCCCTTGGGCTCATCTCATCACCTTTAGCAGATTGGGGCTGGAGAGAGGAAGTAAAGAAGAGAGGGAGGGAGGAGAGAAGGAAGGAAGAGAAGGAGGAAGAAAAAGAGAGGGAGAAGAGACATATTTCAGGGGTTTGAGGTCAGAAACACATTTTAAAAATACTAGGATTCTGATTCTGCTAAGTGTTTTCCCTAATCCTAGGGGAATATTCTTCAGTGCATAGCTACATGTCTAGTTTTTTTTTTTTTTTTTAAATAACTAGAGGTTAAGAGTAGTAAGCATGTTTAACCTGAAATTCAAATTAAACTCCTTCTTTAGGCCGTGCAATGGGCAAAGGTCTGGATGGAAAACTTTTCTTCCATCTCTTTTCTGAAGGACTTAAGTTTTCCTAATCCTCTCCCTTTTCCACCCTCTTCTCTCTTTAAAATGCCCAAGAATCCATCAGTCTGGCCCTTTTGTGGGTGGTGAGCCTGTGCTTCTTGAGCCTAGTTGGGGAAGGACCACACTCAAATTAAAAAGATGCTTTAAAAAAAAAATCACTTCAATTTCCCAAGACGACTACTCTGAGGGCATATTGATAAATCTTTATTGACAAAATATTGACATTGACATACTTCTTGGAAGTATATAGTGTGTTAGAATTCTAACAAATTAACACAAAACACAAAAATATTTACATTCTGGTATAGAAGACATTAAGGAAGCATTTGTCACTCTCTTTAGTAAGTCTATGATCTTGAAATAGAAACTCAGTGCTTGAAAACTTGCCGCAGTGTCCTTGGCCACACTTAACATCATCCCCGCTAACTACAGTCCTTCAGTTTTTGCAATATATAGATTTAAAGTTTGGAATGGCCTTTACGGCAAATGGTTGAACTCAGCCAATATCTTCAATGACTAAAAGGAGAAGTTTACTTCGTGGTTTTAAGCCTCGGCATGTTAGGAAAGGGAATGTCCAAGAAATAGAATTTAGATTTTTTGTTGTTTCTTTTCCCAGAACAAGTTCTGACTCCTCTTATGGGCACCCTCCCCCTCCACCCCCAGCCCCCCATCCTGTTCCCCATTTCTCTGAAAGAGGACCACTATTGCTGAGCCTACCTCATTTAGCTTTCACAATCACTTTGACATCAGAAGGTATCAAAAAGTGTTTACAGACTGCACGTTTCTTGAAAAAAAAAATCAAAATAAAAACACACAGAACCTGTCTTTAAAAGGAAAAGAAAATTACAATTCATTTTCTGTCTTTAGACACCATTCGCCCAACAACTGCTACATGCAATTCAAGTTTTTGAACAGGTGTGGGATGGGGCTGGATATGGAATCTCGATTATTACTCATTATTTTTAAAGATTGGGGGGAAAAAAACACTTCGAAGGGCAAAATTTAAAAGTCCTGTGCCTGGTTGGGTTTTTTTTTTTTCTTTTATCATCACCATTATCATCATCATTTAAAAAAAAAAAATCGGACTGTGATAAACGGAATACCTGCCAATCATCTTGTCTCGCTGGTTTGGCGTTTGACTGACAGCTCCCCTTGTCAGAGCGCCTTCGGCTTTGCCACCTTAGGACCTCTCTCTCTCTCTCTCTTTCTGCCTCACTCACTCACTCAGCTGCCTCTTTAGACAAGGGTAGCGTGTTCATCAAGGAGCCTCCCGTCTTCTGCCATCGAGGCGCGGCCTCGGATGAGGACCCTGGTTCTGCCGCCCGTCTACGTCGCGCCGCGGCTCCTCTCTCTGACTCCCTGTCCCCTTCTCCGTGAATGTGTGTGTGCGGTTGTTTTTGTTTTGTAGGGTTTTTTGTTTTCTTTTTTTTTTTCGTCTTCCCCTCCTCTCCCTGTCTCTGTTTTGCTCTGTGATGTCCGTTTCGGTGGGGTTCTGTCTGTGTTTTTAATCGTCTGAGGTCACATCTATTTCCTCGGGACTCGCCTGCTTTGTGGCGATCCTCCACCGGTTAATATGGTGCGTCCCTTTTTTCTTTTGTTGCGAATCTGAGCCTTCTTCCTCCAGCTTCTGCCTTTTGAACTTCGTCCTGCGGTTCTGAAACCATACTTTTACCTGCAGGAGAGGCAGAGAGGGCGCGTTAGTATTCCTGCACAGCGCCCTCCTACCTCCTCCTCTATTGCCTGGCCAGACCCTGGGCTGAGACTACAAAAGTCCAGTGTCCCGGGCCGCGCATCCTGTTAACCGGCACCCACACCCCGCTACAGCCTTCCCTTGGGGAACAGAGCTCCTGTTGCCGGGCCCGGGGAAGCCTGATCCCGGCCCTTCTGAGCCCTCCTGGTGAAACATTTCCCCTGGCCCCGCCGGCTCCGCGTGCTCGGTGCCCCTTTTAGCTTCAGCCAACTCAGGACACCCACATCCCCGTTGAGTGCAAAAGCCTGCCAAACATTGGGAAGCCCTTATAAAATAATAAGTAAAGGAAAATTAAAAGGTCCCTGACTCTCTCTACCTAACCAGTGCCGCAAACAGTTGATTCCCGCTGCTGGGCCCAACGTGCTTTCTATTTTCTGCCGGTTTCCGCAGCCACTGTCTAAATATAGTGCCTCCTCTGCAAGGCCTGGGCCCTGGGGTAGGCAGTCAGGATTTGCCTGCGCTTCCTCCTCTGTGCCCAGGACTCTTGCAGGTGAGCAGGAGCGGTTGTGGCAGACAGTCAGGGGTGGGGGTTTAGGGGGAAAACCAGGGGGGACGGTGGGGGTACAGAGCCCTGGGGACTAACCCAGCTGAATCTTTTCAGCTCGGAAAAGAGGCTCTAAAGTGAAAGCTTCCGCAAGACCGTGGGATAGAGGGGAAGTAAAAGGAAAACCGAGAAAGATAAGGGAAGAGCCCCCTCTGTCCTCTTCTTGACCAGCTCCAGGGCAGGCCAGGGCCAAACTCCCACCCCATCGCATCACTTCCCACCAGGGCGGGGCTGGCGGCCTGGCCTCCCCAGAGGGCAGCTAGTAGTCTGGGGAGCACTTATGTGGGACTGGGTTGCACCGGTCCCTGGGGGAGATTGGTGATGGGTCCCTATACACTGACCAGACCAGACAGTGGCACTGCCCAAGCTTCTCAGCAGCGAGGGAGAGGTGAGGAAAATGGTGTTGACTGCACCTTCCACGGCCCCGGGTCTGTCCCCACTCTGCTGGCAGTACCCCCAGGCCCCTGAAGTCCGCTGGGCTTTCTCCTTTGAGTCGGCAGGCCCAGGTCCCGGCTTGCTCTCCCCGAATGCCCCCAGTCCCCCAAAGTGTTCCCATGAAAAAGCTGAGCTGGAACAAGGCTGAGTTTAATTTGCTTTGAGTTTGCTAATTGAGGGGGAGGACGATTCATTTCTCCCCGGCGCTCGCCCAAGGCGCGCGTCGGTGCGCTCGGGGCTTGACACGCACACAAAGACTCCAGGCAGCGTGGGCAGCGAGGCGGACAAAGACCACCGCCGCCTCGGCTATCCAGGAGAAATCAGCCGGGCGCGCCTTGTGCCGGGCCCCGCACCAACCCGCGAGGCCCTCTTCGGTTTTGTCTGGGGGAACGTTTTAAAACAAAAGCCTCGACCTCTTTGCGCCTCCCGGGAAAAGTGTTACAACTTAATCTGCCCGAAAATGTTACTGTTTGCCGGGAACTTTGACCCCGCCCTGCGGCTCCGCGTACAGTGGCGCCTACTGTAGCCCGAAACCACCTCCCCAACCCCGGGGCAGGCCGGAGCCTGGCCCGCCGGGGGACCCTGTTGCGCAGCAAGGGTCTACCCCCTGAGGCAGCCCCTCTCCGCAGCCTCCTGGCTCAGTTTCTCCGATTTAGGGACGCACCCAGGATGCCTGGCTCGATGGCCTGACTCTCCCGTCCCCTCAAGGGGAGTAACTGGGAGCTGTCCGTGTGAGCCGTGAGCCTCTGGCAGCACGGACCTCGCTCTTAACCCACTCCCAGCCCTCTCTTCCCAGCCTCGAGCCCCAAACGCTCCTACACCTCTTCCTGGCTCCAGCCGTGCCCGCAGACTCGCACCGAAAGTCTCATCAAAAGTGCAGAGGTGTCTCACCCAGGAGCTGCGAGTCCAGCCCGGCCCTACAGAAAAAGCAACTCAGCCGGTCCCCCCCACTCCTCGGAACCTCCAGCGGGTCGGCTCCTACAGTCCGGTGCTGGAGCCCAAGGAAACCAAGAGCCCCTCAAAACTTACACATCTTGAGCCCAGGGCGTGGGAGTAACTCCCGGCCTATTGGCGGAAGGCCCTCTGTCCAGGGATCGGGGATGCGGTGGCCGCGCCGGGGCCCGCTCACCTGAGTTTCCGTGAGGCTGAGGCTGTGCGCCAACTGCTTCCTCTCGGCGCCCACCACGTAGTGATTCTTCTCGAAGGCGTGTTCCAGCCTCAGAAGCTGGGACGGGGAAAAGGCGGTGCGGATCCGCTTCGGCTTTCGGGCCAGGGCGTTGTGCAAAAGGAAGCTCTCCGGGCTTGCGTCGTTCCCTGCGGGGAACACAGCAGAAGTCCTGTTAGAGGTGGCCGTCCTAACCCGGGCCGCGCGCTTCTCCGGAGCCGGGCTGACCTGGCAGCGAGCTCAAGGCCTTCGCGGACGTACCCGGTGCGGCTTGGCCCAGAGGGGGCCGGGCCCCTCCAGACGCGCGAAGGGAGCGCCGGTCCAGCCGCCTGGCCCTGTCCGCTGGGCCCGGACCTGAGCGGCTGCCACCCAGCAGTTGTCCTAGGCGGGCTTTGCAGACCCTCGGGCGCCGCGGGCCTCACCACCTCCGCGCCGGGCACCCGGGGATCGAGGAGGGGGCAGCAAGGCCGGATCCGGGGATTGGCGCCCTGGACCCAAAGAAACGGCTTTCTTTTTTTTCTCATCTCGGAGAAAAGTTTGCCCCCGGGGATGAGGGGCGGAGAGGTGATGAGCGGCTATCTAAAGTTTTCTCCGGTACGTATTTTCAAAGTCTTTATCCTCCGGAAAAGCGCAGAGGCCGGGCGTGTTGTTGCAGCCCGGGCTTCAGAGAAATCTCTCCGGCGGGTGCGCAGGGTTTCTGCTGCCGCTGCCTCCCCGAGGTCCCGGCTTCCCCGCTGCCCTGCTCCGGAGAACTAGGAGACGCGAGGGAAGGCATCGTAACCCGGGGGGGGGGGGGGGGGGGGGGGGGGCGTACGGAGCCGCGGGCACCTTTTAGGACTGTTCGCGGCCCCCGAAGATCCCAGCTACTCCGAGTCTGGTGTGAGGACCAAGACCGTGGCTGCTGGAAAATGAGGAAAGGGAGCCCTAAACTTTGCAAGCAGAGCCAGTTTCAGGTCCACTCACTGGGGTGGGAAATCGATTCACCAAAAACCCAAAGAAAAACAAACCGACAGTTCGGGGGGATGGAGGCAAATTCGGTCTGGGAATAAGGGTAAAACGTTGTTTTTGTTTGGTTTGGTTTTTGAAATTAAGGAAGGGGGGGGCGTCTACCCGACTTTAGGCGCTGGCAGGAATGCAAAGGGTTAACAAATGGACAAGCCGCCGAGTATTGATCGGCTGCCTCCGGAGGTAGGTCTTTTCCCCGCTCGGATCGCCAAACTAATTACTTGTCCCGTTTACCGGAGTTTTAACTTTACTCCTACCCTCCACCCAGAGAAAAAAAAAATCCAAAAAAAAACAGCAAGAAAGGAAAACACCCAAACAGATTTCCTCTAGCCCATCTTCCGACCCGGTTCATTTCTTTTAAAAGAAAAACAAAAACAAAAATCAGTCCGAACCTGCTTTCCCGCCGTGGCGGCTCGGCTCCGGAATTGAACAGGTCACCGCGAGAGTGCCGAGCCTCGGAGAGGTTCCTACCCGCGCGGGTTCCCGCCCCTCCCCAGCCTCCGAAATAAGCAGGATCAAACAACCCCCCCAGACTTTGCTCCGGGGGCGTAAGGGTCTCTTCGCTGCCAGAAGAGGGTCAGAGACCGAGACGTCGCAGGTCTAGGAGACAGGGGCGCGGAGTGGGTGGCGAACACGTAGTGGAAGGCGAACCTGGGGCCGGCCCTTGCCTGCGCCCCTCGGAGCCAGGGCGGCGAGAGCATAGCCCAGGAGACGGAGAGCCTGGGCACCCCGCGGGCCATGGATTCCTCGGTGGCCAGCACTCGGAGCAGGCTAAGACAGCCCGCCTTGAGAGCATTCGGAGGCAACTCCTCTGCGTCCCTCCTTAAAGGGTCAAGCGGCCGCAGGCCAGCCCCCAAACTGGCCGCAGCTCGGAGACTGGGGACCAACACCAAGCCCGACTCCTCGCCGCCCAGTTTCCAGACGCAGCGAGCGGGCGGTCGAGCCGGAAAAACCTCCATCCAGGCCTCGCCGGGCGCCCACCCGGAGCAGGCCGAGGGCAGCGTAGGATGCAGCGCTCCGCGGCCCCGCGACGTGGCACGTACCTTGGAAGCGGTGGCCCAGATATCGATAGCGATGGATGAGCCAGGGGTAGAAGGTGGACGGGTCCCGCTGCTGCGAGGCGAAGAGGGGGTGTGGCGAGTGCGAGGAGGGCAGGGGGTGGGCGGCCAAGGCGTGCGGCGGCGGCACCGGGTGCACTGGCACGGCCGGGTTGGGCGGGTGCGAGACCGCCTCGGCGAACACCAAGTCCGGGTTGGAGTAGACGCCCCTGCCGGCGGCAGCGGCGGCGGCGGCCGAGTGGAAGCCGTTGAGGAACGGGTTTATGGGGCTGGAGTTGGCGTAGCTGAGCGCCGCGGGACGGATGGGATCCTCGGAGCGCGAGGCGGGCAGGGGACTGTCCTTGGCCACCAGCGACTCGATGGTGAAGCAGCGCTTGGGCGCCGGCTGGAACATGCTGCGCCAAGGAGCGGGCGCCCGGGGCTCCCGGCTCCCGGCGACCGCGGCGCGCTGCCTCCGCCGCCCGCTGCCCGCTGCCCGCGGCGAGAACGGACGAGAATTGGGGACTTGTTGGGTGGGGGTGGGGGTGGGGGGAGGAAAGGGAGGAAGAAAGGAAAGGAAAGGAAAAAGGAAAGGAGGGGGGAGGGGGAGGGAGAGGCAACGCCGAGGATCCCGAGAATCTTGCACCAAACGCGCCCAACCTGGAGAGAGGGGGAGAAATCCTTCCAGAAGAATTTGCAGGCGTGGATTGGGGTAATTTTTTTTTTTTTTTTTGGCGAGATGGCGTGGGGGGGGGGGGGTCGAAGTTAGAGGCGGAGTGGGGGGGGGTAGTTTCTCGGGGGAGGCAAAAAAAAGTTTTCTCTCTTCTGCAAAAGGCGGGCAGGGCGCCCTAAGTCCAAGGACAATCCATGGAAGTGTTCGCTTCTTCACAAGTTGTGCAAACGATTTGTTAGTTCATGAGCCTAATTAGTGCGGGGATCACATAAACAGCTTCCTCCGAAGCCTGGTAAATGGCTTGATGATTGGTCGCTATTACTCGCCCTGAGGTGGAAGGGGGGAGACTCTTTAAAGTGCGTCAGAGGGAGGCGAGCGCCTGGGAACCCGGAGGCCTGGATCCGGGCCGAGAGTGGAACGGAGTCGCCGCCGTTGCCGCGGCAGTGCCTCCTGCGCCCGCCGGGCCGCCCGGCCTCTCGGCGCCGTCGCCCCGCGCCCCCAGCTCACTCGCTCCCGCGGCGCCGCAGCGGCTTCTTCTCCTCCTCTTTCGCCTCCTCCTCTTCCTTCGCTTTTTCTCCTCCTCCTCCTCTTCCTCCTTCTCCTCCTCCAGTTCTCCCTCCTCCTCTTTCCCCACCTCCTCCCCCTCGGCCACCGCCTCCTCTCCACCACCATCACTCCCTCCGGGGCACCCCGGTCTCTGCAGAGCCCCCGGTCGGCGCCGTCTCCTCTGTGGCCCCCTGGATTCCCCAGCCTGCCGAGCCCGGGCTTGGGGGTACAGACGGACGCGCGGACACTACAGATTCCTCGCGCCCAGCGCTTCGCGCTGCTGCCCTCCGCAGCCCCGCGTCTGGGGAGCTGGAATCGCCACGGGAGCCCTCGAGGGTAAGCAGGCAAGGGTGGGTTCCCGGCGAGGGTTAACGGAGCTGTTCGGTCAGCTATACTCCCGGCGATTTCCTAGGTGAGGAGGGAGCCTGGCGTGAAGGGGTGCTAGGTGGTCCAACCGCGCGTAGCCTCGAGGTCTCAGGGTGGCTGATCTGTCCATCCTTGACGCGGCTCGTTCTTTTCCAAGTTGAGACCGGAGTGGATGACCCTGCGGGGACGGTGGGCGCTTCCAACTTCCCCACAGGGTCTCGATTTTCCTTTCCGGGAAGGGGCTCATCTCCTTCCCCCAAAAGCTCCTTCTGCAATATCTGGGACTAGGGGTCCAAGGTCAAGGGAGAGGCTGATGTGCTGTTACTATTACCATTAGGTTGTCGTTATTATTTTTGTCAGTGTTGTTGTCATTATTATTATTTATTGTCACTATTTCTATTATTATTCTGCCATCTGTCGTCCCAGGGGCGGGTTGCTGTGCAAACCCCGGGCTTACAATTAGGGAGTGCAGATCGTTTCTCCAGTCCCAGGCCGTGTCCGCATTTTCGAGCTTGCCTTCGGTTTTGGGATGATTTTAGGGCCGAGTTCCCTCGTCCCCATTGGCTCACGCAGCAGCATAATTATGATCACATCCCCCAGGCTGCTGGCGCTGCTCTCTGTTTATTGGTGGTTAAAGATCTATTATCTATTCATCAGCCGCCTCTTTTTCTCTCTCTCTTTTTTTTCTTTTTGCCAATTACATTCTTCTAAAGTGAAGTACCAGCAGGTATTTTGCACGTTTACAATTAATGATTTTAAAAAAAAACTGGCATCCTTTAAATCTCTTACTTGGCGGCCCATGTCATTTTGCTTAAGGACGAAGAAATGCCTGTGTTTGGTGATGAGGTTGCCGTGAGACTGAAAAAATGTCGATTGGGAGGGGGAGAAAAGGGAAGTCCTGTAAGTCAGGCTGCACCGCCCCTAGATTCATCAGTCGTAAGTCCCCAGGTCTGGGAACATGTTCCCCTGTGTTGCCAGCTATCTGTTCCCTGCCCTGGGGTCACCCCTGATCCTCTGTGGATTCATCTACTGTGTATGTATGTTCATGTCAATTTCTCTTTATTCCAGGCATAGTCTGTATTGGGGGTGCAGTGAGAGGAGGGTCCAAAAACCCCTTTTGGAAAACACTCTAGGCGAGAGAGGGGTTAGGAGTGTGTTTTCTGGGGTTGTCCGGGCACCTGGCCTTAGGGAGGACCCAGCAGAGATCATGATGCTGCTTCCTCCCAACCTTCCCAGGGCATATACATACACATATTCACACACGAGACAGTCTTGGGCCTCAGCTTTGTGTTCATGTCCCAAGAAGCCTGCCCCTGCCTCAGACTTCAGCTCTCTTATGCCAGTTATGGGCAAGGCTCTCGGCTGGGTTTTCACTCTTAGCAGTTTCTCTCCACCTTGCTTTGTGGCATCCCCCCATCCTTTCCTACAAGCCCAAGGAAACAGGGTGCTTGATCCAGCCTTTTGGGATGGGGTGTATTTTGAATACTATCTCCCTGGGTCCTAAACCACAGACCACCAAAAATATCATCTCCAGTTCAGAAAACCTTCCTTCACTTAGGCTGTAGGGACACAAGCCCCATTGTGCCCAGGCCAACAGAGAGCCTGAAGCCACAAGGAAAACTGGAAGTTTTTGGGCTGCACTAGCCAGCCAGTCTGGGGTAGAAGTAGAGGTCAGCCTTCTGTTCCCAGAAAGAAGCACCCAGTTTAGGTGGGTTGTAGATCCCCAATCCTGGAGTCGATGGGAGAGGACCCCATTCTGCACAGAAACATCTCCATGAGGGCTGGAGGTTCAGATTCGCCTGCAGACCAGACCTGTCAAACTCGGCCTTAGGCTCCAAATGGAAACTGGGGGTACTAAAAGCCCCACCCTGTCTGCAGGCGGGGAACGGCCATTCGTAGCACAGTCAATATTAGTGATCTTAGCTGAGGGGAATAGCAGGACACGATCTTGAAGGCCAAGGGCCTCCACTCAATGTCTGGGCAGAGGGGTGAAGCCATCTCTCCTAAACTCTCAGGCTAAGCACTCAAGTGTTACCGCTACCACCTTAAACGCTTTCCCCTGCTTTGGTCAAGATGTGTCCAGAAAGTGTCCTAACGAAGTGAGTTGTCTGGAGCCCAGACCCCCAGCCTCCCTCCCAAAGTAGGATCAGGGCAGAGGGCCCAGGCTTCTCCCAGCCTACAACAAGAAACAGGCCACCGGCCTCATGCAAACTGCCCTGAAGGGGTCTGGCTTTACCCCAGAGGGATCTAGTTATCGGCAGGTGGGTGAGGCTGAGAGAATCTCCTATCGGCCTTCTTGGCAGCAGCAGGACAAGCCAGTTCCTCTGCCCCTGTTTCCTGCTGGCCCCATGCCTTTCCTGGGCCCCCGTGAGGACGAAGCGGGTTTCCAGTGAGTGAGGGGCCTCACTCGGAAGTCCTGGAAGGGGAAAGTGATCTATGCTAATTCATGCGCCAGGACCGGGAAGCTTGGAAGAGATGGCGCTGCCAGCCTCGACGTGCAGGGGAATTAACTAGGAGAGTAACTCATTAACCAGGCTGGCAGTGGAGGCGCATCAAGTCGCTGGGCACCCTAGTCTATCTGGACCCGGAGCCTAAGCTGCCCCTAGACTCCGTTCCCTGGACCCAGAGGCTGCTGTTCTCTTTACGTGTGGCTTCCCCAGCCTTGCCGAATTTGGCCTCTCTTTGTTCGTCACCCTTTCTGGAAGGGTGGGTGTTGGCCTAAGTACCGGTGCGAGCAGTGGAGAGTGTTGGGGGGGGGAGGGGAGGTGGGGATTTCGGAGGCTTTTCCCTTCCACACCCCCAGCCGCTGAGGGTTGAGCTCAGTAGATTTAGGAGGCTACACTGTGCAGGTAGCTGATCTGGCAGGCACATGATGAAAGTTCAAGTCACTGATCTGTCACTTACTAACTGAGCGATCTTAGGCAACACCACCACCTCTCCCAGACTCCATTTTGTCATCTGTTAAAATCATGGCCAATGCTGCCTGCAAGGCCATAGAGGGAGTGATAGAACCCCTCTACCTCCTGATCATGGCAGGCAGTTATACATCTGTGTGTGTGTTTTAAAAACTCAGAATTGTGCACAACAAAGGATGAATTTTACTGTATGTAAGTTACACCTTAGTAAACCTGCCCCCACCCCCGAACCTCCCAAAGCCAGACCTGGATGATCTTAGGCAAAGTTACCTAACCTCTCAGTGCCTGTTACATCTTGGCTCTTGAGATTGCTCAGTGATAAACCTAGCTGATTGTTCAAGATAAGCCCAGCAAAGTGCTTAGTGTCTAGCATGTAATGAATGAGCTGTAATAAAGGTAGTCCCTGTCTTTGATATTGCTGTTATCAAAGCAAGGTTCCCCTCCAAGGCTTCTCACTGGGCTTCAAGACTGAACAATAAAGCTGTACAAACATAAGCTACTGCTCACCTCATGCTCCTGACATGTTCTCCTCCACCTTCTCCTAAAGGCCAGGGACTTCTTTAAGGGGACTCTGGGGGTGAGAGAGGCTTGCATTTTTGGCTAGGGAGACATCAAAGGGCAGCGATTTCTGGTCCTCTCTCCCATACCATCTGCTCTGAGTTTCCCAGCAGACCCCCTACCTTTGGAGGAGCAAACAGCAGTGCTTTTCCCTCCCCAGGCTCCTGCCAGGCCTGTTTGACAACTGGGGTGGATGCATAGCTTCCTGCAACCCAGGATGGACGCCAGGTGCTGCCTGGGCCACTACCTGTTTGACCTTCACCTTCTTGAGCCTTGGTTTTCTTTCTGAAAAGGAAATATAGGATTATTATTATTAGTTGTTTGAGAGGAGTAAGTGAGCTAATGCTTGGCACAGTTGTTTTTGTTCAGTTGCTAAGTCCTGTCCGACTCTTTGCGACCCCATGGACTGCATCACTCCAGGCTTCTCTGTCCATCACCATCTCCCTGAGTTTACTCAAACTCATGTCCATTGAGTCAGTGTCCATTGAGTCAGTGATGCCATCCAACCATCTCATCCTCTGTCGCCCCCTTCTCCTCTTGCCCTCAATTGTCCCCAGCATCGGGGTCTTTTTTTTTTTTTTTTACCGTTTATCAAATGTTAATGTCAGGCGATGGCTTTGTACCTGCGGCACTCCGCTAAACGTGGCAGATAGGAGCCTCCAGGTGAGCGGTACCAGCTGTACCATGAGGCTGCACTGTGGGCCCGCCTAGCAGCGCGGGAAGCGCGGATGTCGATAGAGGGGAAGCCGCTTCCTGGGACCAAGGCATGAGAAAGGTGTCCGGGATGGCTTGAGAAAGGTGTCCGGGATGGGGAGATCCTTGGGACCCGGCTAAGAATTCCTTCAACCTACTGTGATTCCCAGCCACCCGGCCTCTCCAAATGCGTAGGACGGCGGTGGGACAACGAAGAAAACAATTAATATCCTAGAAACATTTCTTAAAATTGTTACTACGGCAAATCCCTTTCTGCTGTCCTCCCTCGAGGCCGTTCGCTGGGCTGGCGCAGCGGCCTGGGGCGGGTATCCGCGTGCGCGCAGCGGCGCCTAGTGGCGAGGGCCGGGCGCTAGTCGCATCCCCGCCGGCGGCTGAGCCCCTGTGTGCCCCACTGCCAAGATTTTTCCCGCGACCGCAGCCTGAGCCGGGAGAGAACGTCAAAGTTGGCTCAGAGAAAGAGAGGGCAGCTTGGAAATCCGTCTCTCCTCCCTCCATCAGCTCGCGGCTTCAAAGTTCACCACCCACGCTTGAATTCCAGCTTCACCCCAGTGGGGCTTCTTTCGGAAGGGTGCAAAGAAGAAGAGCGAGCGGGTAGTGCTCCAGAAAGGACGGCGAGGCCCCGATCACCTGTTGTCGGGGCGATACCAAGCAGATGAGACCACGATTTCATGCGTCAGGTCCTCTCTCCTGCGGCCTGACCACGGTGGCTCAGAATGGGCCCATGCTAGCTTGCGCTGGCCTGGCCTGGGGTAGAGTCGAGAGGGCTTTCCCGTGCGGTTCTCTCCCGTGGGGGTCTCGCGTGCGGCTCTCCTAACTTCACGCCCCCTCGCGGCCGGCCGAGAACGCCCCAGACAAGGGTCCCGATGGTTATTGCTGGGGTAGTGGTTGATCACCCAGTCGGATAGGGCGGCCGTGGTGACTGGCCGCTTTCTCTGAGAGCCCTTATCTGTCCCAGGGCAAGTCGGCTCCTCCATGAGATGAAGTCGTGGAATCCGAGCGGGGTTCGTTGGAAACCGGTGTGTAACTGTTCAAGGCGTCCACGGGGGGGGGGGGGGGGGCGGGGACCGAGCCTTCCCAGGAGGGTTGGACCCAGGTCCAGGCTTCTGCAGCCCCAGACGACTGCAGGAAACACCCTATCTTTCTCCAGCAGTTAGGAGGAGGCTGCCAGCGTCTGGGTCTCGGAGAGCCATCCCTTTTGAGAGCCAGCGTTTCAGGAGCCAGGAACTCCGCACTGATGCAGAAAGTTCAGGACCTGACCGTCGAGTTTACCTCCTTCACGACGCTGAAACTCGTCAATCTCTTAACACACAGGCTGTCCCTTTTCACTATTGAAAGCAAAGAAACAGATCAAAGGAAGTTTCGGTTTCTCTCTCCCTTGGCTACCTTCAAATGAAAGTCTAAAACCCAAGCAAGGATAGGCGTGGGGGCAGACTGACGGCGCAGGAATTAAGGAACTTGGACGCTTTTGCTCAGGTGACTGCCCGGTCAGCAGTGGAAACAGCTCCCTCTCCCCTGCCCTCTCCCCGCTGGTGGGTGTCTAGAGTTGTTGTTCTCCCCTCCAACAGTCCCAAAAGCTTTGGATTCATTGGGCCTCCAGGTCACTGACTATTGCAGGAGCTGCCTGCGGCCGAATAAGGTGACCTGCAGCACAGGGTCACAGGACCAGCACGGGCAGCGGGGAACTCATCTGCTGACTCTTACGCTACTTTCTCTGCCGTCTTTTCGTTTCAGACTCTGCTCTTGACACCCCTCATGGGCCTTGTAACTTTAAGTGGGGCCCAGTCCTTTAAAGACATCCTTCGGGATGTCAGTGGCAATCCACTTTCAAACCTAGGGACAGTTTCTGAAATGCTGGCGGGCCGCTGGGCCCTCTCTCAGGAACTTGTCTCCTCTTTTTGTACTTCCTTGTTTTCTGGGCTCTGGGGGCTGGACTAGGGCTTAGAAAGATCATGGCTGTTGGAAGAAAGAAAGAAACTGGAGGCTTTTTCTCTTGGACAATGCAGCTCTCCAAGAAACCCTGGGAGGATATTGGGGAAGACTTAGAAGGGCAATTCCTCTCCCTGTAACGAATTTTAGCTTTTAAAGGCATGTTTGTGCACACTCAGTTCTCAGTGAACCTCGTCATCTGGTATAGAAGGAGTCATGATACCCATTTTCCAGATGAGAAAGTTGAGGCTCAGAGAGGTCATCTGCAAAGAGCCTTGAGGCCGGGTTCCTTCCGCTTCCAGCTCCCCAGCGTCCAACGTCAATGCATTCAAGCCAATGAGAAATGGCAGTGAAGACGCGGCAGGCTGACGGGACACGATGCGAAGCCAGTCCAGGCCCGTAACCCCATCACTTGCCTCCAACTCACTTGCCCACTATTGTCCTCCAGGCCACTGTTTCCACCTTAGGCCTCACCCCACACCTTTTCGCTTCCTCCGGGGTAGTCTTCTGCGGACTAAAGCCCCGAGTTTAGGATCTCAGGGTCGGCGGCCTCACTGCGGCCAGTCAGCGCAGAGGCTGACCCGGCTGAGACTTAGTGAGCTCCACACCCTCTTGTTGCTCTTCAAAGCGGCCCTGAAATCTCTGCGGATACCCACAGAGCGGCCCTGCGCCGGCTTCGGGGATCCCGGAGCGCGACTCGGGGACTCCTCACAGCCAGCAAGGCGCCCCGAAAGTCCCTGGCCTAGCGACCGATCTTTGCCTCCCTGGCTCTGCCCAGCCTGAGAGGAGCTGGCCTGGCCAGGGGACAGAAGAGTGGCCGGCAGCTGGGAGCTTCCGAAGAGGCCCACAGTGAGGGTCTGATGGCCCCCTTCCTGAGAAGACCCTCCTCCCGGAGCCTCGGCCCTGGCGATCTTTAATTACAGGCGGCCCCGACACGGCCAGGCCGCTCCCCAAGACGATCCAGAAGGAACCTTCTGAAGGTTAGGGCTCCGAAGCTGCTTGGCTGCCCACCACACTTATATTCAGGGGAGGGCACCCAGAGCTTGGGCACGCCAGGCCCCGCTCCCCTATTTGCGTCCCCTCTATGTCTGAGCTGGGGTGGGGGGGCGCGCGGTGCTGCCCGCTTCTCCCGAGACCCCACCAAGCCCCTGGCGGTGGAGGAGAGGCGAGAGTGGGGCCCCACTGCCGGCGACTCGAAGCACAGTTGCGTCCCGCGTGTCCCCCAACCCGGCCACACCCCCGGTGGGGGGAGGGGGGACCCTGAGAGGCCGGGCCACAGCCGCCCCGCACTTAGCCGGCCGCCAGCAGCTCGCCTGGGGCTGCGCAACAAAGGGTGGCATCGCGGGCAGGGACTTCATTGGTTCAATATTAGCTTTTCATTCCAGTCTATTGTGCCCATCTGAGATAATATTGACTCTGAGGTGAGAGCCCACAGACGACAGGGCTTGTCTAACACTCCATGGCAGGGCGCTCGAAGGGAAGAGAACCAGAAGCGGAGAGTTCAAGAGGCTGCAAATAAAAGCTCTGGCGCGGCGGCGCGCCTGGGGCCGCTTACGGCCCCGCCGCCAGGCGCTCCCAGTGGCGTGCGCCCCGGGCCTCCGACTCGGAACCGGGGCTCTCGGAAGAGGGCCTTGGGGTCTGGAGGCCGCTCTGAGGCGGGCCGCTCCTGTCCATCGAAAACCGCCCTCATTTACCACCCTCCTCCCCCATCTTCCACATTACTGATTTTGAGGTTCCGCTGCTGGGTAACTCCGGAGAAAAAAGAATTCCCACGCACATTGTTTTAGTTTGCCAGTAAGCCACTGAGCTATTTTTTCCCGTTTAAACGAGGTAATTCTTCAGGGTGACTTCGCTGTCAGTTTCTCCTATTTCCCCCGGTACCAGAAGAGTAAGCACGCAGCGATGGTAGTTAGGCTGCAGGACTGGCGAGTGCGCGGTTAATATCAAATTTCTAACTGCATTTTGCTTTGCCTTGAGTCGTCTCCTGCAGCCCATCCTCGGGTTTGTTAACCGCCTTTCTAACCACAACTTTAAAGGGCCTCCAGAACATTCAAGTCTTGCATATAAAGATTCGTTTCAATCTCCAAATTGCCTCTAAATGCCTACGTTGGAAAATGTCCCTTAAAGTTGTCTTAGGTGCCTGAGAAAAGAACACTTAGGTTTACACTCGCGGGACAGAAGGCCAGATTCAGGGCTTGCAGTGGTCCTGTTAATGGATGTCCTCAGGTCTCCTTTAGGAAATCTGTGTCTCCCGGTCATTTGGAGTCTGACCTCCTCGGTTAAGAGCATGGTAACTATTGCTAAAAATGTGCTAAATACTTGAAATTTGCTAAGAGAGTATGAGTTTGGTGCAAATGTAATAGTTTTTGCATTGTTGAAATTTGCCATTTGATACTGGAATACATTCTTAAATAAATGTGGTTATGTTATAAAAAAAAAAAAAAGATAATCTGTTAACTCCGTCACTCCAATAAGGAGCTGATCCAGCCCAAGACACTTGGGTGTCTTGTGGGGAGCTGGGGTGGCAGCATCAGCACCCAGGAGCCACTGTGAGCCTCCCTCCTTCCTTTTAGGTGCCCTGTGCTGAGCTGGGGTTCAGGGACATCCAGCTCCAGCACTTTGGATATTTCAGAGAAGGATACTCTGTCTAATATAATATATTTTACATATGGGTCGTTTGTTTTCTATATTGTTTAATATAGAACATATATTATATGGATTTCATCATATTATGTACTGCTTGGCATATATTTAACCTCTAATATTACAATACTGTATTAGTTATTTAACATCTTTTTATACATTATATATTATACTGTATGTGTAGATAGTTCTTAATATATAAGTACATATAAATATATTTATTTTATGTGTGTAAATGTATTTAAGGAAGCCTTTAATCTTCCTGCAAGTACATATTTGATCGTTTTCATGCAACGTTATTTTTTAAAATCCTAATCGAAACCACTTTGACACCAGCCATGTCTTTATAATAACCCTGGAGTCCAATTTCGGCTCCAGGGACCGAAGTGGGGTGGGGGAGGGAGGGAACTCTGCCGTAAGGGACAGCAGGTTCGCTCTGGAAAGTGGTTTCCAAATGCCCAGTCCCTGGGGACCGAGGAGCCGACGTTCTGGACTGGGCGGCCGTCCCCTCTCCCCGCTCGCGTGGTTGTTTTGGTTTTGAGAGAGGCTGTTTAGAGGCTCCTGTGGTCCCTACACTGATGTCATGAATTAAAAATGAATTTGGAGAGTGCAGCATATGTTCGGCTGCGGCGTCTGCGAGAGCAGCGGAGGCCTTTCACCCCGGGTTCTGGGCTCCAGACGCCGGAATGACTGCTCCGGCCTCAGCGCCCGACGCGGGCGCGCACGCAGGGCCCGGCTCCAACCTGCAGCCGCCCTCCGCCGACCCCGCGCCTGGAAAAGCTGTCTGTGGCTTAGACCGCTTGCAGATCAGGTGGTCGGCTTCTAATATCTATTAAGAGCCGAAGAAAGCAAGCAGTCGGGAGCTCCCGCAGGAGGGCTGGGGCCAGGTGGAACGGAATCGGGATTTCAGATGTCCCTAGGTTATTAGCCCCACGCCGGAGATCCAGTTTATGGAAGGAGGAAAAAAGATCATTGACGTCTAGTGCCGACTAAAGCATCAGGAAAGAGAAACTCCCCGACTTTACAGCCCGATGAACCTGAGGGGTCTACTTCTGAGGCCTGGCAGTCGGGAAGAGAAATTGGAGTGGAGGGGGAGGGGGAATGGGGGGCGGGAGGAAGACTTGGAGAAAGGGCAAGAAAAATCAGAGACCGCCAGGAGGCAGGGTGTGGCGAGCTGTTTATTTCTTGAAAGTAGATCTCCCAAATGGCTACCTGGCGAACACCTTGTGGAACAAAGCAATGAAACTCGGCTAAAATCTGACCAAGGGATGGGCTTCCCACTTCAGGCAAAACCCCGGGTTCAGCGAGACCCGGAGTCCTCCTCTGATCTGGTCCAGTCCCCAGCCTTAGGAAAAAGGTTTTTGCCGACGTGGAAGAGCACAGACTATGCCCTCGCGACTCGGTCCCTGGCTGGACTCTGGGGTATTTGCTAAGATAAGCTGGGGACCAGGAAGTGGGAAAATGTCTTCACGTTGCTAAAAATAAAACAACTGACCCCTCCTCCTCCTCCTCCCCACGGCTACAGTCTCGGAGCCTGGCTGCCCGGGGAGGCGTCTGAACACGCACAGGACTCCAGGGCTTCCAGATGAAGGGTGGATCACAGTGCCAACCATGTGGATCTCCCCCAGATGGACTTCAGCACATCTGGCCCATCTGTAGTATTTCCTTCACCCAGGTGATTTGTCTTGCCCCTGCCCGGTGTGGTAGAAAACATTGTTCTAATTGTGGAAGTGTTAAGAGTTCCCTGTTTCTGCCCCTTGCTCTGAGCCCCCACCCCCTCAACCCTGTCCTGGTTTAAGGAGCAGATGCTCATGTGTGCTGGGAGCAAGAAAGGGTCTTTGCTTGCCATCAAAGCATCTTGCATGAGACGGTCCCTTTCTATTACTCATGGCACCTGCCAAGGGTACTGGGCTAAGCAGTTATTACAAGGACCTCTCTCATCCAGTTCTCAGAACAATCCATCAAAATACTTCTCACTTTCTAGATAAGAAAATAGGGGCTCTGAAATGTTAAGAGGTTCACCTAACGTCACACACAGCTAGTAAACGAAGGGGTCTGGATTCCAAGCCCGTCTATCTGATTCCAGTATCCCACCCCACCCCCACCATCCACCATCTCATTTCCTATCAAAACATCTCCCTTTCCCCAGTGAGGAAGTTCCACAGGGTAAGAAAAGAGAGAACACTTTGCTCTTGAGTCCACCAGAGTCTGGATCCCCCATTCTCTCCAGAGCATTTATTCCAGTTCTGGAAGAGACAATAAGCAGTTGGCATATGGCTAGTATATACGGTGCCTAAGGAGTTTGTTCACACCTCTCTTCAGTCATCCCTCCCACCAACCCCTTCAGGTGGGTACGGCCACTATCACTGCAGTTTAAAGAGGCAGAAACAGGCTCAGTGAGGTTGAACTATCAGTACATGATCACTGCCCAGCCAGTTCACGCAGAACCCTGGCACTGGCCTGAGCTGGCTCGTTCCAAGCCTCCCAGCTCCACAGATACCACATATGAGACCATTTAACCAACAGAGTTAGGCCTTGCATTCTGTTGTGAAATTGCTAGGTTGTTTTCTCTTTGTTTTAAGTATTTCTGCGAATGTTATTTTGGGATTCAAAACTTTTTCTTCATTTCTGCCCCTCTTACACACATTCTTTCTCCATGTACGTACCAATCTGTATCGCAGGACCATCAAGGAAACAGAACAAGTTGTCGCTATCTGAGTTCAAATATTAGAGACCATAGTGTACAGATTTTATCTACAATTTTTGCTGTATTATTATTTGTATATTTTGTTCAATTACCATTTGCTTTACTTGCATCGCTCAAATGTGTGATCAGGAGTTTAAAGTTGCATATGTGTGTGTATTTTTTCATGACTTTAATAGCATTTTTAACTCTTGCTTGGACAATGCTTTTCTTTGCTAAGATTTAAGGGGAAGAGTTGGAGGTTGGAGAAATCCTTTGAGCAAATAATCCCACATCTAACAGGATAATTGAGACTCCAGGTAGGAAACAGCTCAAGGTGTCTCTGACTTTGAGATGATGTACCATGTCCCCTGCCACCAGCAAGTCCTTAGGCAGGGAGTGTGTTCTCAGCCTTCAGGTGGCCATGGCTCCATCCTCACACTCATTCTGAACAGTCTTCACTGTCTGGACAGTCTTCACTGTCCCCAAGAGCCATGGCCCCACCTCCCGTGAAAAAGCTTTATTTGTTCTCATTATTATAAAATTATATGTATATCTGTATACTAGACTAATGCTTCCCTGGTGGCTCAGATGGTAAAGAATCTGCCTGCAATGCAGGAGACCCAGTTTTGTCCCTTGGTCAGGAAGATCCTCTGGAGAAGGGAATGGCTACCCGTCTCCAGTATTCTTGCCTGGAGAATTCCATGGACAGAGGAGCCTGGCCGGCTATAGTCCACGGGCTTGAAAAGAGTCCGACACACCTGAGCAACTAACACATACCCACATACTAGATTAGAATATATAATGAAGGTAGTAACAGTCACTTAAACCCCACATGACCAGCGGTCACTACTGTCAGCATTTGGGATGTTAACTTCTGACAATCTTGGAAAAGAAAAGAAGTTTATATTTATACCTTTTCATTGCCAGTGTTCTGGTAAGGAAAGGAAAGGAAAGAAATATACTATATGATTCCATATTTACTATATTTACTATGATTCTATATTTACTATATTTACATGAAGTTCATAACTGGGTATAGAATTCAGAAGAGTGGTTGCCTCTGGGAGAAGGTTCACTGAAAGGGGAATAAGGGAACTTTCTGGATCCTAGAAATGTTCTATATCTTGATTTGGGCCATGGTAACACATACAACTGCCAAAACTCACCGACCTTAAGGCCTGTATATTTTACTGTAAAATTTTATGCCTCAATAAAGAAAAAGAAAAGAAAGAGTCCTGGAAAAATACTATAGCAAAAGACTAAACTAGGAATATGGAGAAGGAGAAAAAGAAAGCAAGAGATGCTGAGCTAAGACAAGGCAAATACAATATCTGGAACTAAATAGAAGAGGGTAATAGGATTGGCTATCCACCTCCCAGTGCACTAGCCCCCTGCACTGCTTCCCTCTGCAGGACAGCAGTTAAGTCCAAAAGGCCTTAAAAAGGGAATACAATCGGAAGATCCAGCTGGGCCCACCACCTACCAAACTCCCCCTCTTTGATGCTGTTACTCTTTTATATTTACAATGAGGCATTGCATTTCCTGATAGAGGCAGGGGATGGAGGTGAAGGGGTGGGAGGGATTTATTTGGATTTTCGGTATTTTTAAAGGGGGGTAAGGTGGTGAGGATGTGTGTGTGTGTGTGTGTGTGTGTGTGTGTGTCCCTTGGAGCCTAATAAGAATCTGTACCGGAGTCAGAAAGGGAGATTGAAGGTCTTAATTTTCAAATAGATTATGTTCCAAAAGTTTCTTTCTTAATCACTATCTAGGACTCAATATGGAGAAGGCAATGGCACCCACTCCAGTACTCTTGCCTGGAAAATCCCATGGACAGAGGAGCCTGGTGGGCTGCAGTCCATGGGGTCACTAAGAGTTGGACACGACTGAGCGACTTCACTTTCACTTTTCACTTTCATGCATTGGAGAAGGAAATGGCAACCCACTCCAGTGTTATTGCCTGGAGAATCCCAGGGACAGGGGAGCCTGGTGGGCTGCCATCTATGGTGTCGCACAGAGTCGGACACGACTGAAGTGACTTAGCAGCAGCAGCAGGACTCAATATGTTTGCACCTCATAGAAACGATGTTATAAATGATGGTCAAAGTTCCAAGTTTCTCTTCTCCCAAAGTCTACTAAGTGAACTGTTCATAAGATATAGAATTTCACACTTGGTATAAACATAATTATAGTGGTTGTGTGCCCCATAAAATGGAGAAGGCAATGGCACCCCACTCCAGTACTCCTGCCTGGAAAATCCCATGGACGGAGGAGCCTGGTAGGCTGCAGTCCATGGGGTCGCTAAGAGTTGGACACGACTGCGAGACTTCACTTTCACTTTTCACTTTCATGCATTGGAGAGGGAAATGGCAACCCACTCCAGTGTTCTTGCCTGGAGAATCACAGGGACGGGTGGGCTGCCGTCTCTGGGGTCGCACAGTCGGACACGACTGAAGCGACTTAGCAGCAGTAGCAGCAGCCCCATTAAAAAAAAATAGGAATAAAGCAAAATTCTTTTCTTTTTCCAGAAACATATCTTGCTATCTTCAAGGCACTATGTTGACATCTTATAGGTATTTGGGTAGAGGTTGTCATGATTTTTAAAAAACAGAAAAATAGAAGTGAATGTTAACTGACAAGAGAAAACACATTTCAAAGTAGGCAGAGTTGATGGGATAAGGAATTAGATGAAGACTTATGGAGAGACTATAAGAGGTCCTGGGGCACTTTGAAGGCGGCCCTAAATCTATTTCTACTTCAAAATATATGTTTTCCCTTTTCGCTGCTACCAGAGTATTATAGTTTGACTTCTCAGTCATGATTGGGGTTGGCTGGTTGTCCTTTACTTTTAAATAATTTGGAGAGAGTAGAGGAGGGTAAGACTTACAATTCTAAAGAGAAAAGGAAAGGAAATTTAGAAGGTATGTAAACTTAGAAGAAGGATTGTCAGAGGTAGATTCGAGCCAGTAGTGATGGAGGAAAAAGCATATCCTGACGCCGTGGCGAAGAAAGAAAAGGCGATTTCCCCACAAGCCACCAGGTGGTGAAGTTGGCTCAGGACAGCTTGGTGGCCATCTTGAAAGCAGATTGGGCTAGGAAGCCCTGTGCTCTCACAAGGATGGGACCACTTAACATTTATAGTATCAGGGGATCATTTATTCATTTAACCAATATTGGGCATTTACCATTTATAAGGAAATTTGCAACTGACTTGCAATTAACAGGGTTAAGAAATTTAGTGAATTATGATCCTTACCTTCAAGGGCTAGTTGGAGAACTAGAAAATTAAATGTGCTCAGACTTGAAATTTCCTGTTTCCCCTGTATCAGTAAGTTGGGGGCAATAACAGTGCAGGCTTTACTGACCTCACACAACTGTTCTAAGGCTAGAATATGATGAAAGTGAAATGAAAGTCGCTCAGTGGTGTCCGACTCTTTGCAACCGCATAGACTATACAGTCCATGGAATTCTCCAAGCCAAAATACTGGAGTGGATAGCCTCTCCCTTCTCTGGGGGATCTTCCCAACCCAGGGCTCAAACAGGTCTCCCACATTGCTGGTGGGTTCTTTACCAGCTGAGCCACAAGAGAAGCCCAAGAATACTGGAGTTGGTAGCCTATCCCTTCTCCAAGGGATCTTCCCAACCCAGGAATCATACCAGGGTCTCCTGCATTGTAAGAGGATTCTTTACCAACTGAGTTATCAGGGAAGCCCTAGAATATGATTAGGGAGTACACATACCTTTATAAAGTATGAGTGTTAGGCAATTACTTGTGAAAATGATTTTCAGCTGCGTCCTCCCTTTATGGTCAATTGTTCATTCAACAAATGTTTATTGTGCACTTAGGCTGAGCAGGCACTGTTGTGGGCACTGGGAACATAGCAGTGAAGAAAACAGACAAAATCTCTGACATCCCTTAGTAGGACCTTCTGATGACATGAATGAGGCTCATCAGTCATGTGATGTGAGAGAGGCAGAAAGCTCACAGCTAAAATGAACCTATATATATACTGTTTAGAATATTGAAAAATCAGAAACAATCCAAGTATCCTTTAATATGGGACAGGTTTTTTTTAAATTATGATGCTTCCATACTACAGAAAACTGTGTAACTGTTAAAAGATGGAAGTTAGCTATCTGTGTATAGTATTATGGAAAGATTCCCAAAGCCTGTTAAAGGTGAGGGAAACAAGTTCCAGAATAAAACATAGTATGATCCTATTAATGTTTCAAATAAACACTATCTATCTGTGTTTTATTCACATTATAATATAAAGTTACATGTGGATACTTACATGTAAACTCAGGGAAAAGTTCTTGAAAGATACACAGCTGACAACCGTGTTATTTTAGGGTAGGAGAGCTGACATGGTTGGGGATGGTGTGGAAGAGGGACGTTTACAACCTGTTGTTCAGTTGCTAAGTCATGTTTGACTCTGACATCCCATGGACTGCAGCACGCCAGGCTTCCCTGTTCTTCATTATCTCCCAGAGTTTGCTCAAATTCATGTCCATTGAGTCAGTGATGCTCTCTAATCATCTCGTTCTCTGCCACCCCTTCTCCTTTTGCCTTCAATCTTTCCCAGCATCAGGGTCTTTTCCAATGAGTCAGCTCTTCACATCAGGTGGCCAAAGTATTGGAGCTTCAGCATCAGTCCTTCCAATGAACATTCAGGGTTGATTTCTTTTAGAATGGACTGGTTGGATCTCCTTGCATTCCAAGGGATTCTCAAGAATCTTCTCCAGCACCACAGTTCAAAAACATCAATTCTTCAGCGCTCAGCCTTCTTTATGCTCTTTACAACTTAATGATGGTAGTTTCTGACAACAAGGGTGCATTTATGCATTATGTAATTAAATAAGGAGACACATACATGTGGGTACAATTGAGTTATAGCAGTATGATTACAGATGACAATTGCTACTCTTTTAATCTCCTATAATGTTGTTTTAATATGTCTATAGAGAGATATACACATAGATGAGATGATGCCAAAACATAAAAGGTGGAATTAAAACACTGTGTCCTGGCTCAGAAATCTTGCCTCTCCCCACCCCACCTGCAGTTTATAGTGAAGCTTTTTCTAAGAGCATCATGGGATGTTGGAATAGAAACACTTGATCTCCCAGTTTTGAGGCCCATGTAATTATTTCACAGTTAAGTAGCCTCAAGGATCTTTGCTAAAGATATTATTTCATTATGAGAGCATCATGCCTCTTCCAGCAGTAACTGAGCTTCAGCTGGAGCCAACGCAGGGGATCTGGTATGGGATCCCAACAGGGTCCCCTGGTTCCCAAACTAAGCCAAGTGAACTAGCTTTAGCTTTGGCTGATCTCTGAAAATCAGATCAGGCATCCTGGCTGAATCTCTTCCATCATCTCTGTGACCTTGGGCAGGTCTTTGCTGCTTCTGAGTTCAATGGCAGGAGCCGCACTATATGGCCTGTAACATCATTGCTGCTCGTAAGCTTCAGATTTCTATTGTGGCAAGTTGTTGAGATCACACTCTTCACGTGCACGTGCCGTGTGCTGGGACCAAGAAGCAGAAAAGCAAGGTCACTGGCTGTAGGGAGCTGTGGTGGAGTCAGATTCTTACGGGGGGTGGGGGGTGGATGTTGAAGCTGATGAAACTGCTGGAAAAGTGGACTCAGAAGAGAAGCAGGGAGATCCTCCTCCACTTCTTTGCCATCTCTGGCTCTAAATCTCTTGGAGAAAGCTGTCCTGTGTTCTTCTAGCCCCTTCGTTCCGAAGCTAAGCTGGTAGCAGGGCCCCTAGCCATGCTGGGTGGCTTCAGGTCCTAGAGATGAACCACATTCATGTTATTTAGGAAAAAGAAAAAAAAGAGTCTCAGTGAGGACAGGGATAGTGGGGGATCAGGATGAGCTTTAGGAGGACTGGAGATAGACCTGGGCCTTTACAGTCAATCCACTGAGATTCAACACACTCTTAGCGAGCACCTACTGTTTACCAGGCACTTGGCTAGACTGTGGGAGCACAGACTCGAATCAAACACAGGGCTTACAGAGCAGGGATTCAGTGGTTAGAGGCCTGTCCGCTAACCACTTAGAAACAGGACACAGGTCTGTGCCCTTCTTCAGGGAGCCCCAAGAGAGCAGAAAGCTGGGGGTGTTAGCCACTCAAGAGCCAAGCCAGTGTTGCCTCAGAGCTGCTGGTGGAAGCCCAGGTACCCTAGACACTGAGTCAGGGGATGGGGATCAAAAGTCATCCTCAACTGTGCAGAAGACTCCACGGGTTCCCTGTGTCCCAGCCAATCTGGAACAAAGGGAACTTGCTTCCATGGGCTGCGGGCAGGGGGTGGGAGTGGGGGTGGTGGTCCCCACACCAAAGATTTAAATACTTATGCTGGTAGAATTGTTAGTTTTCTCCTTTCTGGAGTCTGAGATATGTCTCTTTTTAAGAAAAGCCTTCCTCATTCTCAAGGTTATGAAATTCTTATTTTTAAGTTTCTTTTCCAACTTCATATCATTGTTTTAAACGTATACATCTTTAATACATTTATTTTTGTTTTTTCTGTAAATGTGGCATAAGGTGAAAACCGACTTTTTTACCCTCCAAACAGATAACTATTTCAGCATTGTTTATGGAAAAATCCGGTCCTTCTTCACTAAGAAGAAATACAATCTTTGTCATATATAGATTCCCATAGACATATTTTATTTCAGTCATCTCTCTTCTATCCTATTCTCTATTTTATCCATTTATCTATCTGATATTCCTACAACATTGCCATAAGCTTCCCTGGTGGCTCAGACAGCAAAGAATCTGCCTGCAATTCGGGAGATCTGGTTTTGATCCCTGGGTTGGGAAGATCCCCTGGAGAAGGGCATGGCAACTCCCTCCAGTATTCTTGCTTGGAGAATCCTCATGGACAGAGAAGCCTGGTGGGCTATAGTCTTTGGGGTCGCAAAGGGTCAGACATGACTGAGCGACTAAACACACAGCACAACATTATCATACTGCTTAATTACTCTGACTTTGTAATAGCTTTTAAAATCCAATAAAGCAATCCTCTTCTTTTTATTCTTTTATAAAAAATGTCTATTCTCATGTGTATGGCTTAGATAAAATTTTAAATCAACTTGTCTGTTCTTTTAATCAGAAATAGTATTGAAATTGCATAAGAATTATAAACTAATTGGGGAAGAACTGAAATCTTCACAATACTTAGCAATCCCAAGCAGAAGAGTAATTTACTTCATTTGATGTTATTTGATGTACTTCAGTATGTTTCTAAACAGGTCTTAGATATTTCTTATATGAATAAGTTATTGTATTTTCAGTTTTGTGGGAGATTTATGCTTTGTTTTGTTTTTGCTATGGTGAATGGAATAATTTTCATTTTATATTTTTAACTATTATATGAGAAAACTAGCTTGTGCCTGGGAATCCTTGCAAAGTCTCTTATTGTTTCTATTAAGTAATCATCTGAGTCTCTTGGATTTTCCATTTAATAACTGCTTTACTTATTACCAAAATAAAGCATGTCTCTTGTAGAAAATTAAAACATACAAAAGGAAAGAAACAAGCAATATCTGTAAAATCAACTCTTCAGATGTAGTCATTCTTTACCTTGTGATGAATGCCCTTCAAAAAAATACATGTTATATACACATATATATTTAAAATAGTATCATAATAGATATAACATTATACATATATCTACTGATGTAAACAGACATATATACCTAAGAATTAAGTAGACATATGTCTATAGAGTCTTACCTGTAGCATCATAATATGCATATTGTTTTCTAACCCACTTTTCCTACTTAATAAAATTTCACATTATAGTTCTAAATTATCATTTTAATGGCCCCATTAGGTGTATGAATTTAAGCAATCCCTTATCTTTGAACACTTAGAGTCCATTTTTTAATATTATAAATCTACAGTGAACATCTTATGACATAAATCTTTGTGAATATTCATGATTATTTCTTTAAGAGAAATTTCTAGAAATGGACTTTCTGTATCCAAAGGCATGCAGAAATCTAAGGTTTCTGTGATAGAGTGAACAAATTGCCCTCTAGAAAGCTTATTCTCCCACCTCCACATTTTAATACATATTTCTTCTTTATGTTTCCCTTTCATCAATGAACACTATACCATACGAATTTCTTAAGTTCTTAAATGCACTAGTACCATTATTTTAATAGTAGCAGAGTATTCTGTCTGCCACCAACCCTCCCTGGAGCCTTCACAGTTATTTCTGTTTTCTGGGATAACCCCAAATTCCTGACTTCCAGAAAGTTTCTGACCTCTAGCAGCTTTGTTCAGTGATGGGGAGCCTCAGTTTGGGGTTCCAAATTCTCAAGTAGAAATAAAATGGTTAATTCAGCTTTGATCTTGTCTCCTCTGGGTAGCAGGAAGGTGGCCAGGATGCTCCTGAAATGTTAAGTATGCTAAGAGTTTGCTACCTACAAGGAGCAGAAGATCCATTTATGTTTTACATAAAACACCCCTTCACTGTCATTTTTTTATCAGTAGGAAAAGGTGTCATATTTCTCCCCATCAGATGTTTGTTTGGCAAGAAACTCCTAATTCAGAAACCCTTCCAGCAAGGGGGACACATTTTCTAAGCAGCAAATGACTACAAACACATCTGCATTGACAAGGCACAACTTATATCCTTCTATGGTGTTTCTGCTCTTTTGAAAATGTTAATAAAAACTTAATGTGGAAAAAAAACAACTTTTTCCAAATATGTGTACCAATGAGCCTGAGGCAGCTCATACTTTCTTATAAAATAAAGTAGGTCACTCACATCAATCATGTTGTCTTAGCACATTTTTTCCAAATTAGGAATTCTCAATCCATCATACCATGTTATGGCATCCCTTTTCCAAACATTTCCTTTTAATATGCTCTTTAACATGATAAGCAAATCTAATAGAATACATTAGTGTCACTTTCCAGTGATGGAGTGTTTCCTCCTGTTGCGATCCACGATGAGTTCAGGGAAAGATTTTCACTGGTTCACTCTCTAATAGCAATTGCTTATTGAAAATATGACAATGCCCCCAGAGTGGCCAAGGCCACACTGGGGTGTTGGCCTTAGAAAGATCACAGGCTTCCCTCCTCACCTCTCCATGTGCCATAGATGTAGAAAATTCAAAAGGTGTGTGTATCCCAAAGCAAAACAATAAATCCAGATTCTGTACGTGAGGAGTGTTTAAATTTAGCCCATCAGTTCAGTAGAGTTTCACATGCACACATACTATCCCATATAGATCAAAAGCTTGTACTGGGCTTCATTTTAAAACCACATTGCTTGCAGAACATTTCCAAATCTCCTGAATCATGCAGTAAGGGAGGATCCTTGGCTTAATGTATGTAAAATTCTCCAAAACTGGTTACCATCTTGTTGCAAGTGAATTTGGACCCCATGTGAGATGTACACTCTGTTTACAACCCACTTGAGATAAATACATTTGCATGTTTCTGTATTTGACAACATTTACCTGGCAAAAGCAGAGTCTTTGTTTCCACTCGTATCTCTAGTTCTCAGACTCATGTGCTCAGTGTTAGCACTTGACTTTCTTTGGAGATTTTTTATTTGGACAGAGTTTTGGAATAAAACATTTGTGAAAGATGGGAAGCGGAGAGAGTTGAGGGTGCCCAGGAATTTTGTTCCGGACTTTTGGCCACCCAACAGGAAGACATCTGAATGCAAAAGGGAAAGTTCCCTTTGTTTTCTGGACCTCTCATTTGGACACATGGGGGTCTCGCAGTCACTGGTTTTGATTGCACATTCCATAAGTCACATGACTTTTTCCTCCAGTCTTGGAAAAGAAGACTTGACACTGTCCCATCCTTGCCCAGAGCAAATGACTTGAGGCTGTGTGTGTTCAGGAAATGTCATTCAGTAAAGTTCAGTCGCTCAGTCATGTCTGACTCTTTGCGACCCCATGAACTGCAGCACACCAGGCCTCCTTGTCCATTACCAACTCCCGGAGTCCACCCAAACCCATGTCCATTGAGTCGGTGATGCCATCCAACCATCTCATCCTCTGTCGTCCCCTTCTCCTCCTGCCCCCAATCCCTCCCAGCATCAGGGTCTATTCAAACAAGTCAGGTCTTCGAATCAGGTGGCCAAAGTATTGGAGTTTCAGCTTCAACATCAGTCCTTCCAATGAACACCCAGGACTGATCTCCTTTAGGATGGACTGGTTGGATCTCCTTGCAGTCCAAGGGACTCTCAAGAGTCTTCTCCAACACCACAGTTCAAAAGCATCAATTCTTCGGTGCTCAGTTTTCTTTATAGTCCAACTCTCGCATCCATACATGACCACTGGAAAAACCATAGCCTTGACTAGACGGACTTTTATTGACAAAGTAATGTCTCTGCTTTTCAATATGCTCTCTAGGTTGGTCATAACTTTCCTTCCAAGGAGTAAGCGTCTTTTAATTTCATGGCATTAACCCATCACAAAAAGGACTGTGCTGGGGGCAGTGAAGGACACAAAAATGAAGCATAGCTCCTGCCCTTAAGGAGTTTGAAGTCAAGCTTGACATCAAGTAGAACATGACAAGGAAAAGCAAAAACATTCAGGGAGTTCAGAGAAGGGAGAGGTCACCGCCAGGTGAGGGGGGATGTAAGAAAAGATGGAGAAGATGATCTTGCAACCAGGTCCAGCTGGTGAGCACGCTTCGGACCTACACAGAGGAAGGAGGAAGGGAATTCTAGGTTGAAATCACAGTGAGAGTCATGGGACAGGTGTGAGAAAGCACGCAGGGAAGTGTGGAGGCATGACAGACAATTCAGGACCCGAGGAACACAGTCAGTGTAAAGAGAAGCATGAAAAGGAATCGGGGAAGGGACATTGACACAAGCGTGCGAAGAGTCTTGAGTGCCCGTGTAAGGAGTGAAGTCTCCAGGGAATGCTCCCCCTTCATGTCCTCAAAATTGTTCTGGTCACATCACCACATTTGTCTGAAATAGGGAGAATATATGTATATATATCAGAGAAGGCACTGGCACCCCACTCCAGTACTCTTGCCCGGAAAATCCCATGGAGAGAGGAGCCTGGTAGGCTGCAGTTCACTGGGTCACTAAGAGTTGGACACGACTGAGTGACTTCACTTTCACTTTTCACTTTCATGCATTGGAGAAGGAAATGGCAACCCACTCCAGTATTCTTGCCTGGAGAATCCCAGGGATGGGGGAGCCTGGTGGGCTGCCATCTATGGGATCGCACAGAGTCGGACACAACTGAAGTGACTTAGCAGCAGCAGCATGTATATATATATATATATATATATATATATGTATATATTTTTTTAATAAAAAAAACAGGGAGAATATTAGGGTGACATTTGAACCCCCTCAGTCTTCTATCTCTTTACACTTCTCCTTCTATACATAAGAAAATACCATGGCAAATTCAAGTGTTTCACATTGCTGAGCTTTGGAGCACCATCCTGGAAATTCCTGCTGGCCTCAAAACCATTGCTCACAGAGGTTTAATATTCTCCCAAGTTTCAGTGTTTCCTATGAGCTGATTACATTTGGAGAAGCTGCCCCGTCCATGGACCAAGAAGAGACTGTGCAACACAAGGCTTGAGGTGCTTTGGGAAATCCATCAGTTTGTTCACCAAACCTTTATCGAGCGACTACCATGTTCCTTCCCATTGCTCTACGTGCTGGGGACAAGGTGTGTAAACAAGAGAGATGGGGTCCCCATCTTCACAGGCTTTACTTTCTGGTAGGACAGACAAAAAGTCATCAAGATCATTTCAGAGTTACAAGAGAAACAAAGGAAAGATGCTATGTTACGTGATAAAGAGTGATGGGAGGCGAGAGAAGGACAACCACATCCGAGAAGGTGGTCAGAGGAGACCTGAAGGATGGAGCCCGAGAAGGAGCCAGCTAGATGAATGGTGGCCAGGGGAGAAACATGGTGAGCAGAGACAGAGCAAGTGCAAGTGTGTGGGGAGCTGGAAGAAGCTAGCAAGTGAAAGGGGGAGGGTGAGCAGATGGGGCCGGAGCCAGGCGGGAGCCCATTTGGGATTTGAGGTGCCATGGGAAATTCCTGCAGGGTTTTCGGGGAGGAGCGACTGAGCTATGAAGGTTGGGGTCCCCACTTGAGAGGCGCCATTCACCACCATCTGCTCTAGCCTCACCCTTGCTGACTTTCCCTACAAAGTCAAAATGAGTGCTCGGAGTGCATCAGCTTTTATTTTTACAGCAATCTTTGTACCCAAACCACCGTAGCATTTTTAATAACAAACTGGCAGGGAGTCAGACATCTGTACTTGAAAAAAACAGCCCAAGCCAAGTATTTCTAAATGTTTTATATTTACTTGTAACATTAGAATAACCATGAGGTTGCTTTTTGCATAATCGGAACCATTCTCATTAGGGTTCGACAGATCTCATCCTTCGTGGGTTTGGGTGGTGGTTTTCATTACAGCAGTGGCATTGATCTGACGAGAGTGAATCTCTCCTTGAACGTTTGTGGATAAAAGGGGGAAGAAGCTGAGAGAAGCCAGGGCAGGCTAGGAAAATAAGAACTCTGTAAAGATAGCCATCAGCGTGGCACTGGAGTGCCACGGAAAGAGCTCAGCTCTCCAAGTTCAGCAAAAGTGTCCTAGAAGTTTAGCTGGGTAACGTTGGGCGAGTCACTTAACCTCCCTGAGCTTCTGTCTACTTGGCCAAGTGAGGATGATAATAAAAACTACTTCATGGAGTTACGGTGAGATCTAAATGAAATAACATCGGTAAAGAGACTTGGCACAAGGTTGCTTTCTGCTTGCCTACCTCCAAAATCTGTACTTAACATCCAAGATTGAGATACTACCCCTCATCCTTTTTCTACAGTAGGTTTGCAAGATTTATCAAACAAAAATACAGCATACCAGTGAAATTTGAATTTTAGGTAAACAGCAAATAAGTATTTAGCATAAATATGTCTCAGACCATACTTGGGATATACTTACACAAGGCATCCTGTATTTTATCAGGAAACCCTATTCTAAAGGTTTACTAATCCTAAGAAAGAGGGTTTTTTTTTAATTTTATTTTATTTTTAATTGAAGAATAATTGCCTTACAAAATTGGTTTGCTTTCTGCCATACATCAACATGAAGTAGGCAAGGTGTACATAGACGCCCTCCCTCTTGAACGTCCTTCCAATCTCCCACCCTTTTCCACCCCTCTAGATTGTTACAGACCCCCAGTGTGAGTTCCGAGTCATACAGCAAATTTCCACTGGCTATGTATTTTATATATGGTAGTGTATATGCGTTCTTGCTACTCTCTCCATTCATCTCACCAGAAAGAGGGTTTTTGAGACCCAGTTGGGTCCTGGTATTCTACCTGGGCACCTGTGTCGGAAGCAGTTTGATATCCTTGTTAAGACTGTGTCTTTCTTGCTCACTGAATCCCCAGTGCGCAGAACAGAACCAGGCATCTAGTAGGTGCTCAATAAAAATGTATTGCACGAGCAGCTAAAAGCCTGTAAGACCTTGTTATAAGTCCATCAAATTGGGGAGGCATATATATTTTAAACACACATCATCTTTACCTGAGGTTGACATGAAGACAGACCCACTGACCACCCCAGCCCTCACTCCCACCCCCAGAATGAAGCTGGAATTGAAAAGCAGGGTGACTATCACATGTGCAGTCAGATCTGTGCAGTTTATACCACAGACCCTGCCCTGAACTCCCCCCAATCCATCACTCCCCACAAACGACAGGTGTTGCATGAGTGTTTTATGCCAACTCATTCCATACTTCATTAATCTTATTAAAGGGGACAAAACATCCACATTCAGAGTCCACTTATCTTTCTTCCCCTTCCATCTGGGAAGCAGGACACCTCTGGGGCTGGGACAGGGGAATGGCAGGATCTGGGGCTGGGAGAAGCTGCTCCGCCAGTAGAAGGTAAAGAAGTCTGTTGTGGCCCCTTCTGAGCTTCCTAGGCCCGCCCATGTCTACATTTCTCCAGAAGTTGTGATTACAGAAGATTTCCCCAGGAATCCAGGCTGGGCTTGTAAAGAAATGATCCCAACATCAAGAAAAGAACCCGGCCAGTAAATTCCTAGTTAGTTCATTTTCTAAGACTTCTGAATGTGTTTTGAATTTTCTCTAAATTAAGATAATCATAAAAGGTTAAGATATTTAAACAGAGCTCCACCTGATCCCAGGGCTTGATGTGTATGCTTAATTGGTTCCCGAACATATGGTTCAGAGCTTCTTATAAAAACAGGGTAATGACTGGCGGTATAGTTGGGTATTAGATTGAATAATGTTAAAGGGACATTCAGACCCATCTCAAAGGCCTTAACCTGCCCTTGATCTGTGCTGGAAGTTTTTGCTGACATCTGTTTTAAAGAGATAACAAAAAAAACTTTCCATTGGCCCCCTGATAAAACTAAAATGCACACGGAAATAGATATCAGGCATTAAAATACTTAGGATTCAACACTGCCTGAGGAATGTGTGGCCCCAGATTATAACCTTTGGGGTGGAGGGGTAGATGAGGAGGGTAGTTGCCTCCTACAAAGTCAGAAAAGGGCGGCTCTGAGAACGCAAGGCCTCGGCTCCGGCTCCGCACAGAGAGGGAGCAGCTGGGTCACAAAGGTCCCCAGGGCCCTTTGTTCCTTCCGTGTGTTTCAGCCCCAGATAATAAATCGGGTGCTCCTGTGTGGCAAACAAAATTCAGGTCGCCAGGAGTCACCTCCACAGCTCCAAGATCGACCCACGCTTCTCCGCCCCCTTCCCTCCGCCCCTCCTCTAACCCTAACCCCTCCCCCTTCCCTCCGCCCCTCCCCCTTCCCTCCGCCCCCTCGCCTCTCCTCTCCTCCTCCCACCCCACCCCCCGCACCCCCTTCTCTTCTCTACACTCCTATTTTTCCCCGCCGCCGCCGCCAGGCAGGCGCCCTCAGGAGGAGGAGTGAGGTATTGCACTCATTGGCACTCCTGGGTACCGCTGTGCGCTGAGCCCCATCCCCTAACCCAAGTACCCAGCGAACACGTGTGCTTGCTCTTCAGAACACAGCTGTCCCACGCCAGCCTGCCATCCCATTTCTGCCCCTAAACCCTTCCTGTCTGGGCACTCTGGATCCATTCTGTATGTGAAAATTTGGGCCATAAAACAGGCCCCCTGAAGGTATCAGACTCATCTCTTCCCCTTCCAGTGCATCTCATCTACCGAAATTCATTCGTTCATGCATCCAGTCAGCTGTCCTTTCAACAAGTACTCCTCAAACACCGATGGTGTGGGGGGTATGATCTGCCATGGGAAAACCAGAGCTGATTATAGTCCAGCCCTCGAGAGGCTCACTGTCTAAGGAGGGGAGGCAGATATGGGAAGACAGGTACTATGAGGCTTCTCACGGTGTTTGAAAGCAAGTAAGCAACACGACTGGGTACCCAGTGACTCACTCAGCAGGAAAGAATCTGCCTGCCAACGCAGGAGATGCAGGAGTCGCAGGAGATGCGGGTTCCATCCCTGGGTCGGGAAGATCCCCTGGAGTAGGAAATGGCCACCCACTCCAGTATTCTTGTCTGGGAAATCCCATGGACAGAGGAGCCTGGTGGGCTACAGTCCATGGGCTCTCAAAGAGTCAGACACAACTGAGTGACTAAATCAACAACAAACAAACAAAAGCAACATAATATAAGAAACGTGAGGGGGGAGATCATTTCAGGCAGGGTAATGAGAGTGACTGCAGGGAAGACATGGTGTTTGCCCTGGGCTCTGAAGGATGCGCCCAGGCAGTCCATGGTAACTGAGGGTAACTAGGCACTCCAGGTGGAGGGAATGCCAAGAACAAAGGACACCACTGTGGTCTAAAAACTTTGAGTTTTTAGAAACTGTGAGTCACTTTCAAGGTAGAGTCAGCATACCCATCCCCACTCCGACCTTCAAACATTCTTGTGAAGTTGATAAGGCAGGGATAATTATTTCCACATCACAGATAAGAAAACCAAAGGGCACTGAGGTTATATACATTCCCTAGGGTTTCACAGTTCAGATCCAGTGAAGCCTAGATTCCAACTCAGGCTTTAGCTTCCCAGATCCACCTACGGCTGGAAAGTTAAGAAGAGGTCAGTTTGCCAGGGGTCTTAAATGAAAAGCTGTGAAGTGTAGTGAAAGTCGCTCAGTTGTGTCTGACTCTTTGCGACCCCATGGACTATAATACAGTTCGTGGGATTCTCCAGGCCAGAATACTGTAGTGGGTAGCCTTTCCCTTCTCCAGGGGATCTTCCTAACCCAGGGATTGAACCCAGGTCTCCCTCATTGTAGGCAGATTCTTTACCAGCTGAGCCAAATGAAAAACTGAGGCGGCTGCTATTTCCTCTGCCGTCACGGGGAGTCATCGAGGACTCTGAGCGGGGCTGGAAGAGCCATGGGGCAGCTAAGAGCAGAAGCTAGAGCAGAAAGAGGCTGGGTACAGGAGGATGAAGGAAGAACACATGGCAGTCCCTCAGAACTAGTGACATCCAACCTGGGCCAGGAGCCAGAGGAGAAAGAGAACAGGGTGCAAGAGACTGAGTTAGACTCCAATCATGCCGAAGGCAAGAACGAGGCTCCAAGAACCACTGTGGGGGGTGTGCTTCGGAAGAGCTGGCTCTGATTCCTCCCCAAACCAGCTGAGACTTCAGCATCATTGACAGCTACAGTTTAGAGTGATTACAACGAGCCAAGTGTTTCCACATATACATCCTCAATTCTCATAACAACCTTGTGGTTTAGTCACTGAGTTGTGTCCGACTCTTTTGCGACCCCGTGGACTGAAGCCCACCAGGCTCCTCTGTCCATGAGATTTCCCAGGCAAGAATACTGGAGCGGGTTACCATTTCCTTCTCCAGGGGATCTTCCTGACCCTGGGATAGAACTCATATCATTTGTGTGTCAGGCATTGGCAGATCTTATGAGGCAATTGCTTCCCAGGTGGTGCTAGTGGTAAGGAATCCACCTGCCAATGCAGGAAACCTAAGAGACGCAGGTTCAATTCCTCGGTCAGGAATATCCCCTGGAGGAGGAAATGGCAACCCACTCCAGTATTCTTGCTGGGAAAATCTGTCCTTGGGGGGAACATCCTATAGGCGCCTGGCAAGCTACAGTCCATGGGGTCTCAGAGAGTCAGACACGACTGAGTATGCAATGCATGCTTGAGATACTGAAGCAATTATTACCTCCATTTTACAGATGAGCAAACTGAGGTCCACAGTGGTTAAGGCTCTTGGCCATGATTACCCTGGGAGTACATGGCTTATCCTGGAATGTGAACAGGTCTTTCCACCTGGTGCCTGAACTCCTGATGACTACCTCTAACCACCCCTCTTAGGTCTTACATGCCACTCAGACAGCCAGGGGCGGGATGGCTTCCATCACCCACCAAAGTGCATCTGCCTAGCTGCCCTTGGCTGGCAAACCTCTCCTCAATCTGACCCAAAGTTACCTTTTTCCTTTGTTACCTCCCCTGCGTCCCTAGGGCTGCTGCTGCCACAGCCCAGCAGGCAGGAGGCCAGATCCAGGCTGTGATACAGAGAGAGAGAGAGAGTCCCTGTGAGCTGGAGTCCCAGCCTGGGGCGTCACAGCAGGAGACCTCGAAGCCTGGCCAAGCTCTGTGAGACTGTGATCAAAGCCGGCGGGTGGGGGGGCAGAGCAACAAGGAACAGAAGTGAGCAGGGGTGAGGCTGGTCGCCTATCATTCCTGTGGCTGCATCCCTGGGCTGGGGCTGCTGGAAGGTCTGGGACACCCTATCCCTGGGTGCAAGGCTGAAGACCTCCCTCTTCACCCTGTTCCCCTGCAGCGGCTGGGGGCTAACCAAGTGGAGGCTGTTGTTGTCTGTGGACAAATGAGAATTCAGTCTTCCAGCCTGGCCTCAGGGACCTCTCCTCCTTCAATCACTGCTTGCTGGCATCTCAGGATGCTGTACCCACATCCGTGTGCTCTGTCGTAGCTGCTTTTACTTTCCTACATGGCAGATGGATGTGGGTCCCTCCTGGTTCAGCGTGTTACACTCTTCATGGCTCTGGGCACAGCACCATGCACACTGTACGACTTCTAGAAATCCTGGAGACTGCTTGATGGAGAGATATCCTTTGTGTGGCCCTAGGTCCATAAAAGCATTGGAGAGAGACATTTAATGAGAGTCAAACTGGCACACAGCATAGGAAGAGCACTGTCTGTCCAGGAAGCCCAGACTCAAGGTCTAATCCTGGCTTTGCCACCGACGTCCCCACCAAGCCATGTCACGTCCGTTTCCCAGTCTGTGACGCTAAAGAAAGGTTAGCTGACCTAAAGTTTCCATAAAGCTTCCCTGTCTTCTCCTACTGGCTCCCTCTTGGTCATTGTTCCTTCTGGGTCACCTCCTCCCAGAGGCCCCCCTGGACCACTCAGGCTATAGCAGTTTCCTCTCTCCCCTGTGCGTTAGTCGCTCAGTCATGTCCGACTCTTTGCAATTCCACGGTCAGTAGCCCATCAGGCTCCTCTGTCCATGGGATTTCCCAGGCAAGAATATTGGAATGAGTTGCCATTCCCTTCTCCAGGGGATCTTCCTGACCCTGGGATTGAACCCAGGTCTCCTGCATTGCAGGCACCAACCATGTCAACTTTCTTTGCTGTCTCCATCTGACCTTTTCCTGTTTGGGTATTTTTGCACTTTTTTATTAACTGTCCCCCTGAAGAGGATATAAGTTTCAGAGCAACAGGGAGCCTGTCTGATCTCACCTTTGCTGCTCCCCGCTCTGTCTCCAGAGTCCAGGATAGAGCCTGGCACAGGGTAGGTGCTTAACTGATGTCTGTTGAATGAATGAATGAATGAACTGTGAGCTCTCTTCCATGTCATAACATATTCTTCAAAACCATGTTTATAATGACTACAAAATAAAGTGTGGGTATATTAAAATATACTAAACCAATCCTATTGTAGGATATTTAATAACTACCATTTACTAGGTGCCTAAGCACGATCACTTTTGTAGCCCTATTTTCTGTCTCCTAACTATAAGCACATCAGACACAAGGGAACTAGGGTCTTTTCTTCTTAGGTTTCACTGTCTCCAGCCCCAAGCACGGCCTGGCACACGGGTGCTGTTCAAAAGTATTTATTATTACATAAAGTAAGGGCTTCTTCCTTCCCAAGAACACTTTCAATTATTTTATTCTTCTCTACAGTTCTACATTTTGAAAATTGTTTGTTTACCCAGCAAATGCACTTACCGTGTTCTAATTACGCTCTTATTTTAATACGTCAGTTTCAGCTGCAGTCCTGCCCTTCTGGCAGCTTCTGGCCACCACGAGAGAATCGGCATCACCATGTCCAGCTGATGTCCTTCCAGATCACGGCAAAGGAATGTGAAGTATCAGTCAGCCCAAGTGATCTTTTCGGGAGCATCTTCCTCATGTCATGAGACTCTTAGAAATTGCAAAAGTGCTTAGGAGTCTACAGAAAAATCTCAGCCAACCCTGTGGCTCTGAGATCCCGGTCCTGTGCATCCTTGCCCCTGCCAGGTTACCTGAAGAATGGCAGGTCTTTATCTGTCTCTTCTGACTGCAGTAGCTCACTGCAGACCACCCACGGACCAGGCTCCGCACTGAGACCAATTAGGGCAGAATAGTACAACTTCCAAGGTGTTCACTTGGTTCTGGCCCCAGAAACACATAGAGTGGGCACACGAGCCTCTCTGTGACTGTGCAAAGCAAGTCCAGATGGCACGAGATGCCAAGAAATCCTGGGGTTACCCCTTGGGGTGCCCCCTCCAAGGGCAGGCACAGCCCAGGCCTGGTACACTTCCGGATGGCTGTCTGAATGAGCCCAGAACCACCAGCCTGTAAAGAAAACACAGTGAATTGCTGTTAGATCATGTCAACTTTAATGTGCTCCCATAGTATTAAAAACACATCTGCAAGGAAATTTTTGACTCTTCAAAGGCTCCCTACAGGCAAAAATTTCCCTTAAGCCTCATTCAGGAGGAAGACAGAGAAGAAGACATCATGAAGTTTGAGCGAGATATTGGGACAAATCTGAAGTCAACCAGAGAGATGTGGGTGGAGAGACCAGGACCAGAGGCTCATTACTCACACCAGGTTTCTGCCAGAGGATACAGATGGGGACCATGTGCCCAAGGAGACTATCCAGAAGTTAAGAGCAGGACGGCTCCATACAGTTGGGCAGGTTGTGCAAGGCAGCAGGGCACCCTCCCCTCCCCAGCAAGGAGGTGCCAATCACCTCTTAGATATGGTAGATTTATATATTTATTCTCTAGACTGGGATAAAATGTCTAATAATCGACGTATTATAACACTTTTCCAACAGATAGAAGTAACATGTCTTGGGGAAGAAGCCCCTCTTTCTAATCTGCCCGGAGGTGCTCTGTGACTTGTGATAACCCTGAGAGAAGTTACTCTTATTTGGGAAGCCTGGGCAGTGTTTGGATATTGGTGTATATGGCAGATTCCATGTTTGTCACACAGATGCCAAGCTCAACTTCATGTAATCAAAGGGAACAGAAATCAACAAGGAGAATATTTCTGTACCCATCAGATTAACACAAGTTGAAATAATTGATAATATCCTCTGTAGTGAAGCTGCAGGAAAACACATACTTTCACGCACTGATGGTGAACATATAAATCGTACAGACTCTTTAAGGGAGAATTTGGCAGTATTTATTAAAAAGCATGTATTCTTCCATTTAGTACTTTCTTTCCCTTCTAGTAATCCACCTTGGGGAAACTGTCACATATGTGAACAGAGATACATGGTACAAAAATTATTGTTGTTAGTTAAGTCATGTCCAACTCTTTTGCCACCCCATGGACTGTAGCCCACCAGGTTTCTCTGTCCATGGGATTTCCCAGGCAAGAATACTGAAGTGGCTTGCCATTTCCTTCTCCAGAGGATCTTCCTGACCCAGGGATCAAACCCGCATGTCCTACTTTGGCAGGCGGGTTCTTTACCACTGAGCCACCAGGGAAGCCCCATTTACAAAAGTACTCCTGTAATAATGAAAATTTAGGAATTAGTTTAACATCCAGAAATAGGGCAAGACGGTATAAACTGGAGTAGTTGGTCCATGGAATAGGCATGGGTGAAAAATCCTGGAATCAGTTCTCATAAACTCCTATGAGTACAAACTAAAAGGAGAATTATATTTCTCATTGGCCTCATGTAAACATATAAGGAAAGGTCTGAATAGACGCTCTTCAATCTGTTGACAGTGGTCGTGGCTAGGAAGAGAAGCCAATTTTTGCTGTATTTATTCAAACTTTCTTAAATGAGCCCTCTTCCTTCTATCCTAAAGAGTCGAGTGGTTTAGCTCATTGAACTCTGAGGTTGGACTGATTTGAATTCAAACCTTGGTCTTTCTGTTTTCTTAAGTGTCTGACAGTTAATGATCCAAGCATTAAATGAGAAACATCCATATAATATGCTTAATGCAATACATAGCATATGAGACTGGCTCAATTAGCATTGCTTGTATCCTGGTATCTCTTCTCTCTCCTTGCCCCCAACCCTTTCAAAGCCTGAGTAGACACTAATAAGTGTTTGATGAATGAATAGGTGGCTCAAGGTAAGATTTTTTCTGAGTGTAAAGAAATATGAAGAGAATAGGCTTAGAGAGGCAGATCTTACCATTTTCACGTTTCCTCCAACTCAAAGTGTTTTTCAGACTGTAGATTACACTCAATTGGTGGGCTATCGGTCAATTTATGGGACAGCAACTGACATTTTAAAAATACAGAATAGAAAATATCAAAGTGTAAGAAAGAAGCACTATTACATGAACTTCATTTTGTGGATGTGTGTACAAGGTAAGATTAATCATGGTAAAAATTACATGGGGAAACCCTGCTTCAAGTGCAGCCTTATTCTATTACAGTCTGAGCATGTGGTTCCCAGCCTCTGCTGCCCAATTCTCTGCTAAACATCATGGGCCAGGGGGAAGCATCATCTGATAAAGCAGCCACGTGAACCTATTGGATAGACAAAGGTAACAGTGTCCACATGACAGCATTCTCTCTTCCTGCCTCCCAGTATTCATCAGGATGATCCTGACACTTGGGAGAATAGGAATCCCCAGCCCCATATGGGTTTCCTAGGGCTGCTATAGCAAAGCACCACAAACTGGGTCAGACAGTAAAGAATCCGCCTGCAATGCGGGAGACCTGGGTTCGATCCCTGGGTTGGGAGGATCCCCTGGAGAAGGGAAAGGCTACCCACTCCCGTATTCTGGCCTGGAGAATTCCATGGACTGTATAGTCCATGGGGTTGCAAAGAGCCAGACACTACTGAGTGACTTTCACTTTCACAAACTGGGTGACTTAGAACAAAATAAAAGTATTCTCTTACTATTTAGGAGGCTAGAAGTCATCAAGATGTCATCAGAGTCCATGTCTTCTGGAGCCTCCGAGGGAAAATCTTTTCCATGCCTCTCTCCTAGCTACTGGTGATTGCTAGAAATCCTTGGTTATTCCTTGGCTGTGGCAGTTATAAATCCCATTTCTACCTTCTTCATCTTCACCTTGTGTTCTCACCCCTGTGTGTCTATGTATTTCTGTTTCTAAACTTCCTTCTTCTTATAATGACACCAATCATTTGATTGTTCATGCTATGGTTCAGTTGCTATGTCATGTCCGACTCTTTGAGACCTTATGGACTGCGTGCAGCACACCAGGCTCCTCTGTCTTCCACTGTCTCTCAGTTTGCTCAAATTCATGTCCATTGAGTCAGTGATGGTGTCCAACTATCTCACTTGATTAGGTCCACCCTAATCCATTATGACCATCAGCTTGATTATGTCTCCAGAAGCTCTATTTCCAAGTAAGATCATATGCACAGCTTTTGGAGGACATGAACTTTTTGAGGGACACTAGCCAATGCAATATCTCTAGCCCCAAAGAGAGAAAGGAACCACATTAATACTTTCTTCTGGAGGAGAATCAGGATGGAAGTGATAATGAAGTCCTTCTCTGGCCTCTGTGCTCTGAGCATCAGACTGGGAGACTAGAACTCAAGACCCTTGGAATAGAAGGAACAAGTTCTACACCATGGAACCTGTATCCACAGCTTTGGAACAGCTAGATGGGTTTTCCTAGTTGTTAATACGATTTGGGCCATTGAACGTCCCTGGTGGTACAGTGGACAAGAATACACCTGCCAGTGCAGGGGACATGGGTTCAATCCCTGGTCTGGGAAAATTCCACAAGCCATGAAGGCAACTAAGCCTGTGTGCCACAACCACTGAGCCCGAGTGCTGAAACTACCGAACTACAGAGCCTGTGCTCCAAAACGAGAGAAGCCACCGCAATGAGAGGCCCACACCGCAGCAAAGAGCAGCCCCTGTTCACCGCATATAGAGAAAGTCAGTGTGCAGCAGTGAAGACCCGGTGCAACCAAAAATACAAAATAATTTTAAAAATGTTTGTACCATCATTGTTATCATTGACCTTTATCAATCTATGACCATTATCACAGACTGAAGGTTTTTGCTGGGGGGACACTGAGATCACAGCCACCATCTTCTTATATTATAGTAGAAAAAACTGAAGTCCAAGGAAGCTAAATTTGTTTCCTTAAGTCACATGTTTGCTGAGTGGTCAAGTGAGGTCAGGAGCCCAGCACTGGACGCTGCCCAATTCCCTTCATACATGGCCATTTGTCTTTTTTTTTTTTTTCCTAAATACTTAATTCTAAAAACAATGGTGGCACCTACAGGTGGCTTGCAGGAATGGAGGAGAATTCAGTTCTTTCACAATGTTCAACGTCCTCACAAAGGCACCTCAAATTTTTAGAAAATATATTATTTGATAAAGATTGTTTCAACCTTATAAAAGTGTGAAAACAATGCATATCAGAATCTTTAGAAAATTCTGTGAATTTTTTTTGTTGTTGAAACATTTCACCTAAACTGATGCAGTCTGCTTGATGCAGTCTGTAACTCTTGCAGCTTCAGTCCATGACCCTTAGTCACCTGTTCCTTTCAAATCAGGCTGTCCCCCACAAACCCCTCCAACAGAATTCAAGAGTCTCATGGAAGAATGACAAGACCCACTCTGTCTCCTGAGTGTCTACCATGTGCTGGCCTCCGTGCTAAGTGCTGTACGTGAGTTATCTCATTTTTCCTTCCAACGGTCCTTTGAACAAGGAGGTTTTGTCTCTTCTAGTAGTTGGGGAAACTGAGGTCAAACCTCAGCCAAAACAGGCATTTTTTAATATAAATGTTTCTAGAAGGAACACACACTGTCCAGTGTCACAGGTCTCATCACCCTCTTTTATGGTTATTGCATTCACATAAAAATAATATAATATTTACAATATAATACAAACTAATATAATTTTATCTTATAAACATAAGATAATATTTTATTTTCTTTTCTAAAAACATATTTATTGAGATAATTCACATATCATACCATTCACCCATTTAAAGCACACAATTCAATAGTCTTCAGTATATTCACAGTCAATTCTAGAACACTTCCATCACTCCATAAAGAAACCTTGTTTACCCTTTAGCTGTCACCTCTCTATCTTCCCACCCGCCACCAGCCCTCTGTGTGTGTGTGCCCAGTCACTTCAGCTATGTCCAACTTTACAACCCCATGGACTATAGCCCACCAGGCTCCTCTGATTATAGGATATCCAAGGCAAGAATACTGGAGTGGGTTGCCGTTTCCTACTCCAGGAGATCTTCCCAACCCAGGGATTAAACCCCTGCCTCCTGCATCTCCTGTGTCTTCCTGAATTGATAGGTGAATTCTTCACTGTGCCACCTCGGAAGCCCCCCACTAGCCCTGAGTAATCATCAATCTACTTTCTATCTCTGTATGTTTACCTGTTCTAGACATTTTATGTAAATGGAATCATACCATATGTGACTTTTTGTGTCTAGCTTCTCTGACTTAGTGTAGTATTTTCCAAGTTCATCCACATTGTACCTATACTGCCTAGATCCATATATCTACACTGCATTTCTTTTTATAGGTGAATAATATTTCATTGTATGGATACACCACATCTGGTTTATCCATATATCAGTTGATGGGAATTTGGAAGATAATGCTTTCTTAATACTATATGCCAGTTCCTGTTCTAAGGGCTGTATCTCATATAATCCTCACAACAACTTTTATCAGGTGTTATTATTACCTCTATTTTACAGAGAAGGAAACTGAAACACAGAGAGATTATCTAGCTTGCTCAAAATCACACAGCTAGAAATACTGGCTTGGCCTTTCAGTTTCTTTGTAATTCCCAGTGGCACATGATCCCTCTCTTTATTGGAGTCTTTAAGGACAACTCATACGTACCTCAGCCCACTCATGTATCCCTATGTGGAATCCAAAATGGCACACCAAGAGCCTCCCATCCTCATTACCCACCTCCCCACTCCCCACCCCTTCCCAACTACCCAAACTTGACTCTTTTTCCAATCACTCTTTTGCTCAATCACCTTCACACTCAGGAACATTCCAGAAAACCACTTTCACAGTACAGACAAACACCTTTATTCAACAATTGATGTTTGGTCAACAAACCCATTCAAGAGGTGTCATCTGAGCTTTGTAAAATCCTCATTATTTGGGGCCTCACTAATTCAATATTTGTGATCTTTTCATGACACTGCTGGAGTAGAGTATGATTTCATTAGTAAACGTTTCTTCACTGTGAATTACAAATTCATAGTGTAAAGAAGATTGTAGAAATCATGTTTAAATAAAGTGTTTTCAAGCCTTCTCAAAAATCACAGAAATCTTCCCCCCTCTCCCACAAGCAACCTAAAGCTGACATGCAAGTTACACACAACTCTTATCCATTCTCTAAGTAAGTCCCCTAAAGACCTTCCAGGTAACCTTGCTAAACAAGGTAGCAACAGGAGTCATTGTGCATGGCTGCTTCCCTTCAAAATACATGCTATTTCAGACTGATTCTCTGATTCTCCGAATCCGTCCTGATCCTCAGCTTCACTTCTTTGGAAAGGCTTGTTTTTGCCAATCAGACATTTAGATTCCCTCTTGGAATTAGGTACCGAGCCTCAGATTCCCTCTTGGGCCACACCAAGTGGAGAAAGATTTTAGTTCAGATCCTAGGAGGGAACCAGCAAGAAAGGGCCCCGCAAGAGGCAGAAATTCTGAGCTTGAAGACCCCTCCTTCTATTCATGAAACCATCATTTTTCCCAGAGAGAATTTCTGCCTGGCAGAAAAATCTGAGGACACGAGGGAGAGGCTGCAACCAGCCCAGACAAGTGCTCAATACCTTTGGCCTCTGCATCCTGGTTGTCTTTGATCTAGGCATTTCCTGTGGTCCAGCAAGTGAGAGGGAGGTGGGAAAGGCTGCAGTGGAGAGAGTCTGCAGATGCTCATGTCTCCAAAGTGAAACTTTCCACTTCTTTCTAGAATCTTAAGCCCCAAATCATAAACCAGTTCAAGCTGTCCCAGTCTGTCTCAGTTTAGGGGTTCAGTTCAGCTCAATTCAGTCACTCGGTTGTGTCCAACTCTTTGCAACCCCATGGACTGCAGCACGCCAGGCCTCGCTGTCCATCACCAACTTCTGAAACTTGCTCAAACTCATGTCTATCCAGTCAGTGATGCCATCCAACCATCTCATCCTCTGCTGTCCCCTTCTCCTCCTGCCTTCACTCTTTCCCAGCATCAGGATCTTTTCCAATGAGTCAGGTCTTCACATCAGGTGGCCAAAGTATTAGAGTTTCAATTTCAGCATCAGTCCTTCCAGTGAATATTCAGGACTGATTTTCTTTAGGATTTACTGGTTTGATCTCTTGTAGTCCAAGGGACTCTCAAAGTTGCAGTGAGATTTCAGTCTTCTACACTTTCCCAGGGGACACCTTTCATCCTATCTGCAGAGCAGCTTCAGTGCCATCCCATGAGGTGAGGGGCCTGGGAGAGAGCAGCGTGTGTGTGCATGCTTAGTCGCTCAGTCATGTCTGACTGTTTGCAATCCCATGGACTATAGCCTGCCAGGCTCCTCTGTCCATGGGGATTCTCAGAGACCTGGCAAAAGGCAGAGGCTTCTGACCCACTGTACCTTGGCTTCCACTATACCGCCAGCTCCACTGCAGTGGATCCAGAGAATACCAGACAGGGAAGCCAGACAGTCACTAGGTTGAGAAGGATTTTGAGGGTTAGCCGGAGAGGGAGAGAGAGCTGGGATCAATTAGCAATGTCTGCTGTGAGCTTGGGAAGGAGAGCATAGCCACCTTTCTTGCCCTATATTTGCCGCTCCTGACATAGATCTCCAAATTCCTCTTTGGCTCAGATCTTGTACGATTTTCTGAGTCTTCCTTTCTGTGCTGTTTTCTTGACCTTCTCTGAAGACCTATCTCAAAGTCTGTTCCCACCCACTGGGAATTGACAGTGGTCTGCAGACAATTGCTTATAGAGTTTGGGGCATGCCAGTTAGGGACCCCCAAGGCCAGTTAGATACCATCAAGGCCAGCTCTCCACCTTGAGACTAGAAATAAGCTCTAAAGAACGTCTCACGCCGTCAACACTGAACTGAAATCCACAGGACATGAAGCACAGTCAAGGCAGATGACTGCGTTAAAAGTTTATCTGCCATGAGACTGATGTTGGACATGGCCTCCATCTGCATGGTAGAGGCATGGAAAAAGTCAAATACCCTCTGAAAAAATTGTAAAGAATTTCGAGCAGAGGCCTGCTGGGAATAGGGGAGTCTCCCTGCCTGTAAAGCAGAAATGAAATAGTGCTTCCTTGGAGAGGGGTGGTTGAGACGGTGGAGTGAGGTAATGCATACAAAGGGCTCAGCACAGAGCCTGGCACAAGTGCTCAATGCCCAATAAATGTAATTCAGGGTCCACAGTATTATTTTTCTCTAGGGTCACCCTCTGGTGGCATTGGGCCTAAGGATATTAAATCTACTCCGAAACCAGCCCTCCCATCAGCAGGGCGGGAGCCTTCGATCTCACCACCAGGGCCCCGCGTTGGCCAGTTCCAATAACCCGATTAGTCATTTTTCATTCCTGAGATGTCTGCCCATGGGTGGGTGCATGTGTGCAAGTGTGAGTGCGAACGCGCCTCTCAGAGCAGGGGAAAATCCATATTCTCTCTCTTCTGACCGAATTAATCAAATAAATCTTCTGTAAGGAGCTGCTAAATGAATCACAGATGGCTCTGCCCTTTTACAGGTTGCAGAAAGCACCCGTTACAGTTCTTTTAATTTATCAGAGGAAAAAAGATGCCCTTGTGTGCCCCTTCCCGCTTGCAATAATAATCAGAACCAGTCTATTTTCCAAGGGTCCGAGACTCATTTTCAAAAAATGTGTATCAATAGATGTAACAGCGGGAAGATTATTTTGCCAAGTTCCAGCCTCCAGCACGGCAAAGGTGCCCTGGCTGGGGAGAGCGTTTATAAAACCACATTTAATAAAAGAGAGTGTTATATTAAGTATGTTTGCTAGTGTATTTAAGCATATGGTTTCCATATCAGGCGTAAAGATGGCAAACACATGCTTTACCTTCTTTCTAACCTTTCTTAGAGACGTCCTTTCCAGGGGGTGGTGGGATGGGAGGCTTTGGGGTGGATGTGAGTGAGTGTGTGTTGTTTTGTTTTGCTTTTTACAACTCTGGCTCACATGGAAAAGCACTGAGGAATGTTCAAGAAAACATGGGAAGACTCTCTGCTACTTATGTAATTAACCCAAGAAACTTGCTTTTCTTACTTTCTTCAACTGTCCCAACATTCTCCCAGCTCTCTCTTGCCTCCTCCCAGGCGCTGGGGGCTGGCTGACTTTAAAGTGTGAATCAATTTCAGCTGCAAAGAACTTGAGCTCCTGGATTTTAAACATGAACCCCTTGGTAAAGCAAGGGCTCTGAAGATGGCTGCCTGGCTTTGTGTCCCTGAGTTCTTGTTTACCAGTGAGGCATCCAACTCCAGGATTCGTCTGTCTGTTGCTGTTGTTATTTAGTCACTCAGTCGTGTCTGATTCTTTGTGACCACATGGTCTGCAGAATGCCAGCCTTCCCTGTCCTTCACTATCTCCCGGAGTTTTGCTAAAACTCATGTCCATTGAATCGGTGATGCTAGCCAACCATCTCAAACTCTGTCGCCTCCATCTCCTCCTGCCCTCAATCTTTCCTAGCATCAGGGTCTTTTCCAATGAGTCAGTTCTTAGCATCAGGTGGCCAAAGTATTGGAGCTTCAGCTTCAGCACCTGTCCTTCCAATGAATATTCGGGGATGATTTCACTTAGGATTGATATTCTGCTTTTTTGGTGTTTGGATTCGGTACTGAGGATGTGATGCTTTTCTTCAGATCAGAGGCAACAGGCTGTAGTCCTATAGGCCTAGGGTCCCCAGAAAGGTAGCCAGGAAAGGTCTCCCACAGCCCATTCCCTTAAAATAGTTTCAACAATCCTTCCATTCTGAGATAATCCCAGAAGCCAAAATGCCAAACTAGGAAGGGAACTGGGTGGGGGCGTCTGCAGTGAGGCCGCCATGCCCACCCCCACCAGCCCAAACAGATTTGCCGGAGTGAGTTATAAATCTACTGGTACCATTTCTTTTTCGTCACTTGCCTAATCCTGTGCCCTTCGTTTCATGTGCTGTAATTATTAACATCTGCTTTCTGAGCCTGGCCCGCATGGAGTTTGCAAAGGCAGTTTTCAGTCCAGAACAATGGTGACAGCTGTTTCATTTAGCCTAGGGCCAGCACTTCCTGTTCAGTCTACATCTGCCCTCCTGTGTCCAATTTCTGATTCAGGGTTTTCTGTTTTGTTTTCTGGGTTGTTTTTTTTTTTTTTTCCTTCATCTGACCTTACTATATGTTTAAGAAGAATTTCTAACTTAACACTCCGGCTAGTATTTCTAGCACATATGCTTATTAGATTGGCGACAGCCAAAGAGAGAGATAGGAGAAAGCCAGGACTGTCTTCCGCAGCTAACAAGGTGGAGGGCAGACAGAGGTACAAAGGAGGTCTGACCATGAATCTAGGGGACCAGACTCAAGGAAACTTCTGGGCCTTGAAGTTGAAGTATAGGCTCACCTCTCTGGAAGCTAGGCACAGGAAGAGCGGCCTTAGCTCACCTGTCCCCTGGCCCAGTATCATCTCCATAGCTTATTTGGTAAGAGGTCACCCAAACGTATCTCTGAGGGAACCGTGTGTCTGGGTGGCCACCAACACACGGCGGCCCTTCTTCCTTGGGAATCAAGGAAGCTTGTCAGGTGAGGCAAGATTCAGAGGCCCCCAGTTCACTGTTTCCCACTGAGGCTCCAGCAGTGCAATACAAACCCTTCCTAATTTGTACAGGGAAGTCCATTGGATGGGAAAGGACCATACTGCCGTGAGGCAGTGCTCGGTATTTATTGCCAAACAGGGCGAAACCTAGTCTCCACTTGGATAAGATCTGCAGGGGGTGGAAGTGTCCTGTGGGTGCGCAAGGCACAGCGTGGAAAGGCAGACTCACCCATCAGAGGCTCCCGATCCCCAGAGGCTGCCTCTGTCTCTCGCGGGATCTCTAGTGTGTGTCTGCCCCTCTCTCGGGATCTCAGGGCATCAGGACTGGAGATCTCACAAGAGCTGATGCCCAGCTCACCCCCTTACAACTCTTAGCAGATGAAGAAACTAAACACCAGGGAGAGGGGGTGCTTTCCTGCAGTTGTCGCTTGGTCGAGCTTGATGCTATTGGACAGAGAAGCAAAGGAAGGTAAATCTGTGCTGCTTCCGGGAGCCTGAGGCTTTCCCACCGTTTCTACATGAAACCTCTCTTTCAATCCCAGACCTTCTCCACCCTTCTCAGTGGCTCACAGGAAAAGAGATCGGGACCTGCTCCCAGGTAGGAACAGTGAGGTGAGTTGGGGAGACCCCAGCTTGGATGTCAGTACCGCAAACCCAGTCCAGGACTGCTTCTGGCTGCCAGAGTCAAGTGCTGGACTCAGCACTTGAGAAAAGAGTTCATGCTGGCTAGACACCTGGGGGTCACGGAGGTTCTTAACCTGTGACCTAGGCCCCGTGTCTTTGCAGGAGCCAGCGAACAGAAGGCACAGCTCAGGTGTGAAAGAGATGCAGTTGAGAGGGGCCTTCTCCCCCAGAATCCCCACCAGACGTCAGGGATGCAGAGTCAGAAAGGCCCTGGACCTCACCCCCCGCCACCCCACCCTGAGAAGAACCAGCCCTCCCAACGCTTGGCTTGAGCCTGGAGCAGCACAGAGGCCACTCCTGCAGGCACAACGATCATCAAGGGCTATCCCTAAAGTCTGGAATCAAAGGAGCTGATGGATGGCCCACAGGAGGCTGGGCCCTATGGCCCCATTCACCCAGCTCTTCCAGGAATGCCAGCCCCGCCCCTTTCCCTGCCCCCACTCACCATCTCCCAGCCTCGCCCTCCCCCTTCCCTTCTCTCTCTCTCACTCACTTCTTTTCTTCTTAAAGTTAATTGCAACTTTTTTCTCAGCGCCCTGATCTGGATAAGCCACATCTCATTAGAAAAAGATTTAGCTGGAGCCAAAGCAGGCTGGAGAAGGAATCCCTAATCAACAGAAAAGATTCGGGTGTAATTGCTCTCTCCCACCATCCTCCCCCTCCTTCCTCCAATCTTTCTCTGCTCATTAATCTGAAAAGAAAGTCACAGTTGAACATCTTGGTGTTCAAGTACCTGCTGCTGTGGCAAACAAATCGAAGTACTTGGGGTTTTCTTTTGTGGGGGTGTCTGTATGGAGAGCTTTGGCTGTTGTGTGTAGGAGTAAAGCATTTTGCTCTTGTGGGTGTGTAAGAAGCACCTTGGTTGGGGGAGTAAAACTCTTTGGGGGGGGTGTGTGTGTGTGTGTGAAGTGCTTGGTTGTGAGGAAAGTGTGAGTGGGTGTGTGAACCCTTTGGTTGTTGGAGTGTGTATGTGTGTGAAGCTCTTTGGTATGAAGTGCTTTGATTATTGAGAGCGTGTGTGAAGCTCTTTGATTATGGAGAATGTGTTTGTGGCGGGGGCAAGCTCTTTGGTTGGATGGGGCAGTAAAAACTCTCAGTGCGTGTGTAAAACACACTGGTTGTTGGGTACATGTGTTGTGGATGTGGGATATGGTTGTGGGGTGTGGGAGTTGTTGGTCCATGGGATGCAGTGGAGGCCTTCAGTTGTTGGTGTGTGCTGGTGTGTGCGTGTGGTGCTTTGATTGTTGGATGCTTGTAAGTTCATTCATATGCCCTAGTAGCCCCTTTGATGGTTTCCTTTCGCCCCAACTAAATCCCAACGGACGCTTAAATGGCGACACATAGAAGATGAATTTAGAAGCAAACCATCTCCCCACGTAGGGAGAGGAGGTGGGTCCCTACTCCCCCCAGAACCTCTGGAGAGCCCAGGCCCCTGTGTCTCAGCTACCTTACCTGCGATCCCCACTCTGCCTCAGTCCAACTCTTTTGTGACCCCATGGACTGTAGCCCGCCAGGCTGCTCTGTCCAGGAGATTTCCCAGGCAAGAATACTGGCGTGAGTTGCCAGTCCCTTCTCCAGGGGATCTTCTGGACCTAGAACTCAAACTTGCATCTCCTGCTTGGCAGACAGATTCTTAAATGAAACAAATTATGGAAATTAATAATGATGTGTGCATGTCAAGTGCTTTGACGCTCCTGTTTCCTTTACTTCGTTTCATGCGGCTACTGGAAAAAAGTTTAAGTACAATGCGGCTTGCACTTGTGGCTCATATTATATTTGCATTATATAGCACTAGCCTAGAATATAGAACACCCTTTCATAAATACTGGTATTCTCCTTCAACCAACGAGCAAACCAGCTCAGGTTAAGTGGCTCCAGCCAATGATACCAGCTGCAGAAGCCAGAATGCATGAGCGATCCTGGCTGGACAGTCTGCTACTTGATGAAACTCCTAAAACAAGAGCTATATTGTTGTGACACAATCTTACGCAGAGTGTTTAGTGCCAGCAAGACTGAAGCACATTTGGAGTCTGGGGGAAATTAAATAAAGCCTGTGACTCGGGGATGAAGAGGTTTTCCTGGCACTAGCCGAGGATGTTAAGGTGTAGGGTAGTTCTTAGTAAGTAGTGCTTGGGCAGGCTTCCGGGATCCCTGTGTGAGCTTGGGTCAGTCCCTTCCCCACTCTGGTCCTCAGTTCTTCCGTCTGAAGAGAAGGGGCTGGATTAAATATTCTCTGAGGTCCATCGGGGTCTCTTGTGCCTCTCAGCAGATTCCCATTCTCCCAGGGATTAAGAGTGAGCTTGTGAGCAACGTGCTGGGTCCTGGGGCAAATAACACCTCTCTTGTGTCACCTGTGAGATGCAGAGAACATTGTGGACTTGGAAGTGATGCTCTAAGGATTAATGAGAAAATGCAGGTGATGCACGCAGCACATGGAGGGCACATAGGAAATATAAATGCTAGCTCTTGTTATCAGTATAGCAGTAAGCAGGTTGACCAGCTGGCTGGGATAGTTCTGGGTCAGCAGACTCAGATCTGCAAGCAGTATCTATCTCGGATCCTCCCCCTAAATTGACACATTCTGAGGCTGAATTTGATCCAAGGATCACCTTGAACTTGGCTTTTGAAGGGTTTGTTACCACTGCAATTCAATTCCCTGATTGCGTGGGTAACAGAAGCACCCAGGAAGAGTACAGATTGGCAGGGATCCAGAGGACGGTGGAAGAGAGACTCAGGTTCTTGTAAGAGGGCATCTTCGGGAATGTTCAGAGGAAGCAATGTTAGTTCTTAGTGTTGTTTCTGTCCTTTGGTGGTATAGCAGTCACATGTCACTTTTCCATCCTTTGGAGGACTGATGCAGATCCGTGACCATAAGCTTTCTTCACTGCTTTTTTTCCCCACCGTGGGAGGACTCTTGTGTTTAGTTCTTCTCAACAGCTATGTTCATTTTTTCATCCCTGAATTGTGTGTAAACAACCTCCGATAGTAGATAAAGGCTTTATCAGCTCAGCAGCTCACCTCTTACATACAGCCTCTTTCTCATGAATACAAGTCTGTGTTAGGAGTAGTTGGACTTGATTTTGTCTGCAGGTTGTTATCTTGGACTTAATTGGGAGGAATCTTGCATTCAGTGTGTAGGCTCCCAGCTGTCTCTAGCGTTCCTCGGCCGCCATCTGCTGGGTAATCCTGGCATGACATAGTCTCCTCGGCTGGCGAGCTAGGGAATGGAGTGTCTTGGCATTCAATCAACAAATATACAGCAGGAACTGTGTACCAGGCGCAGTTACAGGCACTTGGGATTCATTAGTGAACAAACAGACAAATATCTCTTTTCTTTTTAGCACTGAAAATATTCCACGGTCTGGAATATTGGGTGGATTTTTGTTGTTCACCCACAAAGTCGTGTCTGGAATGTTATTTATTCACTTACCTACTGAAGTGTATCGTGGTTGTTTCCAAGTTTTAGCAGTCATGAATAAAACTGCTGTAAATATTTCTGGGCAAGTCCTTCTGTGTACGTTGTCAGTGTTTTGGATTTGAGCCATTTCTGTAGGTATGTAGTAGCATCTCATTGTTTTAATTTGCATTTCTGAGGTGGTACATGATGCGGAACGTAGTCTCATACACATTTTTTGCCATTTGTATATCTTCTTTGCTGAGATCTGTTCAGATCTTTTGCCAATTTTTAAATCAGATTGGTTGTTTTCTTATTATTGAGTGTTAAGAGTTCTTTGTATATTTAAGATAATAGTCCTTTATCAAATGCCTTTTTTGCAAATATTTTCTCCTCCTTCTCTTGACACTACCTTATCAAGCAGAAGCTTTTAATTTCTAATTAAGTCAAGCTTATCAATCACTTCTTCATGGATGGTGCCTTTGGTATTGTATTTTAAAAAGTCATTGCCACATCCAGGGTCATCTGGATTTTCTCCTATGTTGATTTGCTCTTTTTCTAGTTTTATAGTATGGAAGCTTAAACGATTGATTTTTTATATTTCTTCTTTTCTAATACATATATTCAGTGTTACAAATTTCCCTCTAAGCACTCTTTTCGCTGCATCCCACACATTTTGATAAATTGCATTTTCATTTCATTAAAATATACTTTTAAATTTCTCTTACGATTCCTTATTTGACTTATGTGTTATTTACAAGTGTATTGTTTAACCTCCAAGTGTTTGGGGATTTTCTGGCTTTCTGTTGTTGATTTCTAGTTTAACTCCACTGTTGTCTGAAAGCTGATGTGGCATGATTTCCATTTCCTTTAAATTTGTTAAAGTATGTTTTATGTCCCAGGATGTGGTCTATCTTGATGAATACTCCATGTGAGCTTGAGAAAAATGTATATTCTGCTGTTGATGGATGAACTTGCTTATAAATGTCAGTTACATGAGGTTGACCGAAGGTACTGTTGACTTCAACTATGTCCTTACTGATTTTCTCCCTGCTGGATCTATTTTTGATAGAGAGGTGTTAGAGTCTCCATTATATTATTGGATTCTTCTTTTTCTCCTTATAGTTCTGTTTTTCTTCATGTATTTTGATGCTCTGTTATTAGGCACATACACATTAAGAATTGTTATATATTCTTAAAATGTTGATGCTTTTATTATTATGTAATGCTTGTCTTTATTCCTGATAACTTTCCTTGCTCTGAAGCCTAGTCTGTCTGAAATTAACATAGGTATTCCTCCTTTCCTTTAATTGATGTTAGCCTAGTATATTTTTCTCCATCCTTTTATGTTTAATCCATAAAAGTGAGTTTCTTGCAAACAACATATAGTTCAGTCCTTTTTTTAAAAAAATCCATTCTGACAATCTCTGTCTTTTAGCTTGATATTTAGATCATTGACATGTAAAGAGATTATTGATATAATTGAATTAATATATACCACATATGTAGGGATTCCTTGGTGGCTCAGTGGCAAAGAATCCACCTGCCAATGCAGGAGATGTATGAATCAGGTTCAATCCCTGGGTGAGGGAGATCCCTTGGAAAAGGAAATGGCGACCCACTCCAGTATTCTTGCTTGGAAAATCCTGTGGATAGAGGAGCTTGGTGAGATATTGTCCATGGGGTCTCAAAAGAGTCAAACACGACTTAGTGACTGAACAACAAATACCTTATATGTTACTGTTTTCTATTTGTTGCCCTTGTTCTTTGTTTCTGTTTTTGTCTTCACAATTTTTCTGCCTTTTGTGGCTTTAATTAATTAATTAATTAATTAATTTATTGAATTTACATAAATTAATTTTATTATAATTAATTTAATTATATTAAATTATATGTGGCTTTAATTTAATGTTGTATATAATTTCCCTCACACCTTTCTTAATGTACTTCTTTTTTAAAAAAATCATTTTAATGGTTGCCCTTGAATTTGCAATATGGATTTACAACTACTTCAAGTCCTCTACTTTCAAACACCATTTTACAGGTAGTGCAAGTACCTTATAATAACAACAAAATAACGCATAATAACAAAAACAACAAAAAAAGTCTTGACTCTTCCCTCTCATTCCTTATATCGTTAATATCATTCAACTCCGGGAGATGGTGATGGACAAGGAGGCCTGGTGTGCTGCGATTCATAGGCTTGCAAAGAGTTGGACACGACTGAGCAACTGAACTGAACTGAAGCACAGATGAGTGTATGTGTATTAGATTATATATAATTATATAATATCTAATATATATATAATTATATATATTATATATATAATTATATATAATATATATAATATTAATTAAAATATAATTATATAATTATATATAATTAGATTATATATAATCTAATATATATATGGTATATAATGTAATACTGCTACTGCTGCTGCTAAGTCACTTCAGTCGTGTCCGACTCCGTGCGACCCCATGGACTGCAGCCCACCAGGCTTCTCCGTCCATGGGATTTTCCAGGCAAGAGTACTGGAGTGGTGTGCCATTGCCTTCTCTGATATAATGTCATACGTTGTAGCTATTATTTTGGACAAACTACATTCATAAGATCCATTAAGAATAACAAAAATAACTTTTTTATTTTTCTTTCCCTTATTCCTTCTCCAGTGTGCTTCCTTTCTTCATATAGATCTGAGTTTCTGATCAATATAATTTTCCTTCTCTCTGAAGAACTTTTGACATTTCTTGACAGTTGGGTCTACTGGTAACAAATTCCCTCAATTTTTGTTTATCTGAGGAAGTTTTTCTTTCTCCCTCAGCTTTGAAGGATAATTCCTAGAGTATAGGATTCTAGATGTGTGGGTAACATTCTCTCAACACTTCAAAATACCCAGCTCTGTCCTCTTCCTTCTTGCATGCTTTCTGAGAAGTTGGAATAATTCTTGTCTTTGCTTCTCTATAAATAAAGTGCCCCCCACTGCTCCTTTCAAGAATTTTTTCTTTGTCTTTGATTTCTTGGAGCTTGAATATGATGTGTACTATGTGTAGTTCTTTTGTCTGTTTGGGCATTTACCCTGCTTGATGCTCTATGAGCTTCCTGTGGTTTGGTGTCTGTCATTAATTTGGAGAAATTCCTAGTCATTTTGACTTCAAATATTGTTCCTATTTCTTTCTCCTTTCCATCTCCTCTGGTATATCCATTACATTTATGTTACCCCTTTTCTAGTTGTCCCACAGCTCTTGGATATTCTGTTGTACTTTTTCTAGTCTTTCTTACTCTTTGCTTTTCCATTTTAGAAGTTTCTGCTGAGATATTCTCAAATTCAAAGATTCTGTCATCAGCCATGTCAAGCCTATTAATGAGCCTATCAAAGGTATTCTTCGTGACTGTTACAATGTTTTTGATCTCCAGCTTTTCTTTTTGACTCTTAGAATTTTCCCACTTGTACAACCCATCTTTCTTATACATTGGTTTATTTTTCTATTAAAGTCCTTAGTGTATGAACGATAATTTTTAAAAATTCCTGGTTTGATCATTTAAACGTTCCTGACTCAGATTCTGATGCTTGTTTGGTTTCTTCAAACTGTGTTTTTGGACTTTTAGTATGCCTTGTAATTTTTTTTTTTTTTTAAGGCAGACAGGATGTACTAGGTAAAAGGAACTGCCTTAAAGAGGCATTTAGCAATGTATTGGTAAGACATGCAGGGAGGGGAAGCGTTCTTTAGTCCCATGGTTAGGTCTCAGACTTTTGGTGAGTCCATGCCCCTGGTCTGTGAACTTCACCAGTGCATCTGTTTCTCTCCCTCAACTTTGGTGGAACAGAATGGCTAGAGAACACTGAAGTTAGTATTTTCCTTCTGGAAGGCTGAAAAAGCTGAAACTGAGTATTTCTCTCCACCTAGGTCAATGAGCGGAGAAGGCAATGGCACCCAACTCCAGTACTCTTGCCTGGAAAATCCCATGGATGGAGGAGCCTGGTAGGCTGCAGTCCATGGGGTCACTAAGAGTCGGACACGACTGAGCGACTTCACTTTCACTTTTCACTTTCATGCATTGGAGAAGGAAATGGCAACCCACTCCAGTGTTCTTGCCTGGAGAATCCCAGGGACGGGGGAGCCTGGTGGGCTGCCGTCTATGGGGTCGCACAGAGTTGGACACGACTGAAGCGACTTAGCAGCAGCAGCAGGTCAATGAGGCTCTGATAAAACCCCAGCAAGTTAGTCTCTAGTAAATAGTTTTGCTTGAGTACAGGCTTGTTAAGAACAGAGTTCTCCCGCACATTTCAAAGTGGTTCCTTTTTCCATCCCCTGCTGGAAGCACAAGGGGATTTTCCTCCATTATCCACTGGTGGATCCTCTGAAGCGAAGACTCACAAAAACATAGGGACCCCCATGTCTGTGAATTAAACTGGTGGAGAGTTTAATTCACAGACTTGTCCACACTGAGCCTCCAACTATTTGTCAATTACAATTCAGGTTTTCCTACCGCGGCACTGATTTCTGCAGAGGCGTCTGCTCTGTTAACTTGTGATTTTCTGTATCCTCCTGTTTGTATCTCCAATTTTTGGAGCAGAAATTTGCCTCATTTCTCTGATGAATATAAGAAGATCTGTTGATATTTCCGTTTATTCGGGTTTTTATTTATTATGATGCAGTGGTGACTGCTAAGTTCTATACATAGCAAACCAGAAACTGAAAGTCTCTTGGTTTTCTTTTCTTGTACTGTTTTTGTCTGGTTTGGGTACAACAGGGTAATACTAGCTTCATAAAATGAGTTGGAAACTGTTCTCTCTTCTATGTTCTGGAAAAGATGATGTAAATTTTATGTTAGTTCTTTTAAGTGTTGGGAAGAATTCTCCAGCACAGAACCTAAGATTTCTTTTTCAGAAGCTTTTAAAGTTACAAACTCAATTTCTTTAACGGTTATAGGGCCATTCCAATTATTAATTTTATCTTGGTTGAGTTTTGGTAGTTTGTGGTGTTTGAGGAATTGATCCATTTCTTTTAAGTTGTTGAATTTATGAAACATAAATTTGCTCAATGTATTTGCTTATTACCTTTTTAATGGCTGCAGGATTCATAGTGACCCTTGTCTCATTTCTGATATTGATCATCTGTGTCTTCTTTATATCTATGTCAGTCTTGCCAGATGTTTATGAATTTTATTGATGTCTTTAAAAAACCAACTTTTTGTTTCATTGATTTTTCTCTATTGTTTTCCTTTTTAAATTGCAATGATTTCTGCTCCAACCTTTAATATTTCCTTCTGGTTACTTTGGGTCTAATTTTGCTCTTTTCCTAGATTCATGAAGTGAGAACATAGATTTTTGATTTGAAATGTTTCTTCTTTTCTAAAGTGGTAAGCATTTCATGTTATATATTTCCCTTTCAGTTCCACTTTAGCTGTACCTCACATTTATTGATGTTGTATCTTAATTTTCATTTAAACTCTATGTAATTGTTTATTTCCTTTGGATTTCCTCTTTGCCTCATGAGTTGTTTTGAAGTGTGCTACTTAATTTCCAAATATTTGGTGATTTTCCCGTTTTCTTTCTGCTCCTTAGATTTTAATAATTCTCTCCAGAAGAACAGACTTTTTCCATTTATCCTACCAGTATATCATTAATGATGAGAACAGGACAATAGCTTGTGCTCAAAAAATGAATATGAGTGAATGATCTAAATACATAATTTAAAAATCAGTAAAGAGAAAGCTGAAAGTCAGTGAGGGGAGAGAGAGTCATCAGAACATTTCAATGATGATTACTGCTAAGTGGGGAAGTATGGATGCCTTTTTCTGGTTTGTTTTCAGATTTTTCCAAATTCTCTGTGATGAGCATGGACTACTTTTATAATCAGATAAAGGAATTATAGAAGTGGAAGCTACTCTTTCTGATGATTCTCACTCCCTCTCTGGCAGGTCAAATCAGACTCTAAATTGCTGAAAAAAACTGAAGATGAGAGGCAGAATGACAAAAAGACCCTGTAGAAGGTCCTGGAGCTGAATTGACCCCAGCCCCCCAGGGAGACAGGTAAGGACCCTGCAGGCCATCCCAGGTTCCCAGGTGGTTCAGTGGTAAAGAATCCACCTGCAATGCAAGAGAAGCAGGTTCGATCCCTGGGTCAGGAAGATCCCCTGGAGAAGGGAATGGCAACCCACTCCAGTATTCTTGCCTGGGAAATCCCATGGACAGAGGAACCTGGTGGGCTGTATAGTTCAAGGGATACCAAGAGTTAGACACAACTTAGTGGTTAAACAACAAACAACAACTTCCATAACCTTCTGAGACTGCTGCTACGGAAACTGTCATGACCATTTTGAGTCACAAGGGTCAATTTCACCTTCTTTTCTCACCCCCACCTCCAAAGGTCCCTAGAGATCTTGTGAATTAATGTTCATCCCAAAAGATTTGGTTTGCCATTAGCAATGAAAGATCTGTTCACTAAATCCAGCCTTCAAAATTCCTTTGACAGTTTGTTTTGAGGAAGCAGTATTGGCTTTTGCTTCCAGGGTTCCTGGTGTGCAAAAGATTACAAAGAGTAAGAGGGAACAGAGAGGAGACACTGTCTTCTTAAATGTAATTGTCTTTTACACCTTTAGTCACAGCCTCCTCATGTTTTCGAAGGCAATTTCTTTAAGAAGCTGAGCAGACAAGACGATTTGATGGTAACACCAGGTGCCCATGGTCATCACCCAAACAGTTCTCAGGTGTGGACAATTTCTGAAGATGAGTGAATATGCTTTTCTACTTAAAAACAATCCTGAGAACTTGGTTTAAATTTTTTTTTTTTTTTTTCCATTCAACAAAGACATTGCCTAGACCTGGAAACTTTTTTCACCCTTTCCTGATTTTGAAGTGAAGTGACTTGCTATAAGGTCAGGAATTACCTGGGGGCCCAGGACTGGGCAAGCATATAACCTGATGCCTGGGGATGGTAGAGGGTACCATTCCTGGAGGATGCTCCCCACACAGTGGGAGGGGAGTGTGGCAGCAGCTACATTCTCCCTGGAGCTGAGCCAAAGAAGGCATCAGAATCAATGAGCATATCCATATCAACTTGTCAGAGTCTTAAAGAATAGCCAAGGCCATGAGAATCTAGAACATAATGGCATAACCTGATGGAGTTATGGAGGAGAACAAGAAACCACACCCAAAGTAACAGTTCATATCAAATAACACAAGCAATTTCTGTGTTGAAATGAGCCAGAGATAGAATATTGTGATATAAACCAGTCTGTCCATTTTAAAAATCATTTGAATTCCATAATTCCTGGGCACCTGATTTGACTTATTTTTTTAATTTCTGATTTTGTTGCTGTTGCTGACTTGACTGATTTGAACTGCATATGTCAAAAGGCATAGATCTGTTTAGTCATTTGATTTTTATTGACACTTACTGTTCAGTTAAATTCAAAACATCAATTGTTCCTCCAGGACTGTCCAGTGGAGACCACCCTTGCCCACTGTGGAGACCGTTCGCAAAACAGTTCAGGCTCTCTGCTTCCTGAGTGTGTAAGGGGTCTGCTTCCCCATGTGTAAACTTAGATGTGGTCATGAGTCTTGCTTTGGCAAAAGTGTGCAAAAAGTGTGTGCAAAAGTGACACTTTGGGCAAAAACCTCAGGCCAGTGTGTAATTCACTCCATCTTCCCTCTTCTGCTGTGGTTGTGGATGTATGTGTCAGGATGAGGCCATTCAGTGGGACAAAGCAGTAGTTAGGGAGTCTGGGATGGACATGTACACACTGCTTACGTTCAACATGGATAACCAACAAGGACTTACAGTATGGTACAAGGAACTCTGCTCAGTGCAGCCTGGGTAGGAGGAGAATATGCGGGAGAATGGATACCGTTTCATGTGTGGCTGAGTCCCTTTGCTGTCCACCTGAAACTATCACATGGCTAATCAGCTATACTCCAATACAAAAGGACAGTTAAAAAAAAAAAAAAAAGAGGCCATTCTGGGTCCTAAAACAACTGTATCATGCAGATCACCCCTTGCTGACCTGTCATGGACCAGTAGCATGAATGGGAAGCGTTCACTGTGTAAAACTGCCAAGATCTGGTGGTTGTTACTGCAATACAACCTAGTCCATCCTCGCTGATGTGGACATGCAGACACGCACACACACACACACACACACATTTACTGAGTACCTATGCGTGCAAGAGAAGGACCCAGGGCCATGGGTGAAGGGTGAGGGGCAGGGGTGCAAGGTAAGATGCAATTTCTGTCCCCAGTTTACAAGCGGGTTTGGCAGATTAGATAACTAGACAGCATAGCATGGTAATGGTACGAGTGGACAGTTCAAGGGCAAATGACGGGATGTTTCTGTGGCTGCAGCCTTAAGAAGGAATTAGTTGGTGGGGTCTAGGACGAATGTACGAATGCCTCCTGTGCTGGTATCACCTCTGGGCCCCTCCACCATCTCTCTCTGCCCTTCTCACCTTGCTCTCGGCCTGGCCACACTGAACTGTCTGTACCACCTGACTAAGTTCCTTCTGCCCTGGCTCCTGGTCAGGTTGAGACAACATGGGGACAGGGTGAGTGCTCAGCAGAAGACCAGAAACAGGGAGGACAGTGAAGCTGAAACGGGTGTTCTTCTGACTGGCTTCTCACAGGTATGCTCTGACTGGCTGCACCCCTGGGCTGAAATCTCAGCTCCCTCAGTGACCCTCCCCACTTGCCAGTCTGCTTGCAGATTTCCATAACACTCTCTTCGTTCACTCCTTCATGTCCAAGCGTGGGAAGTCAGGGATTAGTCTCAGCATCCTCCACTGCCTCCCTTGGTTTTTCTGTACCCCACCCACATCTTTGTAGATGGACTTTTTTTTTAAAGGAGACTCTAAATTTTCCAATTTGAGCACGCCATCTGTCTCCTGATAGACCACCGAACTAATTGTCTTGCTTGGGGGAGTCAACAGTAGGATAGAAATGATCGTGCTTTGTCTTTTTATAGGGTCAGTTGGTAAAACAGGCAGGATGCTTTAAAATGATCAATCCTCCACTAAGAAATGAATTTTTAAATGACTTTGCTTCTCCCACCCAAACTGGAAGAGTCCACTCCAAAGTAGAAAAGGATTGCAGGCAAAGCACTGGCCTCTTTGCACGCAGGAGGAGCGAGTGGGCCCCGCAGAGCCTCTGTCTCACAAAGCCCTTTGCAAACACTGGGGCCACAGGACACATCACCCGCAAGGAACTTATCTGGTCCAAGGGAGAATTCCAACCACTGTTTTCAACTTGAGCCTGAGGACAGAAGCACAATTTCTAGCTGCCCATGAAAAATTTCAGACTTTTCTTTTGGGTTCCCATATATAGCACAGAGGGCTTCCCTGGTGGTTCAGACAGTAAAGAATCTGTCTGGAATGCAAGAGATGAGGGTTCGATACATCCCTGGGTCAGGAAGATCCCCTGGAGAAGGAAACAACCATCCACTCCAGTATTCTTGTCTGGAGAATCCCATGGGCAGAGGAGCCTGGTGGGCTATAGTCCATGGGGTCACAAAGAGCTGGACACGACTGAGCGACTGACACTAACCAACTAACTATGTAGCACAGGGCTGCTTGGGAAAGAGATACCACTGTTTTGCCATAACCCTACCCAATGGGAATTATCCTTGTCCTGCCCTGGGATTCCTGTGTCCGATTCACGGAATGTATTCATTTGCTGGTTGGTGGGTTGGTTTTCCACATGAAAACTAAAGGAGCCTTACAAGAATTGGGCTTGAGAGAGTTCTGGGTTTTCTATTCCCCACCCTGCGTCGGCCCTGGCTCCTTCGCTGTCCCCAGCTCTGGACGTGGCAGCCAGGAGGAGCCTGGTACCTGGAGCCCTGGCATTTCCCAAAGCAGCCTGAATGGGCAGGTGCTGGACTGCAGGTGCTGGGGCTGGACCCAGGGAGCGGGTCCACTCAGGCACGCTAGGGTATAACGTTAGAGGAAGGGCAGACAGCAGTTTGGAAGATTTAGGAGTTCTTGGGCTATACTGGGTTTTACTGCGTTGTCGCTGACATATGTTTGTGTTCTCTCCTGAGCAGGTTAAGGGGTGGGGAGAGTGCAGGGAGGGTGTTCCTGGGTGCTAGGTCTGCACAGCTGAGCAGATGTGGAAAGATGCAGAAGAGGGGAAGCGGGGATTGTCTGGGCGTCTGAGCATCCATTCTCTCCTTAAGTGCCAGAGGGTGCATGCCACGGCCTGGGGTGGTACCACAGAGGGGTGCTTAAAACTCACAGCAGTACCACTTGTGTTAACAGCCCCCTTGAATTAAAAACGCTTTTCCAGGAAACAAAGACTGATTGCATCCGCAAACAGCAGAGGTTTCTCTTTACCATCGTGGGGAGAGGCAGGACTGTTGAGAAGAATGAGTGTCTCAGGAAAGGAGCAGGGCGATCCTATGGCCAGAAGGCACAGTGTGAGTGCACACCCCAGGGGCTTCGTCTGCTTGGTCAGACCCTGGGAGCACTTTCTGGAGTGGGGGAGAAACAGTGACTCTTAGGCCGCTGGCTTCTCTTCCAGAGGTGACTGAACCGCGGCTTCCCTGTAGCAGTTTTCCTCTAGCATCGCTCTTGTGTTTTAATGCGCACACAGCCCCTGCAGATCTTGCTGAAATGCACGTTCCATAGGTCTGGTCTGCGCATTTGCACTTCTAACAAGCTCCTAGCGCAGGGCGATTTGCTGGTCCACAGAACCCACTGAGAATAAGTAACGAGGCATGGGAGGATGTGCCTTGGCTCAGCACCACTTCCACTTGCCTCCGGACAGCTCTAAAATGATAGTGAGTGTAGACGATCCAATTCAACAGCCTGGGAAGTTTGGTGAAATGACCCAAGCCTTGGCCTGGTGACTGAGGGACTGCACCAGGAGCTCCTGCAGGCTCCCTGGCTCTCTCCCCTGAGTGAGCAATGTGCAGGGGCAGGTTGGGGTCAGCCGTCTCCAGCGAAAGAGACTGGTCACCAGGCACAAGTGTGTAGGGAGCGTACCTTCATGAATTCACCACATTCCCTGGACCTTGCCATTGTTCAGTCGCTCAGTCATGTCCAACTCTGCAACCCCATGAACTGCAGCCCACCAGGTTCCTCTGTCCTTGGGATTCCCCAGGCAAGAAAATTGGAGAGGGTTACCATTTCCTCCTCCAGGGAATCTTCCCAACCCAAGGATGGAACCTGCATCTCCGGTGCCTCCTGCATTGCCTGCTAACAGTGGCTCAGCAGTAAAGAATCCCTGGACTTATGGGCTTCCAAACTCCCCCTCCCCACTAACACACCCAATCATTTCTTCAACAAACAAAATCATTTCATTTCTTCAACAAACACTGAGTGAGCATCTATTATCCCAGACCCAGCGCCCAGCACTGGGGGTCCAGATGAAGAAGCAGAATATGTCTTCAAGAAGTTTACTGCACAGCCAGCCCCTGGGAAGGGATCTATTTCTCAAGGGCACATGACTGATGTATGAAAAATAAAACTGGGGCTTTATTGGGGCTTCCCAGGTGGCGCTAGTGGTAAAGAACCCGCTTGCCAGTGCAAGAGATGTAAGAGACACCAGTTCTATCCCTGGGTAGAGAAGATCCCCTGGAGAAGGGCATGGCAACCCACTCCAGTATTCTTGCCTGGAGAATCCCATGGACAGAGGAGCCTGGTGGGCTGCAGTCTGTAAGGTCACAATGAGTCAGACACAACTGAAGCAATTTAGCATGCACACATGCTTATTTATTATAATATTTATAATTACAATGATAATAGCTTACATTTTTTAAAAAGCCTGGGATATATTTGCCATGGTATTAAACTCTTTACATGGATCATCTCATTCATCCTCACAACAGCCTATGTGGCAGGTACTATTATTAAATTCACTTCAAAGATGAGGAAACTGAAGCTCAGAGAGGTTGGGAAACTTTCCAAAGGATACCAGTTAGTGAGGAGAGGAGCTGGGATTCATGCCTAGGCAGGCCAATGCCAGTCCAGGCTCTGAGCCTCTATACCCATGGGCTGGGTTGGCACTTCTACTCATGGGCACATCCCCTCCCTGCAGGAAGGGTCCCTGGGAAGTCCAATGAAAGTCAGTGGCTAAGTGAGCTCAAAATCCAATGAGTGGAGCATTGGCTGATGGGGATGATATTAACCACAGAGGCATCGCACTGTAAAACTTGATGCCTCTGATGTACCCATCTCCCTGAATGGACAGACCTTCAGCACAGACCACTCAAGTTCCTGGCCCAGGGGCCCTCTTTTTCCCTTGGGGAAAGGCAAGAACACACTACTTGGCTTTGCTAAGGCTTGCTGTCTCTTGCCTGGGTCTGCTTAGCTGTACACACACACACACACACACACACACTCACACATGATCATGCACAACCACAGGTTCATACACCCACACACATGCTCACACTCAGGGGCATCCACATACATATAACCCCACAAAATAGCACACATACCCACAAACATTCATACTGACACACACACATGCTTCTGAGGACCACATTCTCCTTTGGATGTGTTAATACTATGAATCTGGTAAAACAAAGTTCTTTGCCCCTCTCTGCTCTGAACTATTATATTTGTTTCATAGTTTAACTCTCAGAAGACTGTCTTATTTATCTGAACCAAGTTCCACTGGGGCCCCTCACTTGGTCCATGATTTCTTTCTACTTTTAAAGCCCCCATGTTGTGTGGCCCCTTCCCTTGGCACCCGGGTACCAGATAAAAGAAGTCTAAGATGGTCTGGAGTATTGCTTGTTGATTGTTTTAAAAATATACTCTCAATAGCTTCATCAGTACCATCTTTCTAGATTCCATATATATGCAATAATATACAATATTTGCTTTTTCTTTCTGACTTACTTCACTCTGTATAATAGGCTCTAGGTTCATTCACCTCATTAGAACAGACTCAAATGCATCCCTTTTATGGCTGAGTAATATTCCTTTGTATATATGTAGCACAGCTTCTTTCTCCTTTCATCTGTTGATGGACATCTTGGTTGCTTCCATGTCTTGAAAGTAAAAGTGAAAGCCACTCAATCATGTCCGACTCTTTGCAACCCCGTGGACTATACAGTCCATGGAATTCTCCAGGCCAGAATACTGGAGTGCCTAGCCCTTCCCTTCTCCAGGGAATCTTCCCAACCCAGGGATCAAACCCAGGTCTCCCACAATGCAGGTGGATTCTTTACCAGCTAAGCCACTACGGAAGCCCAAGAGTACTGGAGTGGGTAGACTATTCCTTCTCCAGTGGATCTTCCTGACCCAGGAGTTGAACCAGGGTCTCCTGCATTGCAGGCAGATTCTTTACCAGCTGAGCTACCAGGAAAGCCTTTCTATGTCCTAAGCTATTGTAAATAGTGCTAGAGTGAGCAGTGGGGTATGTAGGTCTTTTTCAGTTATGGTTTTCTCAGGGTATATGACCAGTAGTGGGATTGTTGGGTCATATGGTAGTTTTATTCCTAGTTTTTTAAGTAATCTCCATACACCAATGGAGATGCAGACATAGAGAACCGACTTGCAGACATAGGAGGGGAAGGAGAGGGTGGACAAACGGAGACAGCAGCAAGGAAACACATACATTACCATATGTAAAATAGATCGCCAGTGGGAACTCGCTGTATGACTCGTGGAGCTCAAGCCAGTGCTCTGTGACATCCTAGGGGGTGGGAGGTGGGAGAGAGGTTCAGGAGGGAGGGGACATATGTGTACCTATGGCTGATTCATGTTGATGTGTGGCAGAAACCAACATAATACTGTAAAGCAATTATATATACTTCAATTAAAAACACATAATTTTTTTAAACATTTTAAATGCACTCTCAGTGGGAGGTTGGACCCCTTTGCACTCAGTCTTTATTCATCTCGGGAGCTGCTGCTTGGTTTTTATGAGGAGACTGTCTCCTAGTCTACTTCCATTTAACCCTACAGTGGCTGACCTCAGCTCTCCATCCCCATGTAAACCTGCTGTCTGCTGCCTGCTGGGCCCGTGATGCTAGGAAGCCTTTTGCAGGCATGCCTCTCAGATTTTCAATTTACCTCCTAATCCCCAGTCCTGATACCATCAGATAGGAGAGTTTCTGCTGTGCTCTTCTTGTTTTAAAAAATCGCAAATGCTATCCACCTGAAGTTAAGTCCTGACTTAGAAAGACAGAATGTGAACACCCAAGGAGGCCAGGCAGGCATGCCCTGACCACTGAGTTCCCCAGACATTCTGGGCTGTCGGAGTTCCAGAGAAGGGAGATTAGATGAGCTTGTGTGGGTACAGAAGGCTCCCTGGAGGGGGTGACATTCCTGACAGGTCTTTATTATGAGTTAAACAGTATCCCCCCAAATTCACATGTTAAAATTCTCCAAATGTCCACCATCTAATAATATAATCACTCTGCTGAAAAAGGTCCATATAGTCAAAGCTATGGTTTTTCCAGTAGTCATGTATGGATGTGAGAGCTGGACCATGAAGAATTGATGCTTTCGAATTGCACTGCTGGAGAAGACTCTTGAGAGTCCCTTGGACCCCCGGGAGATCAAACCAGTCAATCCTAAAGGGAATCAGTCCTGAACATTCATTGGAAGGACTGATGCTGAAGCTGAAGCTCCAATACTTTGGCCACCAGATGGGAAGAGTTGACCCATTGAAAAAGATCCTGATGCTGGGAAAGACTGAGGGCAGGAGGAGAAGGGGACAACAGAGAATGAGATGGTTGGATGGCATCACCACCTCAATGGACATGAGTTTGAGCAGACTCCGGAAGTTGGTGAAGGACAGAAAAGCCTGGTGTGCTGCAGTCCATGGAGTGGCAAAGAGTCGGACACGACTTAACAACTGAACAACAACAGATCAGCAATTAACAGGGTGCTTCCAGGGGTCTTGCAGGCTTTGCTTCATTTGTAATCCTCCCCTCCCCTCATGCCGGAGGTCCTATTATTTCCATTTCAAAGACAAGGACCCTGCAGCTCTGAAGGATAAATGTGGCCAGTCTGAATAATTGCCACTCGGTGTCCAAAGCACTCCCACTGGGGTCCGCCACTCTGCCTTGGGAGCTCAGGACAGACTTCAAGGTAGCACAGGCAGCGGTAAGGGCAGAACAGTATCTGAGCTGCTTCTTGAAGGACTCAGAGAATCCACAGCAGGCAAAACAGAAGGGAAAGGAACTCCTGGAGCGGGATCACATACGCAAAAGCACCTGGGTGTAAATGAGCAGTTAGGGGCATACATCCTTGGCTTCATTCTGGAAGTTAAGAGGACTTCAGGGTAGTGATGGCAGATGCAGCTAGAGGTGGGAGCAAGATTATAAAGAACTTTGAGTGGCAACCTAAAAAGGGTAACTTCTGGAAGCAGTAGGGAGCCATTGAAGGTTGTTAAGTGGAAAGAGAGAGAGCATCTAAAAGATTCACAGGGCAGAAGAAGCAGTAGAAATGAGCCATGTTGTCAGTGCCCTGGAGGATGGAGGAGAAGAGCCAGGGTGGGCGGAGCTCAGGGGGTTCTGGTGGGTGGGAGGATCCATCTAGATCCAGTGCCCCAGTGAAGGCGGCATGCTCAGAAGGAAAAGCCATTTGTCTCATTAAGCCGTGAACAGAGAATATCACACCTGGAGCATTTTAGACTCAGCCCAGATTTCCCCCATAGCCACCTCAGCACAGGAACTAAAAAAGAAACAGCTAAGAAAGTGTCAAATTTATTAAAACAGCTGAGTTCCTGTCTCTCTCCAGCTCTCTGGCTCTGACTTTCCCACTATTTTTAGATGTTCCAGAAATCTCTACCCAGACATTCCCCACACCCCCCTGAAGACTGAACACATTTTCTGCCTCATCAGCCATGGCCAACCCCACTCAGCCTCCTGTCCACCCCAAGGCCCAGTTTCCAATGGAAGTCTGGGGGACTCCAAGAGTCACAGTCCCCTCTTCTCCCTGAGTCTAGATTCCACAGAGAACCACCCAGAACATGGTGTTGTTCTCTTCTTAAAGAAAAGAAAGTCTAAATTCATTCTTCTGTTGAGTTTTTCACCGTGACTGGTTTTCATTAGCTTTTCAAGTGGAAAATACACCCCCCCCAAAGTGGAGAGTTGCCACTTGTGTGCAGAGAGTCATTGTTCATTTAATATTTTTTATACTGAATGGCCCAAGCCCTAGTCTGCTGGAGCTCTGGCCAGGACCCTGAAGGAAGGTGCTTTACAAACCTTCCTGGCAGGCCCTGTTTGAAGAGCCAGTGGCTGCTTGCCTCTTGTTAAATCTTAAAGATGGAGGAAACCCAGGGAACTTGAACAGTCAGCTCTCCACTGCCCAGCCCCATTTGCAGAGCCGGGACCCTCTCTCAGCCTTTTCTTTCCAGTCCAAGTCCTGGTTCACCTGATGAAGAAGCTTCCCAAAGCCACGTCTGCCTCCTCACCTTCCTCACACTGGAGCTGATAAGGGGTAGAGCAAAGAGAAAACTAAGTCAGGAAAGAAATCCAGCTGATAAAACCCCGAGTCCCACTGCTTTGTGAAACCAGAGGAGGCTACATGGCACAGCTCTCCCCCTAAGGGGCCAACTCTGGAAGAGCTGAGACCAAGAGGGGTCTGCACTCCCAGGCCAGCCCCAGGACATTAAGCGGCAGGTTAAGACAGGTGAGATGAGGACAAATAGGCAAGAGGTGGACACAGGAAGTAGAGACTAAGAAGGAAAGTGGGGAGACAGGAAATGCAGAGATAGATAGAGCTCAGGGTTTTCCAGGTGGCACAGTGGCAAAGAATCCACCTGCCAAAATGCAGGATATGCGAGAGACACAGGTTCAATCCTATGATTGGGAAGATCCTCTGGGGGAGGAAATGGCAACACACTCCAGTATACTTGTCTAGAGAATCCCATGGACAGAGGAGCCTGGCATGCTACAGTCCATGGGGTTGCAAAGAGTTAGACATGACTGAGCACCCACGTGCGCACACACACACACACACACACACGCACAGAGGAAGTGGAGAGACAGGAAGAAGAGGGAAAGAGAAATGGCCAGCAGGGGCCCATGTTACTCAGGATTCCTTCGCCAGCTGGATTCTCCATGCAACAGGATGAGGAAAATTTAAGTCTCTACCAGGAAAATTCAAGCCTGGACATAATTTAAGCTTTCCTGGGACTCTGCCAGCCATCTCATAGAGTTTTGTCAAATTTTCCACCTACTCTGTTTGCATAAGGAAACTCAGCTTCCATCTTAGAAACCCCATCTTCAACACTGTCCTTTTTCAACTCTTGGTTATTCAAGAGGGTTGTGGATAAAGATGCATAGGATAAGGGGTTTAAAAGGACTGGCTGGAGCTATACCCCTCCTCCCCCACCCCCACTCACCTACCCACATTCACACACTCTTGTGCAAAAGGCAATACTTGGGGGTGGCCCCTTAGAGAATCAAGTACTGTGTTGTCTTGTTTTGTGCCCCAGGGAAATATCAGGTATTCACAAAACCCCAGGACACCCCTCCACCTCACTGCTTGGAATGATAGCACCTGCTCAGAGTAATTCAGGAGTTTTTCCTACTTCATTGTGCAAATATAGAACCAAATCACACAATATAAAAAGTATTATATGGTTGTTCAGTCACTCAGTCATGTCCAACTCTTTGTGACTCCATGAACTGCAGCACCCTAGGCTTCCCTATCCTTCACCATCTCCTGGAGTTGGCTCAAACTCATGTCCATTGAGTCCATGTTGCCATCCAACCATCTCATCCTCTGTCATCCCCTTCTCTTCCTGCCTTCAATCATTCTCAGCATTAGGGTCTTTTCCAGTGAGTCAGCTCTTCACATCGGTGGCCAAAGTATTGGAGCTTCAGCCTCAGCATCAGTCCCTCCAATGAATATTCAGGATTGATTTCCTTTAGGATTGACTGGTTGGATCTCCTTCCAGTCCAAGGGACTCTCAAGAGTCTTCTCCAACACCACAGTTCAAAAGCATCCATTCTTCAGCACTCAGCCTTCTTTATACTCCCAACTCTCACATCTATACATGACTACTGGAAAAATCATAGCTTTGACTATACAGACCTTTGTCAGCAAAGTAATATCCCTGCTTTATGCGGTCTAGGTTTGTCATAGCTTTTCTTCCAAGGAGTAAGGGTCCTCTAATCTGGTGGCTGCAGTCATCATCTTCAGTGATTTTGGAGCCCCCCCAAAATAAAGTCTGTCACTGTTTCCATTGTTTCCCCATCTATTTGCCATGAAGTGATGGGACCAGATGGCATGGTCTTTTTTTTTGAAAGTTGAGTTTTAAGCCAGCTTTTTCACTCTCCTCTTTCATTTTCATCAAGAGGCTCTTTAGTTCTTCACTTTCTGCCATAAGGGTGGTGTCATCTGCATATCTGAGGTTATAGATATTTCTCGCAGCAATCGTGATTCCAGGTTGTGCTTCTTTCAGTCCGGCATTTTGCATGATGTACTCTGCATAGAAGTTAAACAGGCAGGGTGACAATATATAGCCTTGATGTACTCCTTTCCCTATTTGGAACCAGTCTGTTGTTCCATGTCCAGTTCTGTTAACTTCTTGACCTGCACACAGATTTCTCAGGAGGCAGATAAGCTGGTCTGGTATCCCCATCTCTTGAAGAATTTTCCACAGTTTGTTGTGATCTGCACAGTCAAAGGCTTTAGCATAATCAATGAAGCAAAAATAGATTTATATAGGTATATATATATTTAAGTTCATGGTCTTTCCCTCTCTCCTTTTAATCCTAACTGTCTGAGGATTACTATTTTGATATGTACACTAATTTTTATTTAATGCTTATAAAAACACATTGACCTGCTGGTTTTTTTCCCCAGATGAAATGGGGAAACATAGCATTTCTAAACTTGCTTTGTTTAAAAAAAATATAGCAGTATGTCCGGGTATTGTTCCAGCTCACGAGATGGTTCTGGGTCATTCTTCTTTAATAACTCTGCTGTATCTCTTTCTGAGGATGTACCATTGTCTTCTTAGTCCTTTCAGGCCATCGTAACAGAAATATCACAGTCCGGGTGGCTTATAAACAACAGGAATTTATTCCTCACAGTCTGGAGGCTGGGAGGTCCAGGATCAAGGTACTGGCAGGCCCAGTGACTGGTGAGGGCCTGCCTCCTGTTTCAGGGATGGCCTTCTCACTGCGTTCTCATGTGGCAGAAGAGGGGAGGGAGCTCCATGGGGTCTCTTTTATAAGAGCACTAATCCCACTCATGAGGGCCCCACTGTCATGACCAAGCACCCTCCAAAAGCCCCAGCTCCAATTGCCATCATGTTGAGGGGTAGTTTTCAACACATGAATTTGAGGACACAAACATTCAGTCTACAGTAACCATGAGTTTTGGCTCAGATGGTAAAGCATCTGCCTACAATGCGGGAGACCCAGGTTCAATCCCTGGGTTGGGAAGATCTCTGGAGGAAGGAAATGGCAACCCACTCCAGTATTCTTGCCTGGAAAATCCCATGGATGGAGGAGCCTGGTAGGGTTACAGTCCATGGGGTCGCAAAGAGTCGGACACGACTGAGTGACTTCACTTTTCCTTCTGTCGATGGACATTCAAGTTGTTTCCAGGTTGGGTTTTGTTGTTGTTGGGGGTTTTGTTTTTATTTTGTTATTATTATAAAGGATCCTCTAATAATTACTATACATCTCTCCTGACATTCTGGGGTTTTGATATTGTAGGGCAGAGTCCTGATTGCTGAGTCAGAGGAAGTATGTGTTTAAATTGTACTAGACACCGCCTGATCACTTCTTAAGAAGATCTTGCAGTTCTCACTCAGAATAATCTTCAACTCCAAAACCAGAGGGCGATAATTTCTCAAGGACAGCCTTTTTTAAAATGTCATGTCAGTTTTAGGTAAAACATGAAATTACCTTATAAACACCTAAGTGTTTCACAGATCAGATACCAGCTGGTGATGACTTGCTCCTTAAATTCTAAGTAATAATGCTTCCAATCTCCATTCTATAGATCTTCCCAGGTCAGTGCCCTGCCATGTTTTCTGAGAGAAGGGTGAGTTGTTGAAGTTTTAGGGACACCACTGATTCTCCACTCTGAGCAACCCTGAAATTCTGTTAATGATCCCACACATGTTGTTTTTTCCTGTGCCACGTTAATCCAGATGAAGCCCTTTTCCTGTAATATACACACACACCCTCTTACTGTGCATGCAGACTACTGAAACTTTAGGGGAACTGAAAGGATTTATAGCTTAAGACGTGCTGTGTTCAGTCACGCAGTCATGTCTCTTTGCGATCCCATGGACTGTAGCCTGCCAGGCTCCTCTGTTCTTGGAATTTTCCAGACAAGAATACTGGAGTAGGTTGCCTATTTCCTTCTCCAGGGGGTCGTCCCAACCCAGGGATCGAACCCATGTCTCTAGCATCTCCTGCACTGCCAGGGGGATTCTTTACCACTTAGCACCATCTGGGAAGCCCACCTTAAGGTACATATAACTTAAAATTCTGAGTTCAGTGTGCCTGTTGCTAAAAATTCCCCCAAACATTTCTAAATTGGGACTCTGATCTTTGGACTTTTATTTGATCTTTCCTTTTCTCTCCATATTTCTGTCCTCTCTCAGAAGAACAGTTGCCAAGAATAAATAAAATCCCTCCCTTTTCTTATACACTGAAATTCAATTCGTTCCAGCCTCTGCCCCTAGATTTTTGACAGGGGGACAGAAGGGTCTTTCGTATAATGGAGTTTACTCTCCTTAGGAAGGAGCATGGGTTGTAAGTAACAAAAAGTTTTCTCTCCTTTCCACACCAAAAGGTTCAACGCTTTATTCCATTCTCCAACCTGAACAGAGTGTCTTTGTTGTGGTTCAGTCACTCAGCCACGTCCGACTCTTTGTAACCCTATGGACTACGATTTGCCAGGCTTCCCTGTCCTTCACCATCTCCCAGAGCTTGCCCAAGTTCATGTCCATTGCATCGGTGATGCCATCCAGCCATCTCATCCTCTGTTGCTCTCTTCTGCCTTCAATCTTTCCCAGCATCAAGGTCTTTTCCAGTGAGTCAGCTGTTTGCATCAAGTGGCCAAAGTACTGGAGCTTCCGATTCAGTCTTTCCAAAGTGTTTTTAAAAAATGTAAATCAGACTTCGCAGCCCTGGTCCATCCCCACTGGCTTCCCAAAGCTGTTAGAATAGAATCCAAATCCCTTTCCTGGGCACAGACCCGCGCCCTTTCCTGCATCCTTTTGCTAGGCACATACCCATTTCTGCTCGCAGATCTTCAAACGTACTTAGGTTCTGTTGTGTTCCCCGCCTCCCCTCTCCCTGCTCATAGTATACACAGGAACTCAGCTGGGGAGGACAAGCCCACCTCAGCTTCTTGCTCCCCTTGACCCCCCGACCACCCAGTCCTCACTGGGACTCACTGGATCTTCTCTCGTGGGTGTGTGGAAATTGGCTTGAGTTGGCCACACAGCCTTCCAGATCTTTTGTTCCATCACCGGACCTTGGCTTTCAAAACTGAAAAGCCAAAAATTGAACTCTTGTTCTCTTCATTGTGTTACGACAGCGATCCTCTCTTGGGGTGATGGTCCGATGGCCCCTGGGGAGGGGCACCAGAGGACAGGAGGAACCAGAAGCAACCACTGTAGTGACTGCATCAGCTCGTATTCTCTTGGCAAAGATACCCTAGCCAGACAGCCAGCTTGTTTCTGAATACCTTGATAAGCTCTTGAATGGAGGCACCCCAAGGGGCATGCTCGAGGGGCAGGGAGTGGTCTCTGTCCTTGCTAACCACCTGGCTTACCTCAAGAGGGGGTGAGTGCTGATGGTGGACCCAGGAGTGCTCGGGATAATGATGAAGTTTTGGGAGACTGTACATTAAAAGAAAGAGGCAATGTGAAGCAGGAAGAGAAACTTCTAGGAAAGATCAGAGATGCCAAGGGCATTTCTCTGGGGTTCTGCTGTGAAGTCACCCAGCTGTGTCTTTCCTAGCTGCCGCAATAGTGTCCTCACTGTCTCTCACTGTGTCCCCCACCAGTGCACTTCCCACCTGCTCACATTGACTTTTCGGTTCAGTTCAGTCACTCAGTCGTGTCCAACTCTCTGCGACCCCATGGACGGCAGCGTACCAGGCTTCTCTGTCCATCACCGACTCCCAGAACTTGCTCAAACTCATGTCCATAGAGTCAGTGATGCCACCCAACCATCTTATTCTCTGTCATCCCCTTCTCTTCCTACCTTCAATCTTTCCCAGCATCAGGGTCTTTTCCAAGGAGTCAGTTCTTTGCATCAGGTGGCCAAAGTATTGGAGTTTCAGCTTCAGCATCAGTCCTTCCAATGAATATTCTGGACTGATTTCCTTTAGGATTGACTAGTTAGTTCTCCTTGCAGTCTAAGGACCTTTATGAAATGCACATCTGACTGTCTCTTTCTGCCTAAAACCTTCCATGGCTCCCCATTGCCTCTGAACAAAACCCAAACTTTCCAAGTACCATGAGACCCATCGTGACGTGGCTTCTCCTCCTCTTTTCTCTCCACTCTTCACCGTCTGCTACTCACTTGGCAAATTGAGGTGCTGCCCCCTCCTCACCTGCCAGTCCTCCCTGTACCAGACTCTCCCCCTCCCCAGGCCTTCACACAACCATAGACCTCCTTCAGAGCTCCCTGTGATTCCCCTGTAGCTTTCTTCATCCTCACAACCACCCAGAGAGGAGGGTGGTGTATCCTGGTTTTAGAGAGGATGAGCCTAAGGCACAGAGAATTTAAGTCCTCATAGCTTTAAAACCAGAGGAAGTGAATGTGTTAGCCATTCATTTGTGTCTGACTCTGTGACCTCCTGGACTGTAGCCCACCGGGCTCCTCTGCCCATGGAATTCTCCAGGCAAGGGTGCTGGAGTGGGTTGCCATACCCTTCCCCAGGAGATCTTCCCGACCCAGGGATCGAAACCGGGTCGCCTGCATTGCAGGCAGATTCTTTACTGTCTGAGCCACCAGGGAAACCCTATGTTACATATATTTTACCACAATTAAAACAATTTTTAAAATTACATAATAAAAATAGAGTTCATGGGGAAAATGGAGTTGGGACATAACACAAAAACTTGGTTGATTACACATTTTAAAAAATATGTCTTTACCGAGCCAAACATTAGCACAGTTTTGTATGTGTTGAATGGTTAAAACATAAATATGACAATAAACATGGTACTTCACCTTGAAGGAAAAATACAGGAAAGATACAGAACAGAGATTCTCAAACTTTTTAGTCTCAAGACCCTTTTATACTCTTAAAGAATTTTGAAGAATCCCAAAGGGCTTATGCTCATGGCGTTTGTATCTATTGATATTTTCCATACTCACAATTAAAGCTGAGAAATGTGCAGCAAACAAGAACACAGAAGTGCACAGTCCATCAGGGTGATGACATTATCACATGTCACATAGCTTCCAGAAAACCCCACCGCACACTCATGAGAGAAGGAAAGGGGAAAAGGCAAATAACAGCATAATATTCTCTGATGAGAATAGTTTTGACCTCTTGGGTCTCCTGAAAGGATCCAGAGGATGCTTGAACGTTCCCAGAACATACTTTCTCTTAAATTTGGTTTTGGCTGCGCTGGGACTTTGATGCTGTGCTCAAGCTTTCTCGAGTTGTGGCTAATCTTCGTTGTGGGGCACAGGTTTCTGTTGCAGTTGCTTCTCTTATTGTGGAGCACAGGCTCTATGGCACTCGGGCATCAGTAGTGGCAGTGTGTAGGCTCAGTAATTGCACCTCCTGGACTCCAGAGCACAGGTTCAGTAGTTATGGCACAGGGGCTTATCCCACTGCACGTGGGATCTTCCTGGACCAGGGATCGAACCCCTATATCCTGCATTGGCAGGTGGATTCTTTACCACTGAGCCACCAGAGAAGCCCCCCAGAACATTCTATCCTAGGACTAAGGCAAGGTCTCTAGAGGGGCTGCGGAGAGGATGGGAAAGGGGAGACGAGGGTATCTGAAAGGGAAATAAAGTACAGTTCAGAAAAGCCTCACTACAAGGAGCTCCAAAAAGGCTGACAGATGCAGGGAGACCAGCAGGGAAAGCCAGCCGTGCCCACTTGACCTGGTACAGCAGCCCCTGAAGCTTGGCAAGTGGCCCAAGGCTGCCCACAGTCAACTGCTCCCTGAGAGTGTGCCTTCCGGCCCTTCCCTGGGGCCCCCAGCCAGCGATGCTCTCCAGGTTATTCCTGATTTGATGCAGGAAGGTGCTCTTGTTTGCAAGTGGTTTTTCTGCCGGCCAAGCCCTGCCTTGTGATGCTCCTGCAGATCCAGCGTGAGTGGCAGACAGTTTAATAAGGCTTATTGAAAAACAAAAACAAATCAGCTTATTCTCAGTGTGAAATGAGTCATGCACAGCCTTAATCCCCTGTGGTCACTCCGCGCTCCACAGCTAGCCACCTGTCCTAGTCCCCACAGACCTCCTCAGTGAAGGTTACGTCCCCTTTCCAATGACGTGGAGCAGAAATCCAGTAATGCATTCAGCACAGTGAAAACTTAATCCCAAATATCATTTTTACTCATCTGAGGAAAGTTAACCTGCTGAAGATTCAATTCAACAAACACTGTCTCCGAATTGAGGTCATCCATTTACTTAATTGTAACACTGCTGCTTCTGACACAAGGTCTGATCAACACCCAGGTCAGGGCTCTCGGATGGATTTTATTCATCACGTTTTCTGCTTCCCTCTGAGTAAGTGAAGCCAGGATGGAGTTGGGATTGGCAGTGTCTTCTTGCTGATGCCAAGCAGAGCTCCCCAAACACATGGGCATTTATGGAACAGGAGGGGTCACAGGCCCAGGGGTATCAAATGACATGCCCCTTTGGGAGGACTAGGAGCCTCTTCAGCAGGGGGGCTCCTGGGCCACATGGGAGAAATGAGGAAGGGCTGTGGAGCCTGGAAGGAAGGTCCCTGCACTACGGGAGTAGGGTGCTCCCTAGTAGGGTGGTCGTCAGGGTAATCCAGAAAATGGAACCAATAAGATGTGCATATACATAGAAAGGGGCACCCCAGGTGGCTCAGTGGTAAGGAATCCACCTGCCAAAGCAGGTCTCTCAGGAGATGTGGGTTCAGTCCCAGGGTTGGGAAGATCCTCTGAAGAAGGAAATGGCAACCCACTCCAGTATTCTTACCTGTAAAATCCCATGGACAGAGGAGCCTCACGGGCTACAGTCCAGAGGGTTGCAAAGAGTTGGACATGACTGAGCAATAACACATACAGATACATAGAAAGATTTATTCTACAAAATTGGCTTACATGACATGGAGGCTGACAAGTCCCAGGATCTGCAGGGTGAGTCGGCAAGCTGGAGACCAAGGAGAGCAAATGGTGTAGCTCCAGTCTGAGTCTGAAGGCCTGAGAAGTGGAAGAGCCAATGGTATAAGTTCCATCCCAAGAGCTGGCAGGCTCAAGTGCCAGGAAGAACCAGTACTTCAGTTCCTCTCAGAAGGTAGGAAAAAGCCACCATCTCAGTCAGCAAGCAGTCAGACAAGAGGAATTCGGTCTTACTCAGGAGATGGTCTACCTTTTTGTTCTTTTCAGGCCTTCAACTGATTGGATGTGGCCCACCCATATAGGAAGGGCAATCTGCTTTACTTAAGCTACTGATTTACATGTTAACCTTATCCAGAAACAACCTCACAAAAAAACACACAAAATAATGTATTACCAAATATCCGGGTGCCCTGGGGCCCAGGCAGGTTGACACATAGAATTACTCAACACAGATACCCACAGAAAAAGGGAGACAAATCAAGAGGGAAAGATGGTGCTCACTCAGAAGGAGGGAGAGCAGAGAAGCTGGCTGCCCCAGGCCCCAGGTCAGGCTGGTGGTTGTGCCAGGGCTGGGGGTTCCCCTTTTGTGAGTTCTTCCTGGTCCTGCAGCAGTGGGGAGCATGCCATAGAGGTAGGATAACTTTGAAAGGCCTGTGGGGCCTGAACCATTAGAAAGCCAGGCCTTTGGACAGTTATCTGGGGCCAAGGAGGACCTGGCCCCTTACATCTTAGACCAGGATGTCTCCCTTCTGATTACATTTCTGCAGGTTTATTGATTAAAGTTGAGTCTCCTACAATGAACAATGAAAGAAAAGGGCCTTCATCAAGGAGAAAAGGAAGGAAATAGAATTCAGAGAACTGGCCCAGGACCCTTGCAACACCTGGCAAGTACATCATCTCATTGAGCAATGAAGAAGGACATGGTGGCCCTCCTATAATTAATCACAGTTCATTATGATGTCATAGTCAACATAACCAAGTGCTTATGATAAACCTGACTCTGTGCTTTATGGTCTTGACTCATTCAATCTGTTAATCACATTAACTGGAACAACTCCAAAAAGTGGGAGGAAGAAAGTGAGGCCCATAGGCATGCACTGACATGGGGTCACACAGCTGCTGAGAGCGGAGAGCTGGGGCTTGAACCCACATAGTCCTTCCGTAATTATCTACTCCACTACCCACCTCCTCACTTGAGTGGATTCTGCCATGTGGGCCTCCCAGGTTTAGGTTATGACCTGGACACTGGAGAAACTGAACTGAGACTCAGCTGGGCACAGGCCCAACAGCACGGCTGAGTGGAGTGAAAAGCAGGCTTGCTGGGGTGAAGGATGACCAGAGCAGCTTCCCACCTGGATCCCTCTGTCTCCTGTCTTTCTCTCATCATGGCCACAGGCAGCCTGTGGAAGAGCATTACCAGAAAATCAGGAAAGAAAGAGACAGCCCTCTGTTAAAGAGAAACCCAAAGGCCCCAGATGACATCTCCTGTACTAAAGCCTCTGCTGACAGATCTGACAACTATAGTTTGCCCTTCCCCAGGAAGGTAATGGTACTAAGCCAGTCTGGAATTTCCTGGTCAGCACCAATGAGATCATCTATCACGGGGCCATCTCCATTTCCCCCACCAAGGGATGAAGAGGTAACCTGCATGATAGACCTTCATCCCCTGCCTCTGCCCCCAAGAAGGTGACCTGGTCTGAAACAATCCTTTCTTGTCTTTTGCTAAAGAGCTTCCTTGCCTCACCCTCCTCCTGCCTATAAAAACCATCCATTTTGTGTAATTCCTCTGAGCATCCTCTACTCACTAGGTGGGATGCTGCTGCATTCTTTAATCATTGAATAAAACCAATTAGATCTTCAATTTTACCCATTTGAATTTTTTTTTTTTTTTTTTTTGAGCACACTCAAACAAGGCTACCCTGGAGGAGGGCATGGCAACCCACTTCAGTTTTCTGGCCTGGAGAATCCCCATGGATAGAGGAGCCTGGTGGGCTATAGTCCATAGGGTCACAAAGAGTCAGACATAATTGAAGTGACTGAGCACACACACACAAAGCAAAGCTAAGGGGGAGGTGGCAGCTCCAAAGACAGCAGTAGGGGTACCCCCACCTACAGGGAGAGCTGACATTCTGGAAGAGGGAGACCAGGAGGCTGTTCCTGTCTGAGGGCCCATCAGCCTCCTGTGCCCCCTCTAAGCTCCCCCATTACATCTGTAAACCCCCTGCTGATGGCACCTCTGTCTCCTCTCAACACACAGCAGACAATCCACCATCCCAGCGGCCCCTGGGCTCCAAACAACCATGACAGTGCTTCCCAAGCCAGCCTCAGGCCTCTCCTTATCCCAGAGGAAAACAGCTAAGTCTGCCCTTCAAGTCCAGAACAAGCTCTGAATTTTAATTCTGGATTTAATTCCATGTGGGTTGAGCCAGGAGCCATTCGGAGACGGATTAGCAGCCCTGACACTGAGCCTCTCATCTTTGGGAAAAGCGACATAAATCAACACCCACTAAGCCCAGCCCTGTGGAAGCCTCCCTGTGACCCCCAAGAGTGCTTTTGGGAATGATCCCTCTGAAAGGTTGTTGTTGAATCACACGAATACACCGGGATTCTTGGCCCCCGGAGGAGAAGAATTCAATCCGGGGCCAGAGACGAGGCTTGATCGCTCAGAGCTTTTGTGTAATAAAGTTTTATTAAAGTATAAAGGAGATAGAGAAAGCTTCTGACATAGGCATCAGAAGGGGGCAGAAAGAGTACCCACTTGCTAGTGTTAATGAAGTTATATACTCTCCAGTGAATCCAAAGAATGTCTGGAGGTTGTAAAGACCTCATCAGACCTACTCCCATAATTTACATTTTAAGATAACAGAATTAGCCAGAAGGTTTAATCCAAAGACTGTCCTTAATCCAGAGACTGTCCTCAGGCAGGATACATTATTGTTATATAATCCTAAGGAATGTGGAGAAAGAAAAAAAGTTTGTCCTTTCTTCCTCCTTGAGAATTCCAGACCCCTCTCTCCTTGGGGACCCCTAGACTCCCTATCAACCTGTTTAGGAAATGACTGTATCACCCTCTGGGCCAGTTCACCATCTTTTTAGGATCACTCTGCCCAGCCCAGAGCAGGACTCAGCAACATGACAGGAAGGTGACCAGAGGGGAAGGACACAGCAGAAATAAGAGGTGTAATGCCAATCCCACAGATTCCTGGGAGGATTTCCTCCTCATAACCCTTGATGGACACCACACACACCAAAACTGGGAGAACAAAAGGGAGCCTGAGGAACTGGGGCTGGTATTAGTCAGAGTCCGCAGAGAAACAGAACTAATTAGAGACATGCACATGTAGTCTAAAGGCCTGCAAATCAAGAGATATGTACGTACACCTGATGGTGAATGTTCCAGTCTGAAAGCCAGCAGACTGAAGACCCAGGAAGAGCTGGTGCTTCAGTTCCTGTCCAAAAGCAGGGAAAGGCTGATGTCCGCGCTCTACTGTCAGGCAGGGGAAGTTCTCTCTCACTTGCAGAAGAGTCAATCTTTTCATTTTACCAGGTCTTCAGCTATTTAGATGAAGCCCACCCACTGTAGGAGGGTAATCTGCTTTCCAGCATCTGTGGATTCAGATATTAATCTCACCCAAAACCACCCTCACAGACACCCTGAAATAGTGTTTGACCAAATATCTGGGCAACCTGTGGCCCAGTCAAGTTGACAAATAAAATTAACCATCACAGGGCTCAGTGTAGAAAAAGAGAGGATACTTAGCATAAAAACACTTAAGCGCTATGCAAGAGAAGTCACCTTTGACCAGGAAAGGCCTGATTGTCTTTAAGGTTCCCCACTCTGAGGTCAGAGCAGATCCAAAGCCAAGTGGGATTGAGTGACTGCAGGACTGAAGAGGGACCCTGAGGAGAATCCTTGGGAGGAGCCCAGAGTAAGGGAATATGCAAAATACGTACCACCTGGTCCTTACGTAAATCCAAAACAGACTCCTACCTTCTGTCTCAAAGTTAAAATTATTTATGCTGTCATTTCATCTTGCAAATAAATGTTGTAACACAAATCATTCATTCAATCCCCCTAATAATTACCAGCTCATTTGTGAGCGATTTTTTTAATTTGTTCTGGCTGCCACTAGCTGGGAGGTCCCTGTCTAAGCCATGATTGACTTAGTGCATGCATGCGAAGGCTCTGTTTTATCCGATTATTTTGTGACCCCATGGACTGTAGCCAGCAAGGCTCCTCTGTCCATGGAATTTTCCAGACAAGTACACTGGAGTGGGTTGCCATTTCCTACTCCAGGGAATCTTCCTGACCTAGGGTTTGAACCTGTGTCTCCTGCATTGGCAGGCAGATTCTTTACCATTGAGCCACTGGGGAAGTTCCCAATTGACTATCTGCTGCTGCTGCTAAGTCACCTCAGTCGTGTCTGACTCTGTGTGACCCCAGAGATGGCAGCCCACCAGGCTCCCCCGTCCCTGGGATTCTCCAGGCAAGAACACTGGAGTGGGTTGCCATTTCCTTCTCCAATGCATGAAAATGAAAAGTGAAAGTGAAGTCGCTCAGTCGTGTCCGACTCTTAGTGACCCCATGGACTGCAGCCTACCAGGCTCCTCCGCCCATGGGATTTTCCAGGCAAGAGTACCGGAGTGGGGTGCCATTGCCTTCTCCGAAATCTAGACTGCATCAATTTCTTTTTTGTTTTGTTTTATTTTTCAGAGAAAATTTTTATTTAAATACATTGTAAATACAATGTGAGGTTTCCCTGGTGGCTGCAATACAGGAGACCTGGGTTCGATCCCTGGGTCGGGGAGTTCCTTTGGAGAAAGGAATGGCTATTCAACCCAGGATTCTTGCCTGGAGAGTTTCATGGACAGAGGAGCCTGGCGGGCTACAGTCCATGGGGGTCGCAAAGAGCAGGGCAGGACTGAGTGACTAACACACACAAGCATAGCCTGAGTAGACGGTATACGAAAGCTGAAAAATCCTCAGTGCTACCCAGACCTTCAGCCTCCACATGTCCTTCACCTCCCCGACATGGGCGGGAGGACTGGGCCATGTTCCGGATGCTGCCTCCACCCTGCCCTAGTGGACTTACAAACCTCAGAGCTGCTTAACTTCCCCTGACATATTCTTAGCTATGCATTCACCTCCTGAATGTTTCTGAAATCTGTAGCTTATACATCCCTCACGTTTCAAAGCCTTGAGTATAAAGTATATAAGAGAGAAGGAAAGACTGCATCAAATTCTTCCAAGGACGTCGGCGTCAGGGTGATGGTCACGAGGTCCCGGGCACCTGGTGTCCTCTTACAGCCAGTGAAGCGTGGCCTTGTGCCCACATGTCATGGCTAGGAACACACACACCTACCCCATCGTCTGGAGGGAGAGAGCCTCTGCCACTGTGGCTGCCTGCCTTGCCACCTGCTCTCTTGTACCCACCAATGCTGGCTGCTCTGGGGCAGTGGGCTGGCATGGCATTTACTCTCACTGCCCCCATCCACTTGGTGCCATCAAAGGCTGCCAACCTACTCTCCAGCATCTGGACACCTGGTAACCTCTAGGCTGCCAAGGCCAAAGTCTGCCAGGAACTACAATGATGCTTCGTAGTCTCGTGAACTAGTACTTTTTACCATCTGGTATGAGAGGATTTCAGTATTTTAATCACCATGAGGAATTACCAGTGTGTCCTTAGCAAATCACAATCCTGAGTCAGAAGGACCTAGGGGCCATGAGGAAGGGGGGACGGGGATAGAAGGGCAACCAATGAGGAGGGGTTCCTCTATAGGCTAGACAGGAGCAGCTGAGGGAGGCAGCCCAGGAATCTAGCGTTAAGGCCCCCATTGTCCCTGAGGGGATGGGGAATGAGCTGGAAAGAGAAGCTAGAAGTACGGGTCTGCTTTGAACATCTGAACTCTGCACCCTTAACCACTCAGTGGTAAAAACTAAGGGTGAAGTGCTGGGCAGATGTACCATGGACCATGCACCCACACCATGCCAGGCTCCGTGGAAGGCATGCCCTTAATAGTTTTCTTTACATTTCTCAAAGAAACTATCTCTTTAAAGAACATATTGTCTCACATTTTACATGAGGATAGTGAAGCTCGGAGAGTTGGGACTTATCTATTCATTCACCCTACAAATGAAGATACCAAGTACTGTGCCTCGCACTAAGTAAGGACTGACCCAAACAGACATGGGCCCTGGCTTCATGGAGCTTACAGTCTGGTGAGGAAGACACACATTAAAGAAGTGAAGCGAAAGTTGCTCAGTCATGTCCGACTCTTTGCAACCCCAGGGACTATACAGTCCATGGGATTCTCCAGGCCAGAATCCTGGAGTGGGTAGCCTTTACCTTCTCCAGCAGATCTTCCCAAGCCAGAAATTGAACCCAGGCCTCCCACATTGCAGGCAGATCTTTACCAGCTGAGCCACGAGGGAAGCCCACATTAAAGAAATGAGCCCACAAATAAATATATGATTATATGTCACTGTAAAGTATAGTTAGAAAAAGGCCAAGGGTAGCATGAGAGTGAATGATGTGGGGACCTAATGCAAACAGGCCTCTCAAAGAGAACTTCCATCTGCAGGAGCCCTCCGTGACCCAGCCAGTGAGCTGCAGAACCAGGATTCTAATGCACGGCCTTGTCCTTCCCAGTGGTTCCCCATCACTAAGCAAATGGGAACAGAGGGGCTGATCAATCTCCCCTTTGATATCTACAAGTCTTGGACATATTGTTGGCTGCTGTGGCCTAAGTTTCTCACTTCTACCTTCCCATCATCTATCCTATCTATCTCTCTTGGTGTATGGGGTTGGGATAAGTCAGACATGGAAAGCTAGTGATGGGACCACTTAAAAAAATGTTGACCAGTAGCAAGAAGCTTAGAGGCCCATTCCTGACTTTGCTGCTTACCAAGGATGAGACTGAGACACTTTGCTTTGCCCAGACTCTAACGGGTCATGCAGTGATCATGGTTACCTTTCAGTAAGCACCTACCACAGGTCAGAAGCTGAATAGCTGCTTTCGGTGAGCATTGTCTTCTGTGGTTGCCTGAATGGTCAACCCTGATTCTTAATTCCTCCCTGCACTCATGCTCTTGCCTTGGGGCAATTGTGGGCAGACTGTGCTTCCTGATGCTTGTCACCAAGCCCAGCCACGTGACTTACTTTAGACAATGGGATGTTAGTAGAAAAGATGCAAGCAAGGACTTGAAATGCGCCTGAGCAGTCTTTTTCTTGTGTGTCTGTTCTGGCTATGAGAAGAGATTCCCCTAGGCAGCTGTTGCCACCTCAGCCTGGGCCCGCAGTAGGATTCGTGGAGCAGACTGGAGTTATCCAGACACACAGCTTGAACCAGAGCTGCCCAGCCTAGCCCAGCTCCGGTCCCAGCCAACCCTTGGAAACATTAGAAATAAATATTTTGTTGTTGGATGTCACTGAGATGTACTGGTTGACTGTTACACAGCGATAGCTAGCTGACACAGTATTTAAACCTCACAACAACTCTATGAAGTTTTGTTTGCTATCATTTTCTAGATGGATAAACTAGAATTGAGGTTTATTCTTTGGCCTATGTCATAAATTAGCGTGTGGCAGAGTTGGGATTCAAAGCTAGGACTTTCTGGGGCTAAAGTCCTCCAAAAGGTTAGTATTGATGCTGCTTCAATAAAACCTTTGCATTGATACTGATTCTGTGATGATGTAAATTTGGACGTGATGTACTGGACAACTGGCCCCTAGAGCCTGGAGCTGCCCAGTTGCACAAGTTTATCCTACTTGTTTTATAGACTTATCAGTGATGCCATCCTAATTCATTTGTATAAAAATTTAAGTGCCTGTTTAATAGCATGTTTTGTGATCCTGGGCTGTCCCTGGTAAGCAGGAGACGCCGGTTCAATTACTGGGTTGGGAAGATCCACTGGAGAAGGGATAGTCTACCCACTCCAGTATTTTTGGGCTTTCTTGGTGGCTCAGCTGGTAAAGAATCCACCCACAATGCAGGAGACTTGGGTTCGATCCCTAGGTTAGGAAGATCCCCTGGAGAAGGGAACGGCTACCGACTCCAATATTCTAGCCTGGAGAATTCCAACGACTGTATAGTCCATGGGGTCTTAGAGTCAGACACGACTGAGCAACTTTCACTTCACTCTGTGGTATTACAGCAGGTTTTGTGGTATTAAAATTCACTAGAAAGCAGGACCAATTTTTAAAATAAAACTTACATGTCTTGGAAAGGGAGAAAGAGAAATGAAGGAGATGGATTGTATTTGACAAGATAAAAATCCCAGTGAGGGAAAGAAGGAAAAAGAGATGATTATTATTCATTTCAAGAGGCTGGAGTGGAGCTAACACTCCAACCAGGAGATCCGTGAGAAGACTCTTGTGGTTATCACCAGGCAAGTGACAGTGGTAACTTGAGTGAGGGAGAAAGGGTTAAGTGAGCTCCTGGAGAATGAAAACACATGATGTGGCAAGTGTCCTAAAGCCACGCTGTGAGGGAACTGGGCAAGTCAACCAACCTAAGATCAATGGCATCCTCCAAGTTCCTCCTCCCCATCCAAACTTAAGAGCTACAGAGCCCAACTCTCGGTCAGGGCTGGTTTCCAGTTAACCGGGCACCTCATCTCTTCTTCAGCCTGGGTCGGGGTCCCCAATTAGCTGGAGTCCCCAGCAGGATCCCACGTCCTCATAGCAGGAGGGCAGCTGTGTGACCTGGGCTGAGGTGTGTCCCCACTCCCCACTCCACCTAGGCCTGCTCCACCCTCACGGGAAGGGTAGATTGCAGACCTGGGTCAAGGCTGAAGAGATGCTGGAGAAGCTTCCAGTTTTCGTAGAGGCCAAGGTGGGGGTGGGGAACAATGTGGAGGAATCCAGGCTTGAACTGCTTTGGATCAGAGACTGATCTTCTGTCTGCAGGGCATGAAGTGAAAGCCAGGAGGGGGGTTGATTTATCTACCACAGGATAAACCAGACCTCTGCTCTTCATCCCATCAGATTCAACTCGTAAGGAAGGCCTGGGGACAGGGATCAGAAGCCCTTGGCCCTTGTCAGGCTGTCTCTGGTGGTAGCAGACATCTGCTCTTTGCTCCCTTAAAACTCAGCAGTGGAAACTTGGGCAAATAAAGGACAACCATGTGGGTCACTGAAAGATACCAGGACCTCAGCCTCGCTGCCTCCTGTATCCCCGGACTTGGTTCCAGAGGCCAGTTCTGCCAAGGGTGGAGAAGCCTTTCCCTGCTTAAGCATCTGGGTCATGGCTTTCCTAAATGTTAGTTTCTGAGCAGGCTGACTTCCTTAGGCAGTGACTAAGCTTCGAAGTCATAAAACCCGGTACTAAACCTGTCAATGAGGCTGTCAACCGGGCCAGGATGCAGACTGTAGGTGTCGTTTGCAGCCAGGCAAGGCCCCGTACTTCCAGTTCCTCCAAGTGCCCCAGGCAGTCCTTGTCTGACCTGCTCTGAAATCCACAGGCTCTCCAGGTCCTTTGTGATGGGCCAGGAGGTCCAGCTGGCATCTACCTCGGATGCAGAGCAGGACTGTGCCTGGGTAGAAAGATGGGCCAAGATGAGTGTGACTTAGATGACCTACAGAGTTATTCTCTGAAACCCTTTCTGAATCTGTGGGCAGAGAACCCTGGGATGTGATGGAGGGGGCTGTCTCCCAAGGGGTTTCCAACTCAGCTCATTGCAACACCATGCGCTTCCCGTTGATGGTTTTCACACACAGTGGTCGTGAAACCCACAGTCTGAAGAGACTGACCTCAGCTCAGTTCAGCCACATGACTTGGGCAGGAGGCATTTTGCTCTAAGCCTCAGTGTTTTTCAGCCATAAAGTGGGAACAATAGTATCTCCTGTCCTGCCTGCTCCACAGGCATTTGGAAAAGCTCAAAAGGAATAATATACTCAGAGGATTTGAATAAAGGCAGAGTGCCCCATAACAATGGAGAATAACAAGTCTTGAGTTCAACCCAGCAGACCTTTACCAAGTGCCTCCTCTGTGCCAGACGATATCTGGGCACCAGAGATCAGAGACGAGGGAGGATACAATTCCTGCCCCCATGGGCTCAGCACTCTGCTGTGTGCTTGGGAGAGACAAAAATGTCTCCTAATGATAGCTTCCCAGGTGGTGCTAGTGGTAAAGAACTCTCCTGCCAACGCAGGAGACTTAAGAGATGCAGGTTCAATCCCTGGCTCAGAAAGATTTCCTGGAGAAGGAAATGGCAACCCACTCCAGTATTCTTGCCTGGAGAAATCCATAGACAGAGGAGCCTGGCAGGCTACAGTCCATGCGGTCGCACAGTTGGACATGACTGAGCACACACACACAATTCATTTTAATAATAACAGCTCATTCACTGAGCACTTGCTATGGCCCAGGCTTGAGTTAAATACCTCACGTACATGTAATCCTTGGACAACTAGGCAAGGAAACATGGCTATTTTCATTTTACAGATGAGGAAACTGAAGTTCAGTGGAGTCCAGACATTTACCCAAGGTCACTCAGCTAAGCAGCGATTTCAAAAATCTCTCTTCCCAAATATGCATTCTTCTCTCCTGGACTCAGCCACTATGCACTTGTTTTAAATAGTTTTCTTTTGCAACCTTTAGCAACAGGACTAAAGAGCTTTGAGCTTTATTGTGTCCGTGTACACAGGGATGTGGGTATAGAATCCATATATCAATAGAGCAGCAGTGTGGAATGGATGCTTTTGAGCTGTAGTGTTGGAGAAGACTCTTTAGAGTCCCTTGGACTGCAAGAGATCAAACCAGTCCATCCTAAAGGAAATCAGTCCTGAATATTCATTGGAAGGACTGATGCTGAAGCTGAAACTCCAATACTTTGGCCACTTGATGTGAAGAACTGACTCCTTGGAAAAGACCCTGATGCTGGGAAAGATTGAAGGCAGGATGAGAAGGGGACGACAGAGGATGAGATGGTTGGATGGCATCACCAACTCGATGGACATGAGTTTCAGCAAGCTCTGGGAGTTGGTGATGGACAGGAAAACCTGGCATGCTGCAATCCAAATCTGAATCACAAAGAGTCAGACACAACTGAGTGACTGAACTGAACTGATGGAAGCATCTTGTCTGTCTTCCTATTTAGACTGAACCCATCTCCCAGCAAGTGACCAGCCTCTCTGTGCAGTGGGCCCACAAGTAGCAGTCACAGCATGCCCTGGCCCAAACTTCCGCTTATTTAGAAGCAAGCAGACTGTCCCAAGCCAGGCCTCCTTTTCCTGCAGCAGAACCTTGGGCAAGCTTTCTCACTGACCTAGTGTTCTCTGTGCCATGAGAGGAGAGTGACACCTGCTTTGAGGTGCTTTCATGGAGGTGACAGAGAAGACGCCGCTACAAACCGCGTGGATCCTGGAGAGCCTTCACCGCCGGCTCCTCCCCACTCCTTCCTGCCCCCGCCCCTCCATTTCCGGTCCCAGGCCCTCAAGGTAGACGCTGCCCTCAGCCTTCCGGGCAGGCCGGGCTCCGGCTCTGGAATCTTCTCCCACTTCTCAGAGGGTTCAGCCCAGCAGAGGTTGGCGGGTTTTTTTTCTTTTTGGGATGAGAGGATTGTGGTGACTGGCTCAGGCACCCGGGAAGGTGGGGAGCCTCTCCCACAGTACAGGCTGTCTTAGATGTGGCTCCAAACAGACATCTGTGCCAAACACCCATTTTCAATCAGCAAGCGTGGGGTGGGCTCCAGCTGGTCTGAAGGCTCAGAGAACAGAGAGAGAAACCTGCCCCCAGGGGCTCCCCAAGGCCAGACGAGACACAGGCTCACGTCCATGCTATAAAGGGCTGCAAGTGTTTCCATGATGTCTTCGTGAGCTCTGGGGGCCCAAAGGTGAGGCTGGGGATTCCTGCAGGGAGGAGAGAGATCAGGGCTGGCTTCCTGGATGGGCGCCCCCATCGTGAGAACTGAAGATGCATTCAGAGGGAGGCAGTGGAAGGAGAAGTGAAAGCAGTGGTGTGGAGTTTACAGGTTCAAGGAGCTCCCAGGCCGACCCTTCCGTAGTAGCAGCCTTTCCCTACCATGGCAGCCTACAATATCCATGGGCAGTACCTAGGCAGAGGACTGTGTGCAATCTCTCAGTCCTGGCCGACTCTGGGACTCCGTGAACTGTAGCCCACCAGGCTCCTCTGTCCATGGGACTCTCCAGGCAAGAATACTGGACTGAGCTACCAGTTCCTTCTCCAGGGGATCTTCCCAACCCAGGAATCGAACCCAAGTCTCCTAGGTCTCCCACCCTAGCAAGCGGATTCTTTACTCCTGCACCACCAAGATATCTGCCTGGTCTCCCTGGGGCTCCAGCCTTTAAACTTGCCTTTGCCAGCAGTCACAGGCTCACTCTGCTATTCAGCATGACTAGCTCCGAAGGGTAGAATTAGACCAGAGAATGAAGCTTTGTGGATATTTCACTTTAACCACATCTAGTTGAATTTGTTGTCATACAAATATAGGATTGTAAATACATTTATTTTTACTCTTTTAAAATAAAAGTGGGGATTGGTGGAGAGCAGAGGGATGAGGTAGGTGAATGGGAAAAAGAGACCTTTCCATGGCTTGTTTGCAGTGAGAGATTCTGGTTGACCCATCCCAGACAGGACCTGGGCAGAGTGAGGAAGACAATGGTGCCAAGCTCTTGCCTTCTTCTTCTTCCCTTCCTTCTCCCAAACACTGGGTTTGGTATCCAGAGGCTGAACCCACCTGTGCCCCTTCAAATTTTCTGTCCATTAAGCTCACTCTGTCCATTAAGCTTATTCAGAAACAGCACTTAGAGTCTCACACCAAAGCTGATCTGAACCCAGAGCTGGGGTGAAGCCCCAAATGGCCACCATTTGATTATTTTTCCATGTAGCTCATGGTCTTGCTTTGACACTGTTTTTACCAATACATATAAAGAGATTTAATGTGTGATACTTAGATATACCCCCAAAAGTTTAAAATTTAATATAAGTACCACCTGTATGCTCACCACCCAGGTTAAGAAACAAACTTTTTACCGATAGAATTGAAACTGATCACACTCTCTCCTCCCTCTCCTCAAAAGAATCTGAATTTGGGGTCCATCCTATATATCTATTGGAATTACATTTGGCTACAAATCAGAGAAACCCCAAAACAGCTGTTTAAGTAGGATAGCAGTTTATTCACCTTTATAAAAAGAGAACTGGAGAAAAACAGTTCAGGGCTGCTGTGAGAGCTACATGATCAAGGACCAGCTGTGCTGTGTGCCAACAACCACAGCACAATTTCCGCCTCCTGGACTATGATAGCTGCAAAGATCCAGCCATTTCGTCTGCTTTTAAGCCAACAAGAAGGAGAAGGGAAGGAAAGAAGGTGACTTCTTAAAACTGCTTACTATGATTATCACATATCCCATTGCCCAGAACTTGGTCACAAAGCAACACTCAGTTGCAAGAGAAGGTGGAAGATGTACAGTAGTTTCATTCCAGCTAGCCCTGTGCCCAGTTAAAAATCAGGAGTCTCCTTCTAAGGAGGAAGCAAAGAGTGAGATTGTGAGACACTCAGTGGTCTCTGCCACATCACAGTCTTAACCAGAATGCCATTTTAGCACCTTGAAATGTTGAAGATGCCTGGTTTTGGTTTTTTGGGTTTTTTTTTTTTGTAAAGAAAATGCAAATATGAATAATAAAGCACAATGAATTTTCACAAATGGATCAAGATATAGAATGTTACCAAAAGCTCAGAAAGCCTCCGTTAAAAAAGAACTCAATTAGAAAATAAAATGCCAGGTTAGGAGCTAGCTCTTCCTGTGTTGGCTCACGAGAATTTCCCTTGCATTACTCCTTGGTCTTACAGTGGAGTATTCCTACTTTCTCTTCTGAAGTCTGCCTCCTGATGAACAAGCTGAAGTTGCACTTCCCTTAAGAGAAATCCTGACCCACAAGGGCTGTGTCCATGGATTTGGTTCTAAGCTATATTAGCTACAGAGAACTTTTATTGTGCAACTATGATGTGTCAGTGGATGTACTGAATGAAGACGCCGCTTTTTAATTTATTGATTTATGTTTGGCCGCTCTGGGTCTTCATTGCTGCACGTGGGTTTCCTCTAGTTCTGGTAAGCGGGTGTTACTTTCTGGTCGTGGTACATGGGCTTCTCTTTGAGCTGGCTTCTCTTTTGTGGGGCATGGGCCCCAAGGGTGTGCGGGCAACTTTAGTAGTTGGGGCATGTGAGCTGGTTTTTGGCACGCAGGCTTAGTTGCTCTGAAGTACGTGGAATCTTCCTGGACTGGGGATCAAACCCTTGTCCTCTGTACTGGCAGGCAGAGTCTTAACCACTGGACCACCAAGGAAACCCAAGATGCTGCGGTTAATGTCGTCCACACTCCTGGATTTCCCACTGCCCAGGGTATGTGATGTCACCTGGGATGATATTGTGGTGATTAAAAGAGAAAAAAGTGGCCCAAGTGGTCTGTAAATATGAAACAACTTAAAGACATTGCCACGGGCTTGCTGTTGGTCCTTTTCCAACGGGATCTGAGTTGTGAGCCCTCTGCCTCGTGGACCGCAGCCTGCCCCTAGGTTTCTGGAACTCTCAGGCTGCCTACGTGCTCACTTCCATGCTGCCTTCTTCCCTCCCTCCCTTTCATACTGTGCCAGCCCATATAGACTTAGCTCTTTTAATCTTGCTTCATCAATCATTTCTCTAAGTCAAGTCCCTGAAAATGTTTCCCCTGAACTCCCTCCAAACCATATCTAAACACTTACCTTCTGGTAAATGCATCATAGCCAATTCAGTCTGCCACCGCGCTTGTCCTTAGAGAAAGAGGATGTGGAAACTGCAGAGGAGGAGAAAAGGCAGGCACTGGCTCTCTTTGGACTGCTGTGTCTCTCTTTTGTAAAGATGCTGAAACAGCATTGAAAAGCCCTGCATGTAATCTACATTTTGGTCTTTACCATAGCAGTATAATCTGGTGGTTAAGGGTTTGGACTCTAGCTTGAGTGCCTGGGTTAATATCCTGGCTTCAACACTTGTTTGCTATGGCCAAGTCACTTAACTTCTTGGAGCTCTGACTTCCTCAGCTATAAAATGGGAATGATGAGTGTTTACCTCACTAGGCAGTTATGAGAATTAAATGAGATAATGCATGCATGGTATTTAATAAGTGCTCTGGGGCTGTTAGCTGTTGATTTATCCTGTGGCCCACCCAATATCCAGTCTTTCCTTGTCATTATTAGCAGAACGCCAATTTTATGCTGGGTGCCAATACACCTTGGTTTAAAAAAATGATGATACTAATGTTTCCTGGCTTCCTTTGCACCCAGTAGTCATGTGACACTGTTCTTGCCAAGGTGACATCAACTGGAATCTCCAGTAATGCACCCAGGGAAACTTTTTAAAAGGAGCAGACTGAATTGGCAAGTGCTTGTTTGTCCTTCTTCCCTTTCACCTTTTTCTTGTTTAGAACGTGAGTGTGATGTCTGGAGCTTCAGCAGCCATTTTCTAACCATGAGCCAACTTTGAGGTTGGAAGCCATATGCTTAAAATAAAGGAATAGAAAAATAAAAGGAGTCTGGAACTCTTCTCCCAGATGATGCTGTGGAGCTACCATACTAGTCGTGGAGTGCCTGCCTTCAGACTTCTCATTACTGAATGAATGAACAACCACCTCAATCTGCTTAAACTTTTATTTATCAGGTTCCTATGGTGGCTCAGAAGGTAAAGAATCTGCCTGCAATGCAAGAGACCTGGGTTCGATCCCTGGGTTGGGAAGATGCCCTGGAGAAGGGAGTGTCTACCCACTCCAGTATTCTTGCCTGGAGAAATTCACGGACAGAGGAGCCTAGCAGATGACAGTCCATGAGGTCGCAAAGTGTCAGACATGACTGACTGACATTTTATTACTAGCAATAATAGCAATTATTACTAGCAATAACCATGCACAACTCCTAGATACCATAAGCATTAGGCTTCTTCTGATGAGGAACAACTCCAATTAGAGCTGGGCAGGAGAGCATAAAGTGGTTTCCACATTGCATGCCCCAGAAGCTGGGCAGTTCCATGGATCCCGCTTCTCAGACTGGAGATTGGGAGTGGGGGCATAGGGGACCCTATTGCCTCTTCCTACCCCATCTTTTTTTCCAACTTTCATTTCAATGTGCTGGAGGGGAAGAGGAGACCCACTTAGCTTTCATTTAAAGAACAGATTTCAGGGGAAAAAAAGTAAAAGGTTTAGAAACCAATGTACTTTTCCAACACCCTCATTTTACACATGAGTGATCTGAGGCCCCAAAAGGGAGGTCACTTGCCCAGTCGAGCTCAGCCAGGCAGAGCCAAGAGGAGAACCTGGGTTTTCTGCTCTTTCCGGGTGCCCTGCCAAGTGCTGGATGCTGCCACAAAAAAAAAAAAAAAAAGCAGATCTAAAGAGTTTACAGTCTCTGACGAAGCCCCAACCCTCTGAGCCCTGATCAGCTGCCGGCTTGGGAGAATGGACAGACCTCTCCAGTTAGAACTAATGAGGGCTGGGAAAGCCCTTTCAAGGATCTAGGCAGCCAGTGTGCCCTCCTGCTGAGAAAAATTTGGACCTGTTTCCTCTTCTAAGTAATTCATTAATTGTTTGTTTATTTTTTTTTTTAAACACACACACTAGATGCAAAGGAGGTAAATGGATGGTGTGAAATCCTCAGTACATGGAGTTCTTTGTCCCTGTTCCTGTAGTTCTCCTTTTCAAAATGCTGGCTTAATCAGTTCAAGATCAATGGCTGCTAAGTTGCAGCTGTAAACAGCGCCTCTTTCAAGGTCAATTAGAGAGCAGCCCAGTGTTCTACAGCAGGAGGTTGACTGCGGGAGGAGCAGCCTGGAGGGCCTGGGAGCACGGAGACTGCTATACCTGGCTGGAGGCCCTGTCCTTGCAGGGTTTCCCTATTCAGGCACACTTGATCTACTCAGTAGAAAATAAATGACCACTTCGGTGGAACTGGTGGCTCAGTGGTCAAGAATCCGCATGCCAAGCAGGAGACACGGTTTCGATTCCTGAGTTGGGAAGATCCCCTGGAGAAGGAAATGGCAACCCACTCCAGTACTCTTGCCTGGGAAATTCCATGGACAGAGGAGCCTGGTGGGCTACAGTCCATGGGGTCACAACAGAGTCAGACACGACTTAGCAACTGAATGACAACACTGGGTGGTATAGTAACAATTCAGAATATCTCATTCTAGGACTTGAACTAGAAACTCTTTTCCTTCTCCCTCCAGGCCATCCAACCGTCCATCTACCTAGCCAGTACGTATCGAGCACCTACTCACGGTCTACCACTGGTCCTGAAGAAGACAGGCAAGGTCCTCATTTGCAGCTTGTCTGGGGGGCTAGGGGGAGAGACTGAAAACCAGCACGTTAACAAGCAAACAAACAGCAGCGCCTGTGGAAGCCGCCCAGAGGAGGCCACAGGGTACCTCCTCCAGGGCAGCCAGGACAATGCAGCTCTCCCCCCTCTCCCCCAGAACCTGCAGTTCAGGCAACCCAAGTTTGATCCCTGGGTCAGGAAGGTTCCCTGGAGAAGGGAATGGCAACCCACTCTAGTATTCCTGTCTGGAGAATCCTATGGACAGAGGAGCTGGGTGGGCTACAGTCCATGAGGTCACAAGAGTCGAACATGACTTAGCAAATAAACCACCACCATAACTGTCCTATAACTACACATCATGCAGTCTTATCTGATAAGTAACCTTATCAGATGCTTGCTTATTATCAAGCGCTCAGTGTTAAGTGCTTAACACTGGATTCTCCCGCTTATTGATTTTTGGAACCAGGCTTTCTTCCCTCCTGGTGACCCCAGACAACCAGCAGTAGAGAGGGACCCCCCAGCTTGCAGGGAGGCCTGGAATCAGGGTGACCTCCGCAGTACTTCCCTTTGTGAGCAATGAGCAAGGCCCCAGGGCTGCTTAAGGACACCTTTTTATAAACTACAGTTTTCAGAACAGCTGTGTGAGCCAAAATCAGCATTTGTAATCTTTCATAATTAGGAAAATAAAATAACAGTATAAAAATAAATAAAATAAATTCATTAGGCAACTATTTGAAAAGGCAGTGGAGGTGAACCAGAATATAGACACTACACTCAGAATCAGAGTTCAGTTCAGTTCAGTCGCTCAGTCGTATCCAACTCTTTGCCACCCCATGAACCACAGCACGCCAGGCCTCCCTGTCCATCACCAACTCCCGGAGTCCACCCAAACCCATGTCCATTGAGTAGATGATGCCATCCAACCATCTCATCCTCTGTTGTCCCCTTCTCCTCCTGCCCTCAATCTTTCCCAGCATCAGGGGCTTTACCAATGAGTCAGCTCTTCTCATCAGGTGGCCAAAGTATTGGAGTTTCAGCTTCAGCATCAGTCCTTCCAATGAACACCCAGGACTGATTCCCTTTAGGATGGACTGGTTTGATCTCCTGGCAGTCCAAGGGACTCTCAAGAGTCTTCTCCAACACCACAGTTCAAAAGCATCAATTCTTCAGTGCTCAACTTTCTTCACAGTCCAGCTGTCACATCCATACATGACCACTGGAAAAACCATAGCCTTGACTAGACGAACCTTTGTTGGCAAAGTAATGTCTCTGCTTTGGAATATGCTATCTAGTTTGGTCATAACTTCCCTTCCAAGGAGTAAGCATCTTTTAATTTCATGGCTGCAATCACCATCTGCAGTGATTTTGGAGCCCAGAAAAGTATAGTTAGCCACTGTTTCCACTGTTTCCCCATCTATTTGCCATGAAGTGATGGGACCAGATGCCATGATCTTCATTTTCTGAATGTTGAGCTTTAAGCCAACGTTTTCACTCTCCTCTTTCACTTTCATCAAGAGGCTCTTTAGTTCTTCTTCACTTTCTGCCATAAGGGTGGTGTCATCTGCATATCTGAGGTTATTGATATTTCTCCCGGCAGTCTTGATTCCGGCCTGTGCTTCCTCCAGCCCAGCGTTTCTCATGATGTACTCTGCATAGAAGTTAAATAAGCAGGGTGACAATATACAGCCTTGACGTACTCCTTTTCCTTTTTGGAACCAGTCTGTTGTTCCATGTCCAGTTCTAACTGTTGCTTCCTGACCTGCATACAGGTTTCTCAAGAGGCAGGTCAGGTGGTCTGGTATTCCCATCTCTTTCAGAATTTTCCATAGTTTATTGTGATCCACACAGTCAAAGGCTTTGGCATAGTCAATAAAGCAGAAATAGATGTTTTTTCTGGAACTCTCTTGCTTTTTTAATGATCCAGCGGATGTTGGCAATTTGATCTCTGGTTTCTCTTCCTTTTTTAAAACCAGCTTGAACATCTGGAAGTTCACGGTTCACGTATTCCTGAAGCCTGGCTTGGAGAATTTTAAGCATTACTTTACTAGCGTGTGAGATGAGTGCAACTGTGCGGTAGTTTGAGCATTCTTTGGCATTGCCTTTCTTTGGGATTGGAATAAAAACTGACCTTTTCCAGTCCTGTGGCCACTGCTGAGTTTTCCAAATTTGCTGGCATATTGAGTGCAGCACTTTCACAGTGTCATCTTTCAGGATTTGAAATAGCAGCAGCAGCAGCAGCAGCAGCTGGAATTCCAGCACCTCCACTAGCTTTGTTCGTAGTGATGCTTTCTAAGGCCCACTTGACTTCACAATCCAGGATGTCTGGCTCTAGGTGAGTGATCACACCATCATGATTATCTGGGTTGTGAAGATTTTTTTTGTACAGTTCTTCTGTGTATTCTTGCCACCTCTTCTTAATATCTTCTGCTCCTGTTAGGTCCCTACCATTTCTGTCCTTTATTGAGCCCATCTTTGCATGAAATGTTCCCTTGGTATCTCTAATTTTCTTGAAGAGATCTCTAGTCTTTCCCATTCTATTGTTTTCCTCTATTTCTTTGCACTGATCGCTGAGGAAGGCTTTCTTATCTCTCCTTGCGATTCTTCTCCTCCACCACCCCTGCCTCTTTCAGCAAGCCCTTAATTTACTAAAGCTCACTTTCCTAACCTATAAATCGGCGATAACACTATCTTACTCATGGAATTGTTATGAGGATTTTTTTTTTAAGTGATGCTGAGCACATTTCTGGCATGGAGTAGGGGCTCCATGGATGGTGGCTGAATCTGCCTTGAGCCAGGGCATTTCACTAAGAGTTCAGGAGGGTGGATTGAGGCACGGGCACTGAGGGTCTTCCCTAGACAGGGAGCCTTGGAGATGAGAACACGGGCTGGGAACAATGTTGAAGTGCAAAGATAAGTGGGCCTGGGCCACTACCTAGGCAGGAGGGGGGACAGCCATTCAATGGGGCAAGAAACTGGGAGAAGCTTGGGAGACTTGCTGAGAGTGGTGCCATTGACAAGACTGGGGACCCCAGAGATGCTCAGTTTGGGGGTGCCAGTGGACCACTGGGTAGGCCTCAGGAGACATCTGGATAACTGGGAGTTAGCCACATGGTGGTAGTCATGGCAAAAGTGGCTGGCAGGCTCCTGAAGGAGACATCTGCTGTTTCTCACTGTCCAGCACATGCACACACACCTCTTCTAAGAGCTGCTCCCCCTTCATGCCCATTAGGGGCATCTGGCAGGACCGCTGAGCCCTGCCCCACAATATACAAGGGTACACAACAATCCTAGCACACAACTCACTTGGCCACATTACTGCTCCAGTGATGAGGATATGACCCAACACAGGGTGCTCAGAGCCCTGCCTCGGGACTTTTAAGTTGCAGTTGGAGGAGAAGGGCTTGGTTTTTTAGTCCCCGAGTGGGAAGAAATTGAGGGCTGCCAGGTGCCAGCCTCTGTGGTGTGTGAAAAAGCTAATTTTAAGGAGAGAATAAGCCAAGCAGAGTTGAAAAATAAAGAATTCTGACAGCAGCATGCTGTCACCCAAATCCATAGTTCACCCAAATCCACAAAGCTGCTGTGCTTCCTTGAGTTCTTTGAGCTACTCCAGGCATGCAAGTCTCTAAATTCCCTCTTTGTCCAACTTGGCTTACATTGGGTTTCTGTCACTTGCAACCCAGAGTTTCTTGGCAACCTCTCTTCTCAAAGGCAGAAAGATTACATAGCTGTGGCTTTTAACATTTTACTATTCATGGACCCATTTGAGAAGCAGATGAAAGCTACGGATGCATGCACAAAATGTTATCCACAATCTAAGGTCCCAGCCTGGGGTGTTAGAACCTCTGGGATACAGAAAACAGCAGAGAACCTAGGCTGACCATTGGGGGGCAGTTCCTTTCAGAAGACCAGGGGAAAGACTAAGGCCAGAGGAGAGGCAAGGGCGTAGAGATGGAAGGAGAACCAGGAAGGGGCATCATGGTGGAAGCCAAGGATGGAGTGCTCCAAAAGGGAGGTTGCCACCAGTGACTGACTGAGGCCGTGAAAGGCCATGAAATTTGGAAGCAACTGAGTGGATGCTACAGGGAGCTCAGCAAGTGAAGCATGGGAAAGGTTCATGGAAGCCAGGTTGGGAGATATGTAAGAATGAATGACACTTGGAAACACTATGACATGAAAGTCACTCAGTCGTGTCTGACTCTTTGCAACCCCATGGACTGTAGCCCGCCAGGCGCCTCTGTCCATGGAATTCTCCAGGCAAGATACTGGAGTGGGTTATCATTCACTTCTCCAGGGGATCTTCTAAACCAAGGAGTTGAACCGGGGTCTCCTGCATGGCAGATGGATTCTTTACCACCTGAGCTACCAGGGAATTTGGTGAAATAAGCCAGATACAAATGGCCATGTATTCTATGATTACATTTATATGGACTGTCCAGGCTGGAATAGGTGGATCCAGAGACAGAAGTTTAGTGGTTGCAGGAGACTGAGGAAGGGAGGAATTGGGAGTGACTGCTGATGGGTATAGGGTTTCTTTTTAGGCTAATGATAATGTTCTAGAATTAGATATTGCTGATGGCTTCACACTATAGTGAACACACTAAAACCACTATATTGTACACTTCAAAAGAGTGACTATTATGGTATGTGAATCATATCTGAGTTTTTTTAAAAAGGAGTAGGTGAAAAAGGATGGGAAACAGCAAGAGTAGACCCTCCTCCAAGGAGCTTAGCATGGAATCCAGGAGAGCTGGGTAGCACATACACACAGGTAGCAGGACCAAAGAAATGGTTTCTCAGGATGAGAAATCCTGACTTCAGCGAGAAGGTAAGTATGGAAGGCAAAATATGACATGTGCATGCTTGGTCGCTAAGTCATGTCCTACTCTTTGCAACCCCATGGACTGTAGCCCACCAGGCTCTTCTGTCCATGGGATTTCCCCGGCAAGAATGCTGGCATGGGTTGCCACTCCTTTCTCCAGGGGGGGGATCATCCCTACTCAGGGATCAAACCTGCGTCTCCTGCATCTCCTGCATTAGCAGGCAGATTCTTTACCACTGAGCCACCCGTTAAGCCCTTGCAAAATATGACACACACACACACACACACACACACACACACACACACCCCCACCAAATGTTCCTGACTTAATCCCTGGAACCTGGAAATATGTTACCTATCATGACAAAGGGGAATTAAGGCTTCAAGTGGAATTAAAGTTGGTAATCTGCTAACCTGAAAATTGAAAGATTATCCTGGATCATATGGATGGGACCAAAGTGATCACAAGGGTCCTTAAATGTAGAAGGAGGCAGAAAGAACAGTGAGTGATTCAATGGAAGAAAGACATAACCGACTACTGCTGGCTTTGCAGGTGGAGGAAGAGGGGCCATGAGTCAAGGAACATGAGCAACTTCTAGAAGCCAGAAAAGATAAAGGAAATGGATTCTCCCCCAGACCCTCCAGAATGAAGAGCAGCCTGGCTGACACCTTGATTTTGGCCCAGTGAGACCTGTATAAGACATCCAACCTGCAGAACTCTAAGATACATTCACATTGTTTAAGTTTTGGGTACTTTGTTGTTAATTAGCCACAGAAAACTAATACTGTAAGATATTCCAGTAACAGAGGTGATTAAAGTCAAGTCGAGTGGATGTGAGATGGCGGTGATATAGGAAAAATAGGCTGAGAATCACGTGACATGTGAAACCCCAAGCTGCCACTAAACTGACAGAGAGAGAGAGAAATCAACCCTGGCCAACCTAAGAGAAAATACCAAATCCTTACTGAAAGTATTGTGCTAAGTCTCTCAGTCGTATCTGACTCTTTGCAGCCTTGTGGATTGTAGGTGCCAGGCTCCTTTGCCCATGGAATTCCTCCAGGCAAGAATACTGGAGTGGGTTGCCATTTTTCTCCTCCAGGGGATCTTCCTGACCCAGGGATGAAAGCCTACCACTAGCACCACCTGGGAAGCCATTGCTTAGAAAATTAAGAAGCAGAAAAAGAGGCAAGACCAAGTTAACAGTCACGGTCATGCCACAAGAAAAGCTTGATTGAGACATCACTCTTGGCACCAGGGGACACTCCCGGTCACAGTCATTACACCAGCAATTCAGCGGCTACCAGTCGGAACAGCCTCTGCCTCTTTGGGTCACTCGAGATTCAGGTTCCAGCGGGGAGAGCCAGTGGCCAGCACAGTTAAGTGCTGCCCCCTAGTGGACAAGAACGAAAAGACGCCTCTGCTGGACTTGGCATTTCTCAGGGAACTGGAGGCTCCGCCTCCCACCTTAACCCATCCTGTGGGAGAATGTCTCCTAGTACCAAGCAGTTTCACACGCTGCTGCTGCTGCTAAGTCATTTCAATCGTGTCCGACTCTGTGCGACCCCATAGACGGCAGCCCACCAGGCTCCTCTGTCCCTGGGATTCTCTAGGCAAGAATACTGGAGTGGGTTGCCATTTCCTTCTCCACCAGTTCTGTGCTACTGCTGCTGCTGCTGCTGCTAAGTCGCTTTAGTAGTGTCCGACTCTGTGCGATCCCATAGACGGCCTCCTACCAGGAGCCTCTGTCTCTGGGATTCTCCAGGCAAGAACACTGGAGTGGGTTGCCATTTCCTTCTCCAATGCATGAAAGTGAAAAGCTAGATCCCCTTGAAAAGGTCTAAGGTCCCTTGACTTCAGATAATTACCATGGATGGGTGAATTCCTTGGCAGTCCGAGGTTAGGACTTGGCACTTTCCCTTGGCGTGCGTTCAATCCCTGGTCTGGGAACCAAGCAGTGCGGGGCAGTAGATATAAACATAGATCGATATAAATGGATTGTTCCTGCTGGAAAAGACTTTTGAGATCTATGATGCAGCACTCCTGTTTGGGAAGCTCAGAGGGACTGGTCCCCAGCGGAGTTGGAACTAGAGCACAGCCTCCCAGCTCCCTCTCCAGTGGTTCTCCGCCCCCACCGCACTATCCTTCACCCTGCAACTAGCCTGCTCCAGGGCAGCTCCAGAGCGGAGGCGGGTGTTGCCATGGCAACCGAAAATCACAGCTTTTCCAAGACTGGATGAATTTCTTGAACTGTCATACTTTTCTAAGGAGAGCTGAGTAGTATTTCTATGTGATTTACTCCTTCTACCTTTGTAAACATAACTTTCAAGTGATTACATTAACAGTTCAGCAAAACATCCCTTTGCCTGGTTCTGTATATTCTTTCTGAGAATCTGCTTGCCCCAGGGACAGACAGGTAACAGAGCACTACAGCAAGGGCCTCTGGGCAGCAGGGGCCCACAGTGCCTGGGGTGAGAAGACGAAGAGAAAGCAGGAGGGGACCTGGGCAGGCAGGGAGGCAGCTGGGACTTCTAGTGAATTCATTATTTTTCAGCAAGCTGGCCAGGCAGCATTGCATCTTGGCTGGACAGGGCAATTAAACAGCTTCCCGAGCTCCTAACGACTCGCTTTCTTGAGATTTAAGCTGCCCTCGGAGTTTCCCAAGGGAATTTATTCTCAAAAGTGGCCTCCCCTGGATGCACCTGGTCCATTGCCACTGGGTTTGGCCAATTGGTTGAAAACCGGGAATTCCCGGTTCAAAGCCACAGCCTGTAATCTGCAAGGGGTGATCAGTTGCACAGTTCAGCCCTAACTCCAGCACTCATAAGCATGCCTGCCAAAGACTCTTTCCCTTGTGGGGGCAGCTCAGGGGTCTGATTTCTCATAAACCTCTTCTAAGATGCCCATAGAGGGTCTACCATACTTTGTACCTAGTTCACCAGGAGTTGGACACAGCCCCAAAGGCAGGATTTATGATTGACTAGGAGCCAAAGCTCTGTCCTAGAGCAGCAGCTAAACCAACCAGACTCTCTCCTGGGGCACTGAGAGCTGCATAAAATTGTTACTAAATATGAGCATGAGCAGAGGAACGATTTGCTGAGAGGAGGGGATGATGTTGGAGGGAGAGGAGTCTTCCTGAGGCATGGCTGCTTGAGGAGGTGGAGCATTTCAGTTTCCGTTGTAATCTGGAACAACCTGAGTGCATCTCTGATCCTGTGACCCAAAAGATCCTCTTTCACACAGTCACACACACACACACAGAGCCAGGTGGACAGAGGTCCACTTCCATCTGACTGACTCAAGCCAGAAGGACTCCGCCTTTGCCTCACACTGAGAAGACATATGTGTGTCTAGTTGCTCAGTTGTGTCCAACTTTTTGGGACCCCAGGACTGTAGCCCACAAGGCTCCTCTGTCCATGGGGATTCTGCAGGCAAGAATACTGGAGTGGGTAGCCATTCCCTTCTTCAGGGGATCTTCCCAACCCAGGGATTGAACTCGGGTCTCTGGCATTGCAGGCAGATTCTTTACCATCTGAGCCATCAGGGAAGCCCCAAGAAGACATATGGTATCTAGAAAAATTCAAGAACTGTCCTCAGTTCCTCACTTTAGTTTTACCACGAAACATGGGCAGGGTCAAAATAGCCCCCTTTTAAATAGAGTGGTCTTGTACATGTTTGGTTTCACCAAATTATGATTTGTTTGTTCATGGGTCCATCTCTCCCAAGAGACTATGAGCTTACAGATTGAAACTGGGTCTTACTCATCTCCGGAAGCCTAGTGTCAATGTCCCAGTTACGTACTGCTACATAACTATCCCAAAACTTACTCACTTAAAATAACACTCTTTTCACATCATGATTTTGTGAGTCAGGAATTTATACAGGAGTCATCTTGGTGATTCTTCTGTTATACACAGTCTCAACTGGGGTGACTCAGTGACATTCAACTGGCCACTGGCTGGGCTGGAGAGTCCAAGACAGCTTCCCATATCACTGGTGCTGCAGTGGGATGGCTGGAAGGTTGGGCTCAGCTAGGACCCTCTCTCTCGTCCCAGAAGTGTAATCAAAAGCAAACATTTCAAGAAGACAAAGGCTGAAAGAGGCTCTGAAGACCTATCTTTAGAAGTCCCCGAATATCATTTCAGCTATATCTTATTAGTCAAGCACATCAGTAAGAACAATCCAGATTCTAGAAGGAAATTCGATTCTACTTATGTTGAGGGACAGCATTCATGAACTGGAAGGGAAGACATTGGTGGTCATCCTCCTTATAGATAATCTACCACAGCCTAGTACAGTAATTGCCAATAAATAATGAATTAATATGAAAACAGATTAACCCTACTTAGTTTCACACAGATGATGGAGTGGTTCAATGAATACAAGGCACATGAAAATGCTTTCCAAACCATCAAGTGCTACAAAGAAATCAAGGTTTGTCTTGGGCAAAAACTATGAAACTCACTCTATTTACAAATGAGTGTTTGCAGGGTTCTCTCTGGGCTCTCCCTTCCCACGCAGATTCATGACAGACATCACTAATCAATCACGGCTCTTGTCCACTGATGCCGTACACAGTCTCAGAATCCTTCTCAACTCAACACTCCAGTCACCCAGTACAAATTGGTCAAAGTTATCATGGGAGTTGAAACCGATTTATTATCAATTTTCTTGCCTAAATTTCTACTGCTAACCCACCCCCAAAGAGTCCAGGCCCTTAGTTTCTTAAAACATACACACAGACTTCTTCTTTTTTTTAAATAGAAAAACGTAAAGTTTAAGTCCTGAAGAAGATGAAATAGCAGACACCATCACCTTCCAAAATTGGTTTTATAATGGAAATAGAAACTGATTAATGGCAGTGAGCTCTGCCACTGTGAATTATTTTAAAAGAAATAACTGCATGCAAGAATAGTCATAAGACATGTCAAAAAGGAGAGAATCTGTCTACCTTGACAAATTTTCCCCCATGGAAACTGCATTTCAAGGTGAGGCAAGGCAAAACTTGTGCATCTGGATGAATGCAAGTTGAGCTGCCTGACCACCATCTGCCTCCACGCTCATCACCCACCCACTGATTCCCCTCACACCCACCCTACTGGCAGTTCAGCCTTTTGGAAAATACATTTTGATGACTCAGCTAAAGTCCTTGAGGAAAGATTAGAAAAATCCACAAAATAGCCTCTGGTTCTAACATGGCTTTCTGCCGAGTGATTGTTGATCCTGCAAGGCCAGCAGCAGGTCATGCCTCGCATGGGGTGAGTGGTCCTGAAAACTGCTTCTCTTCCCTCCCCAGGCTCCAGTCCTGCCCTGTTCTCAAGCAAGAAAACAAAAGGCTGAAAGTCACTGATAGAATCTGAGGAGGCCAACTAGACAGCTGTAGGTCACAGGATTTGGAATAAGGAGACAGGTTCAGGTCTCTGGGAGGTTGGGCTTCCAATGGTTCAGCAGGTAAAGAATCCACCTGCTACAATGGGGACATGGGTTCCATCCCTGGTTCAGGAAGATCCTCTTGAGAAGGGAATGGCAACCCACTCCAGTATTCTTACCAGGAATATCCCATGGACAGAAGCGCCTGGCAGGCTATGGACCATGGGGTCACAAAGAGTCGGACACGACTGAAGCGACTGAGCACAGCACAGCACAGCTCACTTGTTAATCGCAGGTCAGTTTACATCCCTGAGCCCATCTGCTCATCTGTGCAATGGGAGCTATACTAAGACTGGCCTCGAGGGAGCTGGACAGTTCAAAGGCAATGACAGATGGGACCTGGGAGCCCTTTCTACACAACTGGGCCAGGAGCCACCAGCAGGATATGGGACCACAATTCGGACAGTCAGCTTTCCACGTCAGCATCCCAGCTTTCCCAAATGTGGAAAATCCAGGTCTGTAAAGCTGCCCTCCCCTACGGAGAAGGAATCAGGCCATAGTGACTGGGATGATGCTTCATGGAGCTACGTTCCATGTCATCTGCTTAGAAACAACCCAAGTGGAAGAGTCCTACTGGAACCCTGCTGGAACCAAACCTCGAGCTTCTTCATGAAGTGTTCCCAAGGAGTCCTCTAAAGTGGGCATGAGGTGTTATTGTTCTCGTGTTACAGATGAGGCAACAAGGCACAGAGAGGTTAAGGAGCTTACCCAAGGTTCCCCAGATGACAGACTTGGGATTCAAATCTACAGAATCCAGCTCCAGTGGCTTTAACCTCTAGGCTACACTACCTCCCCCAGAAGATGAGGGTGGCTGGAAAGAAGCTGGGACCAAGCAGCTCACTCAGAAAGGATCTCTTTCCCTCCACTTCTTATACTTTGGGAGCAGTCTTTTTATTCTTATACTGCAGGGAAAATAAATGAGCCAGAGTCACAGCAAAAAACACAGTTGACATCAAGCATCCTGTAGAGTTAAAAAAAAAGCAGAAGGGATGATGTCATTTACCTAAATGTTTTAAAACATATGGAAAACATATTTTATCTAGAGATTCAGGCATACACAGCAGCACTGAGACATTCCTTAGAAGGATAAACATCATCTGTAAGATTTACCTTGGGGGCAGGTGCATAGAGGGTAGGGTACCCAAAAGGCTTCAAATATATCTATAATTCTGCAAATCAGTTTCAGAACATGAGCATTCAGTAAATCCCTATGCCTTTCTAAATGTTTGAAATATTTCCTAATTTAAAAAATAACTTTCTACCTTAGAATACTAACATCTCAATATTGACATCTTATTCATTTGTTGCCCCTTAGGTTATATATCTGGAGAAGGCGATAGCACCCCACTCCAGTACTCTTGCCTAGAAAATCCCCTGGATGGAGGAGCCTGGTAGGCTGCAGTCCATGGGGTCGCTGAGGGTCGGACACGACTGAGCGACTTCACTTTCACTTTTCATTTTCATGCATTGGAGAGAGAAATGGCAACCCACTCCAGTGTTCTTGCCTGTAGAATCCCAGGGTCGAGGGAGCCTGGTGGGCTGCCGTCTTTGGGGTCGCACAGAGTTGGACACAACTGAAGCGATGCAGCAGCAGCAGCACCAGGTTATATATCAGCTCCCATTTCTTTGTCAGCTGATGATCAGATTGCCTTGAGCATCTGCTAATAATAACATTAATAACAACAGTAACTAACGCTTATTGAGAGCTTGCTGCTGCTGCTGCTGCTAAGTCGCTTATGTGCTTCTCTGGTGGCTCAAATAGAAAAGAATCTGTCTGCAGTGCAGGAGACCCAAGTTCAATCCCTGGAAGTTCTCCTGGAGAACTTCTGGAGTCAGGAAGTTCTCCTGGAGAATGGAATAGCTACCTCACTCCAGTATTCTTGCCTGGAGAATCCCATAGACAGAGGATCCAGGTGGACTACAGTCCATGGGGTTGGCAAGATTCAAACACAGCTGAGCAACTAACACACACACACATACACATACACGTACCAATTTTGTTAAACACTTTTCAAATATCAACTCAGTATTCCCAGCGACTTTGTAAGGTAGGAACTGTTATTAGCCCCATTTCATAGGTGAGGACGCTCAGGCTTAAAGGAATTTGGAGCATTTCTATGGTTCCTCAGATAATATGCTACAGAGCTGAGATTTGAATCCATTACTGCCTGACTCCAGAGCCCGATTTTGAACAAAACTCAGGTGCTAGGGGAGGGGAGAGGCAAGTAGGAAGAACGACATGGCCCCCAACTTCAAGGGGCTTCCAGTCCACAGTGGACGCCATGATGTCCTAATTTCCCTGAGTCACTGGAGGCACTGCTAGCCGCGGCCCTCAGCTGAGTCCCTCTCCAGGATTTGCCCTGGGCTGAAGAGAGACAAGTGGCCCAAGATCACGCCTTCTTCCAGGACCAGCTGCCTCCAGTGACTCGACGAGGGGGTAGAAACGCCCAGTCTTTGCCCAGCTCTGAAAGTGCTCCCATGTTAGCGCTCCGGTGTTAGTGCTTCTGGAGGTTGGCTGAGACCAAGGTTGCAGAGCTGCAGTTCATCTTCTCCCTCTGCCCACTCTTGCGCCTGTCACTCGCCCAGGAGCCTGGGCATGAGGGCATCTCCGGTAAACTTCTTGTGTGCAAGAGCCTGCTTCCTGGGGAACTGGCCTGGGACCCCATCTGACAGGGAAGAAAGGACACAGGGACAATTGCATGCTACACTGAAAATATCCCAGGGAGAGGTCTAGAAGAGCCTGAGGAACTACAGAGCCTTCCTGGAGAAGGCGAAGATTCATCTGAACTTTGAAAGATAGGGAGAATGAGAATATTTCTATTTGGCCATAGAAAGGAATGAAGTTCTGACACGCTACGATACCGAGAAACCGTGGGAACATTATTCTAAGTGAAAGAAGCCAGTCACAAAAGACCACATGTACGATTCCATTTATATGAAATGTCTGGAACAGGGAAATCTATTCAGAAAGGAAATAGATTATGGGTTGTCTAGGGCTGGTAGCCTGGGGCTGAGGGGACTGGGGAAGTGATGGCTAAAGCTTATTGGATTCTTTTTAAGGGGATGAAAATGTTCTAAAATTAACTGTGAAACATTGCACATACCTGTGAATATACTAAAAATGATTTTATGTTACACTTTTGGTGGATTGTGTGGTATGTGAATTATATCTCAATAAAGCTGTTGTTGTTTTTTAAGAGAAGAATCTGGAGGAGAGTGGGAGAATCGCAGATGGGCAAAACCACAGGCAAATACGTGGAGACTTACATGAATGTGTGTGGGTGTGTGTAGGTGTGATGAGAAATAGCAAAAAACAAAGGTGGCAGGAGGCCGTGGCCAAATAAGGAAGGTCAGAAGTCCCTCCAGAGAGGAAGTTCGTTTTGGAAGATCTGGGAGTAGTGAGATGAACACGAACATGCCCTACCTTCCCCTCCGTTCCCCTCCTTCTACATTTTTGACTGCTTTGTAACATTTTTTTTTCTTCCATTTTATTCAGACTACACGTTGCCATAATTTTAATTTAAAAAATCTCAGAGGTCTCCAAGGCTTCCGATTTCCCCATCTCAAAGACAGCCACTTAAACTCTTTGCTTGGTGATACTTTTGCTATATCTGAAGTGGTACCATCCTGGGAAAGGAAATTAACCAGCCAACAGAGATGTCCTCAGCTTTGCTTGGAATCCCAGTTGCTCTCTCTCCTGCTAGATCAGGTCCAGTTGAACAGCTAAGCCAAACAACTTAGAGGGGGAATCCAAGAAGAGCAGCCTTCAGAGATGGGGCTGCAGAAACCCAACTGTTTAATTAAAATATGAAGTCATGGTACACTTAGCTTTTGATCAACGTGCCTCTCCTGTTCCATTTTAAATCCCAGAGCTGGTGGCTCTGCCTGGCTTGGAAGGAGGTGTAGATCAGTACTGACATCCAGTGGTCACAGAGAATTCTCTGCCTGAAGCTCTCCATCTGTGTCTTCCCAGAATCCAGTGGGTGTTGGTTCACCCAAGGAAAGGAGGAGCTATGGAAGCTGACAGCTACCAATAGGTGCTGTTAACTTGGAAAATGGTGTGATCTGTAACCAGAGGCCAAGCAACTCAGGCCAAAGCCTTGCCAGGTTACAAGATGCGCAGGGGTTATCTGAACGCCGACCCCAGTGTCATAGGGAGAAAATGGGGCCATCACTGGCAATGCAGTAAGACCATACAAAGTTAAAATGTTAAAGAGCCACAGGGCCTTGAAAAACACACTGGATTTTAAGTTAGAAAGCTTGGTTCAAGGGACTTCCCTGGTGGTCCAGTGGCTAAGACTTTGCACTCTCAAAGCAGGGCATGTGGGTTCAATCCCTGGTCAGGGAATTAGATCCCACATGCCACAGCTAAGAGTTCAAATGCGGCAGCCAAAGATCCTGCAGGGCACAGGGAAGATCGAAGGTCCCACATGCCGCAGGTAAGACCCAGCACAGCCAAAGAAAAGAAACCTTGGTTCAAGACCTGCTACTCTGCGTCACCCTGAGCAAGCCCCTTAAACTCTCTGTGCTTCAGCTTTCTCACCTTCAAAGTAAGGCTGGTGCTACCTTCTCAGCCAGCTTCATAGTGCTGCGGTAAGTGTCATATGAGAATGTTTGCAAAGCATTTTGTAAGCTGAGAAATGCTCTACAGCTGGGGCTTCTAGGATGAAATGGCGATGGACAGAGTAGGGCAAACAGGAGCTGGTAAATACATGTTGAGAAGTGACTCTGGAGGTTTGGACAAATGACAAATAACACTTCCAATTTCCAATTTCACTGAAGCTTTGGAGACTCAGCCTTGGACTTCCAGGGTGACCTCATCAGAAAAGGGCATTCTGCATTTTGCCCTGGACTCAAGTCTCTGAGATAAACATTGGTGAGTAACTTTAGAGGCCATCTAACTTCAAAAATCATATATATAAAACAGGTTTTTTTAAAATAGAATCATAACCCAGAGGAAAAACACAAAGCACCATTTCTTCTAATGTCAAAGGGAGCTATTGTTAATGCTAATTGCACTAAAAGACTACACCCTTGTACATTTCTTTTTTATTTTTTCTCTTGTTTTTCCATTTGTATTTGGACTAGGGTTTTGGCAAGGAAGATTAGTCTTGCAAAGTGGCTCTAAATGAAGTTATGAGATGACCAGAGATAGCGAAATGTGGTGTGCATAGGAGAGAAAATGTGCAGAGGTGATTTTGGAGACTTAAAGACCATTGTTCTGACTCTTTCAGTGCCGCCAGATTTCATAAATTACCAGAGTGGAATTTTTTAAAGCTTAGTCCAGTCTTTCTACTTGAGCTTAATTTGAAAGAACTATAAACCAATTATCCCCTGCTTCCTTGAGGTATCAGAGGGTGTCGGACCCAAAGAAATAATTACATTGCTGTGTAAGTCTATCTGTCAAGGAAAAAAATTCTATTCTTGCCCTGTGCATGCTGCGTGCTAAGTTGCTTCAGTTGCAACCCTATGGACTGTAGCCCACCAGGCTCCTCTGTCCACGGAATTCTCCAGGCAAGGATACTGGAGTGAGTTACCATGCCCTCCTCCAGGGAATCTTCCTGACCCAGAGATCAAACCCTGTCTCCTCCTACTTTGCAGGTGGATTCTTTACCACTGAGCCACCCAGGAAGTCCATTCTATCCCTAGAAAGGTTGTTTTGTTTTTTACAGTTTATATAATTATAGGAAGGGCTGGGAAAAAAAGGTATAATTTTCAGTCACACAGCAGAATCAGTCCACAGGGAGCAGGTACCTCTTCTGTTATCTGGAACCACCTACTGAGCTGGGAGGACTGGAAGCCTTCCTCCCTTTTTTTGGTGCCTGGCAAGATCAATTGCCATGACTCTAGACCCAATTCATTGGAATGAGGCAGGTGCAGTTCCTTGAAAAGGGGGAGCAAAGCTGAGAAGAGAATAAGGGATGCTGACAAGTCATGATAAAAATGTCCATGACACCTCACAGAGCCATTGTGCCAATCAACTGATAATGGGCACAGAGCTCCCACAACATGGCATTGTTTAAAGCCTCCTATGGGATGCTTCCTGTCATTTGTAGAAAGAGCCACTGGTAAAGCTCAGAAGCCAAGTGGCTAGGCGACCAACCCAGGACTGAGAGGCAGGCGTGATTGGTTTGTAACTTGTGACCAAGGATGAATCACAAAACTTCACCAAGTTCAGTCCTATAAGAATTAAATGATGATATGTGCCTGCCACAATGTCTAAGGCCTTAGTACCTTCCTTCTAACAATTAGAATCATTATGGAAGAAGGATTTAGAAGCCCAATGGTGAAAGTCAGATTTCTGAAAATGTCAGCAGCTGGGCAAACTGAGTGGGACCCAATTGTCCAAGGAGGGGAAAACAAACAAACAAACAAAAACACTGATACCAAATCAGCCTTAACCTGGAAAAGTTTTTAAGTTACCATCCATAGCAAAGAAATGCCAAAGGAAATGTGAGTTCAGATGGGCATTTTTTTTCCTTACTCAAGCCATTGTTCAGTTAATACCCTTTTTTTTAAAGTTGAGTCTGATATCAGTTCTTTGGGTTGCAGAGACCAAAACTGGGTAAGCAGTGTGCATGGGGATTTCTTCAACTGTTTATCCACACCCTTCACTGGCCATAGGCCCATCACTACATGCTGGGTGTACAACTTAACAAGACAGATTTATTATCATGGTGCCTGATGCCCCAGGTCTTCTAGGACTGGCCCCGTTTCAAATAGCCTGCCCTGCTCTCTTCAGGAGCTCGCTCACTCACTCTGCATCCCATTTTGCTTTCTTCATAGCACTTCTCTTTTTTCAAAGTGTCCCTATGTGTTCATTTCTTGGTTGACTTATTTATTTTTCTGCTGCCCCCAGTAGGACATCAGCTGCATAAGAATAGCCCTTGTCTCCCCAGCTCATTACAACATCACCAGCTCTCAAAACAGAACTGGCTCAGGGGGATCACTCAGCAATATTTATTGAATGGTACTGAACAAAGATCATGGCATCTGGTCCCATCACTTCGTGGGAAATAGAGGGGGAAACAGTGGAAACAGTGTCAGACTTTATTTTTCTGAGCTCCAAAATCACTACAGATGGTGACTGCAGCCATGAAATTAAAAGATGCTTACTCCTTGGAAGGACAGTTATGACCAACCTAGATAGCATATTCAAAAGCAGAGACATTACTTTGCCAACAAAGGTTCGTCTAGTCAAGGCTATGGTTTTTCCAGTGGTCATGTATGGATGTGAGAGTTGAACTGTGAAGAAGGCTGAGTGCTGAAGAATTGATGCTTTTGAACTGTGGTGTTGGAGAAGACTCTTGAGAGTCCCTTGGACTGCAAGGAGATCCAACCAGTCCATTCTGAAGGAGATCAGCCCTGGGATTTCTTTGGAAGGAATGATGCTAAAGCTGAAACTCCAGTACTTTGGTCACCTGCGAAGAGTTGACTCACTGGAAAAGACTGTGATGCTGGGAGGGATCGGGGGCAGGAGGAGAAGGGGACAACAGAGGATGAGATGGCTGGATGGCATCACTGACTCGATGGACGTGAGTCTGAGTGAACTCCGGGAGTTGGTGTTAGACAGGGAGGCCTGGCGTGCTTTGATTCATGGGGTCGCAAAGAGTCAGACACGACTGAGTGACTGATCTGAACTGAACTGAACTAAATCAAATGACTGAAGAGTTTTCAGACCATGTGGTCTGTTTTTCGTTTTCCAAGAGATAGTCACAGCACTTGAATTTGGAACTTCAGTCCCATTGGGGCCTCCATTTTATAGATGAGGAAACATCCACAGAGGGTGAGTGGTTTGTTTGACGTCAAATGACAGAAAGGAACAGCATCAGGGCTCCCAGTCCAGTGCTCCTTCTACCCTAGAAACACATGGAATGGTTAGATGCAGCATAGCAGACCAGAGCATCGATGAGGAGGTTCTGAGGTCAGAAGCAGTTAGGGAACACCAGAAGTTGCACTTTATTTGTTTGGTTCTGAAAGCTCTCTCTGGGAGCCTAATGTAATGTCGATATAGATACTTCCAATTTGCAGAACTCTCTTCTGACATCATCTCCTACAGATGCTATGATCTTTCTTAAGATCAGATAGGGGTTTTAAGGACAAGCAGCTCCAAGCCTGTGAAATGGCTTGACACAGTTTTGCTTCTGTGAGTCAGGACACTGGGTTGCAAATGCCAGAAATGCAACCAAAGTAGCTCAGATAAAAAGGTCTCTCATCCAACCACGGAAGGAGCTGCAGCAGGGCTACGGGAACGACTGAAACCAGGAGCTCCGGCACCACCTTTCCTCTGCCCGTTGAGTTACTGTCCATGCAGCCCAGTTTTCTCCATGAGCTGAGAACACGCTCACTCACATCTGTCTCACATCTCGAAGCTCCCACCTCCAAATAGTTCCAAATTTTTAATCTCTTTTCCCACTTTTTAAAACTTTTATTGTGAACTGGAGTATAGCTAATTAACAATATTGTGACAGTTCCAGGTGAACAGCAAGAGACTCAGCCATACTTACGCATGTATCCATTCTCCCGCCAACTCCCCTCCCATCCAGGCTGCTACATAACATTGAGCAGAGTTCCCTGTGCTATACAGGTCCTTGTCCGTTATCCATTTTAAATATAGTAGTGTGTGCCTGTCCATCCCAGGCTCCCTAACTCTCCCTTCCCCCATCCTCCCCCCGCCCCACCCCTGGCAACCATAAGTTGGTTCTCTTAAGTTTGTGAGTCTCTTTCTGTTTTGTAAGTAAGTTTTTTTTTTTTTTTGACTTTTTAAAAAATTTTAATTGGAGGCTAATTACTTTACAATATTGTGGTGGTTTTTGCCATACATTCACATGAATCAGCCATGGGTGTACATGTGTTCCCCACCCTGACCCTCCCCATCCCATCCCTCAGGGTCGTCCCAGTGCACCAGCCCTGAGCACCCTGTCTTATGTTCTAAATGGTTCCAAGTTTTTGAATTCCCAGGTAAGAACTCGGATGGGTCTAATCTGAATCAGGTGCCAGCACTAAGCTAATCAATTGCTTGGTGTGGCCCAGGCACGAGACTGCACCGCCCAGACTTGGTCCTATCTCTGTGAGTTTCCTTCAGGGTTGTGATCCATGTATCCCCATCATGGGTATCTACCACAGTTTGGTGCCTGACAATTTGGACCACCATGCTGCCTCTTCAGTTACTTCATAGCACTAAGTGGTTCATGCCCTTCATGAGTTAAAACAAAGCAAAACCCTCCAACTTTTTGCATCCTTAAGTTTTAAGACAAATGGGTTGATTGACTCTCAAGTCCCTGCCAGCTCCTACCCGTGAGTGGTTTCTGGATGACAGTTGCTCTATCATCCCAACATTCTCCCCAAATGTGAACATCCCTCTGCTCTATCTCCTAGGACCAGAAAACCAGGTACCCAGAGAACCTAATGGAGCTGGAGAATAAGCCTGGCTGAAGAGGATGAAACTCTGTTGCACTGTGACCAGCAGGAAGAAACTCGCGGCTCACAAGGGCAGAATTGGGCAGAAACCCGGTCTTCTAGCTCCCCGCCACCAGGCTGCCATCCCTGAGAGCCTGAAACCTCTGAGGCCTCACTGTCCTACAAGTGGACACTTGGGTGTGCCCTGCCCATCTCTCCCTGCAGAGGTGTGGGTGTCCCCCTCCTGGTGGAGCCCAGGGGCTCCTGAAGACACAGGTCTGCATGGATATGAGAGTCACACACCTAAAAGGCTCCAGCCCCACAATGGTGCTCTGCCCTTTGCCCTGTGATAAAGAGACAGTGAAAACCAAGGAAGCCAGCAGCACTTCCCATCCACGGGGACTAGCGCTCCTAGAAGTTACTGCTGAACCTTAAAATGGAAAGAAGTGCAAGCAACCTAATGTCTCTGATGGTGGCTCTCAGGCTCAGGAAGACCTTCTGAATCTTAGAAGAAAACTGGGGGTCTGAGTCTGGTGCCTCTGTAGCAGGATTTGGGGGTTTGGAAATGGATCCAGTGCTTCTCACCCCTCTCACGTGCCTGCATTTTACAAAGTCGTGCCTGAGATACCTCTCTTGGGTGTATTTCTTTGGGATGTAGCACTGAACTGGGTTTAAAAAGTGTACAGCAGTTAACTGGGTGACAGTTACCTGCCTTTTAGAGGACAGACAAGATGTGGGGATACACGCAGGAGGAATAAGGCCTCCTAAGGACCAGGGAGGAGGTGATGCTGGAGTTAAGACTTAAATAGCCCAGTAGAGGCATGGAGAGAGGGCATGGAGAAGGTACAGGAGCATGGGACATTCTGGAAAATTCTTGACTAGGATATAGGATGTGAGGTCAAGGGTAAGCTTATGATCATGAATGTCCTCTGACACATTTAAGCTGTACCTTCTAAGAACTGAACAAGCACAGACCACCTCCAGGTGAGCTAACCGTGACCAGAAAGAGGAGGGGACTTGTGAACCATACATGCCCAGAGCAGAGCACAGTTTGGGTTTCTCTGCCACCCCCAGCGGACAGTGGCCCACTCACTTACCAGCTTCCTTACCACAGACAGCTGCCGGGAGAAGGAGAAAGATAAGAACAGGGAAAGGCAACATGCAAATGGTCCACTCAAGACCAGCCCAACCCAGGAGGTGACTGACAGCAGTTTGCAGGCTGGCCATGATCCATCAGCCCCAAGTTACAGCTGCTGGTGCCAGGACAGTATTAGAAGGAGGGCGGTGTTGGCCCAGGAGACAGCGTGCTTTGCCAGCAAGGCTTGAAGGGCAGGGTTCAGCACCCCAGAAGGTTTATCACACCTGGACCAGAGGAAGCCCCTCCTTCATAGGCAGAGAGATTCCCCATGGAGGAAAAGTGATGGTTTGGTCAGAGTTGCCACCTGCCAATGCAAGAGACCCAGGAGACTCAGGTTCGATCCCTGGGTTGGGAAGATCCCCTGGAGATGGGAATGGCAACCCACTCTAGTATTCATGCCTGGAGAATCCCATGGACAGAGAAGCCTGGCGGGCTACAGTCCATAGAGTCTCAAAGAGTCGGACACTGGAGCAACTTCACGTGTATGTATGCAAGCACTCAGGCAGCCCAGAGAGCCACCTGGCTGCTTCCTCAGCTCCTAGGAGCCACAGGGGCCCCAAAAGAAGCAGGCACAAAGTCAGCAGGAGTTGGTTATAACAGCTGCGCCCTCCTGTCTGCTCTCTCTCCCTCCCCCTCCCTTTAGTAAAAGACAACTCTCCTGATTAGTTTCTGGTTGCCTGTCATTGTTCCTGACTTGTCATCAATCTCAAGGTGTGCTGGGATGCTTTGTATTTACTTGGAGTTGCTTGCTTAGGCATGCTGAATCGGCAATCCTATTAGCAGAATTTTTCTTTTCATTGTATTTGTGAAATGAAATAAAATAAACAGGCCCTGTCTCTAGGGAGCTCTGCCTGCCTCATTTCTCTGAACACTGTCAGGCTCCAGGGAGATCCTATGAGGGCTTTCGATGCAGCCAAGGGTACACCTTTACCTTTGGTACTAAGAAGGCCTGGGAGGAAGGGTGGCTGGCTCCTCCAGCCAGAAAGAGGATCATGGTGAGGAAGAGAGTCCTGACTGGCCACAATGAAGGGGTCCTGCAACTGATCATCCAAGACTGCGGTGCCGGACAGGGCAGGTAAGGTAGGGAGATGGGTCCTAGTCCCAGGTCTGCCCTTCCGACCTGGGAGCCTTGCGTGCTAAGTCATTTCAGTCGTGTCCGACTCTTTGCCTGCCAGGCTCCTCTGTCCTTGGAATTTTCCAAGCAAGAATACTGTAGTGGGTCACCATTTCCTTCTCCAGGGGATCTTCCCAACCCAGGGATCGAACCCATGTCCCTTACATCTCCTGCATTGGTAGGCAGATTCTTTACCACTAGCGCCACCTGGGAAGCCCTGGGAGCCTTAAGCATATAATTCTAGCTCTGAGTGTCACTTCATTCATTTGCAAAGTGGGGAGAACAAGTCCTGCCTCATAAAGATTAAGTGAAATCTCATACACGTAATGCCTTGGCACGATGCCTGGTGCAGACACATCTGGTGAATATTTCCATCATTCCTTTGGGGCATTACATTCTATAGGGCTGTATGTTAGAGAGTGCTTTCTGATGGTGCAGGGAGAGGAGGGGACCTTTTGCTGGGTCCTTTGGAGGGAATAATAAAGGTGTGGGAAAGGCTTTAAGAACCTGAAATATACATATGATTAATGAGACAAGAGGGCAGTGAGCTCTCCTGAAAGCTCCAAGGAAGTGATTTATTGCACAGAAGCAGCGATGCTCCAGCACCACTAATTGGGGAGCACTTTTCTGGGTCACAGACCTTGACCATGCACTCGCCATGCTCCATGTGAATAGTGTTTGTGTCAAAATTTAAAAGAAGTTCATTCCTAGCTGGTCTTTGGGGCTGCCTGCTCCATCACCATAAGCACAGGCTCTGTGCAAAATGCAACCCTCTTGCTTCGTGCTGGAGAGAGACAGGGGAGGGACCTCCCCACTCAGTGAAAGGTTGAAAATGAAAGTGAAAGTTGCTCAGTCGTGTCCAACTCTTTGAGACCCCACAGCTGTACAACCATAGAATTCTCCAGGCCAGAATACTGGAGTGGGTAGCCTTTCCCTTCTCCAAGGGATCTTCCCAACCCAGGAATCGAACCCAGGTCTGCGAAAAAAAAGCAGAGTACAAAGTTGTACTACATGCTTTATGATCCAAGCTATGTTGAAATACATTTAAAAATTTTTTTAAAGATGAAAACACCTTCTTGTATCTAGCCAGTGGATGATGAGGTTTTGTTTTTGTTTTTGTTTTTTTTTTTGGTCTTCTTCCTACTTTTCTTTCTTTTTTTTTTCTAAAGTCATTTTTGATTTCGTTACAATATTGCTTCTGTTTTATGTTTTGGTTTTTTGCCAGGAAGTATGTGGGATCTTAGTTCCCCAACCAGGGATTGAACTTGAACCCCCTGCACTGGAAAGTGAAGCCTTAATCACTGGACCACCAGGGAAGTTCCCTTCCTACTTTTCTGTGTTTTACTAATTTTTCCATGAGCATGTTGTTGTTGGTGGTGGTTTAATTTTTTTGGCTGTGCTACATGGCATGTGGGATCTTAGTTCCTCAACCAGGGATCAACCCTGCTCCCCTTGCAATGAAAGTACAGAATCTTATCCACTGGACCACCAGGGAAGACCCCATCATGTAACTTTATAAAAATAATAAGGATGAGGGGAGAAAGGAAGAGGAGGAGGTGAGGAAGCTTGAAAGGCCTCTCAAGCCTTTGTGTGTTGCTGCTGCTGCTGCTAAGTCACTTCAGTCCTGTCCGACTCTGTGCGACCCCATTGACGGCAGCCCACCAGGCTCCCCCATCCCTGGGATTCTCCAGGCAAGAACACTGGAGTGTGTATTGCTGGTTTCCATTTAAAATCACACTTTCTCTCTCTGGATACCCAGAAGTCACTGGGGAGGTGGAGGCACCATGGCAACAAGTCCATGGGCCTCAGGACAGAATTGACAGCTACAGGACCCGAGGCCACTTCCCAGGCCTACCCAGTGCTGACAGCCTAGGGAATTACCTTAGTCGATAAAAAATCTGCTTGCAATGCAGGAGACCTGAGTTCGATCCCTGGGTTGGGAAGATCTCCTGGAGAAAGAAATGGCAACCCACTCCAGTATTCTTGCCTGGAGAATCCCATGGACAGAGGAACCTGGTGGGCTACAGTCCATGGGGTCCCAAGAGTTGGACACAACTTAGCAACTAAACCACCACCATGTTGACTTACCTAGCATCTCGCATGCTAGAGAAAGAAAAGGTTAATGAGGCCGGTTGTTCTCCAAAGGCTATCTTATACACAAGTGTTGTGTTAGTTGTTCAGTCGTGTCTGACTCTGCAACCCCATGGACTATAGCCCACTAGGCTCCTCTGTCCGTGGCTTTCCCAGGCAAGAATATTGGAGTGGGTTGCCATTTCCTTTTCCAGGGGATCTTCTTGACCCAGGGATTGAACCCAGGTCTCCTGCCATAGCAGGCAGATTCTTTACTGTCTGAGCCTTGTACTCAAGCTTAGTACATAAAACAGGTTACAAAGGAGCCAGACAGCTAATTAAAAGGAAGGAAAGGAAGCAGGGAGGGAAGGAGGGAAAGACAGGGAGGCTCCACTCATCGCCACCATCATCCCCTGGTCTATGAGGCCCCTCTTTCGATTTTTGTGGAAAGCAAAGAGAGCTTGAAAACCTTGCAAGATGGGCCTGGATTCAACAGGCCCATCATGTGGAGAATAGAGACTTGAAGAAGGTGGGATAGGAGGGAGGAGTCTATTTCTAAGGAATTGAAAAATATGTTTTTGCTGAAAATCCATTTCCAATCAAGCAGGTCCATCCAGCTCTGTTTTAGAAACAGGCAATAAAGATATATTTACCAAACAATTCTGTCTCCTGGGAAAAGGGTAAGGTTTTATATGTGAATACATTTAAGTCTGAATTATCTACTTGCTTCATGAGCCATACAATTTATGAGATTGAATAAAATCGTGATTACTAGCAGTTCATCCAGGCTTACAACAAGTTGTTTCCAGTAAGTTCTATGCTGGGCTTCCAGAGTGGGGAAAATACCCTTTTAGATTTCCTTCTACTAATACCTAATTGTCTCCTGGAAAGCAGATTGCTGTGGGTGTTACTGATAGTTTCTTTTTTTAAATGAAAGGTGACTTTGTGTATTATTGGAACTCATTTGCAACTATGATCTAAAATATCTATATTAAAGGCAGGAAATGTATTTTTCTGCATTTGGACTGTTTAACTCATCTTGGCATCTTTTTGAGGTCTAGATTCTGGTGAATGGGAAGCTCTGAGCAGCCTTCAAACACATCTGCCTTCTCAGTCTGTTCAGCCACTGGGGCGCTGAGTGTTTTCTTTCTTCTGTCTTTAAAGAGAGGCAGCCAGAGACCGCAGGCAACATTCTCAAGAGTGCTGGTGTGAGTGAGTGTACATGCGGGCGGGTGCTCAAAGGGTCGCTCTGAGTGCGTTTCTGGTCTGTCACGTGCTATGTGCCAAGGGCACTCAGCTGAGAGGAACCACAGGAAAGGGTCTGCAGAGGCGCCAGCCTTGCATGTGCCCCCGAGAAGGCAAATACCTCCACAAGGACCCTTCACTGGGTTCACATCTGAGACTAGGGAGCCCTAAGTACAGGCTCTGGTGGACAACTGCCACCCCACCAGCTACTTCCTGGCTGACCTTGGGCAAGTTTTGCCGCCTCCCTGGGTCTGTGCTCTCACCTGTAAAATAGAGATAATCCCAGTAGCTTGTTGTGAAGACGTTTTACATAATTCCATTGTCATTACGATTATATAAGAAAATGCCCGTAACTTTTAGAGAGACTTAAAAAATATACAGAAAGGAAACAGCATGAGATCAGGGGTTTTAAAAAATTGAGTAAAAATATAGTGGGGGATGATTCCACATACATCAAGCTCAAGAAAGGGCAGAATGAATCTATGATGATAAAAATGAGAATGAGAATTGAAATGAAAATGAAAGAAAAGCAATGAAAAATGAGAAATGGAAAAGAGCACCAGGCTGCCTTCTGGAGTGCTGGAAATGTTTTATAATCTGATTTCACTGATAATTGCATAGATGGCAAAACTCACCAACCTGCAAATGGTTCAGAAAGATGATGACAATGACAATATGTGTGTAAAGTATGATAAAGCAAATGTGGTAAAATTTTAACATGTAGGGAGTCACATTAAAGAGTATATGGGAATTCTTCGTGTTATCTTTGTAACTTCCTATAAGTATGAAATCATTTCAAAATAATAAAAGTTCAAATTAAAAAAAACCACATACCTGTACACTAAATATATCGGAATCTCACTAAATATGAATTACATGTCAAAGAAAAATTTAAAAGGGGGATTAGAACGTATACACAGCAAGATCTTTAAATGTTGAGTCTGAGTGATAGGTATATGGAGGTTCATTGTACTAATCCTTTTCTACTTTGGTATATGTTTGACTATTTTTATAAATTAAAAAAAATTAAAAACAGCCAAAATGTTTGTCAAGCTCCTGGCCCTATGCCTAGCAGAGGGAGGCTTCCACCTCTGAGAATGGCCACCCTGTAGATTCTTGTAGGGTGATGGGGAATTACACGTACATCATCTGCTGCTGCCAGCATTGCCTGTGACCATGCTGGACAAATAATGCATCTGAAGCTGGTTTTCTCTGCTCTTCAGCTAAAGACGGTGAAACAAATAGCCAGACTACGTTGGAGATACATGTCCTTCCCTAACACCCACCGGGGTGAATCTCTTTGCCTGAGAGTCTTCCTCCTGCAGAAGCCACATTCACTCAGCTGCAGCCACAGCCAAGCCACAGGGAAGTCAGGGAGGACAAAGGCGGAGTCATGTAAACACCTTGTAAAACAAGCAGGAACCACTCAGGATCAAATTTCAGTTCTGCAAGGTAAACGTTTGCCTCGGTAGAGACAGAGGGGAAAGTGAGGGCTGATGACCTTTAAAGTGAAGCAAGCACATCTCTTAAGGAAGTCTCAGTGTTTATGAGGACAGGAGCACTGACCTAGGAGGATGGGGATCTGGGTACTTTCCCATCCCCATCACAGATGACCTGTGTGACCTTGGATGAGTCACCTCCCCCTCCCTGGGCCTCTTTGTTCCACCTCCGAATGAGGATTTGGACCAAAGTCTTTGACTACAATCCAGCTTTGTGATTCTTTATTATAGAGCCAGGACTCTAGGTCAAGGAATGAGCAGCAACCCACCCATGGAATCTACCAGAAGTCTTTGCATGTTTCCCAAACCCAGACGGGAGACAAGTGAGGATACAAACAGGACAGAGATTGTGGGAAAGATACCTGGTATGGTTAAATCTTCTGAATTTTCAGAGAAGCTGAGAATCTAGATGTTTATGTCCGATTTTCAAATGATAGTAATGATTTCAAATTTTTTTGTCAGTGCAGTGCTAGGCTACCAAAAATATCCATGAGCAGAACTGAGTCCCTTGCTGCTCAAGTGTGCCTTGGTGTGATGTCATAGCCTCCTGGCTGGGAGCTGGAGGTAGGGTCTCTGATCCTACCAACATTAGGATTTGGTGTCTCCCTAGCTGTCAGAGATGATCACCTCAAAGCTGAAGACAAATTTTAATAACAAACATTTCAAACATTTTTTAACCATAATCTACAGTTAAAAAAAAATCCATTTATGCTCCATCAGTGGTGACACACAATTGCACCAAAATATATAAAGCTGAAAGAAAAGATTCACAAAATAAGATTGATTCCCACCCCCAACTACAGTGATGCCCTCTGATATTTTCTATTCTATTTTTATCTTACTTCATTTTTTTAAATGCTAGTGGAAACCCATTAAACTGATTTCAGGGTCATGTTAGAAAAACATGGCTTTAGAATTCAGTTAATTTTCATTTAATTCTCCCTGTCACCTTATGAAGTAGGAATTATTGTCATCCCCGTTTTACAGGAGATAAATGAATTTCAGTCTTCACACACCAGATCTCATTTTTCTTTTCTTTTATTATTAAAAAAAAAAAAAAAGAATGAGAGGAATTAGGAGACTCCAAAGGGCAAAGTCAGAGAAGAAGTCCCAGAGATTAAGTAATCAAGAAGGACCTCAGGGAGAGAGGGAACATATGTATGCCTACGGCTGATTCAGGATATATGGCAGAACCCAACACAATATTGTAAAGCAATTTAGTCTCTAATTAAAAGTAAATAAATTTTGAAAATTCTTTGAAAAGGAGGACCTTAGAGAAATAGAAAAATCAAGCAGAAAGATTAAGCTGTATGCTGTGGGGCATGCGACATAAAGGCTCCCCTTTGTCCACCCTATGAAATCTGCAGTAAAATCTGCATGGTCCTCACCCCATGGGTGAGTGGTTTCTACAAGGAGGAACCAGATTTGTCATCCAGGTGACCCCAGCGGACTCAAAGGGGATGAGGAAGTTGTTAATCCCTAAAGTCACATTCATGAACTTGAAACTCCCATTCTCCAGACTTGTAGGGACGGGTAATTGGTGGGAGAATGGGTAGGATTCACATCCAGATCTATGTGACGATCAAGGCTGGCCTGGGAAACCTTGCCACTCACCTCTGCTACTTCCCAATTCATCATTAGTGAACTGACAAAGCTCCGTATCTTCTCCATAGGCGATGATCAGAGAGGACAAGAGACAGAAGCCTAGCTTGGGGATGTCAGTGGGAGAGGTTTGGTGTTTTAAGACACTGATGAACTTTGCTCCTAATTGGACCAGTCAGCCAAACCTGATAAAACTGCATCTAATCAAGCTTTGCAGCCATCTAGCTTGGAATAGAGAGCCTGGCAACTTTCTACATAGCCCAGCACAGTCCAGCATAGCCTGGCCTGAACTTGTAGCATGTCTGGGCTGCATTCTAGGATGGCTGAGTCTATCTATCCCCATCTCGCTGCGTTTTTTCCTCGAGTCTTCCACTTCCAGACTTCTAAAGAGAACCAATGGAATTGTGTCTATTTATATAACCCAGAGGCAATGATTTCAAGCATTTGCATTGGGTGACTTTCTGCTTCCTCTAAAGTGGTGCAAGCCCAGTTGTTGAGTAATGTTTAAAGGCAAGGAGTCTTAGATTAGCATCACAAAAGTCAATTAACAAGTCAATTTCTTCCCTTGGTTTGTATTTGTATATTATTAATGAACTACCAAGCCTGCTAGTGCAGTAAATTAGCCTAGGTAACTGGGGATCAGAGTACAAACATTTTTTTCCCTTAATGGCCCCAAACTTTTATCTCATACTGAGAAAACTATATACAAGTACAGGGAGAGCTCCTTGTTCTGGCAGCTGCTGTGGAAGCACACTGGAGCAGCTCTGATAAATATTGATGTCTGTTTATCCAAATGCCACAGACCATGCTGGCAAGTCGCCACCCCCTCCCACCCTTGCATAGCCCTAACTGGCAGGACTCATTATGCAAGGAGGAGAGAGAGGCGCTTCAGCTGCCTTTGCTGAAGGACTTTGAGCCTTTGTTTTCTGAACATGCACATACACACACACACACACACAAATTAGGGGATCTAGTTGTCCTGCTCTACAAAGGTCAAGAATAAGACACACACACAAAAAAAACAAAAGAAGCCTGTGTCCTGTCTTTAATGGAAGGGCAGAAATATATTCTCTTATGTGAAAAAAGAATGGTAATTGGAAGATTCTGCCTCACTGAAATAACTAGCTTAGGAATGTGTAAATCCTGCCCCAAAGTGCCACTTTGTTACAAAATCAATGCCTTTAAGAACTGAATTGTGCTGGGTGTGTGTGTGTGAGTGTGTGTGTATGTGTGTGTGTGCTCAGTCCCTCAGTCATGTCCAACTCTTTGACATCCCATGGACTTTAGCCCTCCAGGCTCCTCTGTCCATGGGATTCTCCAGGCACAAATACTGGAGTGGGTTGCCATGCCTTCCTCCAGGGGATCTTTCTGACCCAGGGAACAAACCCACATCTCTGGCATTTCTTGCACTGGCAGGGTTCTTTATCACTGCACCGCCTGTACCAGAGCATTAACGTGGAGATGTTAGTAACCACCCACTCGGTATGTCACAATTGAGCAACGACTCTGTACAACGCAGTGTGAACCGTATCCTTCATCCAGTCTCCTCTCATCTATTACTAAGCAACATGATTCAGATTCAAAATGTTTGGTACTAAACAGAGTGTAAATTAATAAGGTCTGTGTATTCATTTGGAGAAGGCAATGGCAACCCACTCCAGTACTCTTGCCTGGAAAATCCCATGGACAGAGGAGCCTGGTAGGCTGCAGTCCATGGGGTCGCTAGGAGTCGGACACGACTGAATGACTTCACTTTTCACTTTCATGCATTGGAGAAGGCAATGGCAACCCCCTCCAGTACTCTTGCCTGGAGAATCCCAGGGACGGGGGAGCCTGGTGGGCTGCCGTCTATGGGGTCACACAGAGTCGGACACGACTGAAGTGACTTAGCAGCAGTACTAGAAGTATTCATTCCTTTAATTAATATTTACTGAATGCTTATCATGTGACTGCCAGGTGCCAGGCACAGAACAAAAACTGAAAAAGACACAGTCCCTCAAAGAGCCCAGTAGCTAGCCGGGGAAGCCGACAGACAGGAAAGCACTATAAATTGGACCACAAGAGAGGTGTAGCCCAGGCTCCTGGGACAGGTGAGGAGAGGGCCATCAGGAATGGCCAGTGAAAGTCAATGTGCAGGGGAGAAGGTAGATGCTCCTACTAATGTCGCCAGCATTGATTCTTTCTAGGGTGATAAACTGACTCCTCCAGGTAGCCTTCTCAGACAAGCACATCATCAAATAGAAAAATCTCAGGGGGACATCTCCCCATGCCCTATGAATCCCACCTTCTCCCTTTGTTGTTGTCGTATCCAACTCTTTGTGACCCCAAGAAATGTAGCACGCCTTTCCCTCACCATCTCCTGGAGTTTGCTCAAATTCATGTCCACTGAGTCAGTGATGCCAACCAACCGTCTTATCCTCTGTCATCCCCTTTTCCTCCTGCCTTCAATCGTTCTCAGCATCAGGGTCTTTTCCAGTGAGTCAGCTCTTCATATCAGGTGGCCAAAGTATTAGAGCTTCAGCTTCAGCATCAGTCCTTCCAATGAATATTCAGGGTTGATTTCCTTTAGAGACAAAATAAGACAAAACAGTCCCTCATTTCAGAATAAATTTTCTTTCTGACAAAATCTGTTTTCTGTCTGCCTAAAGCACCTTTATTTATTTTTTTAACCTGTTTATTTTGTATTGGGGTATAGCCAATTAACAATACTCTGACAGTTTCAGGTGAACAGTGAGGGAACTCAGCCATACATGGACGTGTATTCATTCTCCCTCAAACCCCCCTCCCATACAGGCTTGCCTAGTCTCCTTTAGATTGAGCTCCTTGACACACTTTAGAGGATGTTGACCCCAAGGGGTCAGGCCAGGGACGCCAGAGGCTCTAGTGAGAGTTAGCTGGAGTCAGAGGCCTGGTGGAAAGCCTCATGCAACCTCTTGTATCTGTGGATGAACAGAAAAGCAGCACATAACCGCCTGATGTCTCATTCCTTCACACGTCAGTCAGTCTGCGTGTGTATGAATGTCTCTACATCTTATGACTTGCTACCTGGATGGCATAATGAGTATCTACATGCAATGCTCCCTTTACCTGAAATATCCCCCATCTCCCCACCTCTATCAGCTTCATCTAGTTAAACACCAGCACACCTTCAGATCTCAGGGAAACGTGCCTTCTTCAGAGATGACTTCCCTGACTCCTCAGGCTAATTGCCCAAGTTATGCATACTGTCTGTGCCAATCCCTCTCCTCCATGACCTTAGCTGTAGCTTGCAATTATGCATTCATCTGAGTCATTTTCTTTTATCTCTGACTGCCTCTCCCATGGTCACATGCTACATGTGGGAAGCACAGAGTCCAGCTTATTCCTCTCTGTGATCCCAGCTCTTACCTGGTGCAGGTTCAACCCCTAAGTCAAGAAGATCCCCTGGAGAAGGAAATGCAAACCGCTCCAGTATTCTTGCCTGGAAAATCCCATGGACAGAGGAGCCTGGTGGGCTACAGTCCATGGGGTCGCAAAGAGTCAGACACAACTGAGTGACTGAGCATGCATACATGCACAATCCTAGCTCTACTTCTGTGCATATCATGCACTCAGCAAATTCTCCTTGATTATTTAATGAATTTCAAGTAATGAGATTCTCTCCCAGAACTTGTTTCTCCTGTTCTGCCACACCACTGCTTGGCTTGGATTTCTGTTTGGTTTGAGGCTTTTTTTGTGGATCAAAGGCATTATAGGCAAAGTCCTTCCACCTCCAAATATCTCCTGTGCCAGTTGGCCAAAAGGAGCCCTTCGAAGGAAGAATGCAAAAATAGTACATAGGAATTTTTAAAAATTAAGATCTGAGTTCAAACAAGCCAAATATTTTGCCGAGAGTAGCACACACCAGTTGTTTCAGAAGGCAATCATAGACACAAATCAATAATGTTTTTCTTCCAGTAGATTAACTTCATGTTTAAAACAAGAATCTAATGGACAGCTCTTTTCTTTCTCCCCTCTGTGATACAATGCGGTTATACCAGAGCGAGGAGTTTGAGGACACAGAAGTTTAGAAAGCTAAGGACATTGTCTAATGCAGGAAAGAAGACTTGGAAAGAAGGTCAGATTCTCCCTGACCTCTCAAGTGGGATAGAATTGTTTATGCGCTTGAAATGTGATGTGCAGACAAGTCACGTTGAAGGTGACTGTGTTGGCTACACGTATGAAGAACCAGAGAAGGCCAGACTGCTGATAGGGAGGATGACGAGGTCAAGTGTCCATGAACAAGACAGCCACCCCATTCCGACCTTCCTGAATCCTGATCCTTGTCCCTTATGAGGCCAGCCTGAACTTTCCATCCTTGGAATCCATACCTCTTGTGTCTCCTGAGAAAATGCCCGCTCCCCACCTTTCTTGTTGCCAAAGTTACTTGGAGTGAGTGAGTGAAGTCGCTCAGTCGTGTCTGACTCTTTGTGACCCTGTGGACTGCAGCCTACCAGGCTCCTCCATCTATGGTATTCTCCAGGCAAGAATACTGGAGTGGGTTGCCATTTCCTTCCCCAGGGGATCTTCCTGACCCGGGGATCAAACCCAGGTCTCCCACATTGAAGGCAGACGCTTTACCCTCTGAGCTTTGAGTGTGTGTTTCTGTTCCTTATGTATTAGTTTCCTGTGACTGCTGTAACAAATTACCACAAACTGGGTGACTTAGAACAACAGAAATTATTCTCTCACAGTTCTAGAGGTTAGAAGTCTGAAGTTAAGGTGTCAAGATGGCCAGACTCCTTCAGAAGCCTCTAGGGGGAGAATCCTTTGCTTTTTCCAGTTTCTGGTGGCTCCTGGCATTCCTTGGCTTGTGGCCACATCACTCCAATCTCTGCCTCCATTTTCACATGAACTTCTTCTCTTCTGCCTCTCTCCCCATTTGTCACTTATAAAGACATTTGCCATTGGATTTAGAGCCCACTTGGTTAATTCATGATCATCTCATCTCAAGATCTTTAACTTAATAACATCTGCAAAGATCCCTTTCCAAATGAAATCAGGTGTATAGTCACTGTGGGTTAGGACTTGGACATAGCTTTTTAAGGGTCGCCATTCAGCTCATTATACCTTGCAACCCACTGAGCCCAGGGGTGAGTTGACCAAACATTCCTGATTAGGCTTGCAAAGTGTCAGTGACCAGTTGATGTATAGCCCACAACACAAACTGTTTACAGATTCTAAAGAATGAATAAATGAAATAAAAGGCAATTTGTTTTTTTTTTTTTTTTGGTAGTTCTGGGATGGAGTCAAGCCTTGGTCTGTCATATCTGAAGATATGAGATATCTGAAGAGTCTTCTCTAGACTCTTCTGGATTTGTATTGATGGTAATATAGGGTGGTGAATTGAGCATGTGCTAGTTATCAGACACTGTATTTGGCTCTTTATGGGGCAACACCATTATCTTCTGAGGGTTGTTTTCGTATCCCCAGGAGTCACACTCAAATTGGTCTGGTGCAAAGTCAGCATTTTCATCACCAGGAAGACCTTTTGGAGATTTGGCACCTTTGAGGGCTGTGGACATTAGAGAAAAGAGAAGGACCTAGTATGGGCAGCCCCTACTATGCGTCAGCTTCCCAGGTGGCATTAGTGCTAAAGAACCTGCCTGCTAATGTAGGAGACGCAAGAGATGAGGGTTTGATCCCTGGGTCAGGAAGATCCCCTGGAGGAGGGCATGACAACCCCACTCCAATATTCATGCCTGGAAAGTTCCATGGACAAAAGCAACTGGTGGGCTAGAGTCCATAGGGTCACAAAGAGTTGGACATGACTGAGCTGACCTAGCACACACACATTACCACATGTCAAGCTTGTCTTTGGGTCATCACAGTTATCTCCTTTGATCTTTATAGTTCCTCCATGAGAGAGATGGTGCAGAAATTCACGGGAGGCCAATCAGGCTAACCAGGTCTTTCCCTGGACGTAACCTGCTGAAGTCAGTAGGACAAGGTCCCATGTGCTCCTGCTCATCAGTGCCAGGAGTTATCAGCCCCTACAGATCTATTTCTACCAACCTAAGGAAACACAACACAGGTAGACACCAGAGTGGCAGTTGTAAACTGAAGGTGAGAAAGCACTTCCTGAATTAGAATACTCTTCTCGCTGGAGAAGCTGCTAATATCACCTCTCAAGTTGTGGGCCTGGATGAGAACTCAAGTGAAGCAGCCTGCAAGGTCATGCCCCAGAGGGAAGGCGTCTCCTGGTACATGTTTTGTCTTGGTGGTTTTCTACCCCAACCCCAGGGAAGAATTTACTTTCAAAAGCCTATTCTCATAGTTTCCCTCTTCCTCCTTATTGTCAGTGGAATTTTTCCCAATCCACGGTGCAGATCAAGATCATCACTGACCTCCCCCTTTATTCCTCCTCACTAGTCAACCCACCCAAGTCAGCCACCAGGACGTCATCCTCAGCTCTCTCGTGCCCAATCAGTCATCAAGTCCTGCTAGTGCTAAAGAACCTGCCTGCCGATGTAGGAGACATGGGAGATGAAGGTCGATTCCTGGTTCGGGAAGATCCCCTGGAGCAGGGAATAGCAACCCACTCAAGTATTCTTGTCTGGAAAATCCCATGGATAAGAGGAGCGTGGAGGGCTATGGTCCATGGGATCACAAAGAATCAGACACAACTGAGTGACTAACACTTTCACTTTTCACTTTTTTGCTTACATATGACCTCTGAACATGAAGGGTAGGGGAAGGGAATAATGCAAGGCCATTTGCAGTGGTTTTGTGGTTAAAATTAGTATGAAATCCCTTGAAGGATCTTTTGCAAAGTAGAGAGTAGTTTCAAAGTAGAAGTTTCCTAACCTTCATAATACATTGGGAACATGTGTCAGATTTGTTCATTAGACAACATGGAGTATTAAGTATTGGAGTAGGAATTTGTCCTTGGTCAAAGACATTTTGGTTCCTTTTCTTTAAGAATGAGACCCCACCCAAACCCACCCCCAGAGACCTTTGAGGTCACTAAAGAACATGGAAGAAGAAAGTCTGCCCAGCTAAGCAATTTTATGGAAAAAATCATACACTCGTCAGTCGAAGTCTTAATTACTCTCATTCTGATGGGAATAACCATAAAAAGTCATGTGGTCTAAACTGGACAGGATAGATGGTTTTGAATTGTCTTCAGTCCAAAGATATTTCGGTCTGAGCCAGGAAATGAGACACTGAGGGTAAAAACATCTGAAACCCATGAGCACCTTCCACCTATTGATCAAAGGTATTAGAGGATGTAATGAGCCCAAGAGTGGTTTGAGCAAAGTAGCTTTAGCACAAATGAAAGCAGAATTTCCTGGGGCTGAATGAGCATCTTGGTCAATTTCTATAGAGTTCCAAGAAAAGAGAAATTTTGACAGTCATCAGTTTACTTGATCAATGCGTTCTGGTCCTCAAATGGATTTCTTTTAAATATGTGTGTATAAAGCCTGATCAGGCTCTTAATAAACCATTGATTACTTGTCAATGAATCCAGTAATTGTCTAAGCTCCTGTTCAGTATGTATAAGAAACACGCCCTTATAGTGTGACTTATAGTGTCAATAGTTGTACAATATCAGTGTGCTCATCTACCCACAGGAGTACGCATAAACCAAATGCATCCAAATCATTCATTTAACACACTTTGAATTCCTGGGCTGGAGTTACAAACACAGATAGAATGTAATCCCTGCCTTCAAGAACACAGTCATGTTGGAATGACGGGTATGTTAGCAAATTAAAAGTCCCTGTGGAGTGACTGAGTCAAGGACAGAAGTTTGTACTGAGAACAGGGAGGTCTGGAGGCAGGGGTGTCAGAAGGCTCGGAGAAAAAATTTCAAGAAAAAAGAGGAAAGCTGGCAGGAAGACAAGGGCACTCCATTATGAGAGAACTGCTTGTGCAAAGGCCCTGAGGTATAAAGTCTTAGTACTCAGAGGACTGCTGATGGTTAGGTATGATGAGTATTGAAACAGGGATGTAAGATAAAGGTGAAGAAATATAGGAAGAGGTCTGATCTTTTTTTAATCAATATTTTTATTGATGTATAGTTGATTTACAATGTTATATTATTTCTGCTGTACAGCAAAAGGATTATTATACATCAGATCAGATCAGATCAGTCGCTCAGTCGTGTCTGACTCTTTGCGACCCCATGAATCGAAGCACTCCAGGCCTCCCTGTCCCTCACCAACTCCCGGAGTTCACCCAGACTCACATCCATTGAGTCAGTGATGCCATCCAGCCATCTCATCCTCTGTCGTCCCCTTCTCCTCCTGCCCCCAATCCCTCCCAGCATCAGAGTCTTTTCCAATGAGTCAACTCTTCGCATGAGGTGGCCAAAGTACTGGAGTTTCAGCTTTAGCATCATTCCTTCCAAAGAAATCCCAGGGCTGATCTCCTTCAGAATGGACTGCTTGGATCTCCTTGCAGTCCAAGGGACTCTCAAGAGTCTTCTCCAACACCACAGTTCAAAAGCATCAATTATCATACAAGGTGAAGTAAGTCAGAGAAACACAAAACCATATGATATCACTTATATGTGAAATCTAAAATATGACACGAATGAATCTCTCTATGAAACAGAATCAGGGACATTGAAAATAGACTAGAGGTTGCCAAAGGGGAGTGGGGTGGGAGAGGGATGGATTCATTCTTTTTTCATATTCTTTTCCATCAAAATCACAGGATTTTGAATACGGCTCCCTGTGCTATACAGTAAGACCTTGTTGCCTATCCACTATATATATACACATATACACGTATCGTCTGCTGCATCTGTTAATCCCAAACTCTCGGTCCATCTCTCTCCCACCCCACTTCCCTTTGGCAACCTCTAGTCTATTTTCAATGTCCCTGATTCTGTTTCATAGAGAGATTCATTCATGTCATATTTTAGATTTCACATATAAGTGATATCATATGGTTTTGTGTTTCTCTGACTTACTTCACCTTGTATGAAAATCCCTAGTTGCATCCATGTTGCTGCAAATGGCATTATTTCATTCATTTTTGTGGCTGAGTAGTAGTCCATTGCCGGAGAAGGCAATGGCACCCCACTCCAGTGTTCTTGCCTGGAGAATCCCAGGGACGGGGGAGCCTGGTGGGCTGCCGTCTATGGGGTCGCACAGAGTCAGCCACGACTGAAGTGACTTAGCAGCAGTAGTCCACTGTATATACGTACCACACCTTCATTATCTATTAATAACCTCAAGAGACATTCAGAGGTCTTTGGTATTGTGAATAGTGCTGCTGTGAACATAGAAGTGCATGTATCTTTTTGAATTACAGTTTTGTCTGGATATATGCCCAGGAGCAGGATTGCTGGATCATATGGTAATTCTATTTTTAATTTTCTGAGGAACCGCCATGCTATTTTCCACAGTGGCTGCACCAACTTAAGTCCAAACAGTGTAGGAGGGTTCCCTTCTGTCCACACCAGGAGAGGTCAGATTTTTCACTCACTGCTTCAGATAGCACTGCAGGCAGACTCTACCGTCTGAGCCACCAGGGAAGCCTCAGACAGCATTACTGAATATTTATTACCTACCAGGCAGGTACTTCTTGATACATCACTAAACAAGACAGATGCAGTTCCTGAGCTCATGGAGTTTATGTTCTGATGGGCTGAGACAGGATAAACAAGCTAATAAACTTAATTTCACATAGTGATGAGTGCTGTGAAGGCAATAATCAGGAGGCGAGACAGAGTAATGGGTTTGGAAAACAGCTTGGAAAACATGGTCTGGGAAGGCTAGTCTGAGATGAAGGCTGTTAAATGAGGCCGAGGATGAAAAGGCCAGAAATGAGGACCAACGACCCTAGCCTTTCCCTTCTCCAGGGGATCTTCCCAACCCAGAGATCAAACTGGGGTCTCCTGCATTGCAGGTGGATTCTTTACCAATTGAGCTATGGGGGAAGCCCCAGAAATGAGGACTAAGGACCCAAATGTGGAGGTTCTTATCATTTAGGGGACAGAGAAAGGAAAAAGAGGCAGCAAAGGAAACCAAAAGAAATAATCGGAGATTAAAGACAGGAGCTGGGAGAGGACAGCATAATGGAATCCAAGGGAAAACAGACTGCAAGGAGAAGAAAGGCCTCCACTCCATCCTGCTCCTTCACTTAGTGTTTTTAAAATAGATGGTTATCAGATTCCCAGGCAAAGATGGTGTATTAAGCCAAGCATCTGGTTTTCCTCCTCTTAAAAATCTCACTTAAAACTATATTAAAGAAAATTGTTCTAATACCTAAATCCACAAGGACAGAGACAGTTGGCTAAGAGACAATATCAAAATTCTGGAAAGCAGATGTGTGTGTGTACTAAGTCACTTCAGTCATGTCCGACTTTGCGACCACATGAATTGTAGCCCACCAAGCTCCTCTGTCCATGGGATTCTCCAGGCAAGAATGCTGGAGTGGGTTGCCAGACCCTCCTCCAGGGGACCTTCCCGACCCAGAGATCAAACTGGCATCTTCTGTGTCTCCTGCATTGGCAGGTGGGTTCTTTACCACTAGCACCACCTGGGAAGCCCAGAGAGCAGACAGATGAGTGTTAACTGACTTGACAAACACAAGGAAGCCAAATTCTAAATTGGCAATGGGGAATGTGGAGAAAATTCAAAAGACTCAGGAAATAGCGGCACCACATACCTCTAGAAATGAAAGTAAAGGTGGGAGATTAAAATTAGTTAAAATTGGGAGGACTTAGTTGAAAGCTGTGTGAGAAATAATTCCCTCCTCCCACTCCACATCACTACTCCTCTCTCACCCTGGCAGAAGACTGGGATTATAATACTTGGAGGGAGCAAAGCACAGCTGAGGGCATGATTGCTGTAGTAAAATAACTTAATATTTGTAAATGGATGCACGCTGATCTCTGAATTCCTCCTGATTTCTCCCCTTAAACAGTTCCCAGAACCCTGACATTCTGATCTGTATCTTTAAGCCAGGAGAATCAAAGAACGGTCTCTAAGGAATCTAACTTGTCTGAGAGGAAATATCTAATCATACAGCATGAGCAATTACTCTAAGGATGGCTGATTCAAATCATTCTACAGACAGTTCAAAATCTAGAAGCAGACTAACATACACAAAGTTCCTATCAGCTACCTGGCCCACCTCTCTTAAATATATGCGACAAGCAGGATCACCTGACTCCTGAGAAATAAACACTCACATTTATGGTCAACTGATTTTTGAAAAGGGCACAAGACAATACAATGGAGGAAAGGACAAAGTGTTTCCAACAGATGATTTGGGACAACTGGATATCTACATGAAAAAGAATGAAGCTGGACCCCTACCTCACACCATACACAGAAGTCTACTCAAGGTGGATTATGTACTACCTACATGTAAGAGCTAAAACTATAATTCCTACAATAAAATATAGGGGTAAGTCTTCGTGACCTTGGGTTAGGCAATGATTTCTTAAGTAATGATGCAAAATGCACAAGCAAACAAAGAAAACAGATAAATTTGACTTCATCCAAATTGAAAACTTTCATACTTCATTGGACACTATCAAGGAAAAGTGAAAGTCGCTCAGTCATGTCCGACTCTTTTCGACCCCATGGACTGTATGCTGCTGCTGCTAAGTCGCTTCAGTCGTGGCAAACTCTGTGCGACCCCATAGACTGCAGCCCACTAGGCTCCCCCGTCCCTGGGATTCTCCAGACAAGAACACTGGAGTGGGTTGCCATTTCCTTCTCCAATGCATGAAAGTGAAAAGTGAAAGTGAAGTCGCTCAGTAGTGTCCGACTCTTAGCCACCCCATGGACTGTAGCCCACCAGGCAGTCCATGGAATTTTCCAGGCCAGAATACTGGAGTGGGTAGCATTCCCTTCTCCAGGGGATCTTCCCAACCCAGGGATTGAACCCAGGTCTCCCGCATTGCAGGCAGATTCTTTACCAGTTGAGCCACAAGGGAAGCCCAAGAATACTGGATTGGGTAGCCTGTCCCTTCTCCAGTGGATCTTCCCAACCCAGGAATTGAACCAGGGTCTCCTGCACTGCAGGCAGATTCTTTACCAACTGAGCTATGAGGGAAGCCCAATCATCAAGGAAATGAAAAGACAACTCACAGAATGGGAGAAAATATTTGCAAATCATATATCTGAGAAGGAAATACAAAGAACTCTGGTAAATTAATAATAAAAGACAAGTAACCCAATTTAAAAATAGGCAAAGGATTTGAAAAGACATTTCTCCAAAGAAGATCATCATTAGATGTGAGGGAAATGCACATCAAAACCATAAAGAGATCCTACCTCACACTCATTGCTGCTGCTAAGTCGCTTCAGTCGTGTCCGACTCTGTGCGACCCCATAGATGGCAGCCCACCAGGCTCCCCCGTCCCTGGGATTCTCCAGGCAAGAACACTGGAGTGGGTTGCCACACACTCATTAGGATGGCTAAAATCAAGAAAACAAGCAATGGTAAGCAAGTGGAGAAATTGGAACCCATATGCACTGCTGGTGGAATGTTAAATGGTGCAACTGCTTTGAAAAACAGCCTAGTAGTTTCTCAAAAGGTTACACATAGAGCTACCATAAGATCCAGCAACTGTAGTCATAAGTATATATTCAAGAGAAATGGAAACATATGTCCACACAAGCACTTGTACACACTGTTTCATAGCAACATTATTTGTCATAGCCAAAAAAGCAGAGAAACCTAAATGTCTAACATCTGCTAAATGCATAAACAAATTGTATATTCATACAAGGGACTATTATCTGGTCATAAAAAAGAATAAAATACAAATGCTATAGCATGGATGAATCTTAAAGGCATTATGCTAAGTGCAAGTTGTTGTTCAGTCACTGATTCACTTCCCACTCTTTGTGACCCCATGGACTGCAACTGCTCCTCTGTGCTCCACTATCTCCCAGAGTTTGTGCAAATTCATGTCCATTGAGTCAGTGATGTTATCTAATCCTCTCATCTTCTGCCGCCTTCTTCTCCTTTTGCCTTCAATCCTTCGCAGCATCAGGGTCTTTTCCAATGAGTCAGCGCTTTACATCAGGTGGCCAAAGTGTAGCCAGTGACAAAAAATCACATATTGTGTCATTTCTTTTACATGACATATCCAGATTAAGCACACAGATAGAAGATGATTCGTGGTTGCCTGGGGTTGGAGTGAGAGGAAATGAGGAGTGATTGTTAATGGGCACGAGGTTCCTTCTTCAGGTGATAAAAATGTTCTAAAATTAGATTATGGTGATGGCATTACAACTCTGAATATATTAAAACTAATCAACTGCACAGTTTAAATGGATGAATCTTATGGTATGTGAAAAATATTTCAACAAACCTATTAAAAATCTCACTAATCACAAAGATATCAACAAAACATAAAACATAAAGATACATCGATATCTTCCTAGTACTACAGTATGTTTCCCCATCTTGTTACTCAAGACCGTCTTGGCACTTTTTCAACTTGTAATAACCTTGTAAAGCCGGTTGGTCTTCAAAAGATGAAGCAAGTCAAAGTTTTGTAATTAGAGGGAAGAAGTACTTCTAAGTTCAGAGGTCAGGTTTTTACTCAATAGGAAAGGATAGGTCAGAAAATATTGTTTTACAACATCTTAAAACTAACTTTTAACACATGCTTATTAACTGTTTGCAAGGTGTTAATAAGCTTTATTTGTCTTTCTAGAGAATCTGAGGAGTAAGAAGAATAAAGATGCTTAGCCAGGAGTCCCACTGAATTTTTCTTCACTAATGTTGATTATTTGGTTCTCTGGATGTGAGATGGTAGGGAGCAAAGAGCCAGTATGTCAAGGTGGTCACCAGGTTGGAATCCAGACACATGAACCTGAATTCGTTTGCTTCCTTTGCCACTTAGTGGCTGTGTGACCTTCTGCATGTTGCTTAGCCTCTCTGTGCTTCCATTTCCTCTCTGTAAAATAGGAATTCTATCTTGATCCCATGAACAGAGGATCCTGGTGGACTACAGTCCATGGGGTTGTAAAGAGTCAGACATAACTGAAGCAACTTAGCACGCACACATCCTGATCCAGTTTTTATTTGAGGGCCTAGCCCACTGCAGTTACCTTTGTTTTTAACAAGCTTTTAACAGGTGTTTATGAGCAATGTATCTTGGTTACTTTGTCCTGATTTAAAAAATAGTGTTGGCATTTTCTGCAGATCAGTATCTTATTCCTGTTTCTTTTTTTTTTTTTTCCTTTTCTTTTTTTTTTTAATTAACTTTATTTTATTTTTAAACTCTACATAATTGTATTAGTTTTGCCAAATATCAAAATGAGTCCGCCACAGGTATACACGTGTTCCCCATCCTGAAACCTCCTCCCTCCTCCCTCCCCATACCATCCCTCTGGGTCGTCCCAGTGCACCAGCCCCAAGCATCCAGTATCGTGTCCGACTCTTTGCAACCCCGTGGACTGTAGCCCACCAGGCTCCTCTGTCCATGGGATTCTCCAGGCAAGAATACTGGAGTGGGTTGTCATTTCCTTCTCCAGGGGATCTTCCCTACCCAGGGATCAAACCCAGGTCTCCCGCATTGCAGGCAGACACTTTAACCTCTGAGCCACCAAGGAAGCCCTGCTTTATTTTGATGTGTTTATTATTAAGTTACTTGTCCAAGTTCTTCCTTGAAACTCTGCTATCAATCAGGAAATAAAGAATTAAAGCATTTGATTGCTGTGTATTTTGTTACTGAACAGTTGTGGCTCTACTACTGCTTAGCTAAAAAATAGAGTGCGGAGGGGGCAGGAGGCAGTAGGGGACAGTAAGGGCAGGTGGCACTATACAAATTTCCTTTTAAAGGTCCCATGTGGCAGCACTCATAAAGAACTCGCCAATGCAGGACATGCAAGAGACACAAGTTCGATCCCTGGATTGGAGGATCCCTTGGAGTAGGAAATGGCAACGCACTCTAGTATTCTTGCTTGGGAAATCCTATGGACAGAGGAGCCTGGCAGGCTATAGTCCATGGGTTCACAAAGAATCGGACATATAATGAACACATATACATTATGCATTCACTCCAGAAATTCTCTGGGGGTTGAGTAGGAATCTTTGTAACAATGCAAATATTCCTTGGCCATCAATAGCACATAAACAATAATAATTAAGTTCAGTTGTCCTTGATATTTTGCCAACTTTTAGCCACGTAAAAACTAGAACGTGCAGATTTTTTTTAAAGCTTTGCCATGTGAATCCATATTCATAATGCAGAAGGAGAAGACAAATCCTGTTTTAACAGCCTGATTTATAATTTTCAAACATTTTCAGTATTCCTACCCTAGCCCTGAGTCCACATATTTTAAGACTGGGCCCCATTGCTTCAATCAGATAATCAGATTATTCTTTTCCTGAAATTTAGCTAGTAATAACTTATTGACACTAAGCATGTGTCAGACTTCCTGTTAAGTACTCTCTACATATTACCTTATTAAATCCTCTTAATAGTCTTGTGTCACCAGTAATTTTATTATCCTTGCTTTACAGAGAGGACTCTGAGGTTGTAAGAGTTTAAGTGACTTGCTCAAGGTCATATAACCTCTAAGTCCTGGAGCTGGGATCTGACCCCAGGAGGCCAGAGTAACTTTGGGAAAGGATAGTTAGGAGAGGCAACCTTGGTGCACAGTGCTGTGGGGAACTTGGACAGAGGAAGCTGATGTGGGAGGGTCAAGATATAGGGAGAAAGGGCTGCAAGGACACGTTCCATTGGACTTTGCAGTCAGACCAGAGATTTGAGGTCACCTCCAGGGAGCATCGCCAAGCACCAAGGGCTACCAGATATCCGAACAGGTGGGAAGGAGTGCCAGTGTTGCCAGTTTTTCATATTCTCTTGACTTTAACATACACAGGGAAGAAGAATGTCCCATGTAACTGTGTTACCCTTAGATGCTCATTCTGAGGTCTGATTTCTTCTTTCCTTCTTTTCTCTCCCTCTCTCCCTCTGTCTCCTCTGTCTCTCTCTTTCAGGAAATACACACTGAGTTAATACTATGCACTAAGAACTATGCCTGGTTCAGGACAAAACAGACAGAACCTCACCCTTATGTCTAGAGGAGAGACAGAGAGCAAATTAACAAGAAAAGACTGAAAATTGCCACGATGATCCAAAATGCCATGAAAGAGAGGTAGGTGCTCTCGGAAAGTGGGAACTAGGGGAATCTGGCCCAGTCTCAGGGTGAAGTGAAAGTTGCTCAGTCGTGTCTGCTCAGGCCAGAATACTGGAGTGGGAAGCCTTTCCCTTCTCCAGGGGATCTTTCCAACCCAGGGATCGAACCCAGTTCTCCCACGTTGCAGGAAGATTCTTTACCATCTGAGCTACAAGGGAAGTAGGGAAGAATTCCCTGAGGCAGTGACATGTCAGCAATGATCTAGGTGGTAGTAGGGGTTAACCATACAAAGGCTCAGGAGAATGTTTCAGGCTGGGAGCCCTTTCAGGAAAGAGCTGTGGATTGGAGCATGAAGATTCTGAGAGGAGGCTAGTGAGGCTGGATTGTGAATACAGGGCGAAGTTCCAGATCTTCTAGACCAGGAAGTAGGCAAATTATGGCCCCCTGCCTATTTTTGTAAATATAGCTTTCTTGGAATACAGCGACATTTGTTTATCTACCGCCTGTGGCTGTATTTGGCTACAATGGCAGAGTTGAGTAGTTACAATAGAGAACTCATGGCCCACAAAATCTAAAATATTTCCTTTCTGCTCCTTTACAGAAAAAGTTTGCAGACCCCTGATCCAGGGGGAGTTTCCAAATGAAACCAATGCTGGACAGACAAAAAAATATCCAGTGACATAACTAGGTGCTATATCTATACTGGCCAGGCCAGTACCCACAAGCCTTGTAGAGGAAGCCACTTTTGCTCCTGTGGCCAGAGCGGAGTAGACCAGAGATCGGTCCCAGAGCAGCCTGCAACACACACCAGTGAAACATGAGAGAGGCTGAACAACACTGAGATGACTCAGCACAAATGAGGGGTGAGGGGGCTTGGGGAGCTAACCAATCAGACCTTCTCTTTTGGAAATATAAGTGCCAAGTCAGCAAAACAAGGAGGGCTATTTACATTCAGATTGACAAGGCCAACGTTACTTAGAAAAGTGTCTTGGTTTCTAAATACCTAGCTCACCCTACATCCCAGGGTGTAAACAGGAATCCACATGGTAAATACCTCCTTGGCTGAAGGAAAACCACACCTGACTCTTCCTCCTAAGGAATTTGCCTGTCTTGATCACTATAGTCTGATGCCCTTGGAATATCTTCCTCCGCCTTTTCAAGAGAAAATGTTTCCGTTTTTGAGTTTTATTTATTTTATTAATTTGATTGCGCTGGGTCTTGGGCACACAGGATATTTAGTTGCAATATGTGGCATCTAGCTCCCTGACCAGGGGTTGAACCCCAACCCCTCTGCATTGGGAGCTCAGAGGCTTAGACACTGGACTGCCAGGGAAGTCCCTATCCTTTGAATTTTAGACAGCAAGAAACGAGCTACTTTTCTGGCAAGGAATATGGTCAGAAGAAAGACTCCCTTGTTGAAAGATAATTTAAACACTTCAGTAGGTGGTTGGGAAAATGTAACCACACGACGTTTTAGGGAAGGTAACGGATATAAAACCTAAGCACCATGGAATTAGTAACCCACTGGCAGCTGGGCAGGAGCCCTGAGTTCAAGTCCCTGCTGGGACACCAGGGCAAATCACTTCTCTTTTGGAAAACAAAGTTTCAAAGTCATTCATTCCTTCTACAAAGCTGTAGATTAATGGCTGGATTAAAAGGGTGGCTGAAGAGTGAATGAGGTGGAAAGTGGAAGATGATAGGCAACAGGGACCAGGTCATCTGGAACCTTGGACTTCAAGGTTCAACATCAGCTTTCACCTTGCCTGAGACAGGGAACTGTATGAGTTTCTTGTGGCTCTTGCAGCAAATTAACCACAAACAGTGGCTAAACACAAATTTATTCTCTTACAGTTCTGGAGGTCAAAAGGCCAACTTTCAGCAGTCTCACCGGTTGGAAATTAAAGTGTTCCTTTCTGGTGGCCACCACAGTTCGTGCTCTTGGCCCTCTTTCATCTTCAAAGTCAGCAATAAGTGGACTGAGTCTTTCCCCATCACGTCATTCTGATCTTCTGTCCTGCCTCCCTCTTCCACTTAGAAAAAAGAAACAACTTCTGTTTGGATTTTTGGCTGTGCCAGGTCTTAGTTACAGCGCGTGGAACCGTAGGCTGCTGCATACAGTCTCTTAGTTGTGATCTGTGGGATCTAGTTCCCTGACTAGAGATCAAACCCCTGTGTCAGGAGTTCAGAGTCTTAGCCACCGGACCACTGGGAAAGTTCCCTCCCTCTTCCACTTTTAAGGACCCTTATGATCATACTGGACACAACTGGATAATCCAGAATAATGTCCCTCTCTTAAAGGAAGCTGAATAGCAACCTTAATTCCATCTGCAACATTAATTCCTTTTTGTTGTATGACATAGCATATGGAAGGGTCCTGGGGATTAGGATGTGGACCTCTTTGAGGGGGTCACTATTCTGCCCACCAAGGCACCACTGGTGGTTTTGAGCACTTGAGTGAAACAATCAGACTTATGCTTTAATGCAGTCACAGGGGCATCTGTGTTTGAACAGACATCAGGGTGGCCAGGGAAGAAAGAGAGAGGCCAGTGGAGAGTCTGCTCTGAAAATCCAGGCCCAATATGGTGCTTGAACCAGGATGTTGAATTGGTAAAATTTCAAATATATTTTGAAGATAGAACCAACAGGATTGATCAACAGACCAGAGGTAGATATATGCAAAAGAAAGGTGTCAAGGACAACACGAAGCTTTTGGCTTGAGTACCTGGAAGAACAGAGGCACCATTAATAGAGGGCTGCCCGAAGAACCAGTAGTGGTGAATATCAGCTTAGTTTTGCACAGTATTAATACGTGAAGCCATGTGGTGGAATCAGATCACCTAAGTAGTGAATCACTCACCTAGAGCCAAACATCCTGGAATGTGAAGTCAAGTGGGCCTTAGAAAGTATCACTACGAACAAAGCTAGAGGAGATGATGGAATACCAGTTGAACTATTTCAAATCCTGAAAGATGACGCTGTGAAAGTGCCACACTCAACATGCCAGCAAATTTGGAAAACTCAGCAGTGGCCACAGGACTGGAAAAGGTCAGTTTTCATTCCAATCCCAAATAAAGGCGATGCCAAATAATGCTCAAACTACTGCACAATTGCACTCATCTCACACACTAGTAGAGTAATGCTTAAAATTCTCCAAGCCAGGCTTCAGGAATACGTGAACCGGGAACTTCCAGATGTTCAAGATGGTTTTAAAAAAGGCAGAGGAACCAGAGATCAAATTGCCAACATCCGCTGGATCATTGAAAAAGCAAGAGAGTTCCAGAAAAACATCTATTTCTGCTTTATTGACTATGCCAAAGCCTTTGGCTGTGTGGATCACAATAAACTGTGGAAAATTCTGAAAGAGATGGGAATACCAGACCACCTGACCTGCCTCTTGAGAAACCTATATGCAGGTCAGAAAGCAACAGTAGAACTGGACATGGAACAACAGAGTGGTTTCAAATAGGAAAAGGAGTACATCAAGGCTGTATATTGTCACCCTGCTTATTTGACTTATGCAGAGTACATCATGAGAAACACTGGGCTGGAGGAAGCACAAGCTGGAATCAAGATTTCCAGGAGAAATATCAATAATCTCAGATATGCAGATGACACCACCCTTATGGCAGAAAGTGAAAAAGAATTAAAGAGCTTCTTGATGAGGAGAAGAGAAAGAGGAGAGTGAAAAAATTAGCTTAAAGCTCAACATTCAGAAAATGAAGATCATGGCCTCTGGTCCCATCACTGCATGGCAAATAGATGGGGAAAGAGTAGAAACAGTGGCTGAGTTTATTTTGGGGGCTCCAAAATCACTTCAGATGGTGATTGCAGCAATGAAATTAAAAGACACTTACTCCTTGGAAGGAAAGTTATGACCAAACTAGACAGTATTCTTGCCTAGAGAATCCCAGGAATGGAGGAGCCTGGTGGGCTGCCATCTATGGGGTCGCACAGAGTCGGACACAACTGAAGCGACTTAGCAGCAGCAGTAGCAGACAGCATATTAAAAAGCAGAGACGTTACTTTGCCAACAAAGGTCCGTCTAGTTAAGGCTATGGTTTTTCCAGTAGTCATGTATGGATGTGAGAGTTGGACTGTAAAGAAAGCTGAGCACCAAAGAATTGATGCTTTTTAACTGTGGTGTTGGAGAAGACTCCTGAGAGTCCCTTGGACTGCAAGGAGATCCAACCAGTCCATCCTAAAGGAGATCAGTCCTGGGTGTTCATTGGAAGGACTGATGTTGAAGCTGAAACTCCAATATTTTGGCCACCTGATGCGAAGAGCTGACTCATTTGAAAAGACTCTGATGCTGGGAAAGATTGAGGGCATGAGGAGAAGATGAGATGGTTGGATGGCATCACCGACTCGATGGACATGGGTTTGGGTGAACTCCAGGAGTTGGTGATGGACAGGGAGGCCTGGCGTGCTGCCGTTTGTGGGGTCTCAAAGAGTCGGACATGACTGAGAACTGAACTGACTGAAGGAGTGAATATAAAAACAAAAGAGGCGAATGTGCCCTGGGACCCCACTGTTACACTGATTCCCAACAGTAGATCTGGATTTGCCAGTAGATCTCAAGGGCTTACAAACTTCAAGCCTCTTGCAGCTGCAGCCTATCATTCTCGCCCACAGTTACCCTCCTCTGCTTTGCAGGGAAGTACAGCCAAGGGCAGTGTCTCTTCTCTCAGTTTAATGGGGCATTCTGATATCAGCGCTGCCTCTTTCCTAGCCTCTTCCTTCAAACAAGAAGTCTCAAAGTTTCAGAAAAATAGGGTAGCTCTCTCTCACCAAAAGTGGAGAGGATGACACATGAATATATTCATTCATTTAATAAATACCCGTTGAGCACTTACTACATTCCAAGCTCTCCGTTGAGGACTGGAAAACACTGTGGTTTATAAGACACATCGTACAAGTGATGACAAAAAGACGTGATGAACCTATATCAGGACTGAATCCCATGATTCAGTTGGCAAAAGAGTTGGACACGACTTAGCGACTAAACAATTACAACAGAGACCTGAGAAATAGCTAAATAGCTTAAGGGATATATTTCTCTAAAGCAAAAGAGGTCCAGAGGTGGGATTGCAAGGTTGTATATAGCTTCAGTATCATCAGTGTTCTAAGATTCTTCTTTCTGTTTAACTATCTTCAGTGCATTCTAAACTTCTCTACGGTTTTCTCCATATCTTGTGATATTTGCATTATTTTGTATCATTTTTATAAATGGTTAGTAGGTTACTCACAGTCTCCATATTCACATGCTTTGGCTTTCTCATCTTATTTGTTCCCTCACCAAGAGGAATTCAGAATTAACAGCAGAAGTGGTTCACGCCTCTATCTGGCTGGTGAGAATGCTGGTCTTATTTGTACCCCATCTTCCAGTATTCAACTGCCTTTCCCCTTGAAATGGATACTTCCCAGGAAGGCTGGTGGGGCAGATACATTTCAATGACATCATTTGAAACTCATTAAAAGGTCAGCAGGCTGGCTAAGTACTACTTCCTTCAAAAACATACTCAGAATCATAAATGTTGAGAGCTGGGGGGTCAAGGGTTCTCAGACTTTTGAGTTTCTGTGAACTAGCATTAATATTTTTAAAAGGTTGCTGAATTTCTATTCTTCCAGAGAATGCCATTAAAAATAATAAGCTTCTAGGAACACAGTATCACCTCCCACAATGCACAGGACATCCCTCATAACAGAGAATTTTCCAGCTCCAAATGACAACAGTGCCAAGGTTCAGAAACCCTGGGCTCGCTGCCCTTAATGAAAGGCAAAAGAAGAAAAGCCCCCAACCCAGCAGACATTTGCACTGGCAGACACTGTTGAAATGTGGGAGTGGGTTGGCCAGATGGGCTATGATGAGGTCAGCTAGACAGGGGGTGGCCTGGCTATCCCAGGCCTGGGCAGGGTGGAGGGACAGGGCCAACGTTTATGGACATCTTGATTTTTAAATGGGATAAGGCACATAAAATTTGTAACACTAAACCTGACACATGGGCTTTCCTGATGGCTCAGCAGTAAAGAAACTGCCTATAATGCAGGAGATGCCGGTTCAATCCCTGGATTGGAAAGATTCCCTGGAGAAGGAAATGGCAACCCATTCCATCATTCTTGCCTGGCAAGTCCCATAAACAGAGGAGCCCGGCAGGCTACAGTCCATGGGGTGGCAAAGATTAGAACACGACTGAGCATGAGCACAAATGAATGAACTTTAGGGGACAAATTCTGCTGGGCACCTGATCAACCCTATATAACGGGTTGAGAAGACTGGAGGTTCTCAGAGGTAATCTGAGGAGTAAGGATGAGGTAGGAGGGCAGAACAGGGAAGAGCCTGCAAGATGGAGTCTGAGACTGAGACTCCCAGGAAAATCATCAACTTCTGTGTGGGGGAGGGAAGTGGGCGAAGAATATCTTAAGATGCATAATGCATTAACGCACAATTTGAAGTATCTCAGTAATGTGAAGATTACTCAGATAATCTTCCACCTCACCTCCAGCTTCTGTGATGTTTAGTACAATGTGAACGTGTTATTGGCTCAGTCCTGTCTGACTCTCTGCGACCCCATGGACTGTAGCTCACCAGGCTCTTCTGTCCATGAAACTTCCCAGGCAAGAATACTGGAGTGGGTTGACACTTCCTTCTCCAGGGGATCTTTCCTAATCAGGGATCAAACCCAGGTCCTCTGCATTGCAGGCAGATTCCTTACCCTCTGAGTCATCAGGGAAGCCTTACTACAATGGTACGGGAGTATTACAAAGGTTTTTGGTGGATATTAAGGGTCTACATTTCCCATTTGAGTTGAAAGAGTGTAGAACTGAGACAGCAGCCCAGAAGCAGAGGCAGGAGCCAGAGGTGATCACAGGAAAATATCCCTGCAGGGTTCTGGGCTTCCACAGGATGTAGAATATGGTTTTGAGCCTAGTTCTCTCAGCAGGATTACATTTTCATAGAAAAGGAGCCATTCTGGTCTCATACTTGGGCATGCTGCTGCTGCTGCTGCTAAGTCGCTTCAGTCGTGTCCGACTCTGTAGGACTCCATAGATGGCAGCCCACCAGGCTCCTCCGTCCCTGGGATTCTCCAGGCAAGAACACTGGAGTGGGTTGCCATTTCCTTCTCCAATGCATGAAAATGAAAAGTGAAAGTGAAGCTGCTCACTCGTGTCAGACTCTTTGTGACCCCATGGATTGCAGCCTACTAGGCTCCTCCAAACATGGGATTTTCCAGGCAAGAGTACCAGAGTGGGTCACCATTGCCTTCTCCAACTTGGGCATGAGTAAGTAAGATGAGAACAGCTTGGTTCCAAAGTTCTATACCTGCTCCAGCTGGGTCAGAATTCTGTTTTCATTCTGGACTCACCCAGTCTCAGGACAGTCACTGGCTTGGGGATCTTCCAGGACTAGAGAGGAGACTTGCCCTGGCCCCTTAAGGCCATCCAGAACCAACTAGACTTTTAGGTATGGAGTATTCTGACCCTTAGTTCAGAAAACTAAGATCATGGCATCTGGTCCTATCACTTTATGACAAATAGAGGGGGAAACAGTGGAAACGGTGACAGACTATTTTGGGGGCTCCAAAATCACTGCAGATGGTGACTGCAGCCATGAAATTAAAAGATGCTTGCTCCTTGGGAAGAAAAGCATGACCAACCTAGACAGCATATTAAAAAGCAGAGGCATTACTTTGCTAACAAAGTCCATCTAGTCAAAGCTATGGTTTTTCCAGTAGTCATGTATGGATATGAGAGTTGGACTATAAAGAAAGTTGAGTACCAAAGAATTGATGCCTTTGAACTGTGGTGTCGGAGAAGACTCTTGAGAGTCCCTTGGACTGCAAGGAGATCCAACCAGTTCATCCTAAAGGAAATCAGTCCTGAATATTCATTGGAAGGACTGATCCTGAAGCTGAAACTCCAATACTTTGGCCACCTGATGCGAAGAACTTGACTCATTTGAAAAGACCCTGATGCTGGGAAAGATTGAAGGCAGGAGGAGAAGGGGACAACAGAGGATGAGATGGTTGGATGGCATCACAGATTCGATGGACATGAGTTTGAGTAAACTCCAGGAATTGGTGATGGGCAGGGAGGCCTGGCATGCTGCAGTCCATAGGGTCCCAAAGAGTCTGACAGGACTGAGTGACTGAACTGAACTTATCTGACCTGTGTGGGAGTAGGGGAAGATCTTTGTGCTGTCCCTGAGGTTGGAGCACAAAAGCATTTATGATGTAACCAGACTGCAGGGGGAGTAACATTGTTGCTGGGCAACCTGGCTTCCTTAACTCTATGGCTTTGGTCAAGGTGCTACCCTGTGCAAAATTTTTTGAAGTCTTTCCTCACCTCCCCCTTCCCCTTTCCCAACTCCCCCTTTCTGTGCCCCAGGGAACCAATCAACCCCCTTCCAACTCTAGCAATCTTGTTATCCTAGTGCAGAGTAGCAATCTTGTTATCCTAGTGCAGAGTGGTGACTGAGGATTTAGGGTTTAGTTTTAGACAAACCAGGCTCCATTGTGTAACCCAGCAACTTCCTTTGCCTCTGCGCCAGCGTTTGCATTTGTAAAACGGACGGTGGCTAACTAAAACTGGTGGCTAACTAAAAGTGTCTCTTAAATGGACTAAATGTGGCAATACACCCAGGGGCTTAACGCACTCCAAGAGCTCGACGGTGACTATTCATCTTCCAATCATCGGGCAAGTTCATCTCACTCCTCATTTATTCCTTGTAGCGGTTCTTTTCTGTCCTTCTGGTTTAAATCTCAAATATCTATCTATGTAGTTAAGTTAGTTCGCATCTGACGCTTTTTTTTTTTTTTTTGTCTGTCCCTCCTTCCCAGGGCCCACCCTCTGCGGACGCAGAGCGTCTGTTGGTCAGACTGATGGCAGGTTACAGCAGTCTCCGAGGCAATAAAATCTTGTCCTCGGCTTGGAAAGTCTCCGAACCGCTAGCTCAGATCTGCGGCGCTGCCCTGCATGGAAAGCCGCCAGCCCATTCTCAGGGGCGCGAGTGGAAGAATCACACTGCAGCAGAGGTAACAGACAGGGACCGAGGCCAATGAAGGGGGATGGGCGCATTAGAAGATAAAGGGATGATCGGGATCAAGAACACGCCGCCACGCCCTCTCCGCCCGGCCTCTTCTCCTCCAGCCGGTAGCCCCGATTATCCTCCTAGATCGGGACAGCGACTTCCGAAGTGACAGCCACGTGGACTGCGGAGGACTAGAATGTTGCCGTGGGGGGCGGGGCTGGAAGGGCGCCCGAGAGGTGAAGAAGGACCCGCGTACGCATGCTCGGGCGCCGGCTGCCAGGCGACGCCGCCGGGAGCGAGTACGCTCCTGACGTCACGCGCCGTTCGTCCAATTAGCGGCGGTCGGAGGGAGGCGCCGTTCCGCCCCCTCCCGCCCCCGCCGCCGCCGCCGCCGCCGCCGCCGCCGCCGCCACCACGGCAGCCGCCTCCGGGAGTGTCTGAGGGAGCTTGAGGCCGCCGCAGACTCGGGCGCCGCATCGCGCGGTCCGGAGCCCCCGGACGAGGCCCAGTGTGCCGCTTGCTCCGACCCCCGCCGCCCGATGTCCTCAAGATGGAGGCAGCGGGGAGGGCGGCGTGAAGCAAGCGGCGCTGTGGGCGCTGGGGCAAGGGCCCGGGCGTCCCGGGCGGCGGCGGCGGCGGCGGCGGCGGGATGGGGCTGCTCCTCATGATCCTGGCGTCGGCCGTGCTGGGCTCCTTCCTCACGCTCCTCACTCAGTTCCTGCTGCTCTACCGCAAACAGCCTGAGCCGCCGCCGGACGAGGCCGCCCGCGCGGCCGACGGCTTCCGCTACATCAAGCCGGTGCCAGACCTGCCCCTGAGAGAGTACCTTTATGGCGGCGGCGGCGGGGCTGAGGAGCCCTCTGGCGGGCCCCCCGAGGGCGGCGCGACCCCGGCCCCCGAGACCCCCGCCCCGCCGACGCGGGAGACCTGCTACTTCCTTAACGCCATCATCCTGTTCTTGTTCCGGGAGCTGCGGGACACTGCACTGGCCCGCCGCTGGGTCACCAAGAAGATCAAGGTGGAGTTCGAGGAGCTGCTGCAGACCAAGACGGCTGGGCGCCTGCTGGAGGGGCTGAGCCTGCGGGACGTGTTCCTGGGCGAGACCGTGCCCTTCATCAAGACCATCCGGCTCCTCCGGCCCGTGGCGCCCTCGGCCACCGGGGAGCCCGACGGCCCCGAGGGGGAGGCGCTGCCGCCCGCCACCACCCCCGAGGAGCTGGCCTTCGAGGCGGAGGTGGAGTACAACGGGGGCTTCCACCTGGCCATCGACGTGGACTTGGTCTTTGGCAAGTCCGCCTACCTGTTCGTCAAGCTGTCACGGGTGGTGGGGAGGCTGCGCTTCGTCCTCACCCGCGTGCCCTTCACCCACTGGTTTTTCTCCTTCGTGGAGGACCCGCTGATCGACTTCGAGGTGCGCTCCCAGTTCGAAGGGCGGCCCCTGCCCCAGCTCACCTCCTTCATCGTCAACCAGCTCAAGAAGATCATCAAGCGCAAGCACACCCTCCCGAGTTACAAGATCAGGTGAGAGGAAGGTTGCGGGGGAAGGTCGCCCGGGCGCGAGGGCCCCCTGGCTGCTGGGACCCTGAGCCTGGCAGGACACTGCCTCCGTCGTTGGGTGGGAAGGGCAAAGACTTATACACCCCCTGCTTTCCAGGGCTCTTGCCCACCCTGGACAAGGCCCTCGATTAAGTGCCCACATTCTTTGCTTCCGAAGGGCATTAATAAGGAGCTGGGAGCCTTTTCCGTGTGCTCTTGGTCATCCACGGTGCTGTCAGCGCGGGTCGAAGCAGCATATTGAAAATGGAAGGGAAGTCCCGCCCTCCCCGGACGGCTCTGGGACTGTTGAGAAACTATTTCTCTAGGTGGTTGCTGCATTGAGGGCAGCTTTGCAGCATCGCGTTGGCCACATTGAGAAACTGTGCGTGGATACCAAGTACAGGCATGAGGAGTGTGCTGGGAGCCCAGAGCTCTTGTATTTTGCAACCGCAGGCCAGTTTTGCCGTGGTGCTTCACTTTACTTCTCACTTTCATGCAGTGGAGAAGGAAATGGCAGCCCACTCCAGTGTTCTTGCCTGGAGAATCCCAGGGATGGGGGAGCTTGATGGGCTGCCGTCTATGGGGTCGCACAGAGTCGGACACGACGGAAGCGACGTAGCAGCAGCAGTGGGATTACATGTCATTTGGCAACTTTGAAGGCAGAGGCAGCGTCTATCGGAAAGGAATACTTTTCCACTGCAAATTGGAAACGAGTTGGGAGCCTACACACCTTGTACTTCTCTGTACCTTTTGTGCTGATGTCGTCTGGGGTAAATTCTGTAGCACAACCCCAGGCTGCCCCCTGACCTTTAATCTCTACTTGGCTGTAGGCTTCTCCCACAGTACCTGAAATTGCCCAGCAGGTAGTATTTTAAGATGGGTAGTGAGTTTGACTTTGTAAAGCCTACCTGTATTTGGCGGCTTGATTTTTGTGATTAATGTACAAGGGTTTGGGTTTTTACTTATTTATTTTTAATATCGTAGAAGTGGAAGGGGAAAAGAAGTTTTGTGGGGCTAGAGTCTTCACTTTGGTCTGGGAAGGCTTGTCCGTGTTGAAGGGTCATATATGGTTCTTCTAAAACAGATACATTTTTAATTTTACTTAAAGTGTTCAACCGGAGAAGGCGATGGCACCCCACTCCAGTACTCTTGCCTGGAAAATCCCATGGATGGAGGAGCCCTATAGGCTGCAGTCCATGGGGTCCCTCAGAGTCCGACAGGACTGAGCGACTTCACTTTCACTTTTCACCTTCATGCATTGGAGAAGGAAATGGCAACCCATTCCAGTATTCTTGCCTGGAGAATCCCAGGGACGGGGAGCCTGGTGGGCTGCCATCTGGGGTCACACAGAGTCCGACACAACTGAAGCGACTTAGCATAGCAAAGTGTTTAACCCTTTTGGATTTTTTTCTTTGCCGTAAAATTGTCAGTCTGGTATTTGCCTTACCTAGTTCCCTTTAGTGGAAGTTACATGTTTCTAGATCACTAATTTGCTACCACAGTTTAAAACATCAGTGACCCAGGTAATTCAGGAATGTTTTTTGTTTGGGACGGAGTTGACTTGTGTTATGTGGCAGGTTTGCCTTAGTAATTGTGTTTGTTTAGGCTAATAGCACAGTGACAGCTTAAAACTGACAGGTGGCAGAAATTTATAATGGAAAAATTTCCATAGATTTGCAGAAGATGGTGAACTGGTCACTGATTTCCTGTTCTGTGAAGTAGAACATACTTTATGAAACCTACTCTTTCAGCGCTGAAATATGTGACTAAATTCTCAATGAGTTGCAGTGTTTAAGCAGTGAGGTGTTTATAGCAGTGTGTGGCTGAGAAAGTCATGAGAGAAAGTTGTTACAGATTTTGATATGTTTTCACAACTTCAGTTCTTATATTTTCTAAGTGGCTTTAAGATGCCAAAAACTTGACTAAGCTATTACTAATATTTGGGAGTTATTTGCAGGATAGCCAGTGGTAATGGAGAAGGCAGTGGCACCCCACTCCAGTACTCTTGCCTGAAAACCCCATGGACAGAGGAGCCTGGTAGGCTGCAGTCCATGGGATCCCTAAGGATCTGACACGACTGAGCGACTTCACTTTCACTTTTCACTTGCATGCATTGGAGAAGGAAATGGCAACTCACTCCAGTGTTCTTGCCTGGAGAATCCCATGGATGGGGGAGCCTGGTGGGCTGCCGTCTATGGGGTCACACAGAGTCCGACACGACTGAAGTGACTTAGCAGCAGCAATGGGATTACATGTCATTTTGAGTTGGTTGGTTGTTTTCAATGTCGACTTGAAATTCAGTTAAATCTGAAGGAAATTATGATTAGGAGTCATGGAGCCATTAATAGGTTTATTTCCTTTGAAGGAACTTTAGCATCTGTGTAATGAATAGCATCATCATTTGAAATATAGTCAAATTGCTTTTATTTACTGTATCCAAAAGGATTTTTAGAAAACCTAAAAATCTTGGGTGTGTTTGGGTGTTATGATATTTCAACTTTTAAACCTTAAATGTTAAATGGTCACCTCCGGAAGTCTACACACTTGTGCTCTGTATTCCAAAGCATTTCAATAGTCAGTAAGTGCTGCACAGAATGTATCACTCAATTTGTAAATATTTACTGTGTGTCTGCTATGTGCTTACCATTTTTCTGGGTACAGGGTTTCAGTACAGTCTCAACCCTAATGGAGGTTGGAGTTTAGTGAGGATTGAATTAGCTGTACTTAATAAGATTTAGCTAGAATGTCATTGATGGGTAACACTGAAGTAACTAGGAAGCTGATTTTAGTTTAGTAAAAGAGAATGATAGACGTATGAGGATGGGGAGTGCTGCTTCACAAAGTGTTGAGTTCTCTTATCTGTGTGTAGCTGTTCTGCCAGGAATATTTTAAACTACTGATGTTGTGGAGCAAATTCAAGTTTCAGCAAAGAGAATAAATTAAAATACATTTAAGATGTGTCACAATTCTCATAATGAGAATTAAAATAGCTATGGTTTCTCCTTTTTTATAGATGGGGGAAGAGTGCTCAGAGTAGCTAAATAACTTGCTTAAAGTCACACAACTGTCAGATGGTGAAATCCAGCTCAGATAAAGCCAGACTGCCCTTTTTTCTTAAACTGTACTGTGTTGTCCTTAAGGGATTTTTAAAGTATGCCATCAAAATACTGTATGTGGGGGTATCCTTCCAAATTAACTGAGAACTCTTTTAAGAGGCATATGACTGTACAGCTTTTTTTCCCCCTTAAATTAGTTTTGCGAAAGATTCCTTTTAAATTTAAATCATAAGGTTAAATCTTTGGGTGCTGCCCTATTTAGCGTTTCATTTTTAATCCAGCAGATTTTGTTTCCAAATAGAAGGTCTTGCTAGTTTATCCTTTTTAGCTGTCTAATCTACTTAGTAGAGCTAAAGCAGTAAAGAAAACTGTTTTGAGTCTTAGGATCTTTTGGCACTTGAAATTATTATAAAGCAGAAATATCTTCACAGTTGGCCTTGTTGTCACTTATTCCCCCTCTTCGTTTGTTTTTCCATTTTCATGTTGCTAAAGTAAAAGTGTAAAGTGGACCATCAGGGCTACCAGTTCTCATCAGGAGATGAGAGGGCAGCTCAAGTGGTTGGCTGCTTTCTAAGGACCTAGCTGATTGACACTTCATTTTACCCAGCTAACATAGTTGGTAAAAGTTGTAGTATTTTTTTAATGAGTATACATTTTTTTACATATTATTCTAATTTTATTAATATTCCAATGTCACTATCAGTGTTAATTTTTTTGATTTTTTTCTTAAAATAGTATTTCTTTAAAATAGTAAAGCCATCATTTTTAAAATTATTATTAACCAAAAATTAGTCTTCAAGAGGAAAAGATTACCATCAGTGTTCTTTTCTTTTTTTTTTGTTCTCAAAAAATTTTTTTTAATTTAATTTCCTATTAGCAGAGAATTGTGGGTTACCAGTGCTCTTGACTACGTGGAGAACCCATCTTCAGCATGAAATCTGAGTAATAGTCCTGAGGAGTTTAGGGTTTGCAGGTCAGGTATTTGAGATTCTTACTGATGCTCCTTTTCCTGGGGTATCATTGCTGAGTCGTCAGCAGTGGTTGCATACTGAAAGGCCAGATCTGGTTCGTAGGTACTTTCAATTTGGCCTGCACTATAGATTTTTTGCTTCTTCATTGCCAACATTTAAAAATGGAAAACATTGCATGATTTGGATTTCTGGCTTCTCTTAGGAAAATCTGGAAGGTCTTAAAGCACTAGGCTTGCATTTGTCCTAGCAATAATAAGACGGGAGAGATGGAGTCTAGTCACAGCTGCAGGAAGCTGGTACATAAGAGTGAGTCCCCACCCACTTGCTACATTTACTGATGACACTTGCCTGGCCTGGCATTATATATACATTTGAAGTAGCTTACTAAATGAAGAACATTACTCTTGCTCTTCACTACAAGTGGGAAGAGAGTTAGTAACTGGGTAGTAGAGGGTGATCATTTTTATCCCTTTTTAAACATTATATCTTTGAAAAGCCTTTCACTGAACAACTTTATTTTGTAAAAGATATTATCATTATAATGTTGAATATTAAAAACATCATTCTATTGGAAATCTTTTAAAAATCCCTTGAAATGTTTTTCATTTCTCTGCAGTATAGTGATAGTAAATAGACAGTGGCTGCTTTTCCCTTGAGTTTGCTGGACTTTTGCTTTAGTGCAAAGTGTAGGTCATCAATTAACTATGTATAAGTGTTTACTTCTCTGAGTTACAAATAAGGAGGCATCTACTTATTGACACTATTTGAATTTAATAAATGAGTATGGAACAAATATTGGAAAACTTCACTTTTCAAGTTCATGGAATGTCTTCTGAGCATTACTATTTTGTCAAAACTGTTTCATTCAATGTTCTGATATATATTTGTAGAAAATTTTCACATATTCTTAGTGACTAGAGATTGAGGATAGGTCTGTATTTAGTTCGATAGGATCTTTTAGCATAATTATCTGTATCTTCTCTAATATATGATTAATTTCAGAGAACTAATTTAGGCCTGGTCTGGAAAGCTTCATACTCTATAAAGTAGCTTCTAATTGTGTTATTTCTTCCTTGGTCTGAGTTGAGAAAGAAAAACATTTATTCTTAATGTTAATTATAACTTTTTAAAATTTTATTGAATACTGGAGGTAAAGATAGTTTCTAGTAATCAATGTCTTCTTAAAAATTTTCAAAGTGAATTCTCTGAAAGCTGACAAAATCATTTGTAAAGTTAAATGTATTGTACTGTGTTTATTCACTTACACTTTCATACTTTTCTTTCTGTATATGGACAGCTTTTAAAAGATACCTTGGCTTAGGCTGGAAAAACTTTAAAATAGCTACTAATCATTTTACTTAACTCATATTGGTAGGAAATAAAGCTCACCTTTGGTTCTTTGGGACAGTGAAGACAGACATTGGGATATCACTCTAGCTATTCTAGAGTAATAGCTAATTTTTTATTTGTTTTTTCTTGTACTTCTGCTCGGATGAGTATCTCTATATAAATGGAATTGTAAGATAACATTGTCTTAGATAAATAATTGTCATTTTTAAAATAGTCACTTATTTTTAGTAACTATTTCCTGAAGACTACCATACCAGGTGGAGAAGGAAATGGCAACCCACTCCAATATTTTTGCCTGGACAATTCCATGGACAGAGGAGCCTGGTGGGCTACAGACCATGGGGTCGCAAACAGTTGGACAATACTGAGTGACTAAAACACACACACACACCATACCTAGTGTTGTGTAAGAGTATGATGATAAAAATGGTTATAGCATAGTTCATGCTTTCAAGCTGGTTACTTTTCCTGGGAAAAACAAAAAACAGTTAAAGCTCATTATACTGGCATTTGTATGTATTTAAGACCTTCAGTTTTGTGAGAAATGAAGAGGAGCGATCAGTGTCTGCTAGGCGAACACTTGATTACTTTGTGCTGTATAATGTTTTATGACCTTGGAATACCTGAGTGTGTTCCAGTTTAGTGCTGGTTTTAACTTCTTGCAAGTTGAGTTTTCTTCAGCTATTTTGAATTATTATGATTTAGACATTTAAAACTCTTTAGATGGAAAATAGTATATTGAAAATTAAATCTTTGCTCTAAAAATTTGACTTACATATTGAAAAGAGAAGAAGAATAATGAGGAAGCTGTTAGAGTCTAATCAGTAGTGTAGAGATCTGTTGGCTTCTGAGAAAGCTCTACTGTGTTACTGGAAATAGCCAAGGCAGATCACTATAGAGCAGATTGCGTTGAAGGAGCATGCCTATCAAACAGTTCATATTGACTCATAAATATTGCTAGTCTATCGCATGGTATAGAGGCACAGGGCATAAATCAGCTTGCTGACTATGTGCAAAGCGCTGTGTGTACTTCCACATACTTGCTGTCTTTCTTTTTTCATAGTTACAGGAGCTCTATAGGAAGTCGGTATCTCAGTTTTACAGAGACGTTGGAGACTGGAGACTTCCAGGGGGTTAGTGACTTTCTCAGAGTCCTTTTAAAAAGTCCTGGACTCCCAAAGCCATGCTGTGTTATTTCTATGGAGATAAATCAGTGGTTACGCTAAATATACCAGGAGTTTGCAAACAAATTGGTGCTAGACTCACAAATTAAGAATGGCTTTTACATTTTTTAACTTTACATTTTAAAGTTGTTCAAACAAAAAGAAGAATTTGCAACAGACCATATTCGCCCATGGATTCTAAAATATTTCCTTTCTGGTCCATTATTAAAAAAGGTTTGCTAATCCCTGGTCTAAACCCTGAAACAGAAAGCCCTGAAAAAAAAAAACAACAAAACTGTGCTTGATATGGGGAGGGAGGAGGGAGGAGGGTTCAGGATGGGGAACACATGTATACCTGTGGCGGATTCATTTCGATATTTGGCAAAACTAATACAATTATGTAAAGTTTAAAAATAAAATTAAAAAAAAAACTGTGCTTGAGTGTATACAAAAAAGGAACATGTGTGCATATACAATATGTTGAAAGGTACTTTTAAACCTTTTTTTGAGGGTCCTATCTTTTTGGAAAGCTAATGATAACTGTGGTACTTCACAGAAAAATGCATAAACAGTTTAATTTCATGGAATTTTTGGTCCCCTGCAAACCTGTCTAGCGTTCTTAACCCAGGTTGCATAGTAAACACAAAGGAATACAATTTTGTTCCCATAAATACAACTAAAATTAATCTTCTGAAATAATTATTAAGCACTTCATACTTTTGCTGGCCTTCTTCTATGGCTTCTATGGCTCACTGACCCAGCATTTTTTCCCTTCTCATTCTCCGTACCCTCCGAACATTGTCACCAAGAAACAAGTGCTGTTAAATCCCTTTGTTTCTTTCTAACATCATAGGACCTACCAACACTTTTGTCATGACCTCAGAGCACATCACACTTCGTTGGAAAGTTGTAAAGCGCCTACCTGGTCATTAGCAGAAGTTTTACAGAGTAGTTTCAAAATCTCTCTTGCCAAATTGCTGCTGCTGCTGCCAAGTCACTTCAGTGTGTCCGACTCTGTGCGACCCCATGGACTGCAGCCTACCAGGCTCCTCCATCCATGGGATTTTCCAGGCAAGAGTACTGGAGTGGGGTGCCATTGCCTTCTCCGTGCCAAATTGCTAGGACTCCAATAAAACCACATACTTAATGTATTTGTAGGGAAAAATGAGGTGTAAGTGTTAATTATTTACCTTCAAATGAGTAGAACTGCAGGTGTTACAGAGAAGCTGTCAGTACTGTGGAATTATTTCATTCTTTTGTTTGAGGCTACAGAGAAGTCCTTCAGTTATCTATTCCAGTAAATAGAGCTTTGGATTACCATATACTTTAATTCAGCATTCTGCTGCTCAAAAGGACCTTGGATAAAAGGCTTTTATCTTCTCTTAGTCTCAGTTTCCATATTTGTAAAATGGAGACGAAGTAATATCTATCTAGTTAGAGATAATAAATGTCATATATAATATCTACTGAATAAATATATCTTTGCTTTAGTAACTAATTGAATGTACACATTTATTGATTATTCTACATTTGTCACATTTTGCTAGAGATGTCAGAAATTTGTTAGGTGATACTGTAAAAAAAATTTATCTTTTCAAATGAGTGATAAGATCATTGTAAAAAAAATACAAACAGGGAAAATCTAACTGTTAGAGAAAATCACAGTGGAAAATCTCCTATAATATGTTTTCTTAAAACTGTTAAATTCAGGGACTATTCTTCCATAATTTTTTCTAAATGTATTCTAATTTGTTGTTCGGTCACTGAGTCATGTCAGACTTAGTGTGACCCTGTGGATTGCAGCACAGCAGGCTTCCCTGTCCTTTACTATCTTTCGGAGTTTGCTTAAATTCATGTCCATTGAGTTGGTGATGCTGTCTAACCATCTGATCCTCTGCCACCCTCTTCTCCTGCATTTAATCTTTCCCAGCAGCAGGGTCTTTTCCAAGGAGTTGGCTCTTCACATCAGGTGGCCAGAGTATTGGAGCTTCCCTCTGTCCATGGGATCCTCCCAGCAAGAACACTAGAACAGGTTGCTATTTCCTCCTCCAGGGGATCTTACCTACCCAGGGAATCCAACCAGTGTCTCCTGCATTGGCAAATGGATATATCCCCTAGTGCCACCTGGGAAGCCCCTGTAATTTGTTACTAGTTTATAAAAACAGTTGGTATCCCACTGTTAGCATCTTGCTTTTTTTGTTTGTTTTACTCACTGTATCTTAGGTTTTTAAATGTACCTGCTTTATTTTCTTTTTAAAGGTGCTTGGAATTACAGTGATTGCAAGTACCACAAGTTAACCAATTTCTTGTTGATTTTTTCCTCCAGTTTTTCACTAATGTAAATAATGGTACCACAGACATTTCTCTATATATCTTTGAGTAGATACTAGTTTTTTTTTTCTTGTGATTTGAAGGAGTATGTTATGAAGGAGAATTTTTTTGAAGGAGTATGTTTTTTTGTTTTGTTTTTCCCCCATTTTTTTTTGCCAGTGTTCAAGTGTTGTATTTAGGAGCATTAAGGAGTTGAAAATATACTCCTCTCCCTTTTAATTTCATTCCTCGATATACCCATTGTTAAGTTTGTGGTGTACACCCAGCTCTGCTCAATCACAGGTACATCAATACAACTCTTACGCTCAAACACACATATACAAGCCTCTTATATACTGAAGAGGTGCCTGTCTGTTCCTCTTTCCCTCCCTCTCCATGTCCCCATCCTTTTCTCCTTAATAAAAAAATGGGGAGTGTAATATAAATGTGACCATGAAAATTGGTTTGTAGGTGTAACACGAACATCCCTCCAGGCAGTATGTATAGGTCTAATTCACTGATTTATTCCACTCCTGGCCATACCTTATTTTCTATCTCTCTTATTTCCTCTGGCTCTGACCTTATATTCTATACCTCTTCCTCTTACTTAGTTTGTTTCAGCTTCCTGAGTGTTCTCACACTCCAATCTTGCACCCAAGGCCTTGGCTGGTTGTTCTCCAGGAATATTTTTCCCACAGATAGCCAAAGAGCTCACCCTGTCACTTTTCAGGTCCTTGCTTCCTTATCACCTTTTAGTTATCCTATATAAAAAAGTACATTAGTGTGTTACGTGTGGAATTATTTTTTTTGCACAGACTTTTTACTGATACATTGTGTGTGTGTTTCTGTGTGTGATATAGAAACTGCCCAAATCCTAAGCATATACTTAAATTCTCACAAAGTGAACTCAGCCTTGTAACTGAAGTGTTGGGATTTTGAATTTAGTCTGAAGAATACCTGTTCGTTGACTTTCTGTAAATGGAATGTATAGAATATATTAACTTTTTTTTTTAATGGTTGAAGGTTGTCATTATAAACACAGACTGATGATATGTAGTCCAATTCTGATTATAAAATCAGTACTGAAGAGGGATGCCTTCTCTCCCAACACACATACATGCACTCAAATGATGCTAATTGAGGTTTCCAAAAGTTCACAGTGCTGACTTCAAGGTCTGTCTGGCACTTTATGGACACCATCTCTCTTCCTCTGATTCTTACAAAGACAAAACATGAATCCATTTGCAACCTTCTCTAACACTCTAGAAACCTTGGTTTTTTATTTTCACGTTCTTTGGAAAGGTCAGTATTGATAAACTAGATTATCATCCTTCCCTTGGACTGATACAGAATAACAATAAAACTTATTTTCACATAATTACCAGTTTTCTTAAAACCAGCTGAATGCTTCAGAACATGTATTTTTTCTGTAATCAGCACATTGGGTCTTTATTTTATGCCCATAAATTCTTTATATATTGTAGGGGGAAAGGAGCTGATGATATGCTAGGTGAATTACAGAAATATCTGTGCTTTGATTTGCATAACTTTGATTAAAAAGCTGCACAATTTCCCCTTCCCCAGCATAATTAGTTTTTCTTGATATGTACTTAAAACAAACATGCTGATTAGCAAGCACAACAGTAAAGATGTTTTAGAAGAGTTTATTCTTTTGTATCTGGCTTTCCAGGTGGCTCAGCAGTAAAGAATCTGCCTGTAGTGCAGGAGACGCTGGGGAGACAGGTTTGATCCCCGGGTGGGGAAGATCCCCTGGAGTAGAACATGGCAACCCACTCCCAATATTCTTGCATGGAGAATCCCATGACAGAGGCCTGGTCTCAGAGAGTTGGACACAACTGAAGCGACTGAGCATGCATGCATTCTTTTGTATAAAGTACCTGTTACGTTTCATTTGGTGAGGTATGTGCCTATTATTGAATAGGTGTTTGTTTAGAAATGGTGTTTCTGCTAGGATCGACTCCATATCCTCCTAGATAATCTGCAGTTATAAGTGACTATTGTTTTTAGCATTTTTTTTTTTTTTTTGAGGGGCTGTAAAATCTTCAGTAGCAATATGGGGAGATAGTATTTCTGTTTAGTAGCTGGCTATAAGAATCTCTGTTTTGAAAATGACTGTGTTCTTAGTACAGCTGTTTCATGCAGGCATCAGTATCTACTAAACAGAGTATCTGGTGGTGTGTGCTAACTCATTGTCCTCCTCACACAATAGCCTTTCATGCATGTAAGGTTATACTCATACTCATTACTAAGAACGGATGTGGTTGCTGACGGCACAGTCTCTCTACCTTAGTTGTTTGGTCAAGCAAGTAAATTATTCAAAGCTTTTAGTTCTGTGAAACTTGGTATAGCTGAAGTTAAGAGTCATTCTTCTATAGCTAATTTCATTGTATGATAATTATTTTTATAACACACTGAAATTTTTGTTTTGTTCTCACCATTATCAAGTACAATATTCTGTAAAATTCAGGAGATGGTATCTGGTCTATTTTAATATTTGGGAAGGTTATTAGTTCTCAATATTTAAGTTTGGATTTTAATCAGGACTAGAATTGCAGACTCTTAACATGGGAAGAATTTAAGTAAATGTTTGTAGCATAATATGATAGCTTTTGTTTACTCATTCTGAAATGGTAGATAGCACAGATTTAGTTCAGGTATTTTGAAATTCGTGAAGTATGAGGAGACAAATCATGGCAACCTTAGTCTGCAGTAAAGCCCATGAATATAGTTTATCTAATTGAAAGGCCATTTTAGGGATCAATTGCTTACCTTTATTTTAAGCTTCATGAAAGCTTAGAATGTCAATGTAATTGGTCACAGGCCATGGTAAGAGACCTTCACGTTGTAGGTTGTGATGAACATAAAAAGATGGATTTATTTGACTGGTCAAGAGAATTGCTTTGGTTTCCTGAGCAACTCATCTTGATTGATACTTTATCTCTCTCATGCATAGGATATCAGTTAACACTGACTCACCTTTGAGTCACCAGCTATTGAGTTCTTTAGTGAGGGACTTGCAGCCTCTGTTATCACTCTTGTCAGCCTATATATAAAACCACTTCAGAAAATTTTGTAACATTAGACCTTGATTAGTCTGTGCAGAATTAGGAGTTTGGATAAAAGTGAACCTCTCATATTAGGTAGAGGGTGTATGGATGAATGAGCAAGAGAGAAAGTTTTTTTGTAATATTATTTGTTATTCTTGTTTTTATTAGTTTCATTACCACTTAGAAGTACTTTTTTCTCCCCAGGAGTACAGAAATTAAAATCATTTCCCCAAGTATGAACTTTATCCACTTAGTGTGCCCCAAGGAATTCCATAAATAGAACAATTCTGTGTGGGTTTCCTTAAGAAACCCACGCAGTGTCATAATCAATTTAATATAAGCCTTTGTTTAAAAAGCTTAATGACACAGAAGTATAAAGGTGATACCTAAGGTAGGGAAGCATACTGGCTATTGTTAACTTGTTTCTTTGCACTTGCAAGTTTATATCCACACAAAGGACACAGTTTTTAAAAGGTCAGCTAGTAGAGTGACTGAACCAGGGTCATGTGAAATCTGAAGTCCAAGGAAGACAAACACCTACAATCTTGAACATCATCCATGGTGAATGCCAAGTCCGGAGATGGTTCCTTGTGGGAGGGAAGAAGTTTGCTGTCTGACATGTCTCTAGGAAACCAGCCTTCAAATAAATAAATAGAAAGTTTGACAGGAAATATTTCTAGTGCATCTCCCTATGCCAAATGCTTTATGTGAACTTTCTCATCTAATCCTTAGAGTAACCCTATAAGATAGGTTCTAATTATTATACTACGTTTACGGATGGAGAGACTGAGGCTCTCAAAGTTGAAATAGCTTGCCCAGGTCTCAAAGCTAATAAGTGCTGAACTGAAATTCAAAACTAAGTCTTAACTAAAATCTGTGTCCATACCACTGCTTTAAACTACCATGTAAAAAAGAAACTGAGACGTGAAGGACGCTAAGTGCTTTACATTATTTCTTGTAATCCTTGTAACAGCACTGTGAGATAGTTGTTATTATTGTCCTCCTTCTGATATGAGGAAACTGAGGCTTAAAGGCAAGAGTTGACTCAGGGTCATGTTGCTGCAAAGTGGCAGAACAGGATCCCAAGCCCAGCTGTCTGGCTCCAGAGTCTGCTCTTAACCACTCCTCGGGACTACCTGCTATAGATGTTTCCTCTCTTCAGGCAACTCCCTGTTTAGCTGGGAGCAGTGGGAGGTGTGGGAGAACCACAGACAGACAGACATGTAAACGGGGTGATTAGTGACATAACAGAAATGTGTGTCAAGTGCTTTTAGAGTATAGTTGAGGAAGCTGTGACCAGACGGTGGGGGTGGGGAGGGGGCTGCTGGTTAGAGAGGAGGTGACTTTGAAGGAGAACTTGAATAGTGTAAATTAGGAACTTACCATCTGGGGCCAGTTACAAGATCAGAGTGATTAGCAGGCAGACAAGTCTCTCAGGAGAAATAATACGGCTGTGCTAACCTTGCTGAGCGGAGGAGCCTGGTGTATGAGTTTTCTTTTTAGTGTAATATCAGATAAATTGTCTACATAAAATAGAAGATTTGAAATTTAGGTCCATAGTTTACCAATATAGAAAATAAAGAGTGTTTCGAACTACTTGTACTTTGTTTTCTTTCTCATTACAGACGGTTTTGTATGTGTACCGTACTTTGCATAATAATGGGCACCATACAAGTTATGACTAATAGAGGTTTGTGATGATATTTAAATGCACCAGGAGAACTCTTTCTTTAAATGACTACTGAGGTGCCTCTGAAGAACAATGAATGGAGACACATTTTGAAACGATCACCACTGATTTATCTAGTTTATATATTTGGTCTAGGAGATTTGGGAGCACATTTATGTTTGCTAGTTCTTAATGTGAGAAAGTCAAGACTGTCAGACTAAAAGGCAAAAACCACAAGAACTCCCAGTGGCCTGCTCATATCTGCTTGTTCTACTGCTCATTAGGCAGGATGTAGTGCTGTTTATGTTCCTGAGCCTGAGATAAGACTAGTCTCTGAGAGCCTGACTGTGATTGGTCTCTCCATTCTTGAACACAGTAAACCTTTGTTGAAGGGATATGACATTTAAGCTGATTGTTGAAGGATGGTGTGGCTTTAGACCTAGGGAGAAGGGATGGAAGTTTAGTGTGGGTAGAAGAAATAGCAAAGGAACAGAATCAGGACACTGTGTACTATCTTTAGGGACATTAAGAAAGCCAGTTTGATGAGACTCAAGCACAGAGAAGGGAGAAACCTAGCATTGGTATACCTGTTACTTGCTGAAAACTCTGTGAGGTGCTTGACATGTGTGAACGCTCTAATTAATAGTCCTGTGAAGTTGCTTTTTAAAGAAAATAAAGGACAAAGCCTCTTGTTTTTGGTTCAGAGAATAGTCTTTTTTAAGAGGAAACATAATTTTAGAAGTCACAAAATTCTGAGTAATCATTGATAACCTGAACCAAGCTAGTGGGGAACGCAGAAGAATAGTAGAAGAGACAGTTTAGCAGTATGGAATTGGGGGAGCGGAGGTGGAACTGGTTGGTTGTGAGGAGGAGGTACAAGTTAACTTCAGATTTATAAGAGTTCATGAAATCAATGATGCCAGTAAGAGAAAACAGGAAAGGAGGAGCAAGTTCGAAGCAAAGGTATTCCATTTACTTTTAAGCATAAATATATGGAATTCATAGATGCAGTGAGAGCAAATGATGTTGCTAAGGAAAGTATAGAAAAGAAAGGAAAGAAAAAGAGAGAATCCAAGTTGTTTTAGTATATAGAATAAACTTCTAATTCTCCATTATGGGAAATTTCAAGCTTACTCAAAAGTTAAAAGAAAGAGTTTGATAAACCCCATTATCTGTAGCCAGACAGTCATGAACTTGTAGTCACTTTTGATCATCTGTATCTTCCCATGCTCCCCTCCTTTGATTATTTTGAAACAAATATCTAGGAACTGGGACTATAATCTGTGTTTGTATGACTCTAAATCATGTTTACACAACACCTTGCCTCCTTGACAAGGCCTCATCCAACCTCTACATGAATATTTTGAGAAATAGGAGGCAAGCAATGTCTCGAGACAGTTATGCCTTTTTTATTGTTGTTATTATCTCTTAATTGGTAAAAAGTTTTCCCTTTTATTGAGTTGAAAACTCTAGCTGATTTGTTATTATGGCAAGGATGCAAGAACCCTTGGTGAAGTCCAAAGTAGATTTAGGCCTGAGAATATTTTTATATTGGGTTTGTAGTAAAGCCTCTTCTCTAAAGATACCAGTGTTTGCAAACAGTTTTACTGCTGCCATGTGATGGAGATGTCACCAGCTGGCATTCAGGGTGCTTATAGAACAGTCTTGAAACATCTTAGAGCAAAAACATATTTTAGATGTTAAAAAAGATTCTCTCAGATCCACATATGAGAAGAAGGCTTGGCATTTTTGTAAGTGTAAAATTTTAAATATGTATTTTTAAAATGTTATCAAAGTAACATATTTTTAAATTAAACATGGTTTTTCTTTTAAACTTTTACTGCAGTATAACTCACTGCTTAAAACGCATACTAACTGTAAAAGTTCAGTTCAGTGAATTTTTACAAAATGAACAAAACAGCATTCAGAACAAGGAATAGAATATTACCAGCAATCAGGAAGTCCTTCATGTGCTACCTTCCCTACTCTGCTTAGGAGTAACCACTGTCCTGCCGTCTACCACCATTGCATTTTGGTGGTGGGGGGGGTGGTGCCTGTTTTTTAACTTGTATAAATTGAGCCATAGTGTTTACACTCATTGTTTTTCTGGTTCTTTGACTCAACAGTACATTTGTGAGATTGTTTCCATGTTATGGTGTATATAGTTTGTTCATTATATTTGCTGTGGTGTCTTCCACATGTACCTCGATTTATCCCTTCTACTGTTGATAGACAGTTGGATATTGCTGTTCTGAGTATCCTTATACATGTTTCTGGTGAACATTGTGCACATTTCTGTTGGGTATCTAGGATTGCTGAGTCGTGGGTAAGCGCCTATGCTGCTGTAGTAGACATAGCCACACACTTTTGCAGTAGTTATAATAGCACACTCGCAGTTTCACATCCTTTTCAGCATTTGATATCATCTGTCTTTTCACTTGGAGAACCTGTCTGCCAGTGTAGGAGACTTAAAGACACGGGTTTGATTCCTGGGTCGGGAAGATCCCCCGGAGTGGGGCCTGGCAACCCACTCTAGTATTCTTGCCTGGAAAATTCCATGGACAGAGGAGCCTGGCGGGCTACAGTCCATAGCATTGCAAAGAGTTGGACACGACTGAAGCGACTTACCATGCATGCACGCATGTCTTTTTATTTGAGTTAATGTACATAATTTTAAAATCAAACATAATAGAAGGACTGATAATTAAAACAAATGATTACTTCCCTAAACCCTCTACTTTCCTCCCGTAAGTCACAGTCTTCAGTACCATTTATATGTACTATTTCTGTTTTTAGCAACTTTTAAGAGGCAGTGATAAATAGCATAGATTTTGAAGCCACACTGCTTAGATTCTCTTCTTGGCTTTACCACTTACTAATTGTGTAACCTTGAGCAAGTTTTTAACCTCTCTGTGTCTAGTTTCTTCATCTACAAAATGGGGATTAATTACAGTATCTGTCTTACAAAATTGCAAGAATTAATAAATGACTTATGTAGTAAGTACTCAGTAAACGTTAGCTGTGACAGTAAATGTTAGCTAATTAATTATGACATTGCCTATATTGTTCAACAAAGTCATACAGTCAGTTGTCTTGCTTCAACATCTTTAAATATTTTCTGTTGATTGACTTCCTTCTAAGATAGATGAAGATTTAGCTAAATGATACCTTCTCACCTTCCTTTTGGAGAAGGAAATGGCAACCCACCCCAGTATTCTTGCCTGGAGAATCCCGTGGACAGAGGAGCCTGGTGGGCTGCTGTCCATGGGGTCACACAGAGTCAGACACAACTGAAGCGACTTAGCAGCAGCAGCAGCAGCATTCATTGGAGAAGGAAATGGTAACCCACTCCAGTATTCTTGCCTGGAGAATCCCAGGGACAGGGAAGCCTAGTGGGCTGCCCTCTGTGGGGTCGCACAGAGGCGGACACGACTGAAGCGACTTAGCAGCAGCAGCACGTTCCTTTCTGTCTTTCCCAATCCAGTTATGTCACTGTTTTCAGTTCATTCACTGAACTGCATCCTTCTTTATATATAATAACAATTATGTTCTATGCAGACTTAAATCTTGCTTGATTGACATTATATACCTTACTGTTAGGTCTGTACAATTTTTTTTTATTGCAGAACTGCCAAATATGCTGGTTTATGCTTCCTTTTCTGTACTACAATTTAAAAATCTTTGAGCTTTTCAAATCAGTTCCTAGAGTCAAGTTTGAATTCTTTTTTATCCTCTTACCAAATTGTCTTAACCAAATCTTCAAGATTTAATTGAAAAATGAATCTCTTCCTTATTTCTTCTTTCATTCCCTATTTTCTGGAGAGTTCCTTCTTGGAGTTTTCATCATCTTCCCCAAACTGGACTTGTCCCTTGGTTTGCCACAGTCCTGTCATCTGGGTTTAGGACATCATTGCCTTCTTGACTTGGATCCCCTGTTTCCTGGATTACTTTCTTCTTTCTTGCTTTAGACCCTCATTTTGTTGGTATGTATTTCATGTGACTTTTTAATAAAGGATGCAGTCTCCAGCAAGGCTCTTTGTTCTCTCTGAACCTGTTGTGTGAAATGGGGAAATGATCTGCAGCTATGCCTCACCCTGTTGCTGAGTGAGAATCAAGCACAGTAGTACATGTGAAACCATGCCCATCCTTGTCAGATAACTGCAGGCCAGGTTTAGAGCATGTGTTCCAGCAGAAATCAAGGTGGTCATCAAATCAGCCTCAGGAACTGTAGACCCGGCTCTGGAGTTATGTTTGAGTTCTTTTATGGACAAATTGTATCCCCAAAATGTTAAAGCCCTAACCTTCAGTGTAACTATTTGAAATAATAGGGCCTTTAAGGAGGTAATTAATGTTAAAGAGTTCATAAGGATGGAGTTCTAATCCTAGTAAGACTGGCTTCTTACAAGAAAAGGAAGAGATACCAGAAGTGTGTGTGCAGAGGGTGTGTGCAAAGAGGGTGTGTGCAGGATACAGCAGGAAGGCCAGGAGAGGTTACAGCAAGAAGGTGGCTGTCTGTAAGCCAGGAGAGAGGTTTTACCAGAAACCAGCTCTCCTGGCATCTTGATCTTTGACTTCCACTGTGAGAAAACAAGCTTCTGTGTTTTATGCCACCCAGTCTATGGTATTCTGTTGTGGCGGTGCTAGGAAACTAATACAGGTTCCAGTTTGGGCTCCAGGGTATAGTGTTTGTGAGCCATCTAGGGCTGTTTCCTTATGTACAGTGTGCTGATGCCTGGTTTGGGGGAATTACGCGAGCAAATAAGTGCTCTATACAGTCAGTACATGGTATGGTAGCCATTCAGTAACTCTTTCTCATAAGCCTTAAAACAACCTGTAAGTTACTTTATTTTATTTTAGTTAGGAAAGAATAGACTTATTATTTTGTCAGGCAAAGAGGGACACACTGGGCTTCTGCCTCGAAAAACTGTTTGTCTCCTATAAGTTATTTTAATGAAAAGTGTCATTTATGGTTTTGTTTCTTTAATCAGATAATTCTAACCAAACATTTACATATCAAAACAATGACAAGAGCAATTATCTCTGGGTAACTGGGTTAGATTTTTAAAATAGCTTTATTGAGATATAATTCATACTCCAAATTCAGCTATTTAAACCTACAATTCAGTGGTTTTTAGTATATTCACAGATAGTACTACTCTCACGTCATTTTAGACCATTTTTATCACCTCAAAAACAAAACCCCATACCCTCAACCATCATCCTCCTTACCCATCTACCACCCTAAACCCTAAGCAACCACTAACTACTGTCGATGTCTTTATTCTGGATTTTCATATGAATGAAATCATGTAATTTGTGGCTTTGGGGCTTACTAGCTACCTCTATTTTGGAGAAGGAAATGGCAACCCACTCCAATATTCTTGCCTAGAGAATCCCGTGGACAGAGGAGCCTGGTGGGCTGCTGTCCATAGGGTCGCCCAGAGTCGGACATAACTGAAGCGACTTAGCATGCATGCATGCATTGGAGAAGGAAACGGCAACCCACTCCAGTATTCTTGCCTGGAGAGTCCCAGGGACGTTGGAGCCTAGGGGGCTGCCGTCTATGGGGTTGCACAGAGTTGGACACGACTGAAGTGACTGAAGCGACGCAGCAGCAGCAGCTACCTCTATTTGAATATTTTTCTGCTTTTCTCTCTCTGTCCCCTCCCCTCCCACTGGCACTCCCATTATGTCTATGTTGGTATACTTAATGATATCATTTCTCTAAGGCTCAGTTTGTTTTTCTTCATCCGCCCCCCCCACCCCACCCCCACCCCCCGTTTTTTGGCTTACCAACCTCTATTGCTCTGTCTTCCAGTTTACTACTTTTTTTTCTTCTATAAGTTCATAGCGACTGTTCAGAGCCCTTTTGTTGAACTTCAAAATTTCTCTGTACTTTAAATTTTATTGTATTTTTCAAGTCCAGAATTCACAGTTTTTTTAAAAATACATATTTTAAAAAATGTATCAGTGTGTCCATTGATATTAAAGATTTCGTGTGACATTGTCATAATACCTCCTTTTACTTCTTTAATCATGCTTTAAACATTTTTTTCGCAAACATGTTTTTAAGAGCTATTTTAAAGTCTTTTTCTGTTAAGTCCAACACCTGGTCATTTTAACTGGTCATTTAACTGTAGTTTGTGTTGCCTGCTTTCTTTCTGCTTTACAGATCATGCTTTCCTGTTGCTTTATATGCCTCATATTTTTTGTTGGAAACCAAATATTTTAGATAATATATTGTAGTAACTGGATACTGTCCCCCTCTCCCAGGGTTTAGTGTTTGTTTAATGATTGTTTTAGTGATTTGCTTGGATTATTTTAGTGGCGTGTTAAGTCTCTGACATATCTTTTGTTTTCAACAATGCTCTGGAATGTTCCCTGACTCTAGCTGTTGGATGTTAGATGGAAGTGAGATGAGGGGGTGACAGAAGCCTCACGGGGTGGCAGAAACCTGAGGTCCTCTTGGGTTGCCTCTCTTGGCAGAGAACCACTGTGTCATGAACCAGGGCAAGGACAGTCAAGATGGCAGAATCCTTAGTGTGCTATGCCCAAGATAGAGTCTGCATTTCTCAAGTGGGGACAGGGTCAATGAAAGGAGCTCCCAATTTCTTGAGCATTCTTGCCCTGAACTTAACCTCATCATAGGTAGTCGAGGGCCATATGAGAAACACTGATGACCTGTTCTTTCCTCTGACAGGGAATTGGAGTTGGGGTGGTGGTGATGGCAAGGCACCCTGTGTTCTTGGCTACAGCAGTCCAGAGTGAAGTATCTTTCTTGCTGAGCCTATTGGTGGGAGCAGTCTTGACTTCAGGACCACAGATTGTCACCTTTCTTACCACGTTTCTATAGGTTTTCTTGATTATAAGTTTCTTTACTTTCTGTTTGCCCTTGGAACCATTTCCAGAGGCCTTAATATTTGTTTTAATAATTTCCCCAGTTTTACTGGGAGCAGGTCAGTGGAGTGTCTCATGCTGTTGTTATGAAAGTCCATCTTCCCATATTGGTTTTTAAAGTTTTCTACAAGAGGAAATACAGATAGCTTGTAAAAGGTTTGTCTTCTGGGAACTTGAGTGAGAAAACTGACAGTTTTAAGTTGATAGGTTAACAAGAGATAAAGGCTAATGAAAGGATTTTGTGATAGGGTGGGAAGACACCCACTGTTTCCCCGTCTATTTGCCTGAAGTGATGGGACCGGATGCCATGGTATTAGTTTTCTGAATGTTGAGCTTTAAGCCACCTTTTTCACTCTCCTCTTTCACTTTCATCAAGAGGCTCTTTAGTTCCTCTTCACTTTCTGCCATAAGTGTGGTGTCACCTGCATATCTGAGGTTATTGATATTTCTCCTGGCAATCTTGATTCCAGCTTGTGCTTCTTCCAGCCCAGCGTTTCTCATGATATGCTCTGCATATAAGTTAAATAAGCAGGGTGACAATACCCAGCCTTGACGTACTCCTTTTCCTATTTGGAACCAGTCTATTGTTCATGTCCAGTTCTAACTGTTGCTTCTTGACCTGCTTCCAGATTTCTCAGGAGGCAGGTCAGGTGGTCTGGTATTTTCCACAGTTTGTTGTGATCCACACAGTTAAAGACTTTGGCATAGTCAATAAAACAGAGGTAGATGTTTTTCTGGAACTCTCTCGATTTTTCCATGATCCAGTGGATGTTGGCAATTTGATCTCTGGTTCCTCTGCTTTTTCTAAATCCAGCTTGAACATCTGGAAGTTCACGTACTGTTGAAGTCTGCTTGGAGAATTTTGAGCATTACTTTACTAGTGTGTGAGATGAGTGCAGTTGTGCAGTAGTTTGAGCATTCTTTGGCATTGCCTTTCTTTGGGACTGGAATGAAAACTAATCTTTTCCAGTCCCGTGGCCACTGCTGAGTTTTCCAAATTTTTTGGCATATTGAGTGCAGCACTTTCACAGCATCATCTTTTAGGATTTGAAATAGCTCAACTGGAATTCCATCACCTCCACTAGCTTTGTTTATAGGGATGCTTTCTAAGGCCCACTTGACTTCACATTCCAGGATGTCTGGCTCTAGGTGAGTGATCACACCATCATGATTATCTGGGTCATGAAGATCTTTTTTTATAGTTCTTCTGTGTATTGTTGCCACCTCTTCTTAATATCTTCTGCTTCTGTTAGGTCCATACCATTTCTGTTCTTTATTGTGCCTGTCTTTGCATGAAATGTTCCCTTGGAAAGACAAAAGGAAGTTATAAAAGTAGCCTGCTTCATTGTTTGGATTCCTTTATGAACTTGAGCTACTAAAGACTTGGACTAAAAGTTTTGAAAACCAAGTGTTCTTTGAGAGTGTGTGGGTTCTGTTTATTAACTTGCTGAACAAGTGGCTTTTTGTTTTGTTTTGTTGAAGTATAATTTGCAGTGTTGTTTAATTACTGCTATACAGCAAAGTGACTCAGTTATACACATATATATTAATACATTCTTTTTCATATTCTTTTCCATTATGGTTTATCACAGAATGTTGAATATAGTTCCCTGTGCTATATAGTAGGACCTTGTTGTTATCCAGTCTATATATTAAAACTTACATGTGTTAACCCCAACCTCCAGCTTTATCCCTCTCCCAAACCCTCCTCCCCCTTGGCAACCACCAGTCTGTTCTCTGTGTCTGTGACTCTGTTCCTCTTTCATGGATAGGTTCATCTGTGTCATGTTTTAGATTCTGCAGGGACTTCCCAGGTGCTTCAGTGGTTAATGCAGGGGTCCCTGGTTCAAGCCCTGGTTGGGAAACTAAGATCCCACATGCCACGTGACTTGTCCTTACAAAAAGGAACAGTGGAAACAGTGTCAGACTTTATTTTTTGGGCTCCAAAATCACTGCAGATGGTGACTGCAGCCATGAAATTAAAAGACGCTTACTCTTTGGAAGGAAAGTTATGACCAACCTAGACAGCGTATTAAAAAGCAGAGACGTTACTTTGTCAACAAAGTTCCATCTAGTCAAGGCTATGGTTTTTCCAGAGGTCATGTATGGATGTGAAAGTTGGACTATAAAGAAAGCTGAGTGCCGAAGAATTGATGCTTTTGAACTGTGGTGTTGGAGAAGACTCTTGAGAGTCCCTTGGACTGCAAGGAGATCCAGCCAGTCCATTCTAAAGGAGATCAGTCCTGGGTGTTCATTGGAAGGACTGATGTTGAAGCTGAAACTCCAATACTTTGGCCACCTGACGCGAAGAGCTGACTCATTTGAAAAGACCGTGATGCTGGGAAAGATTGAGGGCGGAAGGAGAAGGGGACGACAGAGGATGAGATGGTTGGATTGCATCACTGACTCAACGAACGTGGGTTTGGGTGGACTCCAGGAGTTGGTGATGGACAGGGAGGCCTGGCCTGCTGCGGTTCATGGGGTTGCAAAGAGTCAGACACGATTGAGCAACTGAACTGAACTGATAAATTATATTACCTGGTATCTGTCTTTCTCTTTCTGACTTACTTCACTTAGTACAATAATCTTTAGTTGCATCTGTTGAGCTGTGCTGCTACAAATGGCATTATTTTGTTCTTTTTTATGGCTGAATAATATTTCATTGTATTTGTGTAGCACATCTTCTTTATTCATTCATCTGTCAATGGACATGTAGAGGTTGTTTCCACGTCTTGGCTGTTGTGAATAGTGCTACTGTGAACATAGGGGTGTATGTATTTTTTTGAATTATAGTTTTTTCTGGATATATGCCCAGGAGTATGATTGCTGGATCATATGGTAAGTCTATTTTTAGTTTTCTGAGGAACCTCTCTATTGTTTTCTAGAGTGACTATGACTACAACTTCTATTACCACCAACCAGGTAGAAGGGTTCCCTTTTCTCCATATCCTCCCCAGCATTTGTCGTTTGTAGACTCTTTAATAATGGCCATTCTGACCAGTTTGAGGTAGTACCTCATTGTAATAATTTTGATTTGCATTTCTTTGATAATTAGTGATGTTGAGCATCTTTTCATGTGCTTACTGGCCGTCTGTATTTATTCTTTGGAGAAATGTCCTTTTAGATCTTCTGCCCATTTTTATTTTGGGCTATTTTCTTGTTCAGTTGTATGAATTGTTGGTATATTTCAGAAATTAAGCCCATGTCAGTTGCATCATTTGCAAATATTTTCTCCCAATCTGTAGGTCATCTTTTTGTTTTGTTTATTTATTTATTTTTTTGCAGTACAAAAGCTTATAAGTTTGATTAGGTTCTATTTGTTTATATTTATTTCTGTTGCCTTAGGAGGTTGACCTATGAAAATACTGGTATGATTTATGTCAGAGAATGTTTTGCCTATGTTCTCTTCTAGGAGTTTTACGGTGTCATGTCTTAACGTCTTTAAGCCATTTTGATTCTGTTTTTTTGAGTGATGAGAGGGTGTTGAACAAGTAGCTTTATCCCACTGTTTAGTGTGCTGTTTTTAAATGGAATACATTTTTTAATTTTAGTTTATTTTTGTGCAGAAATCCTTTCAGCAACACCCCTAGAAATATTAATAAACCCAAATTAGATTTTACTGCTTGTAACATTGAAGTCACACACCTGTGAGAAATTTTTAAATTGAATTTTAGCTTTATATTTGACAAGAAAAGGTAATTCATGCAGCAGCTGTGATTTAGCACCTGGATTATTCAAAGTTGCTAGTGTATGTAGTACTTTTTGCGATTTTTTTGTTTTTAATAGAGTGACTGTAACATGTTCTTCAGGAGTCATAAGGCTTATTAAAAACATTCAGCTACCACATCATCTGGCATTTCTATGATAGATGTAGTTCCTAACTTTTTTCCTCTCAGAAATTTGGCGCCAGTCTGTCTGAATCAAAGAAGTTCAGTGGAAATTAAGAAACTAAAGGGGCTTTTCTGTTTTCCATCCATCCCAGAAGCAGCAGAAGAGCACTGAGCGTTGTCTGTGTGTCTGCTCACCTTCCCAAGAGGTGTTTTTCTTTATTCATGTTTCAGCGGGCAACCGTAAAGTAGTATTTCTCTTCCTCTAACAGTCTTTTTCAGTATAAACTGTTGAGGGCCATTCGTATTTTCTTAATGTTTGTTTCATTTTTAGTGTTGGAATTTTATAAACCAGATTGATACATGCTTCAGTCCTGATGGTATGTGTGAGGGGTTAGATAATTGTGAGACCAGAGTACATCTGAGATTTCAAGGCATAAATGCCCAGCAGTTTTTAAATAACTATAAGATAAAGAAGAATGAAAGCAGTGTGTGTGGTCTACCATGATACAGGACCTAAAGCCAATTGTTTAGGGTTTGAGTAGGCTTTGAGGATGGAGAAGGCAATGGCAACCCACTCCAGTACTCTTGCCTGAAAAATCCCGTGGACAGAGGAGCCTGATAGGCTGCAGTCCATGGAGTCACTGAGGGTTGGACACGACTGAGCGACTTCACTTTCACTTTTCACTTTCATGCATTGGAGAAGGCAATGGCAACCCACTCCAGTGTTCTTGCCTGGAGAATCCCAGTGGCGGGGGAGCCTGGTAGGCTGCCATCTCTGGGATCACACAGAGTCGGACACGACTGAAGCGACTTAGCAGTAGCAGCAGCAGCAGGCTTTGAGGAATAGGGGAAACCTTCACTTTGTACAAAAGGCTTGAAAGCAGGAATACACATGGCATCTTCTGGGTTCATGAGGTGACTACTCTTCTAGATTAGAAAGTTTCTATTAAGGAAAAATGCTATTGGAAAGATTGGTTTTGGTAGACCTTGAACATGAAACCAAGAACTTTTGACTATCTTTTATATTGTATGGTTAGTGAGAAGGCATAAAGCTTTTGAGCAGGCAAATGTCATATCTAGTGACAGCTGCTGCTGCTACTGCTAAGTTGCTTTAGTCGTGTCCGACTCTGTGCGACCCCATAGACGGCAGCCCACCAGGCTCCCCCGCCCCTGGGATTCTCCAGGCAAGAACACTGGAGTGGGTTGCCATTTCCTTCTCCAGTGCATGAAAGTAAAGAGTGAAAGTGAAGTCACTCAGTCGTGTCTGACCCTTCGCAACCCCATGGACTGCAGCCTACCAGGCTCCTCCGTCCATGGGATTTGCCAGGCAAGAGTACTGGAGTGGGGTGCCATTGCCTTCTCCACTAGTGACAGCAAGTAGAGTTAATTGAAAACTATAGACCCTCAACTCCAGTTTTCTCTTATTTTTTGTCCTTTGCTTAAATGGAGAAGTACGAAGTACATATCAAAGGTTTTTAAAGCTGCAGTTTGTAACTCACCACAAGCATCTCCATAAAAACCTAGAGTATTAACGATGAGCACGTAAAGACCTGAATAATTCATAGGTAACGGAAGTGTTTATGTTTATAAACACTACATAACAGAAGCATTATGTAGTTTGAGCTTTGATGAAGTCAGAATAGCTTGAATTCTGGTTATGCCACTCACCATGTAATGTTGAACAAATTCTTTAACCTTTCTAACCCTCACTTCATCTGGAAAGGGAAGCTAGTAATATTGCCCACTCAGGATTGTTAGCGTGAATAAGATACAAAGCATGTAAAGCTCTTAGCACACTGCCTGGCAAACAGTAAACATCTCTGATAAATACCTTTGCTGCTGTTAATTGTTGTTGTGTTATTATTTATCATTATCTAGTACTAATCACTATCCAGTTATATTGTTTCCATGGAACAGTGCATTCTGAATTTTGATCTTGTTACTGTAGGAACACTTCCCATCTGATCCAGAAAGAATCTCTCTCCTCCCAACTTAAATTTCAGAGCCCACTGGTTGGCCTTAGATTTTCTTTAACTTTCTTCCTGGAGTCCTGCCTGGTCAGTGAGGGCATGCCAGAAAAACCAGGAAGTTCTGACTACTGCAGAGAAAGCAGCATTTGCAGCCAGTTATGAGGGACAGGGGTAAACTGGTTTTATAATTTAGGTATTAGGTGTTTTGTTTTGTGTTGTTTTCCTACAGGTAGGTTTTGTTACAATGCTTTAAAGTGTGGTGTTTATTATTCAGAAATTTAGACTTATCTTTACTTTTGTCAGGTATAAACCTTTTTTCCCGTTCCAAACCTTGCAAGGATTTGAAGACGACGACGAAGAGCTTATCCATATACAACAATGGGCACTTACTGAAGGCCGCCTTAAAGTTACATTGCTAGAATGTAGCAGGTATGTTCTTTGTTATTACTACCTTAGAGGAAAGAAGGTATACCAAAAATGTACTTGAGCAGTATTTGTGCTTGTTCCCCTCTGTGTTAATTTATATTATCTGTAAATTCTTTAGTGGTAAATTTCATAAGAGTAGTCCTTTCCAACTTATAAAAAATATAAACTGTATTTTAGAAAGCATGCTAATGGGGGGAATCATTTATCCTGCAGTAATTTCCAGACTTCTTAGATACAGAATGCTCTGTTGGCATATTTCTTACAACCTGTTAGAAAGCTGTTCGTAGCATAACAGTTTTGAAAATTGTTTTTGATAATTAAAAATACCCTGGAAAGTTGCAAAACCAGACTTGTAAACCCTTGTGATTCTTAAATTTTAAGCTGGAAGGGAATCTCAGAAATAATCTGGCCCAGCCTCTTTATTTTTCCATCCCTATAGTCTAAGCTGTGTTTATACTTTGCTTGAACTACTTATTATATTAGCCTCCTCCCTGGTTACCAATATGACAACCAGAATAAGCTTTTCAAAATGCATATCTGATTGTCCCTTTCCTACTTAAAATTCTCTTAATGGCTTCCCCATTCCTCTTAGATTATAGACCCAAATCATTACCATGACATGCATGTCCCTCTTTCCCTCACTAGTTTCTTTTTGTACTCAGCCCCTCACTCACAGTGCTTCAGCCAAATAGACCTTCCTAAGAGAAGAGGCAATGGCACCCCACTCCAGTACTTTTGCCTAGAAAATCCCGTGGACGGAGGAGCCTGGTAGGCTGCAGTCCATGGGGTCGCTAGTCGGACACGACTGAGTGACTTCGCTTTCACTTTTCGCTTTCATGCATTGGAGAAGGAAATGGCAACCCACTCCAGTGTTCTTGCCTGGAGAATCCCAGGGACGGGGAAGCCTGGTGGGCTGCCGTCAATGGGGTCGCGAAGAGTTGGACACGACTGAAGCGACTTAGCAGCAGCAGCAGCAAGAGAAGAGGCTGGCAGATTTTTTCTCTAAAGTGCCAGATAAGTAAATAGTCTAGGCTTTGGCATTGACATGGTTTCTTTTGCAACTATTCAACTCTGCCTTGTAGTAAGAAAGCAGTCGTAGATAAGACAGTAGGTAAATGAATGGGCATGACTTGACTGTGTAACCATAAAGCTGTATTATATGAATTTTATAATTTTTGTGTGTCATAAAGTTCTTTTTTTTTTTTTAACCATTTAAAAATGTGGAAACCATTGGTAGCCCACAGGCCATAGAAAAACAAACAGTGGACTGGACTGGGTCCATGGACCCCATAGTTCGCCATTCCCAGCCTTAGATATTTAAACATACCAAGCTCTTGTGTCTATTGCTTGTGGCTTTTAACCCCTAGCTATTGTTGTCTCCTTTGCTCACCGTTCTCTTGCTATATCTGAGATACTGCTCACCTAAAGCCTTGGGTCAGTCTTGGACCCAAGACTTCATGAAGGCATCAAGAGAGTATAGTGAGTCATTATTTAGGTCATGTTGAATTGAGATCAATGATACAAAGAAAAACATGACAATTTGTGAAGTATATGTATCCTACTTTATTTTAATAAGGACCTGTATAATGAATCTCTGAAAGAATATACAAGAAACCAATAAAGATTTTTATGGGGAAAAGGTGAAGGAAACTGGGTTAATGATAATGGACAGGGGTGAAGGTGGGATCCAAACTCTTCACTATAAACTTTTTTTGTATCGTTTGATTTTTGTGACTGTATCGCCTTGTCAAAAAATAAAAATAAAGACCAGTATTTCTGGAGAGTTGAAGGACAAAGCATGGACAGTGGTTCATGTTCTTATGTTAGTCCTTGTAGGCTTGGGTTATATAGTGCCATCACCTTTTCCCGGGTGACAGCCTAATCTTGGAAACAAGCACGCTATCTCAATAGTTTTTAGTCACTATGGTTACACACCTGACCATGTAAAGTTACTTAGTGTTGTGGTGCTGTGTATTATTCACATAGTTTAAGGAGTACTTAAAATTGTTAGTGGAGGAGAGAATAAATTATTATTTTCAATTCATCCTTGCTTTTTTGTCTTCGTGTTGAGAAGTCAAAACATTCATCTCATTTTTATTAAATTCTTTTTTACATTATTTTCTTCTAAACATTTTTGTTAGTATAAAAATAGAACTCAATTCATATAGCTTCCAAGTTTCTAGAATTCACACTAAAGGAAATATACTATTATAATCTCAGTATTTTATGTTTTCCCCCTACTGAATATAAATTTATCTTGTGTGGTTTATTGTAATCTCTAAAACAGAAAGTGACACTCTAGAAAAAACAGAAGAACAAATAATAATGCCCCCCTTTTTGGAGGAAGAACAAAAAAATGCTTATTGTTGATTTCAATTTTGGAAGCTTAAGGCTTAAGAGCTCTTAAGATATTTTTACCATGACTGCTTCACTTAGTGATGTGAAAAGTTGTTGTTCAGTTGCTGAGTAGCATCTGACTCTTTGTGACCTCATGGGCTGTAGCATGCCAGGCTCCTCTGTCCTCCACTACCTCTTGGAATTTGCTCAGATTCAGGTCCATTGAGTTGGTAGTGCTATCCAACCATCTCATCTTTTGCCCCCCACTTCGCCTTTTGGCTTCAATCTTTCCCAGCTTTAGGGTTTTTTGCAGTGAGTCAGCTCTTTACATCAGATGGCCAAAGTATTAGAGCTTCAACTTCAGCATCAGTCCTTCCAATGAGTATTCAGGGTTGATTTCCTTTAGGATTGACTGGTTTGATCTCCTTGCTGTCCAAGGACTCTTAAGAGTTTCTCCAACACCACAGTTCAAAAGCATCAATTCTTTGGCATGCAGCCTTCTTTATGGTCCAACTCTCACATCCATACATGACTACTGGGAAAACCATAGTTTTGACTACGTGGACCTTTGTCGGCAAAGTAATATCTTTGCTTTTTAATATGCTGTCTAGGTTTGTCATAACTTTCCTTCCAAAAAGCAAGTGTCTTGTAATTTCACGGCTGCAGTCACCATCAGCAGTGATTTTGGAGTCCAGAAGATAAAATCTGTCACTACTACTCTTCCCCTTCTACTTGCCGTGACATGATGGGACCTGATGCCTTGATTTTAGTTTTTTTGAATGTTGTTTCAAGACAGCTTTTTCACTCTCCTCTTTCACCCTCATGAAGAGTCTCTTTAGTTCCTCCTTACTTTCTGCCATTAGAGTAGTATCATCTGCATATCTGAGGTTGTTGACATTTCTCTTGGCAGTCTTGATTCCAGCCTGTGATTCATCCAGCCCAGCATTTCACATGATGTACTCTGCACAGAAGTTGACAGTATACAGCCTTGTTGTACTACTTTTCCAATTTTGAACCAGTGAGTTCCATGTCTGGTTGTAACTGTTACTTCTTGACCTGCCTACAGGTTTCTCAGGAAACACGTTAAGATGGTCTGGTACTCCCATCTCTTAAAAAATTTTCCACAGTTTGTTGTTATCTATACAATCAGAGGCTTTAGCACAGTCAATGAAGCAAAAGTAGATGTTTTTCTGGAACTCCCTTGCTTTCTCCACGATCCAGCGTATGTTGGCAATTTAATCTCTAGTTCCTCTGCCTCTTTGAAACCCAGCTTCATATGAAAATATTTGAAACAAATAGAATAACATTTTAGAATGATCAAATTTTTGAAAGAGCATAAACCAATTAAGATTAGATAGAAGATATCTGTAGACCACTTGTATGTATATAAAATTGTTCTAAATTAGCCTGCTATCATGATTCAAAGCTTCTTAGGTTTTTAACGTTTAGGCATGCGTATTCACATTTCTCCTCCTTGAGACCTATTTAAACATGTCCAAGTTGTTACAGTGCCATAGGGATCACTTAGCATTGTTATATTCGTGCATGCTTAGTCTCTTCAGTTGTGTCAACCCATGGACTGCAGCCTGCCAGGCTCCTCTGTCCATGGGCTTCTCTAGGCAAAAACACTAGAGTGGGTTGCCATTTCCTCCTACAGAGGATCTTCCCAATCCAGGGGTCAAACCTGCGTCTGCTGCATCTCCTGAATTGGCAGGCAGATTCTTTACCACTGAGCCACCTGGGAAGCCCAGTGTTGTTATAGTTTTAACTTAATATGTTTTTTTAACTTTTATCTTTTGGTTGCACTGGGTCTTTATTGCTGCACACGGGCTTTCTCTAGCTGCTCTGAGAGGGGCTACTCTTTGTGACAGTGCATGGGCTGCTGATTGTGGTGGCTTTTGCTGTGGAACGCAGGCTCTGGGCACGTGGGCTTCAGTAGTTGCGTCACACAGGCTCAGAAGTTGTGGCTTGTGGGCTCTAGAGCACAGACGCAGAAGTTGTGGCACATGGGCTTCCACAGCATGTGGAATCCTCCTGGACCAGGGATCAAACCCATGTCCCCTGCATTGGCAGGTAGATTCTTATCCACTTTGCCACCAGGGACGTCACCTAGCTTAATATTCTTTTAAATGTTTGTTTCTTAAGCATTTTTGAACTTGACCTTGAATCAAGTAAAATATAACTTTAATAATTTTTTCCTGAAATCCAGGAAAGGATCATACTCATCACCCACAGACAGTGATGGCTTTCTGCAAGGATTTCTTTATTTTTTAAACTTCATTTTGAAATAATAAAATGGTTCTCTGTGAGGATTTTTTTCTTTCTTAACTTTATTTTGAATTTCAGACTGCCAGAAGTCTGTGTGAAGATTTACCAAACTTAGCTGTTGTAATTTAAGAGAAAATTTTGCCAAAGAGGAAACAAGTTAGAAGTATTCATAGGAAACTGTTTACTGAAACTACTGGAGTTGTACAGCTTTATGCTTCAGAAGGCAACGCAGAGTAGAAATAATCCTGACTTTTGAGTTAGCAAGTGCTATGTTCACATCCTGGTGATACGGTTTTACTGTTTGTTACATGTTCTTGGGCAAGTTACACATCTGTAAAAATGGACAAGTGTGCTGCTTTGCTGGTAATTGTGATCAGATAGGTAAATAAACTATGGTGCCTGCTGCTGCTGCTAAGTTGCTTCAGTTGTGTCCGACTCTGTGCGACCCCATAGACAGCAGCCCACCAGGCTCCTCAGTCCCTGGGCTTCTCCAGGCAAGAATACTGGAGTGGATTGCCGTTTCCCTCTCCAGTGCATGCATGCATGCATGCTAAGTCGCTTCAGTTGTGTCCAACTCTGTGTGACCCTATGGACAGCAGCCCACCAGGCTCCTCTGTCCACGGGATTCTCTAGACAAGAATACTGGAGTGGGTTGCCATTACTACACACTAAGGCTTCAGTAGATACAACTTCTTTTGTTATGCCTTGATATAATCAGTCTCATATTTATCAAGAAAAAAGTAAATCTTTTTATAAAACTGGGTTTTTTGGACATTTAGTTGTGAAAACTGGAATTTGAATTTATTAATTTGAAAACATCTTGCACTGTGAAGGGAAGTTGTTTTCTAATTATATTAAATACAGTTTTGAATTTTCCAAATAAAGCTTGGGAATGGAAACGTAGTTGTGTTTGTAAAAACTGATTCTTACACCTTGCTTTTATCAAATGTTTTAGAAAGTGAACACTCATTCTGAAGTTGCTTTTTTTTTTTTTTGCATTGACTAGTTAGTTTTTTAATCACAGAAGAACTCAACTGCTGTGTTTGTAGTACTACTGTTAGAAGACTAAATTATTTCACATTAGTGTTGCAGTCACTAAGATTATTAAGATTATTTTTAAATTTATAGTTCAGCTTCTAAGAGGATTTTAGATACTTTGCAAAAGAAAATAATATTCCCATGTGCAGTTAAATAGAAGATAAATTAGATGAAAAATAGCCTTGCAGAAAAGAGGTCAGTTTTTGGAGAAGGAAACCTGATAGGTTTCTTAGTTTATCTCTTGATAAACCGTGCCTGCTTTTCAGCGGAAGAGAGATTCTGATGTCAAATTCTAGAAGGGATTTGCCCCTACATCTCTGTATAAAAGACATTAAACAGTGTAGTGGGCCTCTTCTCATCTCATCTCTTCTCTCTTTTGTTTTTCTGGTTTTAGCAACCAGTGATATTTTTGAGAAACGAGCTAAGATAATAGTCAGTGAAAACAAAGCCTGTAAACTTTTGTCGTGTGAGAGTTCTGTACTCTAAAGCAGTATATTTAGGATAGTCTGTCCTTATTATAGATAAAAGTTCTAAATAAGGTCAGTTCCTCACGTAGTCATACTTAGAGTGTTGTAAAGCTTCTGTTTTCTCAGCACCTTTTAGAGTGTTGTTTTGTTTTACTGGGTTCCAAAAATACATCATTTAAAATTTTTTTTAAATGTTAACACAAATACAGAAAAACCATAGCCCTTGGCATTCTACTTTTATTACCAAGAGTTTTCCCTTATCCCATAATTATCTGTTATCAGCATGCACTCATGGATTCCTGTTTTTTTCAATGGTTATAGTTCTTTACCATGCTTAGTTATTTTGGTGCCTAAATTTTCTCAGATGTAGCTTCTTGGAGCCTCTTCAAACTGGCTCCTATATGCTTGTGACATGACCTTGTCTTTTTTCTTTGCTTTCTTTTTCTTGTTGCTGCTTCTTGAAAACTGGACATTGGAAATAATGAGTTGTGGAAACTCTGCATTCTCTTATATTCTGGGATGATTGATGTTATATTCTAGAGGGCAGTTGGCTTTCCTTTCCTCAAGTTGCAAACTTTGTCTCCTTACCCTTCCTGCCTTTCCATCTTGCCAGCAGCAGCATGTTTCCGTTCTCTGCTTTGTCTCGCACTGCTGCTGTGTTAGACTGGTGTCCTGGAGTCTCCTCCTGTATATAGCAGTCAGCCAAGAATTTGAGCAGAGATGGAACTTAGCCTCTCAGTGGTTTCTTTGCTCCTGGGGATCACCCCATAATTTCTAGCTGCTCTGTCTGCTTTGTACTCCATCCTCTGATAGTTAAAACCCATAAAGCTTCAACTTTCTGCTGCATGAACTATACCACCATTTTCCTGCAGCTCTAGCCCTGAGCTATGTAAACCCCAAGCTAATAATTTGTACTCCTTGAAATTTTTTGAAATTCGATTGTCCTCTGGCTTCTCTCTGCTTTGGGAAGGTTTTCATTGCTTTTAAATGTGTTTTTACGATTCTTTTTATCCACTCTTTATAACTGCAGTCTGTTGGAGAGTTTGTGTGACCACTTTACCACTATCACCTGAAGTACTGTTCACCTGGTTTTGTTGTAGATGTTGTTGACAGGTTTTGCCTTTGTTTTCCTGATTGTTCTCTGTGCTTTTATGGGAAGATTTTGGGAGACTCAAAACCATGCTATCACTACCACCATCCTTCTAGAACCAGAAATACATATTTTTACTTAGATTTTTATAAGGCAAAGGGAAGGGTTTAATTGTGTGATTAAACGATTTTGAAATAAAATCAGCTGGTCTTGTTTCTTTTATTAGAGGCAGCTTTGACATAAAAATTTGGCAGAAGGAATTAATACTTTTAAGTAACGTTATATCCATATTATATAGTGAAGTACTTGGTTCTTCCAGGGAGAAGGCTGTTAACATGGAGTTTTGAAATTCATTTCAAATTCATGAGCTATTTTAAAAGTTAAAACCAAATCTTCCATTAATTTTAGGATTGAGTTTGAATACATTCACTTGTTTATTTTTCACTCAAGTGGTAACTTAAAAAAAATTATCTGCAGTAAATAATGCTAAATATTAACTTTCCCCTTCTGAGTAGTTGGTAAACAGATGTACCTTATAGTCTGCATTTACTTTAATATTTGACAGTTTTATTTTTTTCAAAAGAGAAAATATCTAGCTAAATTTGAATATATTTGGGGGCATGATTCCACAGATACCTTTCTTGTTGTTAATAGCATTTACTTATTATCTGCAATATATATACATATATATATATAGTAGGCACTTTGCATTCATTATTTCAGTCCTCAGAACATCTTCATTAGATTAGTAATATATCTGAAGAACTGAGATCCGTAAGTTACTTGCTTAAAACCACATAGCTGGAATTTGAAGCTAGGTTTGTTTGACTTCACAATCTTTCACTCATTCTATGTTCATAGTCTTTGTGTTTTTTTGTTTTTTGTTTTTTTTTAGCTTGCTGAAGAAAATTTTGATTCTTAAATTTTTCATATTGTGTTAGAAGTATATAAATTTTGGATTTTTTTTTTTTTAATCTATTTGAAAGCAAGTCATTTTTTAAGTTACCTTTTCCGGAAGATCTTGAGATATAGAAATGTGTATTAATAATAAAGCATCATTTATATAAAGGCTGGAGGAGAGATAAAAGGAAATTAGATCAAACATGAGATATTTAATTTTGTTTAAGGGAAAACTTCCACTCAAAGTGAGCTGTTGAAAAACAGAAGAATTTCTTGGCACTGTTGCTGAATATTATTCCTAGAGTTTTTTTTTTTTTAAAAAGCTATGTAGATCTATAACGAATAATGGTCTGTAACTCTGAATTTGGACATATAACTCCACAAGATGAACTGAATTCCTAGAGATCTTATGCCTACGCCTGTATTTATTTAACTGTTTAAGTTCCTCTAGCAGTAAGAGATAAATAAATAAAGTAATTGAATGATGTTTCCCTTTGTTTCTATACACTTCTCTGGGGTATAATAAGGAATCTTCCTGTAGTTAGGTTGCTTTTGACTAGAAGCAGGCTTCTCAGAAGATCCTAAATTTGGAGTTCACTTGCCCTAGGTTTACGTAGGTATTCTTTTCTTGCCCCGCTTCCTCTTCCCTAAGATTGTTGTGTTGGAAATAGTATTGTTTCTTTTGTAATTGTATAGGCATAGTTCCAGAGCACCACAATAATGTGAACATGACGATAAAGCAAATCACATGAATGTTTTGGTTTCCCAATACATATAAAAGTTACGTTTACACTGTACTGTAGTCTATTAAGTGTGTGATAGTATTATGTCTAGAAAAATGTACATACCTTAATTATAAAAGACTGGATTACCAAATGACGCTCATCATCATATGAGCCTTCAGCGAGTCATAAAGTCTTTGCTGGTGGATAATCTTGCCTTAATATTGATGGCTCCTGTCACTTACCAAGTGTGGTGGTTGCTGAAGGATGAGATGGCATGGTAATTTCTTAAAATAAGACAACAGAGAAATTGGCTGCATTGACTGACTCTTCCTTTCATAGACGGTTTCTCTGTAGCATGCAGTTCTGCTTGATAGTATTTTACTCACAGCAGAACTGTTTTCAAAACTGGAGTCAGTGCTCTCAAATCCTGCCGATGTTTTACCAGTGAAGTTTATGTAATAGTCTAAATCCTTTGTTGTTATTTTCAAAAGTCAATTGAGTTTGAAACAGTAAATGCTGGAGAGGATGTGGAGAGAAGGGAATTCTCCTACACTGTTGGTGGGAATGTAAATCGGTACAGTCACTATGGAGAACAGTATGGAGGTTCCTTAAAAAATGAAAAATAGGGCTACCATATGACCCCGCAATTCCATTCCCCAGCATAGCCCTGGAGAAAAACATGATGTGAAAGGATACATTCTCCCCCATGTTCAGCACAGCACTATTTACAGTAGCCAAGACACAGAAGCAACTTAAATGTCCATTGACAGAGGAATGAAATAAGATGTGGTACATATATTCAATGAAATACTACTCAGCCTTTAAAGAGAGTGCAGTAACGCCATTTGCAGCAACATGGACGGACCTAGAGAGGGTCATACTGAGTGAGGTAAGTCAGAGAAGGGAAACATGTGACAGTCCTTATATGTGGGTTGTTCTGAAAAGATGAGGTAAATGATCTTAACAGAACAGAAGGAGACTTGCAGACTTAAGAGAATGAACTTGTGGTTGCCAGGGGGAAGGGATACTTAGGGAGTTTGGGATGAACCCGAACACACTGCTGTGTTTCAAGTGGATAATCAACAACTACCTACTGTGTTCAGCACAGGGAACTCTGCTCAGTGTTATGTGGCAGCCTGGATGGGAGGAGAGTTTGGGGAAGAATGGATACATGTATATGTATGGCTGAGTCCCTTCTGTGTCCACCTGAAACTATCACTGCATTGTTCAACTGAAATAAAAGGTACATTAACAGATTTTTTTAAGGTCAGACAAGCTTGCCTTCTTCATGGTGCTCCAAAATAATTACATAATAACATCAAGGATCATTCATCATAGATCACCATAACAAATACAATGATAATGAAAAATTTGAGATACTCTGAGAATTAACAAAATGTGACACAGACACAAAGTGAGTAAATGCTGTAGGAAAAATGGTGTTGATAGACGTACTTGCTCAGTGCAGGGTTGTCACAAACCCTCAATTTTAAAAATTGTAATATTTACAAAATACAGTAAAGCAAAGAGCAGTAAAGCAAGGCATGGTAAAACAGGTATGCTTGTATACCTCTACTGCTATTTCATGTAGTAAAACAGCTATTTTCATGCTTCTGGTATCTGAATAGCAGAAGAACTTAAGAAAATTAAGTACAAACCCAGATGACATAAAGCCAACACTGTGTTAAAATGCCAGACTCCAAAATATTTCAGTGTGATGTTGGCATGCTATATACTTAAATATGATACTTTCAACAAAAGTGAACTGTGAAATGAACTGTGTGGTCATAAAAATAAAAATTCAAGGGTATTATATCCGAATTTTCCCTCCCTTTGCACCATGATGCCATAACTGTCAATCAAGTGCTTCTGGTGAACTTATTAAAGATACCTGAAGGTGACATAAGATAACACTTGTTTTCAGAAATTGCTGTTTATCGAATGGATTGCATGGTAAGAGAAATTGAAGGCCCAGAAACAAATTAAGAGGTATTATAGGTTAAAAGTGAGGAAGTAAGTTCTTGAACTACATGTATTAGTAGAAACGAAAGGGCCAAATGGTTTAACTTTTCTAAGGGCAGGGTTTAGTGAGTGACAGAATACGTGGGTGGTGTAGGCAGAAGCAGCCAAGGAATGTTAAGAATTTGAGTCTAGGTGAGTTATGATCTCGTTGAACTTTGACTTGGTCAAGTATTGGTTATTTTCTAATATTAGAGGTTATGAAGTTCAAGACAAAGTTTCTTTCTCCAGGACTTGTGGGGGGAATAGTGACACTTGTTTCAGAGGGAGAAGAAGGTACAGCTGTCATCACAGTCTGATTTTAGAACATTTTTGTCCCTGTCACAGAAGCTCCACACTCATTAGCAGTCAATTCCTATTCCCCCTAAGTTCTCTTCCCCTAGACCTTATGTAACCAATAGTCTTTTGAATTCTTATTTTTCTGACCACAGTTCATTTCACAGTTCACTTTTGTTGAAGGTATCATATGTAAGTGTATAGCATACCAACATTACACTGAAATATTTTGGAGTCTGGCATTTTAACACAGTGTTGGCTTTATGTCATCTGGGTTTGTACTTAATTTTCTCAAATTCTTTAACTATTCAGATATCAGAAGGATGAAAATAGTTTTACTACATGAAATAGCAGTAGAGATACACGAGTATACCTGTTTTACTGTGCCTTGCTTTACTGTATTTCATAAATATTACATTTAGAAATTGAGGGTTTGTGCCAACCCTACATTGAATGCCAACCCTACATTGAGTGACAACCCTACATTGAGCAAGTCTGTCAACACCATTTTTTCCAACAGCATTTGCTCACTTTGTGTCTATGGCATATTTTGTTAATTCTCAGAGTATTTCAAACTTTTTCATTATTATTTGTTATGGTGATCTATGATCAGTGATCTTTGATGCTACTTTTGCCTCTCTAAATTTGCTTATTTCCACACATTCCATCGGAGAAGGCAATGGTACCCCACTCCAGTACTCTTTTGCCTGGAAAATCCCATGGACGGGGGAGCGTAGCAGGCTTTAGTCCATGGGGTCGCTAAGAGTTGGACATGACTGAGCGACTTCACTTTCACTTTTCACTTGCGTGCATTTGAAAAGGAAATGGCAACCCACTTCAGTGTTCTTGCTTGGAGAATCTCAGGGATGGGGGAGCCTGGTGGGCTGCCGTCTATGGGGTCGCACAGAGTCGGACACAACTGAAGTGACTTAGCAGCAGCAGCAGACATTCCGTAAAGTATGAGGTCTTTTGTGACTGGCTTTTTTCACTTAGCTTGTTTTTAGGGTTTATCCATATTGTAGCATGTATCATCACTTCATTGCCTTTTGTTACCAAGTAATATTCCATCGTGTGTATATGCCATACGCCATATCTTATTTACCTGCTCATGACCTCATGGACATATGGGTTGTTTTCACTTTTTGGCTGTTGTGACTAATGCTATCATGGACATTCATGTCAAGTTTTTGTGTGAATGTATGCTTTTATTTTTCTTGATTATATATCTAGGAGTAGAATTTCTGGGTCATATATGTTAATTCTATGTTAACTTTTTAAGGAGCAAGTGACTACATCATTTTCCAACCCCTCCAGCAATGTGTGAGGATTCTAGGTTCTCCATATCCTCACCCATACGTCTCTCTTTTTAAATTAGCCATCTAGTGGGTATGAAGTGTATCTCATGGTGGTTTTAATTTGCATTTCCCTGATGACTAATGATGTTGAGCATATTTTCATGTGCTGATTGGCTGTTCACATATCTTCTTTGGATAAATGTCTATTCATATTCTTTGTCCATTTTTCAATCGGGTTATAATAGGTCCTTATGAGACATCTGATTTGCACATTCTGTGGATTGTCTTTGCTTACTTGGTGTATCCTTTGAAGGAGAAAAATTTTAATTTCGGTAAAGTTCCATTCACCTATTTTTTCTTTTGTTACCTGTGCTTTTGGTCTCCTGTTTTAAGAAATTGTTGCCTGATTAAGGTCACCAGTGTTTGCTTTTATGTTTCTTATCAGAAATTTATTTTCTGCAACAAAAAAGAAATTTATTTCTTATCAGACATTTAGTTCTGTGGCTTACTTTTTGGTTACTTTTTATTACATGTTTTTAAAATTTTTTTACAGTGTTGTCAAAAATATAGAATGATTTATGGTTTTAGGGAAGGATTGCAAGAATTATGCTTTCTCATTCCTGAATCCTGTAATACTTGTTGAGAATTTGGGAGTACTAGGTGGTGCGTAGCCTTCTCTGGATTGACGGTAAATCCTTCAGGTAGTTTGCTCTTTTGAACAGACGGTGGCAGCAGAGCTTTGCTGAATGAAAATTCTCAATTTTTAAGCCTAGTATTTTTGAATTATGAAGATTTTTAATGCTCTTGGCAATAAATTGTTAGGCAGTAAGTTTAAATTTCCATTTAAGATTAAAAATTATTTAAATTTAGGAACTTTTTTGCTATGAGTTTATTCTGACTTTTCAGTTTATGAAACCAGTTTGTGAGGTATGGGCATGGTTTTCTTCAGTTCTCCAACCTTAGGCCATAATTTTCTCTTAATACTCTAAGGTCTTTTATCCACTTTTCTTTCATTATCTCACTCCTATCCCTATGATCTTTGTGTAGAGATAAAGTAATAGAGTAACAGTCAAAATGGTGATTAATGCTAAAGCTATTTGCAAACTTACTCCTAAAACACATTGGCAGACTCACATTCTGACTTAGGAGATATGTAAGATAGAAGTTGAACATGTGGGTAACATTTTTTTCCTTCAATAAGAAAAACTGCTTTATATCATCGCAAGATTGGATTCAAGATTTCCTTTTTAGATCTAAATATTAAACAGTAAAATTAAGTGGTGCAGTTATTCTGTGACGGTTGTTTTCAGCGTAATAGAAATAGTAAACATATATTGAGCACTGACTGTTCACTAAGTGTAGTCACTCAGTCTTGTCTGACTTTTTGAGACGCCATGGACTGTAGCCCACCAGGCTCCTCTGTCCATGGAGTTCTCCAGGCAAGAGTACTGGAGTGGGGTGCCATTTCTTTCTCCAGACTGTTTGCTAAACACTATGCTAAATGCCTTATGTGCATTGTTTCTTATTCTCACAACAGCTGCTTCTAAGAGGTAAGTTAGTGTTTTTGTCCTGAAGTTTCCAGAGGAAGACATGAGTTTAGAGAAGTTAAATCATTTGCCCAAGTCACATTAATGGATGGAGAGGTGTGTGTGTGTGTGTGTGCACGTGTGTTCATAAGCAACTGTATTATACTATTTTATGTGTACTTAATGTTTACAGAGATGGTATCATACTGTATATATGCATCACTTTGCAACTTATTTTTAAAATTCAACAGCCTGATTTGAAAATCTATAGAATTTGCTACTATGTATAGATGTCAGATCAATTTTTTTAACCTCATGAATAGATACTACTTTCTTTGAATAAGCTGCTTAGAAACAGTGTGTCCTACAGTTTCATCTGATTTTTCATTTTATTTCACTTTTCTACTAGAGCATATACCAAGCGTTTAATTAAATTTTTTTCTCTGTTAACAGAGTAATTTATTAACTTTTGGTATAATGATCAGGAAGAAACAGTTTAATACATATAATTGGTATAATAGTCCCTATATTTTATTTTATACTTCAGATTACTTATTTTTGGATCTTATGACACTGAAGCAAATATTCATTGCACACTTGAACTGAGTACTGGTGTTTGGGAAGAAAAGCAAAGGAGTTCTATTAAGACGGTAAGATAAATTTGCTTAGTTTTACATCTGTATGAAGTTTATATTCTTATAAGTGTTTTTTTAATATTTCTGTATCGAGTTATTTTTAGTCATTTGCAAATAATTATGAACAGCTCTTATTTGTCTTTTTGTAATGCATCCATAATAAAATGAATCACTTAAAGCTATAATATTAATTGCTTGCTTGCATCAAAAACCTTGTTTGACTAATTTCATAACTTTAGTTGTTTCATAGTTGTGGGATCAGAGGGAAATAATTCTGAAAACATTGAAAAGTATGTACATTCAGAGCATTCATTCATTCATTCATTCATCGGATATTTTGTGAGCACTTACTTTGTACCAGGCACTGTGTTAGCTGCTGGGGAAACAGTCTCTTGTCTCTCAAGACAAGAGACCCTGTTTTGGTTGTGCTGTCCCGGGGAGAGGTTTGATACTCGTCTGCCTGCACAGACAAAGAATTACAAGAGGACAGGGGTAAACCTGCAGAGAGATCAGATCAGTTAAGAGGCATTTAGGGGAGGCGTTGGCTACTTTAACTAGGTGGTAGCCAAGGCGATGGAAAGAAGAGAATGGATTTGGGACCTACATGGCATCCGGTCCCACCACTTCATGGGAAATAGATGGGGAAACAGTGGAAACAGTGTCAGACTTTATTTTTCTGAGCTCCAAAATCACTACAGATGGTGACTGCAGCCATGAAATTAAAAGATGCTTACTCCTTGGAAGGACATTTATGACCAACCTAGATAGCATATTCAAAAGCAGAGACATTACTTTGCCAACAAAGGTTCGTCTAGTCAAGGCTATGGTTTTTCCAGTGGTCATGTATGGATGTGAGAGTTGAACTGTGAAGAAGGCTGAGTGCTGAAGAATTGATGCTTTTGAACTGTGGTGTTGGAGAAGACTCTTGAGAGTCCCTTGGACTGCAAGGAGATCCAACCAGTCCAATTTGAAGGAGATCAGCCCTGGGATTTCTTTGGAAGGAATGATGCTAAAGCTGAAACTCCAGTACTTTGGCCACCTCATGCGAAGAGTTGACTCATTGGAAAAGACTCTGATGCTGGGAGGGATTGGGGGCAGGAGGAAAAGGGGACGACAGAGGATGAGATGGCTGGATGGCATCACTGACTCAATGGACGTGAGTCTCAGTGAACTCTGGGAGTTGGTGATGGACAGGGAGGCCTGGCGTGCTGCGATTCATGGGGTCGCAAAGAGTCAGACACGACTGAGCGACTGATCTGATCTGATTTGGTGTGTGAAGGACTTGGAGTTCTGGTTCCTTTTTTGATCTCTCTCAAAAGAACCTGTCACCTAAATTGCAAAGAGTTTGAAAAAACTGTAAAAGCATTTTTAAAATATTTTAAGTGCTATAATTAAAAATAAAAACAGTGCTTTAATCTCATTATGTTTTATTTGGACTTGTCTGTGTTCTTTGGGTTCCTAAATGAGTAAAAATTGTCACTAGTTATTAGCTAATTTGTTTTCAAAGTTAAGTTGGTGTTTTTGAATGTTCTGCATAGCAGTTTTAGTAGCAGTTATGTCTTGCTTCTAGGAATTTGCATGAATCTAGTAGTCTATTAAAGATTTCAGAACATTTATTCAAGATATTGTCTACAAAATTTCTTCATTAAGCCCATGAAGTTACACAATGAAAGTAGAATCCCAGAATTTTATGGCTGAAACAGAGAAGGAAAAAAAAGTCAGTGTCCTAAAGGGACCCTCAGACTGTTTAAAAAAAAAAAAAGGTTTATTTAGTTTACTAAGCATATACTGAGATATTATGGATTTAGTAATAATAAAATTGAAGAAAGTAGGGAAAACCACTAGACCATTCAGGTATGACCTAAATCAAATCCCTTATGATTATACAGTGGAAGTGAGAAATAGATTTAAGGGACTAGATCTGATAGACAGAGTGCCTGATGAACTATGGACTGAGGTTCATGACATTGTACAGGAGACAGGATCAAGACCATCCCCGTGGAAAAGAAATGCAAAAAAGCAAAATGGCTGTCTGGGCAGGCCTTACAAATAGCTGTGAAGAGAAGAGAAGCGAAAAGCAAAGGAGAAAAGGAAAGATATAAACATCTGAATGCAGAGTTCCAAAGAATAGCAAGAAGAGATAAGAAAGCCTTCCTCATCGATCAATGCAAAGAAATAGAGGAAAACAGCAGAATGGAAAAGACTAGAGATCTCTTCAAGAAAATTAGAGATACCAAGGAAACATTTCATGCAAAGATGGGCTTGATAAAGGACAGAAATGGTATGGACTTAACAGAAGCAGAAGATATCAAGAAGAGGTGGCAAAAATACACAGAAGAACTATACAAAAAAGATCTTCACAACCCAGATAATCACGATGGTGTGATCACTGACCTAGAGCCAGACATCCTGGAATGTAAAGTCAAGGGGGCCTTAGAAAGCATCACTATGAACAAAGCTAGTGGAGGTGATAGAATTCCAGTTGAGCTATTTCAAATCCTAAAAGATGATGCTGTGAAAGTGCTGCACTCAATATGCCAGCACATTTGGAAAACTCAGCAATGGCCACAGGACTGGAAACAGTCAGTTTTCATCCCAATCCCAAAGAAAGGCAATGCCAAAGACTGCTCAAACTACTGCACAATTGCACTCATCTCACACGCTAGTAAAGTAATGCGCAAAATTCTCCAAGCCAGGCTTCAGCAGTACGTGAACCGTGAACTTCCAGATGTTCAAGCTGGTTTTAGAAAAGGCAGAGGAACCAGAGACCAAATTGCCAACATCCGCTGGATCATTGAAAAGCAAGAGTATTCCAGAAAAACATCTATTTCTGCCTTTATTGACTATGCCAAAGCCTTTGACTGTGTGAATCACAATAAACTGTGGAAAATTCTGAAAGAGATGGGAATACCAGACCACCTGATCTGCCTCTTGAGAAATTTGTATGCAGGTCAGGAAGCAACAGTTAGAACTGGACATGGAACAACAGACTCGTTCTAAATAGGAAAAGGAGTACGTCAAGGCTGTATATTGACACCCTGCTTATTTAACTTCTATGCAGAGTACATCATGAGAAATGCTGGGCTGGAAGAAGCACAAGCTAGAATCAAGATTGCCGGGAGAAATATCAATAACCTCAGATATGCAGATGACACCACCCTTATGGCAGAAAGTGAAGAGGAACTAAAAAGCCTCTTGATGAAGGTGAAAGAGGAGAGTGAAAAAGTTGGCTTAAAGCTCAACATTCAGAAAACTAAGATCATGGCATCTGGTCCCATCACTTCATGGGAAATAGATGGGGAAACAGTGGAAACAGTGTCAGACTTTATTTTTTGGGGCTCCAAAATAACTGCAGATGGTGACTGCAGCCATGAAATTAAAAGACACTTACTCCTTGGAAGAAAAGTTATGACCAACCTAGATAGCATATGGAAAAGCAGACATTACTTTGCCAACAAAGGTCCGTCTAGTCAAGGCTATGGTTTTTCCAGAGGTCATGTATGGATGTGAGAGTTGGACTGTGAAGAAAGGTGAGTGCCGAAGAATTGATGCTTTTGAACTGTGGTGTTGGAGAAGACTCTTGAGAGTCCCTTGGACTGCAAGGAGATCCAACCAGTCCATTTGAAGGAGATCAGCCCTGGGATTTCTTTGGAAGGAATGATGCTAAAGCTGAAATTGCAGTACTTTGGCCACCTCATGCAAAGAGTTGACTCATTGGAGAAGACTCTGATGCTGGGAGGGATTGAGGGCAGGAGGAGGAGGGGATGACAGAGGATGAGATGGCTGGATGGCATCACTGACTCAATGGACGTGAGTCTGAGTGAACTCCGGAAGCTGTTGATGGACAGGGAGGCCTGGCGTGCTGCGATTCATGGGGTCGCAAAGAGTCGAACATGACTGACCACCTGAACTGAACTGAACTGAACTGAGTAATAAAATTCCAAGAGTGCTTTTGGAACCCCAGACTGCTCCAAAGTTACTTTTAGTCTGTTTTAAGGTAAGATCTGTTTAGTACATCAGTAGTTTTTTGCAGGAATGAATTGTGTTTTTAAAGTTGTGTTTAATAAGTTAGATATTCAGCTGTTCACATTTAACTCTTGGTGGCAGTATAACTAATCCTATGATTATTATTTGGTAGCCAGTATTTAAGAAAGCTTTCTCTTTTGTCTTCATTATACTAGTGAATAAGTACTTTTGAACTGTACTACCTAGCTGTTTCACAGTAGCAGTAGGGGTACTTTTTGGAATTTCTAGAATAGTTTGTTATTCTTCATAGCATTTTAAAAAAGAGTTCTCAATTTTTTAAAGAGGTACATAAACATATTACCATGCTTTCAAAAATTTTGACTTTTAATGGTTATGTGGTATTTTTATGGATGTCCCTTTGACTTTTGAATTGTTGCCAGCTTCTCTATGTAGTAATTGTGAACATTCTTATGTAAAAAAATTGAGCACTGTGAAATTCTTTTGGAATAATTTCAATGAGTATGGGAAAGGAGGGAGAAATAAAGCTGAAAAGGGAGGATGGGCTGACCCCCGGAGTTTGAATATGTGAAAGTAATTGGGAGCATAGGATTTGGGACATGGGAATGCAGTCCATAGGGCTGCAAAGAGCTGGACACGACTGAAGGACTGAACTGAACTGAACTGAGTGACAGGGTCAAAATAGTTTTTTATAGGAAAACCTCCCCTTTCTCTTGTAGTTGTTCATGCCACCTTTCCTTTGTACATCTCAAACAATTTGAAGCAACTTCTCAGAGAAAATAGCCAGGTTTACAGTTTGTTCTCAAATAAATAAATATGTGAAAACCAGCATTGTTTTGTCTAGATATGAAAGGGTCCTAATTTGCCACTGCTGTTGGCATTTTCAGTTTCCTTTATTATACTTGCAAAGATATGAGATTAGACAGCTTTAATATTTTGTAGCAAAGGTTACTGAAACTTTAATCTTGAGTCATAATTTTAGATCTTAGCATATGTCATAGGTAGTTTTGGGGAAGGAATTCTAGGTTAGTAATTACATCTGGTGTCAAAAATGGCAGCAGCACTGAAGTGTCTTCAGGCATTAAATCACGTGTCTGAATTCAATAACCCTAGGGAGGAGAATCACAGTGTTTCTCAAGACTACGTAAAGCATTACAGAATAGGATTTGATAATTTGAGATACATTGCAAATTTGGCTAGAAAAAAGTTTATCATTAAAAAATAAATGTGCTAAAAAAAGTATTTGAAAGAAACTTAATTACATGTTTTAAATATGCCTTTGAGTTTTTCAAACCTTTTTTTTTTTTTTTTTTAATGAATTTTATTTATTTATTTGGCTGCTCTGGGTCTTAGTTGTAGCATGTGGGATCTAGCTCCCTGACCAGGGATCAAACCTGGGCCCCCTGCACTGGGAGCTCAGAGTCTTAGCCACTGGACCACCAGGGAAGTCCCTCAACCCTTTTTTTAAAGTGCAATGTACCTTATGCTCTTAAGTTGGGTAAGATCAATAATAAATGGAAAGTTTTGAATTTTTGGTATTTGCACAGAAATTGGAGCTGGCGATGGAAGTGGAACAGTTGTAATGCGATAGGTTTAAGTCCTAGCTAAATCTAATGAATAGTGGCTTAAGTAAGAAAAGAACTTAATTGTCCTGTGAAATTTTTCTTAATTTGGGATGTCAGAGAATAATTTAAAAGAATAATTTAATAAATACCCTGCATAGAAGCTACTTCCTACCATATTAGAAATCTGAGGAAAGTTTGGATCAAAATCAGACACTCATTTCGGTGCCCTGTTTGTTAGCTTATTTGCACAATAAAAGAGCTCATAGGGTAAATGAAGTACTTTATGGTAGCCTTTGTTCTTTAAAAATAATAAGTAAAGATCCTCATGAGATAGAATGAAGAATAAATTGGAAATTAGGCTTAAACAAAAATTAGAGGATCATCTTGCAAGTGATGACAGTGTCAATACTAAAAATGTATTTACTTGCACCAGAAGAGACAGGACACTTTATGATTTATTTCAGTCTGTTGCACTATACAGGTTTGATGACGATAGTTTGCTTTTTTACTAAGGAACAAATTTAAGGAGTTTTCAGATTTTAAAAAAGTTTCAGGCCATGATATTTCAGTAGGAAACGATGAAGACAACAGTATAGCTCAGCTCTATTGACAATACAGTTAACCTGACATCTATTAAACATGGAACTTCGCAGGTGGTGCTAGTGATAAAGAACCTACCCACCAATGCAGGAAACCTAAGACACACTGGTTCAATCCCTGGGTCCGGAAGATCCCCTGGAGAAGGGCATGGCAACCCACCCTAGTATTCTTGCCTGCAGAATCCCATGGGCAGAGGAGCTAAGCAGGCTATGGTCCATAGGGTTGCAAAGAGTCAGACATGACTGAAGCAATTTAACATATACACATATTAAACATATTGATCACACATAATCATTATTGTGTGCATGGTAAAGCAAACAGATCTCATAAATGTCACTTAGACATACATGGTTTTAAAGAAGGAGAGATCTTGAGTCTTACCCTCCCAGAATTAGAGCTCACTCATCCTTGACCACCCACTTGCTTTACCCTTATTCCTGGACATAAGATAGGTTATCTGTAAATACTCTTTTCTTTTACTCTCTCTCAACTATCCTGTCCGTGCCGTCCATGTCTTCTCTTCCATCAGTTATCTAAACTGCCACTGGAGTCTTCAAACATTGTTTTATTCTTGGTGCAACGTGAAATTCTTGAGGCCATTTGGGGAGAAGAGAAGAAGGCACCATGAAAATGAGCTGTGGAACCTCTGAATGTGGAAATTCTGGGGTTGAGGGAAAAGCAGCGGGGGCCTTTTGGCACCCGGCTGTTCAGTCTAGCTTTCCCTTGTTCTCCATTTTGAATAAAAATATGAAAGGAGTTTTAATTTTTAAAACAAGATTTTTAATGTACATTTTTGATACTAGCCCTATTCCCTCTCCTTCCAGTCTACCAGACTATGCCCTGAGACACTTGATAGCAATTGTCTCTTGTAAGATTTAAGTTTTCCCTTCTCTAATTAGAGATAGAAGGTTAAAAATCTAAATAACTGTTAAGGCAGTCCATCCACATAAATATGTCATTATCAAACAGGAAGAAAGAATATCGATTTCTTCCTTTGAGGTGATGAAGAATTAGCAAGGAATCTTCTCTGGATATATAGTAGATGGACAAGAGAGAGCTACTGTTACAGTCACATGTTCAGTATGAAAAGCAGAAGAACTTAATGTCTTATTAAGCACTTATGTAGCCCAGTATGTAGATGCCATAGAGAACCATTAAAGACATTAGGAGATGTCATGACATTTCAGATTTGTCTGAAAAATAAGAAGTAATAAATTCCTGAAAAGCATTCTGCTAACCACTTGGGGAGAGTCCATAAATAATAATTTGAAACTCTTAATCAGAACGAATGTATTCCTTTTAGAGGGTTATGTGTTGTCAGCTGGCACCTTGAAATTGGCCACTGCTCTAAGAAGGGCTTTAGATAGGATCAGCCACATCCAAAATCATGAAGTCAGAAGTCATCTAGAGTCTAGACTTTATCTTTTTGTTTTACTTGATTGGTACTTTTCCTTCTCTCTACTACCGCTTCCCTATCAAAACCTCATTTTTTAAAAGGATTTGATTCTGAGAGATAAATAATTCATATCAGATTCCCTTTCATTTTCTTTTAACCTACCCTTAGAATTAGACCCCCAGTTCGATTCCTGGGTCAGGAAGATCTGCTGGAGAAGGAATAGGCTACCCACTCCAGTGTTCTTGGGTTTCCCTTGTGACTCAGCTGGTAAAAAATAATGCCTGCAATGCAGGACACCTGGGTTCAATCCCTGGGTTGGGAAGATCCCCTGGAGAAGGGAAAGGCTACCCACTCCAGTATTCTGGCCTAGAGAATTCCATGGACTGTATAGTCCATAGGGTCTCAAAAAGTTGGACACAACCGAGTGACTTTGACTTTGACTAGAATTAGAGAAACATTTGATGAGATGATGCCTACTTTCTAAGAATTGTCAGTGTAGGAAAAGAAACATGTAAACCAAATATGTCACGTAAGTAACACTTCAGAGTCTACGAAATACTGGATTCTTTTACCATATATAAAGAACCAAAGTCTTTTTGCCCATAGGATCTGTTCTTGTTCCCTCAAATCCCACTACCTCTTAACAAAAATTAGACTGTGTGTGGTAGTCTGATAATTAGGAGACAATTCGGGAGTGGTGTTAGTGGGATTATTTTAGACCAGAGGCAAGGAGAACTTTGAGACTGTGGGGAGATGGAAGTTGAGTGGAAGAGCCTTCCTAATAAGGTCAGCCATGTTTAATTGCCAAAGATTGAGCTTGATAATCTGCCTTAATATAGACTCCAGTGAATCTGCTACTGGAGATCAGTGGAGAAATATCTCTAGAAAGAATGAAGAGACAGAGCCAAAACAAAAACAACACCCAGTTGGGGATGTGACTGGTGATAGAAGCAAAGTCCAATGCTATAAAAAGCAATATTGCATAGGAATCTGGAAGGTTAGGTCCGTGAATCAACACAAATTAAAAGTGGTCAGACAGGAGATGGCAAGAGTGAACGTCAACATTCTAGGAATCAGTGAACTAAGATGGACTGGAATGGGTGAATTTAACTCAGATGCCCATTATATCTACGACTATGGGCAAGAATCCCTTAGAAGAAATGGAGTAGCCATCATAGTCAACAAAAGAGTCCAAAATGCACTACTTGGATGCAATCTCAAAAACAATAGAATGATCTCTGTTCGTTTCCAAGGCAAACCATTCAATATCACCACAATCCAAGTCTGTGCCCTGAGTAGTAATGCTGAAGAAGCCGAAGTTGAACAGTTCTATGAATACCTACAAGACCTTTTAGAACTAACACCCCAAAAAGATGTCCTTTTTATCATGGGTGACTGGAATGCAAAAGTAGGAAGTCAAGGGATACCTGGAGTAACAGGCAAATTTGGCCTTGGAGTACAGAATGAAGCAGGGCAAAGGCTACTAGAGGTTTGCCAAGAGAATGCACTGGTCATAGCAAACACCCTCTTCCAACAACACAAGAGAAGACTCTACACATAGACATCACCAGATGATCAACACTGATATTAGATTGATTATATTATTTGCAGCCAAAGATGGAGAGGCTCTATACAGTCAGCAAAAACAAGACCGGGAGCTGACTGTGGCTCAGATCATGAACTCCTAATTGCCAAATTCAGACTTAAATTGAAGAAAGTAGGGAAAACCACTAGACCATTCAGGAATGACCTAAATCAAATCCCTTATGATTATACAGTGGAAGTGACAAATAGATTCAAGGGATTAAATCTGATAGAGTGCTTGAAGAACTATGGACGGAAGTTTGTGACATTATACAGGAGACAGTGATCAAGACTATCCCCAAGAAAAAGAAATGCAAAAAAGCAAAATGGCTGTGTGAGGAGGCCTTACAAATAGCTGTGAAAAGAAGAAAACCAAAAAACAAAGGAGAGAAGGAAAGATATACCCATGTGAATGCAGAGTTTCAAAGACTAACAAGGAGAGGTAAGAAAGCCTTCCTCAGTGATCAGTGCAAAGAAATAGAGGAAAGCAATAGAATGAGAAAGACTAGAGATCTCTTCAAGAAAATTAGAGATACCAAGGGAACATTTCATGCAAAGATGAGCACAATAAAGGACAGAAATGTATGGACCTAACAGAAGCAAGGAGATCCAACCAATCCATCCTAAAGGAGATCAGTCCTGGGTGTTTATTGGAGGGACTGATGGTGAAGCTGAAACTCCAATACTTTGGCCACCTCATGTGAAGTGTTGACTCATTGGAAAAGACCCTGATGCTTGGAGGGATTGAGGGCAGGAGGAGAAGGGGACGACAGAGGATGAGATGGCTGGATGGCATCATTGACTTGATGGACGTAAGTCTGAGTGAACTCCGGGAGTTGATGATGGACAGGGAGGCCTGGCGTGCTGTGATTCATGGCGTCGCAAAGAGTCGGACACGACTGAGCGACTGAACTGAACTGAACAGAAGCATAAGATATTAAGAAGAGGTGGCAAGAATACACAGAAGATCTGTACAAAATAGATCTTCATGACTCAGATAACCACAATGGTGTGACCACTGACCTAGAGCCAGACATCCTGGAATATGAAGTCAAGTGGGCCTTAGAAAGCATCACTATGAACAAAGCTAGTGGAGATGATGGAATTCCAGTTGAGCTATTTCAGATCCCAAAAGATGATGCTGTGAAAGTGCTGCACTCAATATCCCAGCAAATTTGGAAATCTCAGCAGTGGCCACAGGACTGGAAACGGTCAGTTTTCATTCCAATCCCAAAGAAAGGCAGTGCCAAAGGAATGCCCAAACTAGCGCACAATTGGACTCATCTCACACGCTAGTAAAGTAATGCTCAAAATTCTCCAAGCCAGACTTCAACAGTACATGAACTATGAACTTACAGGTATTCAAGCTGGATTTAGAAAATGCAGAGGAACCAGAGATCAAATTGCCAACATCTGTTGGATTATCGTAAAAGCAAGAGAGTTCCAGAAAAACATCTATTTCTGCTTTATTGACTGTGCCAAAGCCTTTGACTGTGTGGATCACAATAAACTATGGAAAATTCTGAAAGAGATGGAATACCAGACCACCTGACCTGCCTCTTGAGAAATCTGTATGCAGGTCAGGAAACAACAGTTACAATGACATGGAACAACAGACTGGTTCCAAATAGGGAAAGGAGTACGTCAAGGCTGTATATTGTCACCCTGCTTATTTGATTTATATGCAGAATACATCATGAGAAATGCTGGGATGGATGAAGCACAAGCTGGAATTAAGATTGGTGGGAGAGACATCAATAACCTCAGATATGCAGATGACACCACCCTTATGGCAGAAAGTGAAGAGGAACTCAAAAGCCTCTTGATGAAAGTGAAAGAGTAGAGTGAAAAAGTTGGTTTAAAACTCACCATTCCGAAAACTAAGATCATGGCATCTGGTCCAATCACTTTATGGCAAATAGATGGGGAAACTGTCCTAGACCTTATTTTGGGGGGCTCCAAAATCACTGCAGATGGTGACTGCAGCCATGAAATTAAAAGAGTCTTACTCTTTGGAAGAAAAGTTATGACCAACCTAGACAGCATATTCAAAAGCAGAGACATTGCTTTGCCAACAAAGGTCCGTCTAGTCAATACTATGGTTTTTCCAGTAGTCATGTATGGATGTGAGAGTTGAACTATAAAGAAAGCTGAGCACTGAACAATTGATGCCTTTGAACTGTGGTGTTGGAGAAGACTCTTGAGAGTCCGTTGGACAGCAAGGAGATCCAACCAGTCCATCCTAAAGGAAATCAGTCCGGAATATTCATTGGAAGGACTGATGTTGAAGCTTAAACTCCAATACTTTGGCCATCTGATGTGAAGAATTGACTCATTAGAAAAGACACTGATGCTGGGAAAGATTGAAGGCGGGAGGAGAACTGGACGACAAAGGATAAGATGGTTGGATGGCATCACCGACTCTGTGGACATGAGTTTGAAGAAATTCCGGGAGTTGGTGATGGACAGGGACACCTGGTGTGCTGCAGTCCATGGAGACGCAAAGAGTCGGACACGACTGAGTGACTGAACTGAACGATTCTTCCTCTACTTCCAGAGTGAAGATTAGGGCCACTGAATACAGGAAGCATTTTGTAGAAGGAAGCTAGTCATTTGGGAGAAAATGCAATGTATATGGAAATCTTTCCTGTCTAGTATGAAGATGCTAAACAAACATAAAAGAAATGGAAACAGTAAATGCATTCTCAACTTTCAAAAAGCTTTTGATGAATATCCATACTATAGGTTCCCAAATCATCTAATTACTAGGAGAATATTTTGTCACAGATTTGCCTTAAGGATAAGGGGAAACAGGGTAAAAATGATTGGATGTAATATCCTGGATGATTGAGTTCAGGCCTTTGAAGAGTTTTCGCAAACAATAGCACTCTCCAATAGAAATAAAATGCATGCCACTTAAGGAATTTTAAATGTTCTTGTAGCCACGTTTGAAAAAGTAGAAATTAGCCAGTAAACAGTTTTAGTAATCTTTTATTTGACCCATAAACCTAAAACATTGTCATTTCCGCATAACATAAAATTTAAGGAGACTTTTTTTTTTATAGTCTTTGAAATGTGGTGCAGATTTTACAACTACAACAGATCACAATTCATCCTGGCCACATTTCAAGTGCTCAACCATGTGACTATATCTGACAACACAAATATAGAGAAAGCAGCTCAGCTTTGCACATATCATTAAACTTCTAGAATGTGCCCCGTTAAGAGGTACAGAATTGAGAATACGCTCTCAGGACAAATGTGTAAGAAAGAATTCCAAACTGTGCCTAAAATATGTGAAATCTAGGTTCCCTAAAGAAATAGACAGTTATATCGTACCTCCAAAACAAGACAGCTTTTCATTAGAGTGAGTGTCACAAAGTGAATATGCTTATTTTAAAGCTGTGAAATTCTCAGAATAAGTTGTTTGTACATTTCTGTTTTCTGTAATACTACAAATTTATATTTGCTAGATAATCTAGGGAGAAAGAACTAAAGTTTACATGGAAGTGAGGTAGCTATATAAAGATAAATGGATGGGAAAAAATTAATGTTCTTCAGCTGAAAAGACAAATGCGGGTGAATGATTAATGGAAGAATATAAATATAAAAAGTAAACAATAGAATGATCAAATTTACGGAGTCAAGGAACTAAGTCTATGGGTCTGTGAAGGTAAATCTCATAGCCCTGATGATAATCAGATGATAAATGCTGAAAGAAGGGTACTTAAAGGTCTCTGGTAACACTGCACACTGCGTACTTGCTGAGAGACCTTGCAGGAGCACAAATATGTTCTGTTCTGTTTACGCTATGTGTCCTGCACCTATTAGAATTCCTGGCATGTTGCAGTCGTTCGGTGAGTGTCCTGGAAGGGGACGAAGAGGATTGGCGGCCTTCATGGCTCCATACTTCTCACAGGACACAAACTCACTACACTCGTACCTTCTGCTGGAAAAATCTGCTTGATGCTCCAGCCTCTAGCCTCTGCTAATAATATTATAATTCCTCCCTATGTTCAGCAAGAGCTTCTAAAACTCCCCACAACTTAAAGGGAAGTAAGGCTAGTAAAATTTAGCTCCCACAGTGTTTCTTCCAAACTTTCAGCATGACTTAGTCACATTTCTGTCTCCTTTCTCCCTCAAGTCTATCTATGATGTATGTTTTAAGCAAATAAAAATATTTAGGTTAAGGGTAACCACAGATTTACTGCTCAGTATTCAAGAGGCCTGGTTTTTAGAGTGAGGAATTTACACATGTGGCACATAATAGTATAATGGCATTATTAAGAATACCAGAACTTCTTATCTAATGTGTGTAGTTCAACATATCCTGAAATAAAATGACTGGGATCTAAAATTTTACTTGCCTCGCTTCTTTCTTAGTTTTGGAGAGTTTTAGAAGTTCATGCTGAATATTATATGTCCATGAATTGTGTGTACATACAAACTGTCGAAAAGAGCTCCCTAAAGAACTGTGATTTTAAGTAAGAACATAAGAGACAAATTTATAAACACATTAAGGTGGATACATCAGAGCTGGCATTTTGGTGTGTTTGTTTAAGGCCAGATGCCTTGCAGATGGTATTTTTTGGTGCTCCTGTTTAACCATTTGCCATTTACAGTCTTAATCTTGTCGAAAGGAAGAGAAAGATTAAAACAAATAAAGCTTTTTTGAAAATGTCAGTTTTTATGAAAACTCTGCTTTAGTTCCATTTGATAATATTTATGAATTCAGTAGGGACTCAGTGAAATTTTAACCATATATAACCCTCTATAATTTGGCTTCTTAAATAAACTAAATACCTTTGAGCTTTAGTAGTAAATACTATTTAGCATTTCCACTTTTAAGTTCATCTTCGTTAGAAATGAAGGATGCAGTTTTCTGTCTCATGTTTTCTGTGTTTAATATGATTGTGAAATCCTGTGTAAAGAATAGGAATTTAGGTTAAAATACAGAAGTATCTCCAAATCAAGTCAGTATAAAGCATTGAGTATGAGAAAGAGGAAGGTGAGCATGAGGTGCAAGGCGATGAGAATGTGGTCCTTTCCTTCAAGGAGGAGGAAATAAGATCAGCAATATAATGAACATACCTGAATATTCATTGGAAGGACTGATGCTAAAGCTCCAATACTTTGGCCACCTGGTGCAAAGAGCTGACTCACTGGGAAAGACCCTGATGCTAGGAAAGATGGAAGGCAAAAAGAGAAGGGGGCAGCAGAGAATGACATGGTAAGATATCATCGCTGACTTAAGGGACATGAATTTGAGCAAACTCTAGGAGATAGTGAAGGACAGGGGAGCCTGGCTGCTGCAGTCCATGGGGTCACAAAGAGCTGGACACGACTTAGCAACTGAGCGACAACAACATGATGAGTGTCAGTATTCCTGTTAGCACATGAATGCTCGAAGAGAGTTTCGTGATGAAGTATTACAAGGTTCCATTGGAGGGTAAATAGCTTTCGTTTGGAAAACCAGGAAAGAATATTTTGAGGTGATATTTGAGCCAAGCTTCACAGTATATGTAGGATTTTGAAATGTAATAGGGAGGGCATTTAAGGGTGGAAAACATGGGGTAAATTCAAATAAATAGTATGAATGTTTGAGCATGTTTAGGATACATTGGGGGCTTCCCAGATGGCGCTAGTGGTAAAAAAAAAAAAAAAAAAAAAAAACCGCCTGCCACTGCAGGAGACATAAAAAGACTTGGGTTCAATCCCTGGATCAGGAAGATCCCCTGGAGGAGAGCATGGCAATCCACTCCAGTGTTCTTGCAACCCACTCCCAGTATTCATGGGAGAATCCCATGGACAGAGGAGCCTTGTGGGTTACAGTCCATAGGGTCACAGAGAGTCGGACACAACTGAAGCAACTGAGTGAGTGAGCATGCACTGAGTCCTCCAGGTTGGCTAAAGAATTTGGTAATGCAGGTAGATCATGCAAAACAAGAGTAAAAGCAGTGGGATCATGTTAAATTTGACTTAACTCCCAGACAGCAGTTATGGAGGCTTTTAGAATGAAACTGATGTCAGCACAATCTTGATTTAAACAGACTTGGCTCTCACTTTGAGTCTTAGCTGTTTCACTTATTGGCAGGAGGATCTTAAAGTCCCCAAACCTATCTCATTCACAAGTATTTTATTTGTCTCTCAAATACTGCTCAGTCGTGTCCAACTCTTTGTGATCCCATGGACTGTAGGCTGCCCGGCTCCTCTGTCCATGGGATTCTCCAGGCAAGAATACTGAAGTGGGTTGCCCTTTCCTTCTCCAGGGAAACTTTGCTACCCAGGGATCGAACCCAGGTTTCCTGCAATTGCAGGCAGATTCTTTACTGACTGAACCAGTAGATAAATGCTGCTAAGTCACTTCAGTCATGTCTGACTCTATGTGATCCCATAGACAGTAGCCCACCAGGCTCCCCCGTCCCTGGGATTCTCCAAGCGAGAACACTGGAGTGGGTTGCCATTTCCTTCTCCAGTGCATGAAAGTGAAAAGTGAAAGTGAAGTCGCTCAGTCGCGTCTGACTCTTTGCGACCCCATGCACTGCAGCCCACCAGGCTCCACCGTCAATGAGATTTTCCAGGCAAGAGCACTGGAGTGGGGTGCCATTGTCTTCTCCTGTAGATAAATGAGATTCTGTATATTAAAATGCCTAGTACAGTATCTGGCATATAGTAGGTAATAAAATGTTCACTAAACCTGGCAGCAAATGGGTAAAAGCAAGGATGATTTGCAAGGGAAAGACTTGAAATAGAAGAGGTGAAGGGTAATGGAAGTCTGAAACAGAACAATGGTGCAAGTGGAAAACAGAATCAGAGTGGCTCAGATACCACTGGAAAATGGAGGGTTTTGGAGAATGAGAGAGAAAACCAGAAAGACAAGAGCCATGAGGAGGGTAAAGGAAGCGGAGAAAGGAGGTCTCCTTCTGGATGTGCTGAGTACACATCACTGTACCTGTAATGTGTTAGGGTATAGTGATGGTCAGAGGTCAGTCCGGAGATAATTTTTTTTTTAATGTGCTGCTTTGATTTATTGGTTTTTGTTCATTTGTTTTTAATATTTTCAGTGCTGTTGTTCAAAGTTTCAAAGTCTGGTAAGTTGAACACTTCATCAGGAATATCTCTTGTGGTTCAGCTGGTAAAGAATCTGCCTGCAATGCAGGACACCTAGGTTCAATCCCCAGGTTGGGAAGATCCCCTGGAGAAGGGAAAGGCTACCCACTCCAGTATTCTGGCCTGGAGAATTCCATGGACTGTACAGTCCATGGGGTTGCAAAGAATCGGACACAACTGAGCGACTTTCACTTCACTTCACTTCACTCTGTTTTTAGATTTCTTTATTCAAGGATAAAGAGAAGCAGAATGGTTTCGTAAAAGAATAGTATGAATCTAAAAAATTTTTTTAAAGAGCCTTTGAGAACACGTTAAGGAAATAATACTAATGAGACCTAAACACTGGTTTGGGGTCTTTTTTTATTAGAACTCTCCAGTTCACTGCAATCCAAGTAAAACTGATTTCCCAAGTTCTTACTTTGTCATGAACTAAAACATTCTGTTCAAGGCACAGTAGCACCTTCCCATAGACATCCACTTAGCCAGATAGCTCATTTTCTGAGTCATACACTCAGATGCAGGATACAGAACTAGGAAATCGACAGTTTAGAAAAGTGTTAGGTTTTATCAGAGATCCTGCAGTGTATTACAGCTCCTTGCCCACATGTGTTCAGTCCAGTGGTATTTAGGAGCAATAAGAAGATACCAGTGATTTCTCTGTGCCTCTTGGGATTTTAAGACACATGCATTAAATTCTTATAACAACTCCTCAAGGATAGGCACTATTATCATCTCCATTTTATGTATGAGGAAACTGAGGCACAGAGAGAAAGTAACTGACTCGGATCATCCAGCTAAGCAGATGGTAAGACAGTCTGCACACCCAGGCAGTGTGACTCCAGAGCTGGGGTTCTGCATTAGTGTGCCATCTCCATGAATGGTGGCTTCAGGTCCGGTTCTTCCACTCTAGTTCTGTGCCAGTGAACAAGTTATTTCATAATTCTAAAAAAGAAATACTAGTAATGGTTGGACACTTAGCCCAGTGTCATGGTAACTATAACAGTAACTATTATTATTGAACTTGACCCAAATGCCGCCTCTTTTGCACCAATGTCTTTAGTGCTATCTGATATTTTGTACATTCTTATAAATCCCCCTCTCCCTTTTAGATTCTTCCTATAAAAAGGTGAGGAGGACAAGGAAATAGCTTCCTGAAGGGATAGTATTGTTTTAAGAATTTCAGATGGTTACTTTTAAAAACATCTACAAGGTTTTTTAAAGGCTATTAGAAGAAAGATAGAGATCAACTAGCTATTGCTCATCACAGCTGATGATTATCTTTTGTAAACTGATCAGAACTTTGGGCTTCCCTGGTGGTGCTTGTGGTAAAGAACCCACCTGCCAATGCAGGAACCACAATGAGATACAGATTCGATCCCTGGGTTGGAAAGATCCCCTGGAGGAAGGTATGGCAACCCACTGCAGTATTCTTGCTTGGAGAATCCTTGGACAGAGGAGCCTGACAGGCCACAGTCCATGGGGTCACAAAGAGTTGGACATGACTGATGTGACTTAGCATACGTATGAGAATGTTGTCACAAGTCTAAGTAGGAAACCATTGAGCATAAGGAAGTAGGTGTCATGAAGCAGAGTTTTAGTTTTTGTTACACTCATTTGTGAGGTTGGAGGATATTTGTGTATTTTAACAGTAAAATCAATAATTTATATAAGATAAAATTGATATATGTTTGGAAATTGGTATGAGCTTTCTTTTTTTGCCCATATTAAAAAAGAAAGAGAGAGAGAAAGCTATAAATAAAGCTGTAAAAGCCAGCCATATTCCTACTTTCCAAAGAAACCACTAATAACTTTTAAGAAGAACTTTATAGATACAAGCATATACACACAGGTATTATATGGTTCTGTAAATAAGAATAAAATGAAATTGTATATTTTATAACCTACTTTTTTCCCAACTTAGCAATATACCAAGGGCATATTTTTTATCTCAATACATGTGTTATTTTTTTTAATGTCTGCATGATACTCCACCGTGTACTATAATCTATTTAACCAATCATTTATTGGTAAACATTTGGACTTTTTCGATTTTTTGATGTTGTAGAGAATACATAATGGCTGTGTGTGTATATGTATGTATGTATTCACACACATTCATTAAGTCATGGTTTGGCACACTTTTTCTATAAAGGGCCAGATGGGAAATATTTTAAGCTTTGTGGGCAAGATGATAAGTCTCAGAACTACTCAACTCACCTGTTTAATGCTAAAGCAGCCAGAGACAATACATAAACAAATTCTTGTGGCTGTTTTCCAATAAAACTTTTTTAGAAATAACTGTAGTTTGCTGACCGCTGATCTAAATGATTCCTTGATCAAAGATTATCCCAAAAAAGAAAAGCTTTTAGTAGGTATTTCAAAATTGCATCCCAGCTATTATCAAGGCTATAAATTAGATAATAGTATTATATCAATGTTAATCTTCTGACCTTGATAACTGTGCTGTGGTTACATAACAAAATGTCCTTGTTAGGAAATACACAGTCAAATATTTAATGCTGAGGGGACATCATGCCTGCAGCTCATTTTCAACTGGTTCATGAAAAAATAGGAGAGAGGAAAAAAGTAGGAAAACATTAATAATTGGTAAGTCTGGATTTAGGATGAATTGAAACCCTTAGTACAATGTTTCTGTATGTTTGAAATTATTTCAAAATAAATAATGGTCCAGCTCTAAAGCTCTCATACTTTCTTAGTGAGGTGTAAATCACCGTGCAGAAGGATGGTTGACAGTATATGGAGCTACGAGTTGACTTGGTGATTCAGAATCAGCTGTTTCTGTTTGACAAAGGGATTAAAAAGGGCAGAAATGTTCCACTGCATTGTTTCTGCAACAGCTCAGACTTGATGTACTTTTCAGAGCTTTTTATTTCACTGGAATGGTTGTGTAAAACTTATGTTTGTGTCAGATCAAAATATTAATGCAGACTTCAATCACGTTTAAAAAGAAAGAGAAGAAACCTAGGGTATGGCAAGGTAATCATTTGGCTCAGCTTGCTTTCCTAAGAGCCTTTGAACCTGGGCAAAGGGTCATTATTATTCTTTGGATCTCTTAGGTCAGTTGTATTTTTATAATGGACTTTTTTTCTCAGCATATCTGTACATCTTTGTTGTCTCTCAGATGAGGCAATGAAAGGATGCAGCCCTAATTTACCATCCAGTTGCCTTAGAGACAAGATTATCAGGTGGCCAAGCTAGCATTCCGTTTTAACATGTAAGGGGTCTCACTTGTGTTTTTATCCGAGAAAGAGGTCTTTCTCATCCACCTGAACAGAGATAATTAAAGTGCCTGGATTGTACTGGTCATTTATTCCTGGAGTTCATTTAATCTTGACAACACCCCAGGGTGGTAGATATTAGTGTCCCCTTTTCACAAAGAAGACCCATAGAGGTTAACTCACTTGCCTGAGACCACAAAACTAGTAAATGTTAGAGCTAAAATTCAAATCCAATACTGAATACAGGCCATCTCAGACATAGCAGTTTTTCTTCAAAGAAGAATTTGAATTGGTCCTAGTACTGAGTTTATTTCAGTATTTTTGTTGTTTATTTTGTTGTTTTTTTTACCTATTCATTAAGATGTGATGACTGAAAATTTAGACATTCTGCTAACAAAAAGAGAAGGAGAAGGCAGTGGCACCCCACTCCAGTGTTCTTGCCTGGAGAATCCCAGAGACAGAGGCTTCTGGTGGGCTGCCGTCTATGGGGTCGCACAGAGTTGGACACGACTGAAGCAACTTAGCAGCAGCAGCAGCAGCAGCAGCAGCATAGAACTGGTGGAGAAGGAAATGGCAGCCCACTCCAGTGTTCTTGCCTGGCGAATCCCAGGGACAGGGGAGCCTGGTGGGCTTCCGTCTGCGGGGTCACACAGAGTCAGACACGACTGATGGGACTTAGCAGCAGCAGCTAACAAAAAAGATGTGTACTTGTAAAGTCTTTGTGAGAGAATTTACGGTTTATCCCCTGTACTATTAATATATGCCTTTTTAAGAAACACCCATCTCTTTTAAAAATAATTTTTGTCATCATTTGGGACAAGGCATGAAAATTTACTTCTGTGGTGGCACTTCTCTTTATCTGACAGATTATTTTATTTTTTATTTATCTGGCTTATGAGTTTAAGATCTGTTATGATTTAAACCTTTATGAAGTGGTTAATTTTAATGCCAGGTCTTTGAAAAAGTTTGTGGGAGTTGATAGTTGTTTGCCAAGTGATAAAAACAAGACATTTGCCATATGTATGTTTTAAGAGTTACACTTTTTTGTGAAAAAGACGATAAATTGTGAATTCTCTTTGCTGATAAGAGTTTGAAAGAAGACAGCTAATAAACATAGTATCTCCTCTTTTCTGGTCGAGTGATGAACTTTAGTGGAAAACAGTTGAGAATTCAGTTGAATCTTTGGAAGCAGCATAGTTACCCAGTAGTCTAGAGCCCCAAGACTAACTAATGGAGTTAGTGGAATCATCAATTATGGTTTTGATTTTTAAAGGTGGTAGATGGTAAAATACACAGTGGGTGAAGGTGACGGTGGGAGGAATTGAGAGTAACAGTGGCATATGTACACTGCCATGTGTAAAATCGGTAACCAGCAGGAAGCTGCTCTATAGCACAGGAAGTTCAGTTCCTCAGTGCGATGCTCTGTGATGACATTAAGTGGTGGAATAGGGGTGTGGGAAGGAGGCTCAAGAGGGAGGGGATGTATGTATGCTGCTGCTGCTACTAAGTCGCTTCAGTTGTGTCCGACTCTGTGCAACCCCACAGACGGCAGCCCACCAGGCTCCCCCGTCCCTGGGATTCTCCAGGCAGGAACATTGGAGTGGGTTGCCATTTCCTTCTCCAATGAGTGAAAGTGAAAGTGAAAGTGAAGTCACTCAGTCGTGTCCAACTTAGCGACCCCTTGGACTGGAGCCTACCAGGCTCCTCCGCCCATGGGATTTTCCAGGCAAGAGTACTGGAGTGGGGTGCCGTTGCCTTCTCCGGGATATATGTATCAGATCAGATCAGATCAGTCGCTCAGTCGTGTCCGACTCTTTGTGACCCCATGAATCGCAGCACACCAGGCCTCCCTGTCCATCACCAACTCCCGGAGTTCACTCAGACTCACGTCCATCGAGTCAATGATGCTATCCGCCATCTCATCCTCTGTCGTCCCCTTCTCCACCTGCCCCCAACCCCTCCCAGCATCAGAGTCTTTTCCAATGAGTCAACTCTTCGCATGAGGTGGCCAAAGTACTGGAGTTTCAGCTTCAGCATCATTCCTTCCAAAGAAATTCCAGGGCTGATCTCCTTCAGAATGGACTGGTTGGATCTCCTTGCAGTCCAAGGGACTCTCAAGAGTCTTCTCCAACATCACAGTTCAAAAGCATCAATTCTTCAGCACTCAGCCTTCTTCACAGTCCAACTCTCACATCCATACATGACCACAGGAAAAACCATAGCCTTGACTAGATGAACCTTTGTTGGCAAAGTAATATCTCTGCTTTTGAATATGCTATCTAGGTTGGTCATAACTGTCCTTCCAAGGAGTAAGCATCTTTTAATTTCATGGCTGCAGTCACCATCTGTAGTGATTTTGGAGCCCGGAAAAATAAAGTCTGACACTGTTTCCACTGTTTCCCCTATGTATACATATGGCTAATTCACATTGTTGTACAGCAGAAACTAACACAGCATTGTAAAGCAATTATGTTCCAATTAAAAAAAAGAAAAATGATCACACACACAAAAAATGTGAAATCTGGCTCTAGCTCTTCAACGGCCTCATTGCTGCTTCTAGTTGAGATGGACAGTAAACTGTTGGTCCCAAGCCTGGCTGTATTCTGTGCCCTGTAGCCATAAACAGATTGATCTGATATCTGGTATTCAAGCGAATGACCAGAAAGTTACACCTCTCAGACACTCTGTGCCAAGTATGTTGTACTTCGAAGTTTCCCTTGCAAACAGCTCAGAAACTTATATTCAATATAAAAGTTGTTCTAGTTTTAGAAATCTTGACTTCTCAAATATAAATCAGAGTTTGGGGATAAATCTTTAATCATAATTGACTGGGCCCCAAATATTCAGAATTTAAATGCCATGTCCCAAAGCAAGCCAAGTAAAGGTGATCTGTTAAAAAGTTCAGTTTTATACAGGTGCTGTGTATGTATGTGTACAGGCTGTTGTGTCATTTCTCCTCCTTTCCCCCTACTTTACTAAAAAAGCTAGGAAATAGTCCTCATGATGTCTTTTTCAGAAGCTTTTTGATGAACAAATACTCAGAAGTATACATGGTCACAGTAATTCAAGGGTCTTTCACGTAGACCCTTTTATTCTTTCTTGCATTTTTGGTTTTTTGCTCAATGTTACAAGCTCAAGTAAGAGAACAGTTTGTAAAGGAGTTATATTGATGTGTTATTAAAATATATCCTCTTCTTATCCATTATATAAAATTATGTCCCTATTAGGAAGGGATTTAAAAATCAATATGTTGTTTCCCAACCTCTTAGGTGAAAATAAGGCATCACAGCTGGGTCCAGGAAAGGCTAAAATTATGTCAGAGTGTGAGAGCTCTTAAAGGCTATCTTGGTGTTTTTACTAAATTGCTGTCCACCAGACAGGTACACATACAGTTAGAATTTTTTTAACCTGAGTCCAACATTATTGGTGAAGTTAAATGCAGGCTGTCTGCAATCTTGTATGTATTGACTAGTGATTTAGCTCAGGTAATTGCGTTTAGTTAGTATGTGTCAGCAGTTCTTGACAATTGATAAGCTTTTTTTTTGGTATATCATGCAAAAGAATACTGGAAATAGTATTTCTGTTCCAGTAGAAATTTATCTTTTGGTTTCAGCAAAATTCAGGTCGATACATGCTAAGCCACAGAGAAAACACTTTTCCATCCTACATTTTTTTTTCTATTCCTATTAGAGATTGGTATATTGATTATGTTTACAGCACAGTTAAAGAATTTCTTCATAACAGTTCAGAGTCTAATCAACTACTAAGATACAAGTTACAGATATTAAAGCCCACTTTACTTAGCACATGAGGGTACTACAAGGGCAGGGAGCAGGGGTGTACTCCTGCCCAACAAGGATGTCTTCCAGCAGTTCCCTGCTCCTCCCAGACTCTGAAGCCTACTGTGCTGCTCCTGGGGGCTAGGGACAGCAGCTCAAGCCTCATGGAGACCCTGAGGACGCAGCTTATGAGTTTGGAGATGCCTAGACCTACACCCTTGCAAGAGCCTCTCTGTCGCTGACACTCCAGGACCTGGAGCTGCCAGCCTGGGGGTCCTCTTGTTATGGAGCAGGGCTCGTGTGCCGAGACGTAGGAGCCCAACATTGACAACAGGTGTATGAATCAAAGTGAGGGTTTATTTGTAGGGTGCCAAGCAAGGGAGTGGGAGACAAATCTTAGATCCAGTCCAATTTGGTCTTTGATTTAGGGGCTATTTTAAAGGGTAAGAAAGTCACAAGATTAATCATCACCTAGTGATTTAATTGAGGCATAGCTGATGTAAGGTATTATATAACTTTCAGGGGAGCAACATAATGATCACCGTTCTATAGGTTGTATACCCTTTATAGTTGTTCTAAAATACTGGCAGTCTTCCTTGTTGTGTGTGTGTGTCAGCCACTCAGTCATGTCCGACTGTTTGCGATCCCACAGACTGTGGCCCACCAGAAATCCTCTGTCCATGGGATTTCCCAGGCAAGAATACTAGAGCGGGTTGCTATTTCCTGCTCCAGGGGATCTTCCGACCCAGGGATTGAACCCACGTCTCCTGCTGGGACTTCCCTGGTAGCTCAGACGGTAAAGCATCTGCCTACAATGCACGAGACCTGGGTTTGATCCCCGGGTCGGGAAGATCCCCTGGAGAAGGAAATGGCAACCCACTCCAGTACTTTTACCTGGAAAATCCCATAGAGGGAGAAGCCTGGCAGGCCACAGTCCATGGGGTCTCAAAGGGTCAGACATGACTGAGAGACTTCACTTTCTTTCTTTCTCCTGCATGGCAGGCAGATTCATCTTCCTTGTGCTGCATATATAATACATCTTTGTAGCTTACTTATTTTGTACATAGTAGTTTGCTGTTTTTTAACCCCTGGTGTTGGTGGTAGTCACTCAGTCATGTCTGACTCTTTGCAACCCCATAGACCATAGCCTGCCAGGCTCCTCTGTCTATGAAATTCTTCACACAAGAATACTGGAGTAGGTTGCCATTTTCTTCTGCAGGGGCTCTTCCTGATGCAGGGATTGAACCAGGTCTCCTGCATTGCAGGCAGATTCTTTACCATCTGAGCCACCTTTTAACCCCTACTCCTGTCTTGTCCCTTCCCACTTCCCTCCCCGCACTGGTAACCACTAGGTTGTTCTACATGACATTTCTTTTTTTTAAACTGAATTATAGTTGATTTATAATGTGTGTTAGTTTCAGATATACAGCACAGTGATTCAGTTTTATATATGTATTTTTTCAGATTATTTTTCATTATAGGTTATTACACAATATTGAATATATAGCTCCCTGTGCTATAGAGTAAATCTTTGTTGCTTTGGTGTTTATCTTTTGTATACAGTAATTTATATCTGTTAATCACATACTGTACGTCAGTCAGTTCAGTCGCTCAGTCATGTCCAACTCTTTGCGACCTTGTGGACTGCAGCACACCAGGCTTCCCTGTCCATCACCAACTCCCGGAGCTTGCTCAAACTCATGTCCATCGAGTCAGTGATGCCATCCAACCATCTCACCCTCTGTTGTCTCCTTCTCCTCTTTCCCCTCTTCAGTCTTTCCCATCATCAGGGTCTTTTCCAGTGAGTCAGTTCTTCACATCAGGTGGCCAAAGTATTGGAGTTTCAGCTTCAGCATCAGTCCTTCCATTGAATATTCAGGACTGGTTTCCTTTAGGATGGACTGGTTTGTTCTCCTTGCAGTCCAAGAGATTCTCAAGAGTCTGCTCCAACACCACAGTTCAAAAGCATCAGTTCTTCAGTGCTCAGCTTTCTTTATAGTCAACTCTCACATCCACACATGACTACTGGAAAAGCCATCACTTTGACTAGATGGACCTTTGTTGGCAAAATAATGTCTTTGCTTTTTGATATGCTGTCTAGGTTCGTTATAGCTTTCCTTCCAAGGAGGAAGCGTCTTTTAATTTCATGGCTGCAGTCACCATCTGCAATGATTTTGGAGCCCCCAAAATAAAGTCTGACACTGTTCCCAGTTTCCCCATCTATTTGCCAGGAAGTGATGGGACCAGATGCCATGATCTTAGTTTTCTAAATGTTGAGTTTTAAGCCAGCTTTTTCACTATCTTTCACTTTCATCAAGAGACTCTTTAGTTCTTCTTCACTTACTGTATATGGCATGTCTTAATCATAATTTTAGGAGTCAGGGTGTCTCTGGCTTATGATTCTCAGGCCAGGTGTTCCTCAGGGAGTTGTTAGCTAAACTTGCCCTGGAGAAACAACTTGAGTTTGTACTTTAAAAATGACATCTACAACAGTAATTTTGATACATTAATGATGTTAGCAGTAATGACTAACTGCAAATCATTGCAGATGGTGACTGCAGCCATGAAATTAGCTATGACTCTAGTCGATTGCTGTTCAGTTAGCACAGGATTGGAGTAAGAGGTGACAAAGAAAGGAAATACAGCTTTAGATAGAATAACCACAAACTCAGTAAGGGAACTCTGCTTTAGGGGGACCTGGTTTTAGTGAGGATAGCACCCCACTTCTGAAGCCTCGAGTCCCCTTGAGCTGCTAGACAGGCCCCTGTCTATGGAAGAGGCAGCCTGTGTTGTCAGGAGGAGCTGCTGATACAGTGCTGGCCCTCATGCTCCTCCCTTCTCTGACCCATCTCGCAGGCCCCAAGTCCCCGCAGGGGCAGGCAGCAGAGGCCCCTGGCTAGATGCGAGCAGATTCCCCCCTACACTCATAATGTATTTGTAGCTGTGTAGTTAATAAATACAGCAATTTGAGTTTATGACATATTGTATATCATGGTCTCTAACACAGGGCCTGGTCAGCCTGAACATGTTTGAAACAGATACCTACTAAAATTTGCTTAAGCACAAAATGGGTACTTCCTCTGAGGATTCCATGGTGTTTCATGCCACAGTCAGTTGTCCCGGTCACTGTTCAGGGTTGTGTGGGCTAGGTTCTGCATCGCTTTCAGTAGGAATGCAGCTAGGCTTTAGCCGCAAACTGGAACCAGAAACTAAACCACTCTCCTCCTTGCTCCTGGCTGTTCAGTGCTTTATTCTTCACTCTAGACTGGCTTTCTCCCCTTCACAGCCCCTAAGAAGATACACAGACACCTATAGCCATGTTTATGTTTATTCCATTCAAGGAATCTCTCAATCTGAATACCTACCAGCCAGGAAAGGACTCTGATTGATACAGCTTGGGCCAGGTTGGTGCCCTGGACCATCCAATGAGGCAAGGCAGTAGAAGCATGTTATGTAAGCATGGCTGTTCCCACTGTAACTGTAGGAAGGACTAAAGGGTTGCAGTCATAGTCCCAGAGAGGAGAATTTGGCAGACATTAGTGTCTATTTTACCAAGCCTATGGTAAGTATTAATTTCATTTCTTATTTCTCTTATAAAATATCTGCCGTGCTACAAAGTACTCGTTCAGGAACATGTTTATAGCAACTAGATATTAGTTGCTATATTCTTTATACATGTATACTCTTTATACATTAATTGAAAACTATTTATACATTTATAAAATAACTTCCTATAGGACTTTTTCTCTGTAGGATAATCAGAATATGAAGGATTCCATGATAGGTAATGAAATGTTCTCTGAAAGGCTACTTCTTTTTCCCAGTAAAAGGTGTTTTACTGTAATTAATTCAGTTTAGTTCAGTTCAGTCACTCAGTCATGTCCGACTCTTTGTGACCCCCGTGGACTGCAGCAAGCCAGGCTTACCTTCCATCACCAACTCCCGGAGCTTGCTCAAACTCATGTCCATCAGGTCAGTGATGCCATCCTACCATCTCACCCTCTGTTGTCTCCTCCTCTTTCCCCTCTTCAGTCTTTCCCAGCATCAGGGTCTTTTCCAGTGTGTCAGTTCTTCACATCAGGTGGCCGAAGTATTGGAGCTTTAGCTTCAGCGTAAGTCCTTCCAATGAATATTCAGGACTGATTTCCTTTAGGATTGACTAGTTTGTTCTCCTTGCAGCCCAAGGGACTCTCAGGAGTCTTCTCCAGCACCACAGTTCAAAAACATCAATTCTTTGGTGCTCAGCTTCCTAAAAGTCCAGCTCTCACATCCATATATGACTACTGGAAAAACAGCTTTGACTAGACGGACCTTTGTTGGCAAAGTAGTGTCTCTGCTTTTTAATATGCTGCCTAAGTTTGTCATAGCTTTTCTTCCAAGGAGCAAGCGTCTTTTAATTTCATGCCTGCAGTCACCATCTGCCGTGATGCAGTGATTTTGGCGTCCAAAAAAATAAAGTTTGTCACTGTTTCCATTGTTTCCCCATCTATTTGCCATGAAGTCATGAGACCAGATGCCACGATCTTTGTTTTTTGAATGTTGAGTTTTAAGCCAACTTTTTCACTCTCCTCATTCAAAATATATGTTCTTATTTGTCCATAAGAAATACAGTTTTTTTATCTCCCTGCTATTGCTTTTCTTGACTCCTTCCCCTTTAATTTGCTATGTCTTTAGTCTTCTATAGAGGGAACTTTCTAGTGGGATAGAAACATAATTTCGATAGAAATACAAAAACATTATTTTGTGAAAAAGTAGATATTTATCATCACTGTGCTGGTTTCTAGATTTCAGAAATATTAATAAAGACCATGCTTGAGCCCATTCTTCTCCTAGTGGGTTTGAACCAGCAGCTGTTTTCTTATTGAATGTTGACATCAGTCACCATCTTTGTCTTTTCTAACGAGACAGTTTTTAAAGTTTTTAAATTTTATGTGATCATAAAATTATTTTTAGCTTCTCAGTCTTGATCCTATAAAAGTAAATTAACGTTTGTACGATATAAAATAGTTTAAATATTCTAATGTCCTGAATCAATGTTTGTTTTATGATATGTTTGCCTTGTTTGTTGAGCAGTATATTAAGTTCATTTACAGCAGATTGGTTTTTAAATTTACTTTTGTATCCCATTTTGACTAGTGATGCCAAGTCTTACTAATAGGAATAATAATAAATACTGAAACTTTTCACAGCTCCACATATAAAAAAGACATGTCATTTTGTCAATGACATTCACAGAACTTAATATTTGCCTAAAGTCATAGGCAAGGATTGTTGAAGACATTTTATTTCACCTCTAAGTATTTCAGTATGAATCTTCTAAAAATAGAACATTTTACTACATGTTCTATTGGTGGATAGATGCTACAATAACCATCATCACACATAAAAAATTAATAATTCCTTAATTTGTTTGTCTATATTAAAATGCTCCCAATGTCCCATAATGTTTTTGTGAGTTTTCGTTTTCCCCTTATTCTTACGTCTTACCAAGATTCACACATTGCATTGTGTTGTTACATCTCTTTAGTGTTTGTCTCTCTCTTTTTTAATCTAAATGCTTCTCTCCCCTTTTGGGAGATTATAAAAGAGTGATTTTTCAAATTTAATCATTCTTTCTGCATTTATTAACTGGCTTCTTTTAGGCAGGAATGAGGGAGAGGTAAAGAAAAACTTCCCTTTGAATGCTAAATAATTTAATATGTAAACAAATGGATAGGTGCATTTAAGAGCTAATTGCAGAAACAGTACTTATTACATAAACCCTACATTTAAAGTGAAAGCTGTTGTTTTAAGAAAACCTCCAAGAAAAACAAAAGACTCTACAAGGCAGAAAATGTAAAGATGTCTAGATTCTCAATAAATAATATTTATATAGTTATAATGTTTTAAAAATAGCTGACTTTCAGTTAACCTTGATGGCTTAAAATAGTTTAAAAATGAATATAATAGTTATCAATTTTGATGATAGAGTTTAGAAAGTAGAAAGTGACTTACACTATTGACTCCTGGCTGCTTGAATCAACCTTGAATTCCTGAATCAATTCCACTTGATTATGATTATTATCTTCATCTACTAGTGAAATTCCCTAAAATTTTGTTACCAGATGTAAGGAAAATATTTAGGATTTCTATTTTCACCTCATCATTTAAAAGTTTCTATTTTGTCATATGTTTTATAGTACATGGTATATCCAATAATCATATAAAAATTTAAAATGTAGATACATGTATATAGGGGAGAATTATATAATTATTTTGCTATTCTTAATTTAAAAATAGTTTCACCCCAATGGACATGTCAGTTTTGTTTTAAAAGTATGGGATATTTGAGTGGTCTTGTAAACAGTATCTTAAATTTTCATTAAAATAAAAATTTTGTGTGATATTCATTTTTAAATATTTTCTTTAAAATTTTTCTCAGGTTTTTAATTATTAGGGGTTTTTATACTTTAAAACTTTTGAATCATTGTCACAACTTAATTGTAAGTTTTAAATTTGTGTATCAGAGAAGGCTGGAACTAATTCTGAAAGTAGATGGGTCAGTGGTATTAGCTTAAAAGGAAATAAGCTTTTAATAAGAAAGGAGATGAAATAAATAATGTCTTAAGCTCTGTACCCTATGTATGAAATTAAGAGCATTTACTAGTAATCAGTATAAAAGTTGGGAGAAGGAAGTAATTTAGTATTTGCCCTTATTAATTATTCCTACTAAAAACCTTTTTTCCATCTGGAATGTTTACTTCAAGGATCATTTGAAATAAGAAAAGCAAAGGAAATAATGTGATTGGCAGGGAGAAAATAAATGAAGAGACTGAATCGCGCAGAAGCCTGTATTGGACTCAATTCCCTTCTCAACCCCACCGTCCCCCATCTCCATTCCACTTAAGGAACAAAGAGACGAGATCACAAAAAAGCACGTTCTAAATGTTAATTTTTAAAATTTACAGTTCTCAGTCTCATACAGTTTAGCGTTTTTTTTATCCATTTATCATTGTTAACTTTTTGAAAGTAGAAGAATTTGCATTCTTTTTAAGCTTTGGTACTCTGTATATTAAGAATATATATAGGTTCATGGATTTGAGAGAAAGTTTTCTTTAGGGCTTTATTAACTGACAAATGCTTTTAACATTATAAGGTGATATTTACTATATCATGAGGCAAGAATTGGACCAATGTTTTTGGAGGTTTAAACAGAAATAATGTTTTATGGAAGGATTGTTTCAGTAGATTTTTTGGTAAACTTTTAAATAGTTAAAAACTTGACTACATTTCCCATTTCTTGAACATGTTATTAATATTGGTAAGATTTTCCTTAATATAAAAATAACCTTTCAAAATCTATTAACACCCATATAAAAGAACAACTTTCAGTAACATCATTAGGCCAGCATCATTAGGTAGGGGAATTGAATTTCTGGCTTCTAAGTGGGATTTATCAATTAAAGCACTACGGACAGTGATATATGTGGACATTAGCAGATTATTTGGCAGAGTCCTTCATGAGATAGCTTGAAGAATAGACATGGCCTGAATGATAATACAATTAGACTGATTTATAATTTAGCTTAATAAACACAGATGAAATTCTTGTCATCTAGAGGGTTGTGGTATTCTATCCATTTTTTAAATCAGTGATTCAAATGAGAACAGATAGTATATGTTGTTTTTTTTAATTTATAGATGATATGAGTCTGAGAGACATACTCATAAATTGGATGGTATTTCTTTAGAAAACAGAATTATCTTGATGAGTTAGAACAGGATATTTCACAAGATAACTCTTAATAAAACATGAGCATGAACTCCCCCCCACCCCCGAAAAATTTAACAATATACTACAAAAAATGGAAGTTCCCAAGCACATCTTAGTAGATATTAATAGAAGATTATTCCCATTTTATTTCAAAAAAGCAAGATTCAGGATTATATTTATAATGGGATCTCAACTTTATATATATATACACACACACACACATATATATATTATATATGAGAAAGTACGAAATACAGCAGTTCTAGGAGTGATTTTCTTTTCATTTTGCCTTATTTTCAAATTTTCTACACCAAGCATGCATCTTTCCTAACATATGTAAGATAAGGTGTTTCATGTTGCCAATGGCCCACATGTGCAATCTGAGCATAGGTTAGTTTCTGTTGTCACAATAGAGATTTCCTACCTTTTATCGGTCTGTAATAATCACCATGGCGTAAAAGCATCAGCTGTAGTGCTCTGTGTGTTCGTGTTTTCACTCCACCACTGTGAACCCACTGAATCTGTTTTCATTTTTTTCTCTTTATCAAAGGTTGAATTAATAAAGGGGAATTTACAAAGTGTCGGACTTACACTTCGTCTTGTCCAGTCAACTGATGGCTATGCTGGGCACGTCATAATTGAGACTGTGGCCCCAAATTCACCTGCTGCAATTGCTAACCTTCAGCGGGGAGATCGACTGATTGCTATTGGAGGTAATTATGCTGATGTGCAGTTTACTTGACATTTACCAAGAAAACCAGAGAGTAGATGTGGGGCTTTTTTCCTCTTCCTTCTTTGTTTCTGTAAGCACATTACTTTTATAATGGGAAAAAATTCATTACTATAAATAAAAATCTGAAGGAAGCCTTAAAAATTTGAAATAGGTATCATTTTAGTTCTAATGTATAAATCTTTAAAATACTTCCTCTTTAGACCATTTTCCTTCTTTTACTTCTCTGTTTTTAACTGAGTATGAAAGGGCAGGTCAACAATTATCTTTCTGTATGTTCACCACCATTACTACTCTGAGCCTAAAACTGACAGAATTAGCACTGCTACCCCCATCACTTAGGACTAGATAATGAACGGGAGAGAGATTTCCTTGTCTAACAGGGCATACCTGATCTCTCCTGCGACCCCCGTTTGCTGGCCTTATTGGCCAGCCTTTGGTTGATGGACTGACATTCAGAGTGCAGCCCAAGTCACTGTCACTGGCAGGAAAACGTGTCACCTGCATGCCTTCCTGTCAGTTGCATTGGTATAATAAAAACTGCAAATCTATTGATTGGAAGATCATTTGCTTGCATGTAAATTATCAATAAGGCTAACTTACGGACACCAGTGGGGAAAAGTCTAAACCTTTTCAGATCTTTGTAGTACCAGGCCCACCCATTCTAGACTTGTCAAGAGATTTTTTTAAACACATGGTTGGTTACAGTTGAGCTTTTAAAGGCTATGTAGAATATTCTCTCACAGCTAAGACAATAAACAACCAGGTAGGTTAGTTCCCAAATTAAGGAGCAGTTGTCTTTGGTTATATGTCAAAGAAACTCTGCCTTTGTTTTAATTCACATCCATCATGACAATAAAATAATGAAAATTTTTTAATTTTCAAAATATTGAAAAATTATCAAAAGTAAATCCAAGCAATATAAATATAGATGGGGTGAAAAAACAGAAGCCACGTCTTCATGTCTAACATTTGTTAAAAATTATAATATTGAGATAAGGGGCAGGTATAATACACATTTTTTTTTTAATCACTGTACTTCATTTATGTAGGTATGTATCATTTAAAAAATATTTAGTAACAGGATTGGTGATAGTTGAAATAAAACTGACAAAATGTTATAGCTTAAATAGCTCAATGATGGAGTTCATTTTACTATTTCTTCTGCTCTTGTGTATATTTGAAATATTCGAAAAGGAAAATAAGCCAAATTTGGCTGGCTGGTTCCGAAGGATGAGTTTAGATTGATGTGAAGTTGTGCCTACCTCAGATCTTCAGATGGATTTATTTTTTATGTCAGACTACAATTTTGCTGGAACATAGTGTGGTTAGAGGGGAGAGTAGAGCTGAAGGCTGGATGAATCATGAAGTCATGTTAGCTCTTGATTTCCGTATGATTGAGTTTAGCTAAAGGGTTTTGAACCAGTGTTTTAGGAAAGTTGGGAAGCAGCATATGTTTGGTGATTAAAATAAGGACGCTCTAAGTGAGGATCATAGTAAAAAGCTGTTTACTACTGTAGTTGAAACAAGCGGTCAGGAGCATCTGAGCCAGGAAGGAAAATGGACTGGAACTCTTGGATTCACAGCAGAATGAATCTCGAGTCCACCATCTCCACGATTCAAATCAGGTTAACTGGGAGGGCAGCAGATTGATTCATGTACTAGTGAGGACAGCAAGATGAGAATGTCCAAGAGAAGTTTTAACTTTATCAACAAAACATCCAGGTGGTGATACCCAGAAGCCTTTGGGAATGTATGACTAGATTGAAGAAGAGGGGCCGCCACCCAGAGAAAAAGTTGGTGGTTGAGACTACTGAATGGGTGTGATCTAGGGAGAGAGCAGAGCGGTCGGGGAAGCCAGCAACAAAACCACGGGGACGGCTCATACAAGGGACCAAAACAGGTCAGGGCGGGGGGGGCGGTGGGTAAGGAGAGGCGATCAGAGCTCAATCACCACAGTGCTGTAAAACCCAGGAAATGGAAGGTTTTAAAGGAAAAGAAGGACAGGAATTAACATTTCAGCAAGAATAATCGACAGAGCAAAGTCCTGAAGGAGATGGGGGACAGAATCCAGAGTACAGGTGAAGGGCGGCTTCCCTCTCAGACAGCTCAGTCTGGAAAATGATGGGCAGGGAGAAAAGGCAGCCGTTTGTTGGTCTTTTCAGTAAATAAAGTGATGTCATCTATAGAATAAAAGAGCAGGAACGGTGGGTTTCAGGGGAATAAGAAAGGTTTGAAGCTGGTGTTTGGAGACTTAGTTGTTTAGAGACCAATTCAAAGAATGCTAAAGCAGCACTGAAAAGCACTCTGGAGACAGATGGCATAACTTGATGCTGTCTCCAGGTAGGAAGCTCAGCGGCAGGGAGGGGGCTAGCCCAGCTAGGGATCATCGGGACAGGCAGATGGTAGAAGAGGAGAGGGCTGGAGCAGAAGCATAAAAAAGCTTGATGTGAACACCATTATGGTGAAGAGGAGAGGGCTAGGGCAAAAGCATAAAAAAGCTTGATGTGAACACCATTAAGGTCTTGAGACTGAGCCTGGGGAGGGAGGCAAGTGGACCAGCTGGACCATGAGAGCAAAAGGAGGAATGACCAGACATGGACACTACCTCAAAACAGATTTAGTTAGCAGACAGGCTTGTTAGAGGTGGAAATAGGAGACTGTGATCAGAAGTTCGTTTCCAAGTAGAAGATCTTTGATGTGGAAAAGTTCCAAGTGATGACCAGATCTAAAGCATTCTCTTGCCTGGGCAGCTGGAGAATATTGAGGTTGGGGAACTCTGAAGTCAGGTTATTAGATGGGGCTGATACTATTTTGATTTATTGAGGATGGCTGTAGGATCTTTGGAAAGCCAAGACTCACCTTTCTCTTAAGTCCTATAGAAGGGGATTGCTTAGGTAAGTACTGTTTGAGGGAGGGCGGGGAGACCTTTTAAAGTTACACCTGGAATGTCCCTAGAAGAATGCATCAGAAGCTGCTAGCTTTCATTGCCTCAGGGAGGGGAGACTTTCCACTGTGCTGCTTTCTGTGCCTTTTGAATTAATATAGCACCTATCAGAAACTAGAATGAAAACTTAAGATAGGTATTATTGATACAGATACAGGTAATAAACAACTTGGTTAACTTTAACGCCCTCCTATCCCTTCCTTATTCTTTCTCGTCCTGAAAAAGATTCGTTTCATGGGTAGGGCTAATAGAACCAGTAAGCATCCACTATTCACAGCATAGTGTTTTGCTAAGTTTAGTTCAAGCACCGGTCTCTTAATTTGAATCATTTATCACTAGCTTATAATCCCTGAAGCGCTGTAGAATTTCCTTCAGTAGAATCACAGTTTCCCATCATTTTTAAGCCTGGTTTAACCATTAATAAAATCCTTTTCAATAGGTTTCACTCGGTTCACTTCAATTCAAACTGAGGAAAAAATGTCATTTAAACCTAGAAAGGAATGGGAAGCAGTTAGGAGTTAGCAGCTGGACACCCTCCTAAGATTTTCATGGCATCATTTGGTTTGGAAAGGTAAACATTTCCAGGACACTGGAGCAGTCAGAGTTTAAGAACCAGTACACTGATGTATCCATAAGCCCACAACATACGTTAGAGTTCTCACTGTTGCTTTTCCATTAGTTAAATGATCACGAATTAATGGCAGTTATACTTAGTGAATTTAGGTAATTTTTACTGCAGTAATTTTATGTTTTCCCTTTTAAAATCTTAAAACAGGCGTGAAAATCACATCTACACTGCAGGTGCTGAAGCTCATCAAGCAGGCTGGTGACCGAGTGCTGGTGTATTATGAGAGGCCTGTGGGCCAGAGTAATCAGGGTACAGTGCTGCAAGATAACTTTGGACAGTTGGAAGAAAACTTTCTGTCAGGCTCATGCCAACCGAACTTTGAAGAGGAAGCAACTGGGTTGGCAGTAGATGCTGAAAATAGAGACCTGGATTCTGAATTTGAAGACTTAGCAAGTGATGTCAGAGCACAAACTGAAGCCAGAGAGGAGGCACAGTCACTAAGTCACAGCCCCAAACGTACTCCAACAACACTTTCTGTTAAACCTCTCGGAACTATATCACCTGTTCTAAACCGTAAATTAGTTGTAGGAAGTTACCCACCACCACCAAAACTTCCATCCAAAGAAGGAAATAAGCCCTTAGCCCTCAAATCTTCCGAGGTAACAGAACCAGCACAAGTGTCAAAACCCACCCAAGGACCCTCTTTCAAACCACCTGTGCCACCACGACCACAAGTCAAAGTTCCTTTGCCTTCTTCTGATGACCCGACTCAGGCCGAACCAGATATTTCTGTTGAAAAGCCAGAGAAGGTGCTGCCACCGCCTCCTGCAGATAAACCTGCTGAAAAGCAAGTGAAGAATCTGGATCACATAGAAGAAGCAGCTGCAGCTAAGCAGTTTTTAGCCAAGCAAGAAGTGGCAAAAGATCTGACTTCTGAAAGCGCCTGCCCACCTAAGGACAGTTCAGATGACCATCAAACGTGGGAATCATCGGAAATTCCTTATCGCAAGAAGCTGGGAAAATGGACAAGAACCAAAGCCAGCTGTTTCTTTGACATAGAAGCCTGCCACAGGTACTTAAACATCGCACTGTGGTGCAGGGACCCTTTCAAACTAGGGGGTCTCATCTGCTTGGGGCACGTGAGCTTGAAACTTGAAGAGGTGGCGTTAGGATGCTTTAGCCACTTCAAACATGGAGTACCTTTCCAAGTTCAGACTGGAAGCCCCGTCACCTAAGGCCATGGTCACGAGAACCGCACTACGCAATTTGAGTATGCAGAAGGGGTTCAATGACAAATTCTGCTACGGTGACATTACTGTTCATTTCAAATATTTGAAAGAAGGAGAGCCAGACCACGTAGTTACTAACTTAGAGAAAGAAAAAGAACTCCATTTGGTCGAAGAGGTGTCTGCCCTGCCTAAAGAGGAGCATTTTGTTGGACAAATGGGTTTAACAGAAAATAAACACAGTTTCCAGGACACTCAGTTCCAGAACCCGACTTGGTGTGATTACTGTAAGAAAAAAGTCTGGACTAAAGCTGCTTCCCAGTGTATGTTCTGTGCTTATGTCTGCCATAAAAAATGTCAGGAAAAGTGTCTAGCTGAGACTCCTCTTTGTGGAGCGACAGATCAGCGGATAGACCGGGCCCTGAAAAATCTCAGGCTGGAAGGACAAGAAACCCTCTTAGGCCTGCCCCCCCGTGTTGATGCTGAAGCTGGGAAGTCAGTCAACAGAACAACAGGTTTGACAAGACATATTATCAATACAAGCTCTCGTTTGTTAAACCTGCGTCCAGTCTCCAAAACCCGCCTGTCTGAGCCAGGAACTGATCTAGTAGAACCTTCACCAAAACACACACCCAACACATCAGACAATGAAGGCAGTGACACAGAGGTCTGTGGTTCAAACAGCCCTTCTAAACGGGGCAACAGCGCAGGAATAAAGTTAGTGAGAAAGGAGGGTGGTCTGGATGATAGCGTTTTCATTGCCGTTAAAGAGATCGGTCGTGATCTGTACAGGGGCTTGCCTACAGAGGAGAGGATTCAGAAACTAGAGTTCATGCTAGATAAACTGCAGAATGAAATTGATCAGGAGTTGGAACATAATAATTCCCTTGTTAGAGACGAAAAAGAGACAACTGATACAAGGAAAAAGTCACTTCTTTCTGCGTCTTTGGCTAAATCTGGTGAAAGACTACAAGCTCTAACACTTCTCATGATCCACTACAGAGCAGGCATTGAAGATATTGAATCTTTAGAAAGTCTGTCTTTAGACCAGCACTCCAAGAAAATCAGCAAGTACACAGATGACACAGAAGAAGACCTCGACAGTGAAATAACCCAACTCATAGACTCTCAGCCATTCAGTAGCATATCAGATGACTTATTTGGCCCATCTGAGTCTGTGTAACAGTCCATATTTAAACTTGCAAGTGATTGAGGAAAAGTGGCATCTAAAGTACCATAGATACAACCACATTTAAACCCTCTTATTATGCACTTTGGCCTGCTTCTTCACAGTTACTTACTTGCGTGAGAACTAGAGTGGAAAAGGTGGTTTTCCAGCAAAAACATGACCAGCCCACTAAATTGATTGTTTCAGATTGCATTTATAGCTATGCTTTTTTGGGTTTATACTGGGAATTTATTTTTACTAATTTATTTTTAACTTTTTCTAATTATGTAATTATGTAAGCTGACTTTTTGTGTTTATGTATGTGTGATGTCTCATTGTGTTTTTTCCCCCTCCTCTTCCTAGTTTTTGAATTAGTGTTAAATAGCATACTGTCCAGATTCTTGAAATATTTTCACTTCCATCACGGTTGTACAACAAATTTGCTGCATGCCCAACTTGACAACAGCAATCATTGAGGGAATAGGTTTTGAATCTTACTTTGTGTTATAAAGTTTGTCATTTCTACTTGCTTGAGATTTTTGTTATTTTGGGGTTTGGAGGTGATGCTTTCTGTTTTGATTTTGCCAAATGTAATATGAAAGCAGATGCTGCAGCTTTAGTTAGTTATGTTGATTTAGTAAAAAAAAAAAAAAAAATTACATATATTGCTTGTTTTTTATGCTTCTGTGAAATTTTTTTCTAAAGCTTCTGTGCAGTTTAAGTATAGTAAGAATATAGTGATTAATTTGAAGAGCTTGCATTGAAAAACAAAATGTAATAGGGAGTAAATATAGAATGCAGTTGGTTAAGAATTTTGAGAGGATAACAAGATTACTAAAAAAGAAAAAACAATAACCATAGGATTTTGAAATATAATCTTTCAAAATATTGATACTTTCAAGTAGAAGTTTTAAACATTTATGATTGTTTTTCAGCTTCAGTTCTCCCATAGGAAATAAAGCATGTGCAAGGATATTAGAAGTTTCAGAGGACTGTTCTTAAAATGACCTTGTTGATATCTGGTTTGGCTATTTTGTTTTAGAAATTTTTTCATGCATGAGAATGTTGTGAATGAAAGGAATCATGCAAAATAACATTTATTGTTTTATCTGATATCTGCAGACTTAAAGGAATGATCATTCTGAATGCTTCTATAGTTCAGACTTTTATTCATTTAAAAAAAAAAAAAATTGGAGAGCATAGATACCTAGGAATTGGGACCAGGTGTCTTAAAAGGAAGGTCTACTGGAATAGTTCATTGTGTGGAGCCTCGGTAACATGTGACTGAGGGAAAACATGTGAGCATGACCTTTGTTGGTATACCATAAAAGTTTTGGCCTTTTATGTGTCAATAAAAGATATGTACATGTTTTTCCCTTTCGTAGGTAGCTACTATGATAATTGCTATATAGTGAAACTGACATGAATTTAAAACTAGATAGCACAGCTTTTATAACTGGCAGGAAAAGGCATCATATAATAGTAAGGATTCTGGCCCAGGTCCATAACCCAGGATTCCATACAAGAGTTTAAGTTGAAGCTCTTCTGTTGGCCATTAGCAAACTGTGTAACCCTAAGCAAGCCACAGAAGGGCTCCATGCTGCACTCTCCCCGGCTCTAAAGTAGAAATAAACCAAAACTTCCTCTTAACTACCTCACAGAATTGTTGTGAGGATAACAACAGCATAACTGTGGAAGTTCTCTGAATAGTAAAAAGCTGTTCAAATAAAAGGGATGACTTACGTGGATGGTAAAAACATTTTTATGGGTAGAAAAGCTATTCCAGTTTTAAAATCAGTAGTCAGTTCTCATTCTTGCTGTTTTATTATCAAGTAAAATATAAGGAAACTAAATACCTTTCTTGGCCAAGTTTGTAACAAAAATATATCTCTGTATGCCCCCTTTTTTGTTTAAGCATGCTTGCATTTTAAAAGAACACTGCTATAGAAGTCTCTATACACCAAATTCACTGAAAGCTAAAATACTGTTCTGTAAACAATAGTTTAATCTGCCCAGTGTGATCACAAACTTTCATCTTAACATAAAAAAATCACTTACCACTGACAGCAGAGTAAGTGACTGGTGGTTTTGGATTATACCATGGAAGTTTTAGTGACATCCAAGCATGCTGCTGAAATGGATGCATTTGAAACAGCTGTAGAAATAATGCAAAACTTTGCTTTCATAAAAATCTTGCTCATGTTTTTAAAGTGTCTGACTCTGTAGAACCACAATTATGGAAAGCTCAGAAATGCTGCTAATGACAGTTGTAAAATGTACCTTCAGCGTAGTGCGATATTTTTCTATTTACTGGTGAGAGGCAAGAGAGGCATCACAGTTGTATTTTAGGGCAAGGGAGGGGAACCCTCCCAGCCGTCTAGGGAATAGTAAGGTCTACAGCTTCAATGAAAACAGTTGTATTATATCACATTCCTGATGTAATCTTTCTGCCATGCTATGTTATCAATAGCTTAAAAATAATAATAAATAAAAACTACCAAGAAAACAAGAATATCTTCATTTAACGACATCTGAAAAAAATACTGCATCTTTGTGGAATTATTGCCTGTATAATTGGACCATGAAAACAAGCTTAAAAAGTCCACTTTTGCTAAACAAAATTGCTATTCTGAAAATTGTCTAAAAGCATTAAATTTGGTTTTACTCTTTTTTTATGCTGTGAAATATCAGATTTATCTATTTGCCTCTGCTATCTAGGAGTAATGAGACTATTTAAAGTATATTTTCCATATATTGGTATTCAGATGAATGTTTAGACAGTTAAGTTGAGCAACGTTTTAGCATTATTTTAAAATCAATTCATTTGCCACATTTCTTAATATCAAGCCTTACATTCTTCAGTATCAGAACTAGTTAAAATATCCTGTGGCCGTTCGTGATTTTGAGAGGAAAAACACACAGTAGTAAAGATTTGTGGGTCACTGTCAGTTCTAAATTTAAGTGTATCGGAATTTTTCAAAAGGCAGTTTGAAGACATTTGGCTCTTACTAATAGTAAAATAATAAAGTCTTAAGTTCCTGTAAAAGTGAGTAACTTCAAAATCACTTTAATGTTAAAATATATTGAGTTTATTTCTAAACTGAGAGATAATAGCTTTTCTTTAAAAATGGGATTGGGGGAGCTTCCCTTAATCCTTTTTAAGCCATGGATCCACTTGAAGATCTGTTTAAAACCATGGATTCTCACCCCTGAAAGATGCACACAAGCACATCCTAGACTTCATGGTACTTCCATGGCCATGGATCTACTGTGTCAAGTGGCTGCATATCATAGTTACTTTTATCAACCACAGTTATTCACAGCAATCAGGAATACAGTACAACTTTAGAGATGCAAGGATAACTTACTGGTTGGTTCCACATTGACACCATGTGGCTAGTTACATATTTCAATTTAAAACAAATTTTGCAAAGCCAGAAAATATGGTTCAAACTAGTCTGGAGCAGATTTTACCTGACGCCTGCAAGCAAAAAAGAATAGTTTTTAATTGAATATCCACAGTTAATATGTTCTCACATACTTTATTCTGATGATATTATGTGGTTAACAAAGGAAAGCAACAGGCACAGTAGTGTTCAGAAGATTTATTAGGTAAACTAGCTAAAACAATGTAGGTGGATACACTTAGCAGTCAAAAGAAAGAAGTGAGTATTCATTGCTACCTCATTAAGTTTTTTGTATCTGTTTTGCTGGGTACAAACAAAAAAACCACCTCTGCTCAAAACAGACAGTTCAGAGAGCTGTGTGTTCTTTGTTCTGATACACATTTAAAAACAGCCCCTCTTTTCATGTTTTGCCAACCCCAGAATATTACTTATATGAAAGACCTTATAGTTTTTTTCCTCATCAGATACAGTTTTTCCTTTTGCTCTCAATACACATCTGAAAAACATTTATATGATCTCTAGGGATCACCAGCAGACATGGCTGCCAGTCATTCTTGAAGAGACTGAAGCCTTACAGGCAAAAATTCTAAAAGCTCTGTAGTATTAGGAGTGGGGAGAACTACAAAGCCTCCAAGAGAACTGATTTGCAGCACACTGGTTTTTAAGGGTCTCCCCTACAGAAGTAGAGAACAATCCTGCTTTTTTACTTTAGCCATAGAAGCACCTCCAGCAAAGCAGAGGCCTCGTGTGAGTCACCCAATGCAAATACACGAGTAGGAAGCCAGTTTGCTTCCAACACATACATGCACTTAAAAAACCAGACTTCAGATCAAAGCCCCACCAAAAATGTCATGAAGAAAATGGAAGGAAGTATTAGCTACTTTCTTAGGGAAGTAAAAGGTAGAGTCTTTCCAAGTTTAACAGAAACAATTTTAGCTTAACAAAAAAACGGACATTAGGTAGTTTTGTTTACCATTACAGAACTACAGAATGAACAAGTGTTTTTGAGACATTCCACGCTATCTTCATATCATACAAAATGATGTAAACGGACAATGTTCACTAACAGTACTTACATCGAAAAGGCACAGCAATGTTGTCATGCTCAGAAAAACTACATCACACAGCACTAGGTGATACAGTATTACACAGACATCTTTAGATGTTGGGGTTTTTCCTGCATGTGAAAGGGAGTGTGCCCTGACCACCCTATTATTTTTACCTGTTTTCCTAACATGATTCAAGACAGTTTTATTCCTCCTTCATCTTCATCTAAAATAATAGTTATCAAAAAAAAAATAAACAGATCCCTAGAAAACACTTGACTTCCAGGTAAAAGAAAATTATAGTCTGGGATATTTTTTTTTTTTTTTCACATCACAGCAGCTATTAGCTTTTTACATTTCTTTTCTAAAATTTCAGCTAGATGTTGGTATATCTCATCATGCTTCAACAATCCTGATAGTATAAGGTGTTTCTTTCTCAGTCTTTGTCATCCGGTAAGACAAGTATGTATCTGAAAGGGAAAGCTTCTAGTTGTTCATAACTATATATCTGGGTGCTTTTCTCTGCTTTCAGAACATTCACTGTTTTACCCTTACTGGCTTTAATGTTTGCTGCCAACCACAAGACATGTAAACATATAATTTACAACCATCTGCTTCCAGGTAGGTGATTACATAGAAAACTAATGCCAACTGAGATTCGTGGATTAAATCCGAAAGAGACTGACTCAAGTTCTTCTGCATCTAAGATAACTAGCTTTTACCTCATGAATATATTGATAGTACAACTGACCCCCGAACAACATGATTTGAACTGCATGGGTCCACTTACATGCAGAGTTTTTTCAACAAATAACAGACTGCAGTCCTACGTGGCCCATGGTTGGTTGAATCCACGGACGTGAAATCAGAGACATGAAGGGCTGACTGTTTTCAGCTGTGTGGGGTGTTGGCATTCCCAAACCCTGTGTTGTTCCAGGTCAACTGTAATTCCAAGTTCAGTAACATTCAGTGTCACTACCTAATATATGCTGTCTTACTTGACTCTCTTTTTCAGACTTCCTTCTAGTTTCTCATTGCTGGAAGTGTCTCGGAGATAATGTGTGCTTTAAACACTCATTACCAATATTCAGAAAAAAATATAAGACTTTTTTTTGCCCAGGTGTTTGTGAATGTAAGTTAAAAAATTATATTTGATTTGGATTCAAATATTTATAGATTTACACTATATTTCGTCAAAATATATTGTATAATATTTAATAAAATCAAATACATAAAATAAAGTTTTCAACACTATTTATACAAACCCCTAGAAAAGCTGCTTTTTCTTTATAAGGCCGTTGGCAATCGATCATAACCGTGGAAAAGAAAGAACCTTTGGTTGTATGACTTTCACCAGGGATGAGTGGTATGACTAAGACAGTTCTGGATGAGTCATTTCACTGGAAACACTTTTATACAATTAGGTACTTGGAGGACTTTTGCGGGTCTCAGTCACTTTCAGATTCTTCATCCTCACCTATCGGATGCGACTGGCTGCTGTTCTGCGTGTACATTTTTGTTTTAATGGGGCAGTTGTGATCCATGAGGATAGCCTAAGAGAGAGCAGGTGCAGATACATTAACTCACTGATTCACAAAGGAAGGCAGAGACTGCTTAAGACGAAGGATTAGTAGCTTGACAACTTCCTACAGTACCACCCGATATTAACCAACCACTAATTTGGTGCCACTGCCAGGTGCCTGGCCTAGAAGACCTGGAGTTCTAGAGTGAACATTCCAGGCAGGAGGAGGCAGCAGAAGCAGTCTCTGCAGTGTTCCTATTACATCTGCCAGGGACCCTAAGTCAATTTGGAGGAACCTGTGAGCTATGAAGAAAGGGGTATTTAGGTTGGGTTTAGTTTATACTTAGGGTGGGCGGATCCTCCTTAGTTAAGGCCACAGGTATGGCCCCTTTGATTTCCCTGGATTAAGCATCACAGGGCCCTTATCTTTAAATATGACATCTCGGGAGGATGTCTTCCCAAGTCCTGGCTGGCCTCTTCTTGCTCAAGTGTGTTTTATTAATAAAAAGTATGTTTCTCTCATACACATAAAAATTCTATGTGCTCCCTTATTGTAACAAAAACCTTTCAAAGGTCAATTGATCCTCAGTTGATAAGCGCTATAGTCATTATTCCTCCTGGAAGTATACGGACCAAGCACGTAGTCTTGAGTATAGAGATGGGGTTTATCATGCCAAGACTGTGCTAGGCATTTTCAATACACCTCTACTCCACAACAGCCCTATGTGATAGCTTGATCACCCTCTGTGTAGGCACAGGGGTCAAAGACCTTGACCAAGAGATGTATGGCTAAATGGGGTGGATCAAGCCCAAGCAGCCTATGCCAGCATCTGCTCTGGTGACGCCCCACAGGACAGCCAGGGGTGCAGAGCATGACATTGGGTGCAACTGAAATGAATTCTCTCACCAGGCTTGTCTTTCATTTTCCCTCCACGTAAGCTATCCCGCCAATGCCTTTTTGTGCATTTGAAAATCTAAATGGCAACATTTATCTGGATTAAATTAATCTTCTGTTGGCCTATTGCAACCTATCTTGGCACTTGTCAGCTGCTCCTCCCAGTTCTTGTCCCACAGATTTGATAAACTTCTGTGTCTCCACTCAGCCCTTAACCCATTTATCATTTCCCAAGAAATTCTAAAATGATCTAACATGTGGCCTGTGATGATAAGGACTTCCGTGACTCTCTAAGTTAGGCTGCCAGCTCAAATTGTCAGCTGCAAATTCAACTCTAGGTTTTTTTTTTTCATTATTATTATGCTTCTTGCCAAGCGAAGTGATACATGGACCTCATGAAGAGCTCAATTTTTTAAAAGTAAGTAACTGAAGTGATAGACAGCAGGACCCTTCTTGCCACATGGGTGTGTGCTTGTAACACAAAAGCTTTAGCCATCAAGAGCTCCATGTCTTGCCTCTGGAGTCACAATCTTCAAAGAAACGTGCCCAAGGATCACTCGATGGGGCAGGTTAAACATCGAATCCCAGGTTCCTACCCTTAGTGACACTCGTGTCAACATGTGTGAGAAACACCGCACGACTTATGTGTGGCATCTTCTGGGACAAAGCAGGGTCACACGGCTGACGACAGCTTACTGGGCACCTATCAGATGTGTGTTTCAGTGCCTTTCAGGTCCTCTCCAGCAACTTAGGAACCTCACTGCACACAAGTGACGGTTCCAGAGGGTTTGTGGGCAGAGTGCTGACTGGGAGTTAAGTGCTTGGGGAAAGCACATGGAGAAGATAGGAGTGGACTTGAAGCTTGCAGGAATAAAGCAGCCTGCCTTTTCCCCCACCCTCCTGCCAACCCTGAGATCTGATATTGAGGTACAGTGAGACCACATCACAGGAAAGACCAACCAGATCCAGACTGTAGGGTCCTGAATGCCAGGCAAGAGGCCTTATTAACCGCAGGCCCACAGGCGGAGAGCCAGCCTTGCAAAGGACGGCCATCCTTCTTCCTTACCACAAAGGCCTCTCCCCTGGCTAGTCCACCATCACACTATGCGCTATATAGACTTAAGGACTGCTGGAACCTAGCACTGGGCACGTAACAGGGACCCAATTTAAAAACTGCACTGCAAGGGAAGACGTTCGGTCAGACCAATTATTTGGCAGTGTTCAGAACTTATCAATTAACCCAACTGCATTTGCTGACACTACCTGTACCAGGTAAAGGAGTTTTCTTTCTTAAAAGATGATTTGTAACTTTTAAAACCTAGCTTACTGGCTTCTGGACACTTTCTTGAAAGATTTATTGTGCCATCTTTTTTTTAAGTTATACAAGATTAAGCCAGATGGCATGTGATAGTCCAAAAGTGCCATGAAAAGAGAGGCGTGAACAGCATCAAGTGGGTAAGTCACGGGCATGAGGGACGCGTACAGAGGGGCCTGGGGAGCAGCCTGGTAACTAGAGCAGTCTTCCGTGCACTGCTGTGTGGGGAGAAAGGTGTGTTTGACCCTCAAGTGAAGTAGAAAAGGGGGGGGGTGCAGGGGATTGTCATTTGTATCCAGAGCAAAGCCCATTCCTGAGAGTTGAGCTCCAGTCCTGCCAAATACCTGGTTTCATATCAGACACCATAGAGTCAGGATTTCCAAAGCAGTGAAAACATGCTGGACCAAGTGAAGTGTAAAAATAACATAAATATGAAGCTAGGACAGTGAAACCATCAAGGCATTAAAATGCAAGAGTTCCAGACTTCAAGACATTGAAAGATACCAGGGCTCCTGTGTGCTCGAAAAGAGTTATTTACCACATTATCTTTAAAAAAAAAAAAAAGATGGTTTTGCATCAGGATCAGCCAGTAAAAGCAAGCTACAGTCCTCAAATCGCCTACTTTCTTGTCTGAGCAACAATTAGAAACTTGAAGAGTAAGACCTAAATTGTTTAGTCGCTAAGTCATGATTCTTTGCACCTCTATGGACTGCAGCACGCCAGGCTCCCTTCCTTCACCATCTCCTGGAGTTTGCTCAAACTCATGTCCATTGAGACCTAAGAAATGTGCCCTATCTTTAAAAAAATTTTAACCTGAAAAAATAAAAGTCCATTCCAAAACCCAGTTTCCTCACTGGCTACTCCGAGCCAGAGGCTACAATCGATCTCCTATAAGTGGAACGCAGTTCCCTCAAATGACAGAGCTGGTGTTTCTTATACCTGCAGAGGGACTAGAGTAACAGGCTTTTCTCTCTGCCTATATTGATAACACTGATTTCAAACAAACAAACAAAATCCCAGAAATCCAATAAACCAAATGAAAGCAAAACTCAGGTGCTCACAAACTGGTTCATGATTGGATGACTTGGGAACCATAAAATGGCACTCGAACTTTCCATTTCGAGCTTAAGTCCACACACCACTTAATCAGAATGCTTCCTAATGAAAGAATTACTTGCTAAGACTTGTACACCTTCTGGCTCTCCTGTCCCCTACACTTGGTAACTGCTGATCCTGAATGCTGGCACTTGGCGGTATTGGATTTTCTCAAGTGGGTGGTAATCAATCGTTTCTCCGCCCTGGCATGCACTGCTTCCTGCCCTCGCTCCCTCTCATCACTTGGTGCTATCGGCTGCTTCCTGCCTGCACAGTGAGTAGGCAGCGGCTGTTGGCTGCCACCTTCCCATGTCACCATCGTGCCCCTCAAATGGATCTGACATGATGCCTTCAATTACAGGCATCAATTATGGGCAGGGAGACACACATTCTCTCTGGTTTTCAATGATTCATCTTGCTAGGCACTTATTAAGGGACATTTTACAGTGGAAGTAGCTTCTGGAAGCCTGGCCCTTCTTATCACTTTGTCTTTCAGGATTGTCTCTTCCACTTCCTTCAGCGCTTTTCTTTTTAAATGAACTAAAGCCTTGGTTTAAGTGTGGGAAGAGGCACAGAGGCCTTCTGCCCATCAAGTGTGGACCCCAGAGTTGGAACTGGTCCCCTGACCTCACCCACTTCCTCCAAGACCTCAGATAAGCCCTCGAAGCTGTTACTGACAAACGGATAACACAGTAGCCACTAACGTCTGCTCGGCAAGGGAAGCCCACTGGGCAGCGCTGGGTTATGAGTCTTATCTCACAGAGAGAAGAGAGGGAGGGACCTGAGGGACCGCTGGCTGACAGAGTGCATCAGAGTTAGGTAAGAGCAAGAAAGGAGAGTGGGGTTATGTGGAAACTAGTGACAACTTATTGAGCATGTTTGTGTGCAGACATGGGGGTCACACTCTGCTGGGATTCCTTCACTGAATCCTCAAACCACCCTGTGAGGTCAAGGCTAAATCGTCTTCCTATGAGAGAGACAGCTCGGCTCCAGGGCCCTGCACTACCTCCTGAGTCTTGCACAGTTTCCTGGGTGACAGAATCATTTGTAGCTGATTTTTTGTTGTTGTTAAATAGGGTTGGGAGTAATCTTCATTCAGCCTTAATCAGATTGATATGGTGGCTACAGAACAAGAACTATTTTCTGTGATTGCACAGAGAATTTCCTGACCCTGAGGGAGGCCAAGGAACTCTGCTGGGGTTGGACAAACGTGGCCAGGGAACTCAGATGACCAGGCTGGAAAACAGGAAGTGCCTTGAGAGAGACGGGAAAGTTGTTCGGAGCTGGGGAGGCATCAGCAAGAGGAAGAGTCAGATGGGTGTGAGTAATTCAAAGATACCTACTTAAATCATATATAATAAAGGGCACAAGACCAGTGCTTAGTGCTGGATACACTTCTTAAATATACTGAACATCTTAATAAATGCCCCAAATGCCCAAAACAAAGACTACACACGACCCAACTTCAGGGTCTGTGTCTGTCTTTAAACCTGCTCTTTGGGGAAGATCATGAAGGGGGCAATTAAGAAATGCCAAAACCTTAAAACCCATTTCAGTTCAAACATCATGGAGAACTTATGACGTATTCCCAAGAGCACAGCACAAGGGTACCTCACATCCATTACTAAACAAAAAAATACCATCTCCCCCGGGCTTGTTTCTCTCATTCACTCTTAATCTAAGGCCCTCTTCTTTTAACCAGATGAATGTCCACCAGCATCGGACGTTTAAAAAAAGTCAGCAGCAGCAGCACCAGGTATGAACACTTCTTGGAAAGGGTAAAATGACTGATGCATTTCAAAATTCAAATTTAGAATTGATAAGTTTGAATTTGTTCAAAACGGGGAACACTTTATATTCAATACTGTATCTTGCCTATAGCTAGGATTCTGGTCATGAAATTATTAACTTAAACGTTATAAAGATGTGCTCACATGTGCCCAAAGGTACATAAAACAATGTTTTTCCATAAGTGTCTATTACCAACATTAAAACCATCTCCAGAGTCTTATGCAGTAAAGACTAAGACGCTACTACTGAAAACTGTGAGGGTTAGCAGAAAAGCAAACAGGACCAAAAACAGTTGATCTTAGGAGTGAGCACAGGAGGTAAAACAGTTATGTTCAAGATTTCAAGAATCTTTGAAAATTTAATTGTTAATTTTCAATATAAATCTATGTTTGTATTTGGTTGACAGAGATCTATACTGACAGCTAATCTATGTACGAAAATTATTTCACTCTTCAAATGTATAAACATAATGCTTGATACAGTCAAAGAAGTATCTGCTCCACGTGGTATAAACTAAAAAGAAACTTACAATTTATATTTGGGGAGTTCTGTTCAAAAGGAGTAGAAATATATTTTAGAACCAAGCCTTAAGCCACCAGCCAGAAGACCATGCTAAACTGATCAAGAAACACTTAACTGCATCCTAAAATTTTTCTTACCATTTTTTCTTCCTTGGCAGGTGGACTTCGAAGAAAAAAGCAGAGAGGAGCAAAAAGAATATCAATTATTCCAATAATTGTCATGAGCCATGGAAATCCAATTGCCTTTGCGATAGCCCCACCAGCAGAAGGACCTTTCAGGAAACAGAGAATTAGATGTAGGCAGAAAGATGCAAAAGTTTAAATAATTTTCAGTAGGCATTATCAATGGTGTACTGAGAAGAAAAAGTTCTTTTGGAAACCCAACGTCCTTACCTATGGCATATCCCATACAAAACGCAACATCGGCAATGGCGTACACGCTCCCATAGACCGACACGTGCCGCAGGTCGACCAGGTAGCCCATGATGGGCATCATTGATGAATCCACCATGCCTGTGGACAGTCAGGGAACACAGACAGTCTGCAGAAAACTGATGGAAACCAACAGTGGGCTGAACGTCAATGACTGTGTCCTAACCTCACAACCCTGCCAAGATTCTTCACTGCTGTCTGCCAAGTCTTGAGGCAAACTCCCTACAACAGACCTTTCACTGAAGACAGACTAAAGGTGCCTGAGGCTGGGACTGGAACTCAGACTACTATTTGCCTGTTCCCTGCCTTGCCTCATCTTGTCCTCCACTGTCTGGTAGATGGTACCCAGTCCTCTAGGGGCTTGCCTGCCATTCTGCAGACCCGGAGGGATGCTGGTTACTGGCTGTGTGAACCCTGAGCCTGCTTCCTGTGGGTGCTTTCCTGATTCACTATTTTCTGGTCCACATCGTCCTCTGCCCTCAAAGAGTGGGTACACTACACGCCTCGCCCAGCCTCCTCCCCACCCACAGCTTGGCCTCACTCTTAGATTATGAGAGTTAAAGTTGGGAAGCATAGAGAGAATCAGAAGGAACCAGAACAGGAAAGAGTCTGAGGGACTGCCCGGCCCTACTCAGGAAACTAAAATCAAAAGAGGTTTGCAATAACCCTGTGTACGAGACGGCAAAAGAGACACCGATGTATAGATCAGTCTTATGGACTCTGTGGGAGAGGGAGAGGGTGGGGAAGATTTGGGAGAATAGCATTGAAACATGTATAATATCATGTATGAAACGAGTCGCCAGTCCAGGTTCAATGCACGGTACTGGATGCTTGGGGCTGGTGCACTGGGACGACCCAGAGGGAGGGTAGAGGAGGGAGGAGGGAGGTGGGTTCAGGATGGGGAATGCGGGTATACCTGTGGCGGATTCATTTCGATATTTGGCAAAACTAATACAATATTGTAAAGTTTAAAAATAAAATAAAATTTAAAAAAAAAAAAAAAGAGGTTTGCTCCTTTAGTTGGCTAAAACACCAAAAACCATCACCACTGCCAAGACCTGTATTAGAACCTCTGGTCTCTAGAATAGTCAGGGAACAGGAAGCATAAAGAAAGGACGTGTGTATTCGGAGTTCTAAATCCAAACCCCTGGGTGGTTGAGCATCGTCATGCCTTATCTCTCTGAACGTCACTCTCCCCATGGATAAAATGGAGATGATAATGATTGGCTGAATTAGATGATGGCTGTGAACACACCTGGAAGGGCATTCAAACATCAGATCCCTCACCTGCACCCCTACAGAGGCAGGAGGGTAAGGGAAATTTCTTGCATTCAACTAATACGTGCTGATCACCTGAAATGTGCAAGGTGCTGGGATAAGGGTGAACAGAGCAAAGAGTTGAAAAATAAATTATGATTGTGAGTGATGCTATGAAGGCGCTGTGAGAAGCTATGTGTATGTATACACATATGTACGTGTATGTGTATATGTATATGTATGCACATAAGCTGGGATAACCTAGCCTGGTCTAAGGGGTCAGCAAAGGCTCCATCCTCTCTACTTTACCAAAGATCCAACTTCTGCCTTTACTCTGCGACAGATTCACCTTTTCATGATTAATCTGTATATTATAAGTGAGAAACAAGCATGTGCTATTTATCTAAAATATGAACGAGATTTTTCCTAACACATTATTAACTGTGCCTCACACTGCTCCAAAGACTTGTCCCCTTTGCTTGTGAAAATTCCCGCAGTACAGCTGGTCATCAATACATCAGTCTATCTTTTCTGTACCAGGCCTTATTGAAAACTACATGTGAAGCCTTTGTCCCCCAGCCTCATATGAGAAAGTCTGTGCATAGATATGAGCCCAAACAGATGGATTCTGAGTAAGCAGTTCTCCTGTTTGCCCAGGCTCAGCAGTGGAGTGTCGTTTTGCTTCTGTAAATATCAGGCTTTTGCAATACTGGTTTTCAGGAAATAAATGACTAGTTCATGAAAGCCAGTGTCTGTGGACAATCTACAAACTGTACATGAGCTAAGCTGCCGCAGCCTCCTGTCAAGCATCTAGAAATTTTAGATTGAGCACTGCCGATGGTGACTGCAGCCATGAAATTAAAAGATGCTTACTCCTTGGAAGGAAAGTTATGACCAACCTAGATAGCATATTCAAAAGCAGAGACATTACTTTGCCAACAAAGTTCCGTCTAGTCAAGGCTATGGTTTTTCTTGTGGTCATGTATGGATGTGAGAGTTGGACTGTGAAGAAGGCTGAGTGCCGAAGAATTGATGCTTTTTAACTGTGGTGTTGGAGAAGACTCTTGAGAGTCCCTTGGACTGCAAGGAGATCCAACCAGTCCATTCTGAAGGAGATCAGCCCTGGAATTTCTTTGGAAGGAATGATGCTAAAGCTGAAACTCCAGTACTTTTGGCCACCTCATGCGAAGAGTTGACTCAATGGAAAAGACTCTGATGCTGGGAGGGATTGGGGGCAGGAGGAGAAGGGGACCACAGAGGATGAGATGGCTGGATGGCATCACTGACTTGATGGACGTGAGTCTGAGTGAACTCCGGGAGTTGGTGATGGACAGGGAGGCCTGGCGTGCTGTGATTCATGGGGTCACAAAGAGTCGGACACGACTGAGTGACTGAACTGAACTGAATTCTGCCCAAGTAAGAACTCTTTCTTTTTTGTTTGTTTGTTTATTTTGGCCACACAGTGCAGCATGCAAGATCTTAGTTCCCCAACCAGGAGTTGAACCCAAGCCCTTGCTGTAAAAGTACAAGAGTCCTAACCACTGGACTGCCAGGGAAGTTGAGGAACTCTTTCTTGGTACTGGGAAAACAAAGGTTTAAATTTAGGCCCAAGGCTCTGGTGGCTTACCAATTGCAAAACCAACTCCAAAGTTGGGAGCTATGAGTCCGTAGATGTTTTTTGCAAGAGGAATCTGTAAGAGGAAATACATGTTATGCCAAAAGAACATGCTATTCAATTCTGAATTATCACAGAAAGTCTTAAAGACAGGTTTTCTCTGGCCAGTTATGTGTGTTCCCTTCTGAAGGAATTAGGAGGAGGGCGCAAGACAGGGTTTGGGCAGAAGAGGACCCTCCAAATCTTTAATAGAGTTGAAATGGGTTTTGTGACCACCACAAAAAGCTAGTTCACTTCCATATGTGAAAGTTCAGCCTAGTCTACACTCCATTTTTTTAATAGTTATTTTTATTTATGTGGCTGCACTGGGTCCTAGTTGCAGCATGCGGGATCTTCAGCTGCAGCGTTCGAACGCTTAGTTGCTACATGTAGGATCTAGTTCCCTGACGAGGGGTCAAACCCAGGCCCACTGCACTGGGAGGGCAAAGTCTTAGTCTCTGGACCACCAGCGAAGCACCCATACTCCATTTTTTAAAAGAACCAGAAGGTCTCATTTGGGGTAGATATTAGCCTTTGGTAGAAGATGTTTTATTCTAGAAAAACATCTTGCTATTGTTTCTGGCTGGTTGCCCTAAAGTGTTCAAGACACTGTAATGTTTCAGATGCACAGGGAGAGGGGAACAAGGTGAAATAAAAACAGTGTAATAAAACATTCTAAGTAATTTCCAACTGACTTAAAATAAAGATAAACCCTTTGGAGAATCTTGTCTGAAGTTTTTAACATGATAAAAAATGAGAAGAAAATGGAAGATTAATAAAACTAAGTGTCAACAAACTTCAAACTGCCATATTTGTTGGTGACTCTTGCCCAAAGCAAAAGTTTCATTTACAGGTTATTTCCACCTGCCAAACGTCATCTTTTTTTTTTTTTTTCCCCAAATGTCATCTTTTACTCACACATAAAATGCTCATTCCGACAATTATCATTCCTAGAAGAGCACAAAGCCATCTGTCAAAAAACAAAAAAGCACCAGTAAGAAATGATTCTCCACCCCCACCATCCAGGTTTTCAGTGGAAATAACAGTTTATAGTAGTAAAAGTTTCTAACAGTAGTGAAACTAGAAACACTTGCAATTTTTTAAAGTAAGTTCGTTACTGTAACAGAGTGAGTGTTGGGATGTTTCATTTCATCTTACCTCCCCATTTTGTGTGCGAGGATCCCAAAAACATTGGTTCCAATGAGATAAGAGACGCTAGCTGGCAAGAAAGCCACGCCTGTAAATTTATGAAAGGGACACCTTATCAGTACAGATATCAGTCACGTGTGAGAAAAACTAATAATTGTGAGGCACCACGCTTGTGATGAGAGCTGAGGAAATGAAGCCCTGGGACCTGCACCCAAGCAGCTAATATCCGGTGTCTGATGGAGCTAGTCTGGACTCCACACAGCTTATCCATCCACACGAAGCCGCCAGCCGCCTCCACACTCCAGAAATGAGATTCCTCCCTCTATCGTGGGCTTCATCTCGCCCCCACCTCTGCCTGGTGGCGGGTTTTACCAGGGGAGTTGGGGTGGATGAGAGTGACAGCTCCTGGCTGCGGAGCTGCCAGCTGCCACCCCACACAGGCAGTGAGCAGTGGTGGTTATCTGCTCCCAGTTCCTCCCTTCGTATGTGTACGGCAGGACAAAGACACAGGTATGGACAAAAGTCAGGAGCACAGATGAGCACAAAGGAAAAAACATTAACATTCTCCCACATTCCATCGCTCAGATAATCCCACAGTTGTTTTCCCTTGCAAGTTCTATGCACATAAATAAATGCGTAAGCACAGTTTTGTGTCTTTAAAGAAAAAAAATTAGTATTATACCTACATTTCTACATCCTGCTTTTTTTTTTTTTAAGATTTATTTATTTTTTGGCTATGCCGGGTCTTCATTGCTGGTCAGGCTCTTCCCTAGTTGCAGCGAGTGGAGCTACTCTTCCTTGCAGTGGCTCTCTTGCTGGGGACCACAGGATCTAGGGCCCACAGGCTTCAGCGGTTGCAGTTCCTGGGCTCTAGAACACAGGCTCAGGAGTGGCACACGGGCTTAGTCGTCCCGTGGCATGTGGGATCCTCCAGGGATCGAACCAGGGATCAAACCCGCGTCTCCTAAAATGGCAGGTGGATTCTCTACCACTGAGCCACTAGCGAAGCCCCATTCTGCTTTCAGTTACCTTTATGGACATGTGTCCATGCCAGATAAATAAGTAAATAAATATGTGGTCATTTTTTTGTGGCCAAATCCTACGTAACTGACAGTTTCATGTTTTCCCAGGAGAGGAACTTTGCAAGCCCCAAGCTGAGTTCACAGCTGACAAGGGCAATGGTTGCCTTGAACATACCTCTCTGCCTTGAACAGGAAAGCCTACTCAAGCCAGCCCACGCTTGCTGGCCAGGGCATTTGTCCACATCAGCTCCATCTGGCCTCAATCCATCCTTAGGACAACAGGACAATCTCATTTCCAAAGATGGCTTTTCAAACTTTTTACACTTTTGGTGTTTCCCCTTGAAATCCAGAAATACCAGGTTGGTTCCTAAGCCTTGCCCACAAGTGGTAAATGTTGCTTTGTTCCCAATCATCTGACTGCATAAATGTTCAGCAGGTCCCCACTCACTCCAAAGGCCCAGGGCCAGAGTCCTCCTTGTACAGGCAGCTCACCAGCACACGAGCAGCAAGTGTGATCTTACCTCTCCAAAGACACAGTGGCTTCCACTGCTCCCCCACAGGCACTAACACAAGCCATCAAAGCCTCAGATACACAGTAGTGAAGGAAATAAAAAAAGGGGATATATGGAAATATACAGTAGGTTGCACTTTCCTGTACAGTAGAAACTAAAACAACATTGTAAAGCAACTATGATCCAATAAAAATTAATTAAAAAAAAAACCCTCCAGAAAGGCCAAGCTTCCCAGAACAGAAGGGACTTCAACAGTGATTGCTTACTGGAGCTAAATCTAAAACCAAATCATTCTAGATTTGATAATCTGGAAAATAACAATTAAGTGCAATCTCATTTCACGTTCCAGGAAACCATTTCCTTCGCACTTAGCAACATACAGTGGCCACATAAGTGCTGGAGGTGACAGGACACGGCAAACATCACCGGCAGCTCATGCCCAGCTCAGTGTTGGGCTGCGGCAAAGACAATGGCCACAACATGGTCCTGGTCACCATGAGAGTCTCTTCAAAGGATCAGAGGACATCTGAACCGAGTTGGGGATGCACTCAGGGACCAGTGCCGTGCTCTGGGAACCAGAGTCTGTGGCTGGCAAAGCTCCCCAAAGCAGCTGGTGTTTAAACCTGACCCTGGAAGGGGCATAGCAGAGAACTAAACTAGTCTGGTCATGTAAGAAATCATGAGGGCCTTTGTCTGAGGATGAGCGTCAGGGAGGCATTAATGAATAAAGCACGCAAACTATCTGAAAAGCGACAGCACGGGCACTGTGATAAAGAGCCGCTGACATTCTGCTTCAGCATCAGAGAAACAAAAGGGAAACAGGGGGAGGCCCCAGACCCACCTAAGGGCACAGCTGCCATTCTGCCTGGACACTGACTGCCCTGGGGGACTGAAGTCCCAAATGAGACGATCTGGTTTTTCTAGAAAAGTTGGAACTCCAGATTCTTACATGAAGTCTAATTTTTTCACGTTGGCAATTTGTATTTTAAAAACATAAACCTCATGCCAACACCTGTGCCAGCCAAGCAAAACGTACTTCTAGGCTGAATTTGGCCCAGAACCTGAGCAGAGGTTGGAGAAAGTGGTTGGTACAGCATCTGGCCAGAATGGCTTGCTGGTGACTCCTGACTCCCTAGGTGAAACATGGGAAGCATCTCTGAAGCCGAAACTTCAAAGCAGGGATGCAGACAAGCTCAGGGGACTCCCAGGTGAGCTACGTCTTCCCAAGCAAACCAGCTGGGATGCTGAGCACACAGGCATAACCCAGGAGCCAGCACATGTTATTTTCCACGGACGGCAAACAGAGCTGACCCTTGAACAATATGAGTTTGAACTGCTCAGAACCATTTGCGTGTAGATTTTTTTCAATAGTAAATACTACAGTTCTACACGCCCCACGGTTGGGTGAATCCACTCATGTGGAACCACAGAAACCAAGGCAACTATAAATTATAGCGAATTTCCAACTGTGTGGAGGGTCAGTGCTTCTAACCCCTCCGTTGTTCAAGGGTCAGCTGTACTCTCAGATGGGAAACACCAACTTCATGATTCTCTAGCCAGAAGCATGGAATTAGGAGGCAGGCAGCAAGGTGTTCATTTCAGCTGGGAATTTACCAGCTGAGGCTTGAATGGGTCACTTGAACCTCAAGACAGAGACAGCAACAGCTCCCACTGCACACACCTCACAGGGAGGCTTTGAGGATCACGTGGCAAAGGGAGCACCAAGAGCCTTGGCACCTGCCCTCCCAGCCCGATCCCTGTGCCCTGTCACTCCACACTCACCCCACCTGACCCACCATTCACCCTGGCATGCTGACCTTCCCCACACTGCGGTAAGCTGCTGTGGGCAGGGAGCACTTCTGTCTCCCTGCAGCCTTGCTCCATGGCGGCACACAGGAGGTGCCCAGAATCAGCTGACCATTTAGAAGAAAGACCCTGAGCAAGGATGTTCACTTCACAGAGCTGAAGGCCATCCTTCGAAGGCGCCCCCACTGGTCCAGCAGCCTGCACCATGGGGAAACAGACAGGGTGCATGTTCGGGAGCCCAGAGGCCCCCATTCTCTCTCCAAGGTGCATACAGGGCCACACGTGTTCTTTGGACCTCAGGCTCCAAGCTCCCGATTCATGTTCTGACAGCCTCTGCATCCTCTGCCTTCTGGGACCTCCACCACCTACACCATCGACAGAACCAGCCTTTCGGAACTCAGAGAGACCTCAGTGGGCCTCACGGAGGAACTTCTCCAGTGTTCCAAGAGGGGGCCATCCACCTCTGCTTTAGAGACCATGGCTAGCAACTGACTACCTTTCCAGACAGCCTTTCAGGGGCACCTCCTAGGACAGGGCAGGCACCCTGACACCAAGCCCTAAGCCTTCCCATCATCTCCACCCACCAGCCCTGGTTCATATTCCAGAGCCAAGAACAGCGGGCTTCAACCCCCACCTCACAAGACCCTAGACCAGAGGGGCAGAACTGCCAGGCCTCTGGGAAAGAGCTGTGCAGCCTCCTGTCACTGGGTCCACACCTCGGGGACAGGCCCAGCCTGGAGGCTCCTCACCTGGCTGGGAGGGGCCCAAGGGGCTCGGGAGAGGTGGGTGGCAAGGTGCCAAGGGCCCACAGAGTGGGGGGTGGGGGGAGATCCCCCCCCACCCCACAGGAGATGACACTGCAAATGGGAACAGAAATCTGATTCTCTGAAGGAAACACAAATCTAGCTCTGAGGCAAGGAAGGAGCCAGGTCACTGGTGGAAAGGTATGGGGTTGGGGAACCATCTGGCCGGAGAGATAAGCCCTGCAAGAGGTCCTCCTGATGAAATCTAGGCAGCCTGTGGCCCGCTATCTAATCCGGATGGCCTGCGTCCCTGACTGACGTGGAAGACTTGACTGTGTTTACGTGTCTGGAGAGGAAGAAGGCGAAGCCGCTGAAGAGCCCTGCGTACGGCCAGGACATGGTCAATTAGGGCGATAAGTCAGTTAATTGGAGAAAACAGAAACACTGGAGCAGCATCTCTGCCCAGGAGCACGTGCAAAGCCAACACGTAGCTCCACTCACAGCCACGCGCCACCCGCCTCCCCCACCACACACACACAGGGCACTGCCTGAGGACCCCTGGAGGCCCCAGTCAGCACAGGCCAGAGGGAAAGAGCCCGAGAAAAACACCTCCCATGATGTCATCCACTGGTATCAGCACTGAGACGGAAGCTCGTCTCATCCTTTGCAAAACTGCTATTCACTAACTTGAGGACAGAAGTCCACGCCTCCTGCGAAGCGCTAAGCTTGCCTTAGGACCCTGGGGAGCCTCCACAGTTCCTCTGCCGTCTCCATAGCCAGGAAGTTCAGAGTGAGATTTCTGCTGAGAACTGGCCTTAGCTGAGCTCCCAGAATCTTTCTTCCTTCATTGAATGATTCTTGTTGTTGAGGGTTTGGTTTTGTTTTTGTTTTGTGGCATAATCCACAGACCAGACAATTCTGCATACCCTTTTAAAGTACACAGTTCACTGGTTTTTAGTATATCCACAGGGCTGTGAAACCACCATTAAGATTTAATTTCAGAATGCTTTCATCACCCCCAAAAGAAATCTCACACCCTTTAGCAGTCTCTCCACATCCGACCCAGCTTCTAGCCATTTGGGGCTTTTTAATGAAGGATTTGTTTTTTTTTTTTTTAATGAAAGAACACAGAAATTCAGTGCAGACCCCCAAAGGACTAGTCCCCAGGCCAGGCCAACTGGAATAAGTCTGGAAGATGAGGGACCAGCCCCAACCAGAGGGCAGCATTTGTGAAGATGCCTCTGCAAGGGGCATGCAAGCTCACCCAAGGAAGGCAGTGCTGTGCAGTGCTGTGCTCAGTCACTCAGTTGTGTCTGACTCTTTGCGACCCCATGGACTGCAGCCTGCCAGGCTCCTTTGTCCATGGGGATTCTCCAGGCCAGAATACTGGAGTGGGTTGCCATGCCCTCCTCCAGGGGATCTTCCTGACCCAGGGATCAAACCCAGGTCTCCCGTATTGCAGGCTGATTCTTTACCAGCTGAGCTACCAGACAAAGTTGGGGGGCTCTAAAAATGTGGGCTTATTCAGAACTGAGAGTCTCCACCTGAAGATGTCAGTACATAACGTGAAAGAACCGTGAAAAAAACTAAACCTCTAGGAAGGACAATTGATAAATTCTTGAAGAAATGTGTATGTGCAAGAACTGGTCTTTCAGATATTAAGCAGGATTCTCAGGCTACAGTAATTAAATAGTAAGGTATTGACAAGGGGATACAGGCAGACAAATGGAACACAAGAGAGAAACCCAGAAACAGACCCGAGAACGAAATGGTCATTTCCAGCAAGTTGGACATGGGAAATATCAGATGGACTCCAGGGGTGCCTGGCTGTAGGGCTGGCTGGCTATAAAGAAAACAGTAACACCAGGTCCTTGTCACACTCTTTTACAGAAAAATGCATTCTCTGTAAAACCAAGAGTTAAATGCAAAAAAAAAGCAACTCACACATTTATTGAAGGAAACTCAGTGAAACAATAATCTTGACATAGGAAAGGCCTTCCTGAACCTGACTTGAAATGATGAAGAAGCCTGCTAAATATGACTCAGGGCATTTTAAATGTTCCAAGTGACAAAAAGGAAAACAACAAAAAAACCCTGAGAATACCTATTAAGTCAAAAGACATACAACAAAGGGCCATATTTGCAAAACATCTGATAAAGATTAATATCTGAACATACAAAGAACACAACTTTTTTAAAAAGGATGAAACAATAGAAAAAAATGGGCAAAGGATATTAATCAGAAATTCACAGTAAAGGGAATAGATATGGATAATAAACATATGAAAAGGTGCTCAATTTCACTCATAAAGCAGAAATAAATCAATATGAGACCCCCCCTTTCTCACATACACTCAATGGGGAAAGGCTGAAAACACCTGTTTTAGTGCAAGGCCACCAAATATCAAAACATAATAAGTTTAGGAATTTGCCCTATAGACATAGGTACTTTCAAACTTGAGTAGGAATACATGGAAAGGATATTTCACTGCAGTGTGGTTCCTAATGGCAAAAACTGGAATGAAACCAAATGTCCAGCTAGGGACAGGTGGGAAATGTATGGTCTAATCATAACACAGAACAGAAAGAAATCACTAGTAGGAATGATGGGGACGTCCCTAGTGGTCCAGTGGCCAAGCTGCCACACTCCCAATGCAGGGGGCCCAGGTTCCACCCCTGGTCAGGGATCCAGATTCCACATGTAGCAACTAAGTGTTCGCACGCCACAGCTGAAGATCCTGCTCAGCCAAATAAATAAATAAGTATTTAAATTTAAAAAAGGAATGATGTTATTTAGTTGCCAAGTCATTTCTGACTCTTTTGCGACACCCCTGGACAGCAGCCCAGAAGGCTTCTCTGTCCATAGAATTCTCTTGGCAAGAACACTGGAGTGGGTTGCCATTTCCTTCTCCAGGAGATCGTCCTGACCCAAGGATTGAACCTGCATCTCCTGCATTAGAGGCAGATTCTTTACCACTGAGCCATCTGGGAAGCCAGATCCAGTTAAACAGAGCAGACTGAATCTACAGGGTTTTCTAAATTCCACTTAAATTTTAGTAAAGGAATAAGAGAAAACTATACACCCTCCCCTGTCTGCTCAAGGAGAAACAAAATGAAAAAGCAAAATGCAGTGAGAGGGAGATCAAACAGAGGGAGAGAAGCGAGGGACATGGCAGAGAGCTCCGGAACCTTCCACCCGCACACAGAGTGGGCAGAAGCAGTGAGACCTTCGTGCCTCAGAGCCCAGGACACTCAGGAGCTGTAGGCTGCGGGTGCTGTGAACGAAAGGCTGAGAGTGGAGGCTGTCCACCACAAAGAGGGTGAACCACCCCCTCACCCGCCCCGTCCTCAGTGGTTCACCTGGCGGGAGACAGTTTCTTGAGAGAAACTGAACTGAAGAGGCTCAAAGACCCCAGATAATGACACGGGAGGCTGAAACAGGAGGTGAAGAGAGTCTTCCTACCAAATAGTAAGAGGATATTCTTTCAACAACCCCATCACCACTCCCTAGCACACACACAAAACCACTCAGAGAAAATATGAAAAGACTCTTCAAATGTATGACGTGATGACACCAATTATAAAAGCTCAGTAGAGTTCAGAGGATGAAGATGAAGAAATTAGTGGAAACAGGAAAGGCGAGATAAGAAATTAAAGCGTAAAATGTAGGGTCCAACATCCGACCAACCAGAGCACCAGAAAAGAACAGAGAGAAAATGGAAGGGGGTAGTATTAAAGAAATAATATAAAAAGGTTTCCCAGAACTGAAAGAAGGGGTTTCCCAAGTGAGGAGGCTGCCCATGCTACGCCCAGCAGAGCAGAGGAAAACAAGACTCCTGTCAATCACCATCGTGGGTGCTCAAAACCTAGAGACAAACAGAAGACCCTTCAAGCTCCTGCAGAAGATGGGGAATGAGGACACTGGCCTCCTCAGCAGCGACCCTGGCTGCCAGAAGAGCAGGGCAGTGGCCTCAAAACTCTGAAGGAGGACTTCCCTGGTGGTCAAGTGGTTAGGGCTCCATGCTTCCAAGGCAGGGAGCGTGGGTTTGATCCCTGGTTGGGGAACTAAGATCCCACATGCCACACAGTGTGGTCAAAAAAAAATTTTTTTTTATAAGATTCTGAAGGAAAAGCATTTCCAGCCAAGAATAATATACCCAAACAGACTAGGTCAATCAAACTCAGGATAAAATTGAGGTAAGGATGCATGTATGTGTGCTAAGTTGCTTCAGTCATGACCGACTCTTTGCAACCCTATGGACTGTAGCCCAGCAGCCTCCTCTGTCCATGGGATTCTCTAGGCAAGAACACTGGAGTGGGGTGCCATGCCCTCCTCTGTAAAGACACTTTCAGATATGCAGGATCCCAGAGAACTTTTACCTCAGGAAGCTGCTGGACAATGTGTTCCAGCATAACAAGAATGTAAACCAAAGAGACGAATGCAGGAGAGGAGGGTACAGGAAACAGAAGAGGCAAAGAAGATGCCCAGATATTAGAAGAGAAAAGTCTCAGGATGGCCTAGAGCACAAGTCTAGACTGGAGCAGGAAAACAGAATGACATGGAACAGATGTCCACAAACAAGCAAAAACACGGAAAGGATAGGTCTGTGGATGCACTTGGCTGTATTTAGAGGGTCTCTCATCTCTGCAGGAGAGTTTGAGGGATATATTCACAAATGCTACACAGGAGTCTAAGGAAATGGAAAGACAGCAATTACTACCTACAGGAAAAACAGGCAGCTTGTAAAAGAGAAAAAAAAACTACCAGCAGTCCAGTAGTTAAGACTCCGCGCTTCCGCTGCAGGGGCCCTGGGTTCAATCCCTGGTTGGGGAACGAGATTCCACACACACACTAAAAGGAAATAATCACAGAACCCTATACGGCTCATCTTTGAACAATATTTACACAGTCACAGTAATGTCAACACTGAAAGCCAATGTAAACAAAGCCTGTTAGAGAACTGTTTTAAGAGAACAGAGGATGAGAAAACATGTGAGTTGTTTCTTTGATATTCTCAGGTAGAGCAACAATGCCATTAAAGCTTCATCTATTATATTAGGAAGCTGGTGGACAAGTCAGAAATTGGAAAATCAAAAAATAAGGGTGCACACGTTATTGAGAGACATAAAGGAATTAGCAGAGGAAACAACTAAAAGAGTTGAGGGCGAACAAAATTTGAGGAAGGGATCGGAGATGAGAAGGCACGGACAAAAGACTGCTGTCTTTTCACTACGACTTGTGTGATATTTTACTTAAAAATTATGTACATGTGCAATTTTGATAAAAATTAAAATTTAACTGTGAAAGGTAAATCTACCCATTCTGACACAGAAGCATGAAAACACAAGAGGTCACATGTTGATGTAAATGACAAGATTTCACACGGGCTGGGTTTGCAAGCATTTCATACAGATGGCACAGAACCAGAAAAGACACAAAATTGTTATGTCACAGAGGACTGGGCTGGGAGAAGGGGAAAGATGCATGAGATTTTTAAAAAAATTTTACTTCCTCATTCCCTGTACTTTGGTTTTGAACAATAAGCATGAAAGCAAAAGTGAAAGTCTCTTAGTCATATCTGACTCTTTGCGAGCCCATGGACTATACAGTCCATGGAATTCTCCAGACCACAATACTGGACTGGATAGCCGTTCCCTTCTCCAGGGGATCTTCCCAATCCAGGGATCAAACCCAGGATTCCTACATTGCAGGCGGATTCTTTACCAGCTGACTTACCAAGGGAGCCACCAATAAGCATGAATTACTGTATAAATAAAAAATACTCTAAAAAATGCATCCTCTTAAAAACTAAGTTTGTAACAGATAAAGATGATGTGGTATATATATAAAATGGAATAGTACTCAGCCATAAAAAGAATGAAATAATGCCATTCCAGCAACATGCATGGACCTAGAGATGATCACACTAAGGGAGTAACTCAGAGAAAGACAAATAGCAAATGATACCACTTATTTGCAGAATCTAAAATTTGACACCGATGAACTCATTTACGGAACAGAAACAGACATGGAAGACTAAATACATAGTTGCTGAATAGGGAAGGCGGGGGAGGGATAAATTAGGAGTTTGGTCTTAGCAGATACAAATTCCTACATATAAAATAAACAACAAGGGCCTACTCTACAGCACAGAGAACTATACTCAATATCCTGTAATAAACCATAGTGTAAAAGAATATGTATATATATGCTTGGGCCTTCCTAGGAGGCACAGTGGTAAAGAATCTGTCTGCCAATACAGGAAACACAAGAGACTCAGGTTTGATCCCTGGGTCGGAAAGATCTGGAGGACGAAATTTTCCTGGAAAACTCTAAGGACAGAGGAGCCTGGTGGGCTACACTTTGCAGAGTCTCGAAGAGTCAAACATGACTGAGTGACGGAGCACGCATGCATGCATAACTAGATCACTTTGCTGTACATCAGAAACTAACAAAAAAGTGTAAATCCACTATACTTCAATTTTTTAAAAAATTGTTTAGTTGCTAAGTCCGGTCTGACTCTTTAGCAGCCCCATGGACTGTAGCCCGCCACGCTCCTCTGTCCATGGGATTTCCCAGGCAAGAATACAAGAATGGGTTGCCATTTCCTTCTCCAGAGAATCTTCCTGACCCAGGGACCAACTCGCATCTCCTGCACTGCCAGTGGATTCTTTACCACTGAGCCACTAGGGAAGCCCCCTTGAAAAATAAAACTAAGTTTCTTGTTATTATCTTTTCCATAAATTTGATTGCTGTCCCCATACATTTAATACAATAGTTCAGCTTCAGAAACATGAGGAAATACTGAATGCATTTTTTCCTCTCTCATTTCTGCTCTTTGTATTAACTGCACCTCTATCAGGCATGATGCAAAAACTGGAGTTGAAAGAAACCCCAAAGCTCACTGCTAACCTAAGCACTGATCCCCTTAAGTGTCAAACAGAAAGAAGCGCTTTAGCATCCTGCCACCAGCAGCTCCGCAGGGCTACAATAATGAGACCTACCCTGGGGACAACAGTTCTAGAATCAGAAGTGCCCAGCCCAGTCTTACCCAGCTGCCACTTGTGGGAACACATGGTCTCCATCATCCAGATGGGCAGGGCTGGCTCCAGCATGGCAATCCCCATGTTTGCGAAGCAGATGGACCCTTTAAGGGAGGAAGAGGGTTAGTGTCCTTCTGTTTGGGGTCTCCAGTGTCCCCTACCATTCCCAAACACAGCTAAATCCCATGTGCCCACAGCCAGAACAATCAGCTCAGATACCCAGAACATCTACTTTTGTAAGAATAACAGATCAAGGGGATAGTGGGGAGGGTTGTTTCTTTTAAGTACTTGAGACAACTAGCATCTCAGAGTCATAAAGTTTGGAACTGGAGAAAGGCTTAGAGATCACTAGGTTTAAACTTTCCCAATTTATTAGGGAAGTAATGTGCTTGAGGCCACTCAGCAGCTCAGACTGATCACACACAGACTCAGGCAACCTGAGGCTCCTACACTTTGTGCAATCACACAGATATTTCTAATGATGCCCCTGGTTGCTTGAAATTCCAGTGCACTCGGTGCAAATATGCTGGTGAGGAATTTTTCTTTTTAAACAACTATACCTATAGGGTAAATATCCATCATCACTGTGTTAACCAGAACCCTTTGTAAATGCAGAACCTTTGGGAAACACACACACACACACACACCGCTGTCCCCATTATTCTGAAAGCTTCCTCTGCTGTGCACTGTGAATCCTCTAATTTTCTAGACTTCTGATTCAAAGAACATCGTGCAACCATAATTAAGGTGCTTACAGATGAAAAAAAATTTTTTTTCATTCTTTGTAAATTTAAAGACAGAACATAAAAATGATTTTGAAATGGCTGGACTACCTTCACTCACCTATTTTGTGTTTCCTTAGATTCTGTATTTGTCTATTTGACATTAACTGTAGGGCCAAGCTCTGTCTCCCCCGTGAACCAGAGCCCATCTTCTGAGCTCCCTCTTTAGCAACTCTGACCCACGACACCAGTACCCCCTCCCCACCCTAAATTCACCCAGGGAACTGGGGAGAGCACCCAGACTGGGATTATTGAAATTAGCCAACCCTAAGCTGCTTACCCTGCCCTGATATTCACATAGAAGCCCCCAGGATCTGGCCTGGGCTTTCCCCAGCCCCTTTCTGCCTCCTGACCAAACCAGTTCCCCATGTGGCCCTGAGCAGTGTGGCACGCTCCCTTTTCTTGGGAAACGCAACTAACAAAATCTTCCTTCAGTGGTATTGACCTCTCTGTGTCATCCGTCACTCAGTCATCTCCATAAACTGACAAAGGAGACACACCAGGCGCCCAACTAACCCCTCCCCCTGGCCAGGCTGCCCAGACCTGTGATGGCCTGACACTGAGTGCTGGCTGGGTCTCTGTACTTCCTCCATGGCGGGTTGGGGGACACGTAGGAACAAGACAGGTCAGAGAAGGTCAGATAGAGGCAGGGGCAGGAAGGTCACAGGCAGCAACACCTGCCCACACGTCTGCCCCAAGGTGCAGGGTGGCATCTCTGGGCCTTCACCTCTTACCACACATGTCCTCACCCCCAGCTCAGACAGCCAGGGCTCCAGGGGAATCCCAGCTCTAGAATGTCTTCTGTGTCTTACAGGGGGCACACAGAAGGCCCCCTCCAGGAGGCGGTCACCACGGTAGGCTTACTACCCTTTGGTCAACGGTTCTGACAGACAAGGTCTAGACCAGGGCCACATGCATGCCCCTTGAACCAAACCCAGCGGCAGACGGCTTAACCAAGTCTGCCTGGGTATATAGGTCAACCCAGTCTCATAATTCATCCCACCTGCTCCTCCCCTCCTTGGTAACAAAATGTTCATTCTCTACATCTGTGTCTCTATTTCTGCTTTGTAAATAAGATCCTCTGTACCAACTTTTCCTGATTTCACACAGACGTATACACACTATTGATGCATATATAAAATAGATAACTAAGGAGAACCTACTGTATACCACAGGGAACTCTACTCAATGCTCTGTGATGACATAAATGGCAAGAAAAATCCAAAAAGGGAGGGATGTGCTTAGTCTCCCAGTCATGTTTGAATTTTTGTGACCCCATGGACTGTAGCCTGCCAGGCTCCTCTGTCCATGGGGATTCTCCAGGCAAGAATACTGGAGTGGGTTGCCAAGCCTGCTTCAAAAAAGGAGGGATACATATATGTATATACATACATATATATAGCTGATTTGCTTTGTTACACAGCAAAAACTAATACAAAACTATAAAGCAACTATACTCCAATAAAAATTTTTAAATATTAATAAAAAAATCAGCCTTCATGTCTGTGACCCCTGCTTAGACACACCTAAGCCTAACAGGAGGGAACCCACACTGCACGGCTCCCCTGACCTCAAGGGCTGCTGCTGACCACTGTGTCCAGGCCCAGGTCACCTAAGACTAGTTTCTCACGAGGCAGTTTCAGGCCCAGGTCACAGGGATGGTCCTGGGAGGATGGTCACTTGGATGGATACAGCCCATTATCCCCCACAAGAGCCACAGCACCCCACGGCTTCCTTTGACCCTTTCTCTGCTAAGAACACAAAGGATGTCTTCTGGTTGCTGCACAGGATTCCCTCTGCGGAAAGGGGGCGCCCCTTCACCCTCCAGTGCCCTGCTGTCGGTCTCCATTCCCAGATGCCAAGGTGAAATCAGACCACCCACCTAAGATGCCTGCAGGGAGCCCACGGACCCATTCCGGAAGCCCAAGGCCAAACAGTGATGCCCGCTGACACAAACACAGCGAACAAGCTTGACCCCAAACAATCCTCCATGGAGGGCATCTCTGTGACTCAGACATCTTTGCCCCAAATGCAAAACAACAAAGCAGCTTGGCTGTGTCAGAAATCAACGACGGAAGAAAAACATTTCTTCTGATATGTGACCTCTTTGTGCCTTTTATGTTTTTCTACAGCCCAACGTTTCCAGCACGGAGAAGGCAATGGCACCCCACTCTAATATTCTTGCCTGGAAACTCCCATGGATGGAGGAGCCTGGTGGGCTGCAGTCCATGGGGTCGCGAAGAGTCCGATATGACTGAGCAACTTTACTTTCACTTTTCACTTTCATGCATTGGAGAAGGAAATGGCAACCCACTCCAGTGTTCTTGCCTGGAGAATCCCATGGACAGAGGAGCCTGGTGGGCTGCCGTCTATGGGGTCGCACAGAGTCGGACACAACTGAAGTGACTTAGCAGCAGCAGCAATGTTTCCAGCAGCAAAACCAACACTGGTCCTCACCACCCACCCCCACCCGCTTGATGGGGAAGTGCCGGGGTGCTGGGGGAGCCCCACCTGCAGCGATGAGGATGTATGGGTCCCTCAGCAGGGTGGTGAGCGGCGTCCCCTTCTGGCTCTGTTGGGAAAACAGGAGTTAGAAGAGGCCATGCGGCCACCACAGTGCCCACCTGGCCCCGCTGCTCACCTCTGGCTGTACCCGGGACGGCTGGAGCACAAAGAGCTGAATGGCTACGGGAGGAAAAAGGAGAGGTGAGGCCCCGAGCGCCTGCCCACAAGGATGCTGAGCCCCAGGGCCCCGAGGTCACGGCCAGGGGTCCCAGAGGACACACTCACTCACCTCCATCCAAGAGCACCAGGGCAGCCAAGACCAGGAACGGAGCTGTCTTCCCCACAAACTCGTACAGCACACTCCCAAAGGGGGGGCCCACTGCGAGGAAGACAGAGCGGGGCTGGTACCGGGCCCAGGACTGCCGACCACCCCCTCGACTAGAACCATCTTCTTCGTGCTCCTCTCGTGATGCGTGCTCAGTTGCTCAGTTGTGTCTGACTCTTTGTGACCCCATGGACTGTAGCCCACCAGGCTCCTCTATCCATGGGATTCCCCAGGCAAGAATGCTGAAATGGGTTGCCATTTCCTACTCCAGGGGATCTTCCTGACCCTGAGAGCAAACCCTCCTCTCCTGCGTCTCCTGCACTGGCAGGCAGATTCCTTACCACGAGCATCACCTGGGAAGCCCCTCTACTTGGTTCCAGACAGTATGTGAAAGGACCACCCTATATTCTGTTCAGGAGTGTTAAACCACCCTGGCAACTCCTCTAAGTGGTTTTACACCTGAGACATGGGCAAGAGCCTAGGAGGGAAACCCCACAAGTAAAGGTCAGAGAGAAGTAAGGCCCAGGCACAGACATGCATAGGAAAACAGGCCAGGGAGGACTGCAGGGTCCTTATGAAGCAGCAGACAGGGAGGGACTGTGGGCCCCCAGACGAAGGTCAGGAATGTACAGAGAAGGCAGACGACCTGGATCTGTCAGGGAAGGTGCCTGTTCCTGGTCTGGGAGCTCAGCCAGAGCAAGTGGGGGAGGCAGGCTCAGAAAGTGGGGAGGTCCTCGGGCGGGATGGAAACTCAGAGAATGTTCTAGGGCAGGGACCTTGGCAGAGCATCCTGTTCAAGACTCGTTTTCATCTGGATTGGGAAGAGAGGACTGGGGAGCCCAGGACCACCCAGGTCAGGACATGTCCCATTTTTCAAAGTCTCCATGAAAGGAGGAAGGAGACAGAGGACAGTAGAGTGAAAAGGGGCTCAGTGTCCCACACAGGACAGACCGGTCCCTCTACGGCGGCCCTCACCCACCTAGGACCCCCATGGCCAGGCCTCCCAGGGCGATCCCCATGGCGTTGCCCCTCTCCTCGTCATCTGTGTACACGCTGGCCAGCATGCCCATGCCTAATCAGGGAAAGAAACGGTGACAGCCAAGCTCCGGAAGCAACAGAATTATCTTCAGGACTCGCACCCCTGCCCACCCCCAGCCCAGACGGTGGTCTTCCCACACCTGCCAGACCAACAAAACATAAGGTCAAGCAACATCCAAAAACCCATCACCCACCACCACCACCGATACCTTGATTGCCTGAATTATTCCAGCTCATTCCGTAAAGGGTCGCCAGCCAAGGCGGTGCCCGTGGTCCTCCCACAGACCAAAGCCCCCGGGGCACAGACTTAGTCGGTTCCACACCTACCAGCTACAGATGAGCAGGAGGAACCGATGCCCTGCAGGGACCTGGCGATCAGCAGGAAGGCGTAGCTGCGGGAGAAGGCGAACACTGCGGAGAGAGTGGCCAGGCCACGGTCAGTATAGACCCGGCTGGCACGGTGACCGAATCTGCTCAAACAGGACCTTTCTAAAGGCCTCCCTTAACTTGATGAGGGTACTTCTGGATTAATCACATCATGTTTTGGCTCCCTGAAGACCTCACCCACCCTGAAGACCCTCACTCCTTTCTGCAGTTGTTGCCAACATACCTACCCCCACTCCCATCCCAGCTGTGTTCTCAATTCCCAGCTGGTGGTGGTCAGAGCCCACCCAGTGACCCAAACTCAGAAGGCAAATGTCAGACACTTACTAACTGTTGAGATAAACATGATGCAGAATCCCGTAAACATGGGAATTGGGTAGCCAATTCTGCAAAACAGAACCACAGAGAGAACCTAGTGACTGCTCCGTATTTCTATTGAGTTTCTCCTATTAGTCTTTGGGATCTGGTGGATAAGCGTCTGGTCAACTTTTCTAAAAATTCATATAGTTGGTGCTTCCTCCGTGACCTTTTGGTGTTTGACTGTCTTAGAACGTGAATACATTTAGGGACTGCCACTCTGAGGGGAAATTTCTCTGGCATAAATGTTAATAAAATCTTGGCAAGTAACCCAGAACACATTCAAATACATAGCCCCTGTTTCCAGCATTTTGTAAAACTTTCTTTAATTAGAGTCTTGGCTGAAGCTTCCCCAGAGGGACAGCTGCAATCAAATGATTCTAGTAAAAGGTCATCAAGAGATTCCATGGGCAGCAGACACAACTGCAGTACATCTAAGAGGCATCAGGAAACGAGGACATTTCCAAATCTATCTTCACCTTGACCCTAATACAGGCCTTGTTTTCTGTGCAAAAATTTCAACATCCTAATTGCTCCATAAGACCACAGAGCACAGGGCTCCGCCACCAGGCAGACAGAAGAAATGGGGAGACCTCAACGTCTGGGTATCACACCCTTGGCTGGACACCTGGCCTTGCCATTTAACTCAAGTAGATCTCCCCCAAGGCTCAAAGAGAGACCACCACCCACTTCCCAGAGGTGGAATGCTAAGAGTCATGTCCAACTCTTTACAACCCCATGGACTGTAGCCTGCCAGGCTCCTCTGTCCATGGGATTCTCCAGGCAAGAATACTGGAGTGGGTTGCCATGCCCTTCTCTAGGGGATCTTCCTGACCCAGGGAGTGAATCCACATTTCTTATGTCTCCTGCACTGGCGGGTGGGTTCTTTACCACTGGTACCACCTGGGTGGTGGATTGGGTATGATATGAGACATGGCTATTAAGCTGCTACCGGGGCACCCGGAACATGACAAGTGCTTCAGAAATTTTGCTTCATCCCTCATTCTCTTCCTGTTTTCCCTACCTGTTTCTGCAGATTAAGCAAGCAGGTTGTCCCTGTCATATAGATGGCACATGAAAGTAAAGCAGCTTCCTGCCCCCTGGCCTCCTTTCTGCCAGGAACAAATCACAAAAAAGCAGGGGCCGGGACTGGCTGAGCTACAGCCCTCGAGATCTGTGTCACAGCCCAGAATAGCCCTGAGCATCTCCAGGCCTCATCTTCCTCCAGCCCCAGACATTCAAGACCCTGGAGAGAAACCCAACGAGGAACAAGGAGCCCTGAGTACCAGTCACACAGCCTGGGAGGGCTCTTCTACTCAAGGCTGGAATGAAAAATCATAACAATACCTTCACCTAAGGGTACACTCCATTCTCCAAGCACTTCCACCCATGAGCTCCCTGATGTGACAAGAGCAGATGGACCACTTCCACATGTTACAGATGAGGTATGAAAAACTGACTTGTCTGATGTCCTAGGGCTAATTCCACTCAGGGCCATTCCATCCAGTCTTTCTCCTTGCAGACTTACTTTACTAACCTCCCCAGGTAGCCAAAAGGCATATATGGTTTTGAACAGAACCTTCTAAAAGTTCTGGTCCCACTTACATAATTTTTTAACTGCTTCATGTGCATCCAGGAAACAGCATCATAAAATCATCGCATTCTCAGGCAATCACCACCCCACAAACCGATGCAAAGACTCCTCTGCTGTGACCTGAAGTGAGCTTGTAACTCACAAAACAGGCTTTGAAGCCAATCTGGTGAACTAGGAAAGATACCGAGGTGCTGAACTGCAGTTCAGATGCCATCAAATGACAGCTGCTCGTCTACACCAGCCCCGAACCGACTGCTCTGTGCTTACTTCTGCAGGCAAAAGAAACCTGCTCACAACACCAGATCCAACACGGCACTAATGGAAACTGACGAAGGAAACTTCCAGGAGGCTCAGAGAGAAGTCACAGGCAGTTTATTTTCTCAGCACCTATTGCATGTCCATAAAGAAGGCTGAGCGCCAAAGAATTGATGCTTTTGAACTGTGGTGCTGAAGAAGACTTTTGAGAGTCTCCTGGACTGCAAAGAGATCAAGCCAGTCAATCCTAAAGGAAATCAACCATGAATATTCATTGGAAGGTGAAGCTCCAATACTTTGGCCACCTGCTGCAAAAAGCTGACTCACTGGAAAAGACCCTGATGCTGGGGAAAACTGAGGGCGGGAGGAGAAGGGGACAACAGAGGATGAGATGGTTGGATGGCATCACCGACTCAATGGACATGAGTCTGAGCAAACTCCAGGAGCTGGTGGAGGACAGGGAAGCCTGGTGCTTGCAGTCCATGGGGTCGCAAAGAGTCAGACACGACTGAGCAACTGAACATGTTGCATGTCTGGGGGAAGAACGAACACACAGCTGCCCTGGAATGAACAGAGGCTTCTTATCCCTTTGAACATCCAGCTTGGAAAACCACTGACTTAAGCCAAAGCTATTGGAATACCAGTAATATTACATCCAGTTGACAGCCCGGCCACTGACCAAGGTCACCTGGCAGGACACAGCTGGTGTGAGCGCCTTCTTAGCAGGAGGCTCCAGCACTCCTGGAGACAATAAGCGTGCAGTCACCTGTGACTGTTACAATTCCATGTGGTAGCTGGCTCCAATCCTATTTTCAGATGGCCACATGGAGGCTCAAGAGATTTAAGTAACTTGCCCCAAAGTCAGGGCAGAGGGCATAATCTAGAGTGTCGATGAGGCCGGGTCCTACTAGTATACACTTTGGTGGGGACACCAGTCGCAGGAGCAGAGGTTCACACAGGGTGCATGGGACGTGTGTCCACAGTACCTGTTAATACCAGGTGGCTGGGTACCCACAGGGCTGTGCACTTACGGATGATTCTTTTAAACCAAGACCAGGTGTTGTGTTTTTCTCTAAAAATGCAGCAGCTACTGTTGTGTTTCTCAGTTGCTTTGGGATTTTAATAAAGCATGACTGGAAAACCAAATGGCAAAGCTAGAAGGAAACTCAAAGGCTGGCCAGTCCAAACCCCCATCTCGGATGAGAAAGTCAAGGTTCAAAGGTGGAGCCTGTGACTCAGCCACAACTGCAGAGCAAACCAGACACTTTGGGGATCACTGGGATCCTGCTGCTTCCTTCTCACTACAAGACTCGTGTGCCCTACGCTTTCAACACTGGCCAAGCCACTGGCAGGGTTGCCCAGTGGCAAATGCTGGGCAGCGTCCTTCTCTGGAGCTCAGCCCCAAGGCAAATGCAGCCCAATGGGCAGCTCCTGTCTCTCCACCCTCAGAATGCCCTGTCCCCCTGAACACCTGCCTCACAACAGCTGCTCAAGGCCCCAGGGTCACTGAGTGGTGGGCAGATGGCCACTGTCCTTTCTCCCTCCCTACAATGTCTCCTAAATGGTCAGAACCTCAACTGACATTAGTCATAAATGTCTGATTTGGCCTCCTGCCGCAATTCAATGCCATCTCAATTAAAGTGATACTGAGCCGAGCCATGTCTGATGCGGCAAACCTTTACCTAAGCATCCCATTATCACCCCTTCGTGAGTCATCCTGGCCCACAGTCATCTCCACAGGGCATCAGGGAACAGTTAATCCAATTGGAATAAGAGTAAAAATTGTATATTTGAATCCTAGAAGAGAGTGCAAAGCAATAAAAGTTACATGTATTATGTATCCATACACAGTCAGTGGAGAAACCCTATTATGTTCCTAAATTATCACTGGCAATCAATACTTGTTCTCTATGCTACGGACTAGTTTATCTCTACCACAGAGATTAATGTAAGCTCTTGTGCCAGGCTTGCTAAGATCTGCCTCGGTTCCCTCTTCTGGGTAAATAACCAAAGCAAGGACGCAGAATAGGGGACAGAGAAGGGAACAAACTGCCCCAGAGGAGACAAGAGGTGACATCTCCCTTTGCAATTATCTCAACACACTCCTAAATGGTGAACAGCAGTAAACAGAGAGGTATTTTACATTTCCTAGTGGCTCAGTGGTGTGCAGGAGACACAGGGTCCATCCCTGGAGCGGGGAGATCCCCTGGAGAAGGGAATGGCAACCCACTCCACTATTCTTGCCTGGGAAATGCCACAGACAGAGGAGCCTGGCCAACTACAGTCCACTGGGTCACAAAAAGTCCGACAGGACTTGGAAGCTTGTGGTCAACCATTTCATAAATAAAAGAAAATCCTTAGGTTTAGCCCCTGGGTCTGTCTCTTTCAGTTACAACGTGTGTGGAGTGAGCTACATGAGTCTTGAATTTCTTACTCTCCCGGGTGTTCCTTGATGCACAGATCACATGAGGGCTCTGCTCCCATGGGAAGGACCCAAATCCACGGCCAGCTTGTTCTGATTTCAACGCAAACACTCTGTCACACCCTCTCCATCCTCAAGACGTCTGGGATGGGAGATCCCTTCCCAGAATGGCAGATTTCCCTGTCCATGGAGACGCTTTTTGAAAAGGTCACTGCTTATTGCTATAGAACCCACTTCAGACCAACTGCCTGAAGCTAGAGAAAAAAAACCCACAAAAACACACAGTCGATTTGGTGGGGATTTCATGCCCTGCAGCTTTCTCCCTGTCGTTCAGATGTGGGCTAAGATTTGTGAGGAAGAATACCTGGCTTTCAAATATACTAGGTAACTATGGAAATAAATTAAGCCACTGATGCTGGTTTGATAAAAAGCAGACCACTGAGACAGCAACAAGCTGAGGAGGGAGCTCTCCCCACCCCCGTCCCTGGAGTTAACCCTTTCCCAAGCCATTGGGTTCATTTGGAATATCTTGGGTCTAAAGATACAACTACTACGAAAGCATTATGTTAAGCAAGTGAAGACCATGGTGCCATGTTCTTAACTTGACTTACGGAAGACAGAAATGTAAAGGTGGTTTTCACATTGTTTACCTCCCTGGAACATGCTTTTTATGTGTGTGTGCCTCTAAAACCCACTTACTGGGCCAGATGACAACAGCTGTTGCTCGTGTAAGTCCTTCTACTCCATTTCACTCACAAGTGCGATCATAAAATGAAGAGTTAAACTGGAATTAGAAAAGAAGTCACACAAGCCTCAAAGATGGCAATCAAGTCAAGACACACACCCACAGGCTCTGGAACGTGTGTTACTGGGCCTGTGATCACCACCCTCACCGTAGTCAAAATGTCCTTTGTTCCCTATCTGGTCACAAATTATTCAGTGAAAATATGCTACCTACAGAAGAAATGAAACGGAAATTACTTGTACCATCTAGCAGCAAAGTGAGCATTTAAATACTCCCAAGAATCGCCACTGGCCCTGGGTGTTCTTTGGAAGGACTGATGCTAAAGATGAAACTCCAGTACTTTGGCCACCTCATGCAAAGAGTTGACTCATTGGAGAAGACTCTGATGCTGGGAGGGATTGAGGGCAGGAGGAGGAGGGGATGACAGAGGATGAGATGGCTGGATGGCATCACTGACTTGATGGACGTGAGTCTGAGTGAACTCCGGGAGTTGATGATGGACAGGGAGGCCTGGCGTGCTGTGATTCATGGGGTCACAAAGAGTCGGACACGACTGAGGAACTGATCTGATCTGATCTGAAGAATCGTCATATTTTATTTTCATGGTTTGACATGAGATCTTACCCAATATTTAAAACAAAAGACAGGAGGCTGCCTTCTGTTGTCACCCACTCACAAAAGCCACTCACACGGCAGCATCGTGACCACAAACAATGGGGTGCTGGACTGTAATGCGGGGGTTCAACGGGTTATGATGGGTGTGACATTGGGTGTCTCATTTTACACAACTGAAGTGACTTAGCAGCAGCAGCAGCAGCTGCTTACAGCAAGAAATGAGTGGCTCCAAGCTCCCTACTATATCTCTGGAGATGCAAGAGGTCTCTTTTTTCCCCACTGTCAGAAGCATTGCAGAGACACCAGGAGGCTGGGCCAGTGTGCATCGTGGGATGGAAAAAGATATTTTTCTAGGGCCAGGGAGGTGGGTGAGGATTGAGGTCCCTCAGATCAGGCTGATTTTTCCTAAGCTCCCTCCCACTGAATAAAAATAGCATCCAACAACTCACTGTTTGGACTTTTCCTCATTCATCCTGGGGCACCCAGGGAGAGCTCAATTAGATGCAAAAAAGGCAGATTTTACCTATATTATTTATATTCCGTAACTAAAGGTACGAACTGGGTTAACAGTAAGCTGGTGGAAAGAACCAGAAGACAGGAAGACATCAGCCAGAGTGTGGACAAATGCTTTCTCCTCCTGAGTTGTTTAGTCGCTAAGTTGTGTCTGATTGTTTCTTGACCCCATGGACTATAGCTAGCCATGCTCCTCTGTCCATGGGATTTTGCAGGAAAGAACACTGGAGTGGTTGCAATTTCATTCCACTGAGTCACTGAGGAATCCTATCCTCGTGAGTGGCAAACCCCTTTGGCTATAAAGCAGGGGTCCCTAACCTTCAGGATCTAATGCCTGGTGATCTGAGCTGGAGCTGATGTAATAATAACAGAAATAAAGTGCACAATATATGTAATGCTTTTGAATCATCGCCAAAGCATCCCCCACCCCCTACCCATGGAAAAATTGTCTTCACAAAACCAGTCCCTGGTGCCAAAAAGGTTGGGGACCACTACTATAAAAATACTAAGACACCCCCAAAAGCTTTTGCTCAAGCCTCCTCAAGATCTGATGCTTCATGTGTTAACTACTCTTTAATCAGAAACATATTAACCAAGTGTAAAATGCTATTTTAAACTCAGTTCTTTACAACCCTGAAAATGTGAGTCACATATCTCGTTGGTAATTGCGGATGTGATTGGCACAAATTACATCAAAAGGCTATTTGCAATGGCTCACAAGGGAAGAGTCGGTAAACAGAAATATATTTATCACTTCTCTGAGCAGAGCCGTAGAGTGCCCAGAAATGCTGCAAGTCCCCAAACTCATATCTACTGGGCTTGGAAAATATTAGAAAACATTACTTATCATGACCATGTTGGAGGGACAACTGAGTTTGTTCAATTGTTTTGCCTGCCTGCATTGATATTAAAATTTGTTTCCATTTCCACATTACAAGGCAGTGCTAGAAGATGAAGATTATTTTGAAATTTGCTGGAGAGCTGGGAGAAATCAGCTAGGGAGGAAAATTTTGTTCTTGACAAGTTCCACCATACAAATAGACTAAATTTCACAGGTTACTAAAGGAAATTAGTTTTCTCTTGGAAGATAATTTTTTTTAGGAGGCCCAAACACAAGCCTTGCATGCATGCATGCTAAGTCGCATCCAACTCTTTGCAACCCCATGGACTGTAAGACCGCCATGTTCCTCTGTCCATGGGATTCTCCAGGGAAGAACACTGGAGTGGGTTGCCACTCCCTCTTCCAGGGGATCTTCCCAACCCAGGGATCGAACCTGCGTCTCCTGCGGCTCCTGAATTGCAGGCAGATTCTCTACCGCTGAGAATGGCTGCAATGTCAAAGTATTTGGAGTATATAATAGGGCAAAAGTCTCGCTGGTTTTAAACAGATTCTCTACCGCTGAGGTGGCTGCAATGTCAAAGTATTTGGAGTATATAACAGGGCAAAAGTCTCGCTGGTTTTAAACAAGCTCCTGCCCCTTGGCATAAGCAAAGCATTAGAAACGAAAATGGGATTTTTTTTTTAAAGCTTTTCATTTGCCATTTACATTTGGAAGATTGGAACGCTCACATCATTTCCGCCAAGTTTCTAAGTATTGTGCTGTACAGCTAGTGACATTCATGTTCAAGTGATTGGCAAGGTGTTATTACAATAATGTCCTCAATTTTCCCATATAGTATTTGAGCTGTTTACTTTCTCAGAATACAAAACCCTGAGCTGTTTTCTGTAATTATACCAGATGCATTTTAAGGAGCACTCTTAGGTGTGAGAAAAGAAAGAAAACCCTGTAAACCACAGAGGTCTGCCTGGTTTTCCTCCGGAAGAATAGACGAAATGCCGAACGCCACCTTAATAATGGTGCCTCTTGGTGGGCTCCCAGTCTGCCCAGCGTCCTGCATTCATCTGCTCAGCATTTTAGGCAGCAGCCTGGTAACACTGCCACACAGCCTACAGGCTGGATGTGGCCTGGGAAGGTTAAAATGGATTCACTGGCACCACCCAGTCCAGAAAATCACATCGCAGAGGTAGAAAAGCTGCTTCCATCCGACTCACCATGGGTACCCTACCAGAAATCGTTGTTTCAGAGGACTGCTTGTGTGGAGGAAGGCAGGCCTGCTGTGGCCACTTTGAGCCCCTGCTGCCACCCAAGGCCTTGTTGCCTCATAGAGCCCCCAACCCTCCAGAGTTGGCCCCACTCTCAGCCACACAGGACCCCTCTATTGTCACCATCTTGATACGATTAGCAATATTTTAATAAAAGACTGGGCCTTGGAGGAGGAAATGGCAACCCACTCCAGTATTCTTGTCTGGGAAATCTCATGGACAGAGGAGCCTGGTGGGCTACAGTCCATGGGGTTGCAAAGAGTCGGACAGGACCGGGTGACTAACACTTTCACTTTTCACTTTCCCTGACTCTTCAACTTAGCTTTGGAACCTCTAGTGGCTCCCAAGTGCTCCTGCAACAAACGCCTACTCCTCTGTCATCTAGCACGTGGGGCTCCTCATAGCCCAGCCCCGCCCAGTCCCCCAGACCTGCCCTCCTCAGTTCTCTGGACCCCTCTTTTGCTCTTTCCCACCTCTGGTCCTTGTCTTTGTTTGTGCGTCTAAGCCTGCTTCACAGGTAGGACTCTGGGCACCGGAGTTTTTCTCCACCGTTTTTCACATCTCTGCTTTTGGGGTCACACTGTTTAGATGGGAGCCCACCACCACTGCTCACTCTACCAGCTCCCACTCTTTGCAACAGACACCTCCTCCCCTCTTTTGCAAGCCCCCTGTCCTGTGCTTGCAGCCCCCAAGTCCTGGGCAGAGCTGGACCACCTCAGCTGGAGACAAACAAATATTAGCTGGATGGCCACCAACAATGGAAATGTGAACCATTATTCAGAAAAACTGGGTCTCAAAAGACTCCAGAACATCTGGATTAATATAAAGCTTGTGTGGGCAGCTTGAATTATTTGGGGAAAAAAAATTCTCTTTGTTGGTGTGCACATGGACACAGCTTAGTATGTGGCAGGGGATGGTGCACTGCCCAGGGCCTCAGTGTCAGAGAGCTGCTTCCTCTATCAGCAGGACTATGGATCACATGCCATGTTCCCCAACTGGCCATCCACACGAGCCTTGACCAAGCCAACCCTGAAGGAAACCACTTTGGCTGTCTATTGGGAAGTCCATGACCAGAGGTGGAAGAGAAGAGAAAGCCACGTGGCACATACAATCCCACGATGATGGCCACGGTGGCAATGAAAAGGAGCACCAAATGGGAAATTGCGACTGACTCAAGAGGGAAACACAAGGTGAAGGAGACTGGATTTCCCCTCCAGCTTTGGATCTCCAGACTCTGATCAATGAATGAGAAACAAAATAATCTGGAACAATATTATGAATATTTAGCTCCTTGACCGAAACAATATAACCTACCTGTTGGTCAACAGTCCTATGAACGGGTTGGTGAGGAGCTGGACAGTGGCTTTCGAGGCAAACAGCAGCCCGACCTGCACATTCTCATTCAGGAGGTCTTTGTCTTCACTGGGACAGTCGGAAGAGGCCGAGGACGAGTTAGTGGCCATGTGCTGCGTGGTGGCCTCATGCACCAGCGCCCCCTGAAGGTGGTCGGTGCTGTTCCCGGTGACCATGGTGGAGTTGTCATAATAGGAGAAGATGTTCTGGAAGCTCCCGGGGGCGGAGGCTGTGAGCCCGGGCTTGGCGGTCTGGATTTCTAGAGCATCTTTCTCATGCTCAATGCTGTACAAGTAACTCGGGATGATGGGGACTGGGGACGAGAGCAGGACAACGGTGATTACACTGAAAGCTTCCCTGGGACCAAAGCCAGCAAAACTGTGGTCTTGTCAAATGCTAAACGAGACCCAGAGAAGTGGCGTGTCTGCCTCAGGAAAGGGAACCTCTGCACCGACACTGAACAATTTCATGCTGTTTAGCTCTGGGAAAGATTGAGGGCAGAAAGAGAAAGGGGTGACAGAGGATGAGATGATTAGAGGGTATCACTGACTCAGTGGACTTCAGTTTTAGCAAATTCCAGGAGATGGTGAAGGACAGGGAAAGCTGGTGGGCTGCAGTCCAAGGGGCTGCAAAGAGTCGGACACGACTGAGCGACTTAACAACAACAAGCTCTGAGAACAAAGCCCCAGAGGCTGCGAGAGCTCTCAGGGCCAGCAGACCTGACCAGCCCCAGAGCTCCCTGTGCTTCTTACAGGGCTCCTTCATAGGAATATTTTAGGAAAGGAAAGAAAGATGCGATCTGAAATCTAGTCCGTGCTGACCTGGGGTCAACCAGGGCTTCTCAGAAAGAGGCTAGAAAGACCTTTAAGTGAATGAATCAGGAAAACAGAAACCTAAATTTCATTATGTGTCTTAGAGAAAAAAAAAAAATTAACCGGCAGGAAGTAATAATTCGGAAATTCTGCACTAGACTCACTTTATCTTTCTATTACTTGAGGGGGAAGCAGCAATGTTTCATACAACTTGGCAAATTCAAGACTTCCTGAGACTTTCATAAAGGAAAAGAAAGCTGATGTAATCGAAGCTTTGGGCATGTGTATAACAGAGGATTCAAGACAAAGGAGGACACAGGCCCTTGTTACTCTACTGGGATGAGCCCCAAAGCTCCCATATTCCTGGAAGTGAAAACCTGACTCTCTGGTGCTCTGAAAACTGTCCAGAGAGAAAAACTTAAACAGAGACAAGGGAAATGACCCTTTAAAAAGTCATTTTTTATTCATTAAAAATTGGGGTATTTTTCAGGAAAATATGCGTGCCAAACCTGTTGTTCATGGGGCTAATTAAGAGACCTGGATGTCAATTATGTAGCTGTTCAAAAATCTATTTCAGCAAAAAAAGATGAAAACCACCAGTTAAAACTGCTCTTGATTGGAGTCCTGACATGTGTCCATGTCAAGTCATCTGCAGAGTCGCTACATTTAAATGTCCCTTCCCTCTATGGAGGGAGGTATGCTGACTGTTCCTTTAGGTGACAGACCACATTATTAACCCACCTTTTTCGGGGGTCGTAATAATTATTATAATATTATTCTGAATCCTGGAAATTGCTCTTCCTTCATAGAATATTAAAAAAAAAATTTTTTTTTTTTTATCGTGTTGAAAGTGACAAGGGGAAGCAGGAAATTATCAGGAGGAAACATAAGTTCTGGGTTTTATCTGATGTCACAGTTTTTTGACCGGACCTCCAGGAAAACGAAGCCGCAAACGCGGCCACTAGCCTAAGCGAGGCAGTCTCGGGCGGGGAACGTCTTTTTGAAAAACGTATTCTCTCCAACCTGGCCGCACCGCGCTGGGGTAAGCGGGGCGCGCCGGGGGACTGGGACGCCGGGTCTGTACGTACCCACAACCGTGAGCAGCATGTTGTCCAGCAGCAGCGCGAGGAACACGATGAACAGGATGAGCTTCCGCGAGTGCCGGCTCTCCTGAAGCCGGCGGAGCAGCGCCAGCTCGCTCAGGGCCATGACTCCTGGGCTCGGCTGCGGGCGCAGCGCGCGGTCAGGAACCGTACGGGGCCGCGGGCTCCCTCGATCCCAGGGCTCGCCCGGCCCGGCCCGCCGGAGGGGCGTTCGGGGAGCGGCGCTCACCTGGCGGCGCCAGACGGTCCCCGGCGTCCCACCCTCGGCTCACGTGGGGCGAGCGCGTTCTCACCGGCACCTGCGCTCCGGGGGTAATAACGCCCGCGAGCGCCGTCGGGGAGCGAGCTCCCGCCACGCCCGGCTCTCCGCCGCCCGCGCCCACTTCACCCTCCGCGCGCTCGGAAAGGGCTGCGCGCCACCCGCGCACCAGGCGTCCTGCACCTCGGCTTTCTCGGGACCCCTCGGAACCCCGCGCGTGGCTCCTCCGGGGGCTTCCCCTGTCCTCGGCCGGGCCCCGCTCGCCCGCGCGTCCGGGCGGCGATCAGTCCCCAGCGCCGAGCCCCGCGGGCCGGGAGCGGGGTCGGCCTTACCTCGGGGTGGTCTGCGGCTGCCCGCCCTGGCCGCCGTGGGCTCCGTCTGGCCGGCCGGCTCCGGTCGCAGTCTCCACCCCAGCGCCCGGCCGCCGCCGCTCAGTTTACTGGGTCCGGCTCTGACGTCACGGCCGGCGCGGAGCGGGGGCGGGGGGCTGGGGCGCCCCGGCCTCCGCCCTCCCGGCGCAGTAGCTTTCCTGTCCCCGCCCCGTCCCGACCCGGCTTTGCGCCCGGACTCTGGAGTCGCCCCGTCCAGAGCAGACCCTCGCCCCTGTCCGGGCACTTCGCCGTGAGCCCTGGGGACACCGGCCAGGGTGAAGCGAATGGGTCTTAAAGGGAGGATGTCAGGAACCCCAGGGCGAGGGGCCAGGATGAGGAGTCGGGGATTAGTGCTGTCATCTGGCCTCTGCTGCTGCTGAGTCACTTCAGTCGTGTCCGACTCTGTGCGACCCCATAGACGGCAGCCCACCAGGCTCCCCTGTCCCTGGGATTCTCCAGGCAAGAACACTAGAGTGGGTTGCCATTTCCTTCTCCAATGCGTGAAAGTGAAGTCGCTCAGTCGTGTCCAACCCTCAGCGACCCCATGGACAGCAGCCTTCCAGGCTCTTCCATCCATGGGATTCTCCAGGCAAGAACACTGGAGTGGGTTGCCATTTCCTTCTCCAATGCGTGAAAGTGAAGTCGCTCAGTCGTGTCCAACCCTCAGAGACCCCATGGACAGCAGCCTTCCAGGCTCCTCCATCCATGGGATTTTCCAGGCAAGAGTACTGGAGTGGGGTGCCATTGCCTGGCCTCAGGAGCTAACGCTCTCGTTGAGCCTCCGTGTTCCTGAGGACGTGAAGCCTCTTCAGTGAGTGTGCCCGGGACAGCGGTTGGGGTTGGGCGGCAGCGGACAGACCTGTTCCCTGGAGAAGCCACCAGTATCCCAGCACCCCTCCCCTCTCCCGCCTCCAGATCTTGGTTCAGAATGCCCCTCGGCCTCTTTGACCACTGGGTCCTCGGGTACCCTCCAGATGGTGATGTGGAAACGCGGGGGCGGGGGGGCGGGGAGAAGGGGACATCCCTCAGCATCACCCCCACAGTGAGAGTGAGGATATGAGGGCCCCAGGCCGCTGAGTTCAGGTCCCAGAAAGGAGGACCATGTCCCCTGAGCAGGGGGCACTGGAGACTAGGTGAGTGCCTGGTGTGCAGATAAAAGGACCCCGTGGGCAGCTGCCCAAGCCCTGTGCACTATAGTGCTCTCCGCTCAGTGTTTTCGGGGGATTCTGGCAAAGTGCCTGTTTGTGGCTGACCTGAAGCTGTCATCTTCACTACCAAAGGACAGGAGCCCACTTTGATTTCCAAGTCCCTCTATTTTATAAAGAGAAACAGACAGACTTCCCCTCCTGACAGGGCTGGAGCTTTGGAGACCCTTTAGGGGGCAGGCAGGAGGAACAGAAGGTGTTTTCTTGGAAAGCCTCTTAGACTAAACGTTATCTGCTGCGACTGTAGCGGTAGAGTCTGGCCATGTTTTATTAATGTTTGCTTGTCAGCTGGAGACTGCTGAGAGCAGCGGGGTGCTGTGTGGGGCTCCCCTCTCTCTGTACCTCCTTCCTCCCTTCCAGACGCCCCCTGTGCCATCCCCGATGTGAGAGAAATGGTTGGATAAGCAAGTAGGTCAGTAACATGGGGACTCTGGGATGTCCCAGGATGTGTGCAACTTAAATATTAAACGTGGAGGAGGGGAGGAAAACCACTTAGGAGGAGAGAACAGCTGGCAGGGAGCTGTTTGAGATGGCTGAGAAGGGTATCACGTTCATGGGGTGGCCCAAAGTGCCTGGAGTTTCAGAACAAAGACACAGGCCCTGTCCCTCTGCTCCCTGGGCCAGAGAGGTGTCATGGTTATCAGGATGCCTGGGGCCAGTCTGCTGTGTCCTTGATAGGTGACCTCGGGCACATTATGTATCTTCTCCGTGCCTTAGTATCCTCATCTCTGAAACGGGGATGCCAACTGGACATGATGCCAACTGGACATAATGCAGTGTTGTTGTGGGGATCCACAGGGATTCCTTAACACAGTGCCTGGCACAAAGTAAAAGTCATCATCCACCGTTCATCACCCAACAAATATTTATTGAGCATTGACCACAACCAGGCACTGTTGTTGATACTGGACAGATATTAATGGCCCAAAGAGATAAAATTCTCATCCTTGGGGTGCTTACACATTCTGGTGGCAATACCACAATGGTGCAGAGAGGAAGCCACACCAACTCCAGCCCAGCCATCTGGAAGAATATGGTGCTAGGGGAAAATGCCAGTCCCTGGGTCCCTTCTCCTGATCTCTGCCACCCGTACTAGAGCACCATAGCCTGTATTAGCAGCTTCAGATTTTTTGTTGACATGCCCAAAAGTGTTTTTAAAAAGATAGGTGTGCCTCACACGTTTCTCAGTTGGCATCTAAAATATTCTTTCATCATAAATTTAAATTGTTTAGGGGTATATCATGTATGTGTGTGTATGTTAGTCACTTGCTGCTGCTAAGTCGCTTCAGTCTGTCCAACTCTGTGCAACCCCATAGACGGCAGCCCACCAGGCTCCACCCTCCCTGGGATTCTCCAGGCAAGAACACTGGAGTGGGTTGCCATTTCCTTCTCCAATGCATGAAAGTGAAAAAATAAAGTGAAGTCGCTCAGTCGTGTCCAACTCCTAGTGACCCCATGGACTGCAGCCTACCAGGCTCCTCCATCCATGGGATTTTCCACTTAGTTGTGTCTAAATCTTTGTGACTGCATGGACTGTAGCTCACCAGGCTCCTCTGTCCATGGAATTCTCTAGGCAAGAATACTGGAGTAGGTTGCCATTCCCCTCTCCAGGGGATCTTCCCAACCCAGGGATCGAACCCAGGTTTCCTGTGTTTCGGGCAGATTCTTTACCGTCTGAGCCACCAGGGAAGCCCCATATCGTGTATCAGTTCAGTGCAGTTCTATTGCTCAGTCCTGTCCAACTCTGCAACCCCAGGGACTGCAGCACACCAGGCTGTATTCACCTTTATATATAAAACCATTATGACTCTCTTTTAAATGTACCCAATGGATTATAAAATTACCATATTTTTTAAAAATACAAACAACTTTTTCTTTAATACTGTAAATGTTACATTGTTTCTCTTTAACAATGTAAAATTTTTACATTGTTTCCTTTATGCTCTCAAAGTATATTTTCTAGCCACTTTCAACAGAATTTTATCTAACTGTAATGTTTTTATTACTTAAATTCTGTGTTTACTACCTTATCTATTATATGAACTGCAACAGATATATGAACATGTATTAGCATTTTAACATGTATTAGCATTTTAGGCCATAAGGTCCTAAGTTTGAAAATTCTTTTTTAAGATTGTGTTATTAGAGCAATTATTAGTAGTATATAAATGATAAAGCTGAAATGTATGATATGAATTTTGATAAACATTAAACACAAAGAGAAACATATTAGACGTGTATTACCTAATGAGATGAGTAGAGAGAGGATTTTTGGAGCCTTAACAGAAAAGAAACCATATTGTCTCTAGATGTTTTTATGCCTCAGAACACTGTAACCCAGTAAAACAGTACATGTTAGGTTGGGTGGGAGGTAAGCCTTTCTTTGTCCAGTGGGAGACAGGAGATTGTTGAAAGGGCAAGTGATAAAAGAGAACCCTCATGTCTCTACCTGGGTGGGTCCATCTCAGCCAGATTAACTTTTAAGCACAGGACATATGGAATGAGCATCTGCTATGGCTTGGGAAACCTTCATATATACCCAGTATCCTGAAGTAGCAGATTGAAGAGCAACCTGGAAAGCCCTGCCTGATCGGGGACTTTGGGACTCCACAGCCTTTTAATTGACTCAGCCCCTACCTCCCCTCTCCTGCCACACTTGCTTCTCTCGGTCCTTCTCTGCCACGTTCTCTGCCCAGGAAGTTCTGCTTCTAGTTATCACCTTCTCATTCTTCGTTACCAGTCCTAATGCCACTTCTTAAGGGGAGCCATCCTTTCATGGACACCCCAGCCCCAAGTATCAGACAGGTCCCCTTCTCTTGTAAATCCTCATGGAACTGTTACTTCCTCCAGAATATGTCTGTCCATGAGGAGCTGCTCTCCCATAGGTGTGATCAGTTATCTCTGTTTCTCCAGGTATCAGGACCAGGGAGCCCCTTCTTGGTCATCACCGAGGTTCCAGAACACAGATGAAGCTCATTAAATACCTGCAAGGAGAATGTGTTCTGGGTAGGTCAGGTTCCCTTCTGAAGCAGAACAGGGGGAACCTGAAAGAGAAGCACCTTTGCTGGAAGGTCAAGGTTACCCTCCTGTCTCTCTCCCCCCACTCCTCTAGGACCAGGCTTTGAGGAAGCCCCCTAGTGAACAATGGTGGCTCAGATGATAAAGAATTAGCCTGCAATGCGGGAGGGGTCGGGAAAATCCCCTGGAGAAGGGAATGGCAACCCACTCAAGTATTCTTGCCTGGAGAATTACACGGGCAGAGGAGCCTTGTGGGCTACAGTCCAGGGGTCGCAAAGAGCTGGACACAACTGAGTGACTAATACTTTCACTTTCATTTTCTAGTGAACACATTTATTGGGTTGACCAAAAAGTTCAGGATTTTCTGTAGGATGTTAAGGAAAAACTCAAACAAACTTCCTGGCCAACCCAGTATTTACTCTTCCTTGGAACTCAGACTGGTGAGCTCAGCCACTCAGCCCCCTGCCTCCTCCCACTCCCACCCTTTTCAAACACTAGGGACTGGGAAGGTACAAAGGTCCCACCAGGGTTGACTTGTTTTTTTTTCCCCACCGAATTTCAGTATTTAGGAAAGATAAGGCATGGAGCTTTCTGGAACGTAGCAGTTATTTGAAATAGGCACTATGGGAGATACACTAACAAGAGTGTAAGCTATGGATGGCTTCTGATTGGGTCACTTACAATTCTGTGAATTTGAGCGAGCCATTAAACTTTTACATGCCCCAGTTTCGCATCTGTCACTCAAGCATGATAGGAGCCGCCTCCCCATCCCACCGACCCAGCAGAGCTGTTTGGAGCTGCCATAGTGTCTGGCGCAGAGCAGAGGCTCACACTTGAAGGGTTTCTTGGCCTCAGAAAAGTGAAAGTGCTGATACGTGGGAGGTGTGAGTGGTCCATGGGAAAATCCTCAGGCACTCCCCCCACCAGAGACCTTGGAAATAAGGAAAACAGATTTATAACCTGGGCATTAAGCTGTGGCATGCACCCAAGGGATCAGAGCAGAGATGAACAATGGCATCCTGAAGAGACACAATGGTTCATGGGCCAGCAAAACCCAATACACTGGTTAATGTATGGGCAGAATAAGGAGTGGAGTACCCAGTGGAGAGCCAGGCACAGGGTGAAGTAGGCTGTTCCTAGAAGAGGGAGCCCCAATGGCTCCCAAACTCATGAAGAGATGCTCAGACACACTAGTGATCAGAGAAATACCAATTATAATGGGAGGAAGAGGCAGCTCTATACCCATCAGACTGGCAACAACTAGGAAGCTGGGTAAATGCCGATGTTGGTGAAGATGTAAGGAAATAGGGACCCTTTCCTTGGGGGCGCTGTGGGGACTGGGGCAGCCTTTCCAGAGAGCTTGGTGGAATTAAGTCACTGTGCATCCTCTGATCAAGTCCACATCTCAGGGAAATCCCAAGAGGGGAAGAACAAGGGAAGGCATTACAGTGTTGGTCACCGTAGGGAGTTGGAGGCAACCTCGGTCTCCATCACTAGGGAATAAATAGTTGAAATGTGGAGTATGCTCAGAATGGAGTGCCGTGGATGTGGGATTACCCACGTGTCTGTGCACAGATTCTACTAAGCCTTGAGTGTAAAGGCTCAAGGAGGTGAGCAGGCTCTAAAGTAAGATTCCATGTTGTAACAGCACACAGAGCACCACTTATTTTGGAGGCTTCATTCCTATTTGAGTGTCCGTATTAAGTTCTTCAGAGTGGGTGCCTTCATAGGGGAGGGGCCCAGGAGTGAGCATCTGGGATGTTGGGGGAAAAAAGTGGAAATAAACCAAGGAATGGGCCTTACAAGGACCAATGATGATAGTATGATCAGAGATGAGACAGATGATCGACTCAACTCTCTGCACACATGGTTGCCCGCAAAGGGGCGCCTAGAGAAGTTGAAGCCTTTCAGTACAGAGTTAGCTGCTCTGAGCACACAGGCTGCACATGGGCTTTATCTCCCAGGGCAGGCAGGGCTGCACTCAGTCCTAACCCAGACTGACGGGAAGTGAGAGCAGATGGAAATCCAGGTCCAGCAAAGAGCAGAGAACATCAGAAAGAGTAAGCTGTCTGGCTAAATGCAAAAGATACAGCTAGTGTTTTGGTCTTATTTTGTTTTGTTTGGTTTTGCCTTTTCCCTCTTTATAAATAAGTCTTTAACTGTTTAAATTTATAACATTTAAAACTATAACAATTGAGGAATTGATGACGAGTAGATGTACTACTTAAAACAACTATAACTTAGAGGATGAGGGTGGTCGTCGGGATATCAAGCAGCCAGATATCTGTATTTTATGTGAAGTGGTATATTATTCACTGTCAATGGACTGTAAGAAGTCAAGAATGTGTATTGTAATCTCTAGCACAACCCCTGTAAAAGTAATAAAAAGGAGAATAAATAGCTAACAGGAAAATTAAATGGAATTCTGTAAAGTATTCAAATACTTGTAAAAGGTAGGAAGGAGGAACAGATGAGCAAGAAAAAATAAAAAGAAATCAAACAAACAAACAAACAAAAAAACCTAGAGGAGTCAAGTAGAAAACAAAAAATAAGATGATAGATTGAGGGCTTCCCTGGTGGCTCTCTGGTAAAGAATCCGCCTGCCAATGTAGGAAATACAGTTTTTATCCTTTATCCAGGAAGAGTCTACATGTCACGGAGCAACGAAGCCTGTGCACCACAACCATTGAGCCTGTGTCCTAGAGTCTGGGAGTCACAACTGCTAAAGCCCAGGCACCCTGGAGCCAATGTTCTGAAACAAAATAAGCCACCACAGTGAGAAGCCCACATCCCATGAGAGAGTAGCCCCCTGCTTGCTGCAACTAGAGAAAAGCTCCTGCAGCAACAGAGACCCAGCACAGCCAAAAATAAGTCAATAAAGAAATAAAAAATTGTAAAATGAGATTGAAATCTAGCTATATTAACAATTACATTGTGTATGCTGCTAAGTCACTTCAGTTGTGTCCAACTTTGTGCAACCCCATAGATGGCAGCCCACTAGGCTCCCCCGTCCCTGGGATTCTCCAGGCAAGAACACTAGAGTGGGTTGCCATTTCCTTCTCCACATTGTGTATGGGGAACACACAATTAAGAGACAGAAAATTGTCAGAATAGATTTTTTTTAAAAAATAGTCCCGCCTCTATGATGTCTGTAGGAGACCATTTAAATATAGACACAGGTAGGTGGAAAGCAAATGGATGAAAAAAAATACAGCATGCAAACTGTAAGCGTAAGAGTGCTGAAATGGCTACATTAATATCATGGTAAAAGCGATCAATTCAGTAGAAGACATAAGACTCAATGTGTATACACCCGAGGAGAACTTCAAAATGTATGAAACAAAACCAGAGAGAATTAAATAAGAGAAAAAGACAATTTCACAATCCAAACTAGGGAATCTGAACACCTAGACCAAAAAATCAGCAGACGTAGAAGATCAAAACCACGCCATCAACCACCTTGGTTTAATTGATACTTATTTACCCTGAACAAATGACTTCACATTCTTTTCAAGAGCTCTTGGAAGGTCTCAGCCAAGATCAGTCTCATTCAGAGAACTTTCTTCCTTCTTGAAGCCAGCTCCATCTGTTGTTGACCACGTATATAAAGACTGAGAATACAAGTAGGAAAAAGATGCATTTTATTTTCATTCTTTTCTGAGTTCTTCTGCATACTGCAAAGGCACATTTTCTGTATAAAGTTTAACCAGATCTACTGTTCTGGTTTTAAGACAGAATGGCAAAGCAAATGTCAATTTACTTGAAGGAGGCCTTGCTGACGGCCAATGAAATTAAGTCATAGATGCTCTAACTTAATAATTCAATCACTGAATTAACTGGCTTCATGCAGCATTATCTGTAAAATGTGGGTCTCCAGGTTTGGCCACTTTAATAGAATCACTAACCTGTCTGAGGACATTTGCTGTAATCAGAGGCTGCAGAGGAGCCAGGCAGCTGTGAAGGGCAGCCTTTCATCAGCTGTAAGCCTTGATCGTCCACTATCGCCTGGACTTTTGCAATCATCTCCAGTGGCTACGCTGACGGTCACCCAGGCCTCCTGCAGTTCACCCTCCTCACCTGTTCTAGAGAGCTCCAAAACACCAGAATGGTGATACCACTCCCTCTCTAAACCTTCAATGGCCTTGCACTTGGGATAATGTCAAACATCTTCGATGTGGCCCAACAGGAAGTGCCTGCTCTGGCCTCGACCACTCCTCCATCCTCATTTACCACATTGTTCCTGCCGCTGACATAAGATCAGATTCCCTTCTAATTAGCAGGGCTCTCACGTGGCATCAGATGTCTGTGTGTATCACGGGGGTCCTAGCATTGCAGCCAGAGGAACCCTGACCCAGAGGCCGTACCGCTCCTGGGTCATGCAGCCTCCACACTTCTTATGGCCCCTGCCTTCCCCCTGCAGCCACAGAGGGCTCCTTGCACTGAGGTTCTCTGCCTCAGGGCCTTTGTACACTCCATTCCTTCTGCCTGTGAAGTTCTTCTCCTGCTGGCAGCCAGCATGGGAGTTCCCACCCATGACAAAGGTCATACGGAGAGGCCTGATATGCAAAGGCGAGTCAGGACTCGAGGGCCACCCTCCCTGGACCTGCCTGAGCATCTACCCCAAAACCAAAATCTGTCTGTTTTACTATTTCATGACTTTCACCAACTCTTCTGACATTAACGGGGGCGGGGGGGGGGGGGTGGCTATCCCTGACCACCTTTGTAAGAAAATCAACTTAAAACTCTAGTTAATAAGTCTCCTGGGCATAATAGGAGTGTTTCAATTCAACCACCTCTGATGACTTTCTAGCTTGCCTGACAGGTTTGTTCAGATTCACAGCCTCCCAACCACGAGAGGCACGGGAAGCTTAAGATATTCTAACAATGCAGAGCTTCTCAGAGAGTTAAAATTGTTAAAATAGAACTAGTAGAGGATTTCTTTGTTGAGCTAATGCTTGCTGCCAAGTTTCCATATCCCTTACCTACTGTGTTGAAAAGCAAAGGAGAAAAGGAAAGATGTAAGCATCTGAATGCAGAGTTCCAAACAATAGCAAGAACAGATAACAAAGCCTTCCTCAGCAATCAATGCAAAGAAATAGAGGAAAACAACAGAATGGGAAAGACTAGAGATCTCTTCAAGAAAATTAGAGATACCAAGGGAACATTTCATGCAAAGATGGGCTCGATAAAGGACAGAAATGGTGTGGACCTAACAGAAGCAGAAGATACTAAGAAGAGATGGCAAGAATACACAGAAGAACTGTACAAAAAAGATCTTCACAACCCAGATAATCACAGAGCCAGACATCCTGGAATGTGAAGTCCAGTAGGCCTTAGAAAGCATCACTACGAACAAAGCTAGTGGAGGTGATGGAATTCCAGTTGAGCTCTTTCAAATCCTGAAAGATGATGCTGTGAAAGTGCTGCACTCAATATGCTAGCAAATTTGGAAAACTCAGCAGTGCCCACAGGACTGGAAAAGGTCAGTTTTTATTCCAATCCCAAAGAAAGGCAATGCCAAAGAATGCTTAAACTACCGCACAATTGCACTCATCTCACACGCTAGTAAAGTAATGCTCAAAATTCTCCAAGCCAGGCTTCAGCAATATGTGAACCGTGAACTTCCTGATGTTCAAACTGGTTTTAGAAAAGGCAGAGGAACCAGAGATCAAATTGCCAACATCCGCTGGATCATTGAAAAGCAAGAGAGTTCCAGAAAAACATCTATTTCTGCTTTATTGACTATGCCAAAGCCTTTGACTGTGTGAATCACAATAAACTATGGAAAATTCTGAAAGAGATGGGAATACCAGACCACCTGACCTGCCTCTTGAGAAATCTGTATGCAGGTCAGGAAGCAACAGTTAGAACTGGACATGGGACAACAGACTGGTTCCAAATAGGAAAAGGAGTACGTCAAGGCTGTATATTGTCACCCTGTTTATTTAACTTCTATGCAGAGTACATCATGAGAAATGCTAGACTGGAAGAAACTCAAGCTGGAATCAAGATTGCCAGGAGAAATATCAATAACCTCAGATATGCAGATGACACCACCCTTATGGCAGAAAGTGAAGAGGAACTAAAAAGCCTCTTGATGAAAGTGAAAGTGGAGAGTGAAAAAGTTGGCTTAAAGCTCAACATTCAGAAAACGAAGATCATAGCATCTGGTCCCATCACTTCATGGCAAATAGATGGGGAAACAGTGGAAACAGTGTCAGACTTTATTTTTCTGGGCTCCAAAATCACTACAGATGGTGACTGCAGCCATGAAATTAAAAGACGCTTACTCCTTGGAAGGACAGTTATGACCAACCTAGATAGCATATTCAAAAGCAGAGACATTACTTTGCCAACAAAGGTTCGTCTAGTCAAGGCTATGGTTTTTCCTGTGGTCATGTATGGATGTGACAGTTGGACTGTGAAGAAGGCTGAGTGCTGAAGAATTGATGCTTTTGAACTGTGGTGTTGGAGAAGACTCTTGAGAGTCCCTTGGACTGCAAGGAGATCCAACCAGTCAATTCTGAAGGAGATCAGCCCTGGGATTTCTTTGGAAGGAATGATGCTAAAGCTGCGAAGAGTTGACTCATTGGAAAAGACTCTGATGCTGGTAGGGATTGGAGGCAAGAGGAGAAGGGGACGACAGAGGATGAGATGGCTGGATGGCATCACTGACTTGATGGACGTGAGTCTGAGTGAACTCCAGGAGTTGGTGATGGACAGGGAGGCCTGGTGTGCTGTGATTCATGGGGTCGCAAAGAGTTGGACACGACTGAGCGACTGATCTGATGTTGATTGATTCCTGCCATTTCTCAATTATAATCTGTGACTGTGAGATTGTGATTAATGTCTGACTTCTCCATCCCTCCTTCACACAATCGGAGGCCAGGGCAAGGCCGCTGTGGTCTTGCTCCCCACGTCTTCCCCCTAGAGCCTCATGCTGCCTGGCACAGTTAAATATCCATAAATGCAGTGGTTGACTCAGGCTTGGAGATCACTTTGGCAGTGAGCGCCCTCTGAGGGTGACTCATGGAATTGACCTCTGTTCTCCCAGGCTGTCTAGAAACAGGAACAAGCTGCTACACCCCATCCAGCTCATAGGCCATTGCAAGAGTGATGTCCCTCCACCACCCATCTCCTACCTGCCCAAGCCCTGACCCCTCTTACCTGGTTGGGGTTGAAAAACCTTTTTCCTATCATTCCACCAACTCACTAAAGTTCAGTTCAATCGCTCAGTCATGTCTGACTCTTTGCAACCCCATGGACTGCAGCATGCCAGGCCTCCCTGTCCATCACCAACTCCAGGAGTTTACTCAAACTCATGTCCATTGAGTCAGTGATGCCATCCAACCATCTCATCCTCTGTTGTCTCCATCTCCTCCTGCCTTCAATCTTTCCCAGCATCAAGGTCTTTTCAAATGAAGTCAGCTCTTCGCATCAGGTGGCCAAAGTATTGGAGTTTCAGCTTCAACATCAGTCCTTCCATTGAATATTCAGGACTGATTTCCTTTAGGATGGACTGGTTGGATGTCCTTGCAGTCCAAGGGACTCTCAAGAGTCTTCTCCAACACCACAGTTCAAAAGCATCTACTCTTCGATGCTCAGCTTTCTTTATAGTCCAACTCTCACATAACTACTGGAAAAACCATAGCCTTGACTAGACGGACTTTGTTGGCAAAGTAATGTCTCTGCTTTTTAATATACTGTCTAGGTTGGTCATAATTTCCTTTCTAAGAAGTAAGCGTCTTTTAATTTCATGGCTGCAATCACTATCTGCAGTGATTTTGGAGCCCAGAAAAATAAAGTCAGCCACTGTTTCCCCATCTATTTGCCATGAAGTGATGGGACCAGATGCCATGATCCACTCACTAAAACTCTGCTCAATTTATGATGCCAAGGCTTAGTGGCTCAGATGGTAAAGAATCTGCCTGCAATGCACTGACCCAGGTTCGATCCTTGAGTTGGAAAGATCCCCTGGAGAAGGGAATGGCTACCCACTCCAGTATTCTTGCCTGGAGAATTCCATGGACAGAGAGGCCTGACAGGCTATAGTCCTTGGGGTCGCAAAGAGTCGGACATGACTGAGCAACTAAGCACCCAAGCAAGGAATTGCTGTCTCTGCTTCTTAAAGCCTCAAGTAATTGATTCCTTCATGCCCCCTCCCTCCCCAGCAGTTACCAGCAGCCAACTGACTTCCAACACCCCAACCTCTGTTTCTTCCTGACTGAGTCTTTGCTTAAGCAGGACCACCCACATAGTATGACCCTCCTGCCCTTAGGAAGGGGAGCCCAGGAGGAAACAAAATGCCCAGATGTCATCACACTCTCACGGTTTCACCATCAAAGCTGAAGACCCAGGGGACTGGCATCCTCTCATTCTGTAGATGGCTCCTCTTACCCCCAACTCCCGTCACCACCTCCTGCTCCAGCGGTCCCCTCACCCGCTCCCTGGCACCAGGTGCTGCCTCCAATCCATCAGTGACTGAGCGGATCTCACTGAACCACTGCTTCCAGCGAACCCTTCCCCAGCTCAAGAGCCAAAGGTGGCTTCCAATACTCCTGTCTAAACACTTCTGTGTTTCAAATTCAGTTGCTCAGCTGTGTCCGACTCTTTGTGACCCCATGGACTGCAGCATGCCAGGCTTCCCTGTCCATCACCAACTCCCGGTGCTTGCTCAAACTCATGTCCATCAAATCAGTGATGCCATCCAACCTTCTCATCCTCTGTTGTCCCCTTCTCCTCCTGCCTTCAATCTTTCCCAGCATCTATGTTTCAAGGTTGTCCACAATCCACCCCACCACACTCTAATCACACTGGCCCCCTCAATTCCCCAGCAACGGACATTATTCATATTTTCCACATCTCTCTGAGTTTTTGAATATTTTTCCTACCCTGGGTTCCCAACTCAAGTCCTCTGTTCACACGAAGTCAAGTCTGGGATGACCCACAGCCGCCCTGGGTCTCTACCTCTAAGAGCGCACAAAGCCCTAATAGCCTGTTCCCGTTAAAATTTCACCAGCCAGCGCTGGTCCCCAGTAGGTGCCTCTGGGCTCATTCTTTTTCTTTTCTCCAACTGGATTAATAGCTCCTTGATGGCAAAGGGACTCCTTCCTCCTCTGCGTCCCCCAGAGTGGCTTGTACAGTGCACTGTAAAGAGTAAATCCTGCAACCAGTATCCGATCGCAGGCAGGAGCCTGGGGCTAGAGCCATCTGTCCCAGTGAGTCTGCTTCAGTGTCTTCATCTGTATAGACAAGGAACGGACCAAGGACACCTGAGCTGTCCAGTCCAGTAGCCATTCACCACCCGTGGCCAAGGAGCACTCAAAATGCCAGAGGCCAAAGTGAGATGTGCTGTTAAGTATAAAATACACACTGAATTTCAAAGACTTAGTATGAAAAAAAATGTAAGGAATTTCATTAATGTTTATTATGCTTATATGCTGAAACAGTAATATCTTAGACACTTAGATAAGATCTTTAGATCTTAGATCTTAATATCTTAGATACTTAGAATTGGCTTAAATAAAATATGTTATTAAAAACTAATTTCACCTCTTGCTTTTTACTTTTTTAAACATGGCTGCTAGACATGAAATGATCTGTGCGACTGGTGTTTGTGGCTCATATTATATTTCTACTGGGTAGTGCGGGGCTAGAATATCAGTGCCTGAGAGGTTGTTGAGTCTAATGGCTGCCTTTCTACATGGGAAAGCAGACTCAGAGACAGACAGAGCCCTGCCCGAGGTCACACAGCAGTGAGAGCTGGAACACTGCTTCCTGGGCCTTCGTGGTTCGGGGACGGCTGATGAGTGACACTGGAGGGGCCGACAGGTGGGTGCCCACGGATGGTCCTCGGCCACAGAGGAAGCTGGGAGGGACTTGGGGTGCAGCTGTGTGGAGGTTTCTGCCCCCACCCCCTCACCCCTGCCCAGATCTGTCTTCACCCACTTGCTATGCTGACTGCACACCCGGGTGTCCGCAGGGCAGGAGATTTTAGTGGATAATCAATAGTCCAATAGGGCAGACTGCAAAGCCCCAAACCTAATTATTTTGTTCAGAAACTTGTCCGTAACTAAAAGGCATCTGAGCAATCACAGTCACCGTGTCTGAAGGGGGGAGAGAGATCAAGTCATTACGGCCAATTGGATTTATATTGACCATTGTTGTCTTGTTGTTGAAGATGTCATCTGCCTGCAAAACCAGCGTTCGGGTGTCATAGGGACACACACACACACAGACACACATACGTATACACGCTCACACACATACACTCACAGGAACATATACGTGTGCACATGGACACACACGCATAATCATACTGATGCACACACACACATAAACACACATATACACTCACACACATATATACACATAAACATATACACACGTGCACAGGCACAGGCACACACATACACATAAACACACACACATACACACTCACACACACGCAAGATAGAGTTATCCCTTTTCTAGGAGACTTTGGGAAGGTTCTGATCCACCCTTTTCACACGGGTGACCAGAGCTGCTTTTACATAGCTGACTCTCTGGGTCTAATTTTTGAAGTTCCAGATGTTGCTAATTCCTAATTCCTCTGAGGAGAACAGAGAATGAATCCCTTTAAAGTGGCAGCATGGAGAGAATGCGTATCTTCTGCAAGTGCAGGAATTTTCCAGTGCCCCCCCGCCCCCCGCCCAATGAGACCAAATACTTAGGCATGAGAAATCTTTTGAAAATTAGTTAAGACATTTGTATGTCAAGTCACTTGTGTGACTTTAAAATTGCAGTGGGGAAGAACTGGAAGCCTCCTGAGTGTCTGCACGCTGGGCCCTGTGAAAGTAAGTGGTGGTCATCCTGACAGTGAAGTGCCCAGGGGCTGAGAGGATGAGGCAGCACAAGGTGCACCCTGGGAAAGCATCCAGGACATTCTTCATTCTGTATTTTTCATTCTTTGATTTGTGAAATCAAAGCTCACAGGACAGTGTGTCTGCTGTGATTCATTTAGGAAAGCAAGTTAACTTATCGAAAAGGCTTTACATACATGTATTAATGCAAAATGCGGAAAACAGATTAATTCTGGATGGCTGATGGTCAGCCCACAGTGGTATTTACTGTATTTAGTTCCAGGGACTGAAAATAATGGGGGAAGAGGAGAGTAGGAGGGTGCAGATTTTCACTCTCCATGGGTAATCTTATGTCCATCCAATTAAAAAAAATATTATTTAGCACAGCTTCTATTGCTTCTTTCTCATATCTTCATTATGGGATATGTCGTATATACAAAGGAAAGCACAAGACATGTTTACAAAGTAAAAAATAATTGTTTGGTGAGCCACATGCTACCCCACCCATGCCATACTCAGTCGTGTCTGACTCTTAGAGGCCCTGTGGACTGTAGCCCGCCAGGTTCCTCTGTCCTTGGGGATTCTCCAGGCAAGAATACTGGAGTGGGTTGTCATGCCCTCCTTCAGGCAATCTTCCTAACCCAGGGATCAAACCACAGGTCTCCCACATTGCAGGCAATTTTTTTTTTTTTTGACTGAGCCACCAGGGAAGCCAGTGTTTACAGAGTAAAAAATAATCATTCAGTGAGCCACATGCGACCTCACCCAGGTCAAGATATAAAACCCATCTGGAGGCCCCGGAGCTCCCAGGGGCCTCTCCTCCATCACAATCATCTCCTTTCCTCTAGACTTTCTGACTTGTTAGATTTTCTGTTCCTTGTTCTTTTTTTATAATTCTACCAGCTATGGTCCACTAAGTCACTTCAGTCGTGTCCGACTCTGTGCGACCCCATAGACCGCAGCCCACCAGGCTCCCCCGTCCCTGGGATTCTCCAGGCAAGAACACTGGAGTGGGTTGCCATTTCCTTCTCCAATGCATGAAAGTGGAGAAGGCAATGGAAACCCACTCCAGTACTCTTGCCTGGAAAATCCCATGGATGGAGGAGCCTGGTAGGCTGCAGTCCATGGGGTTGCTAAGAGTTGCATACGACTGAGCTACTTCACTTTCACTTTTCACTTTCATGCATTGGAGAAGGAAATGGCAACCCACTCCAGTGTTCTTGCCTGGAGAATCCCAGGGACAAAGGAGCCTAGTGGGCTGCCATCTATGGAGTCGCACAGAGTTGGACACGACTGAAGTGACTTGGCAGCAGCAGCAGCAGCAGCAGCAATACATGACAGTGAAAAGTGAAACTGAAGTTGCTCAGTCATATCCGACCCTCAGTGATCCCATGGACTGCAGCCTTCCAGGCTCCTCTGTCCATGGGATTTTCCAGGCAAGAGTACTGGAGCGGGGTGCCACTGCCCTCTCCGACTACCTATGGTGCTTCCCTACAAATATAATCAAGGTTTGTCTGTTTTTTATCTTTTTATAAGTGGAATCCTTCTGTGAATGTTCTTTCTTTCTCTGGTTCCTCTTCCGTGTCACCAATATCACTGGTGAGGTTCATCCATTTCATGAATACCTAAAGGCCATTCCTGTTCACTGCTGTGTAGTATTCCATTACAAAGCTATATCACTATTTCTTTGTTCATTCCGTGGATGGACATCATTGGTGTGTTCCACATTCAGGGCTGTTTTTTAGCAACCCTGCTGTGGAGACTGTGACCTGAGTTTCTTTAGGGTCCGTGCCTGGGACTGGAACTGCTGGCTCGTGGGATACCCAAGCTTCATCCTTCCCACCAAGTGTCAAATGTTTTCCAAAACTGCATGAATACATATTTTGCTTGATTACATATTGCTAATTTTAAAAGTTTTTTTAAGGTCTTTGTGCAAATAAAAAATGAGAGGGTGAATGGGTTGTGCGTTGTGTGCTGACCAACCAGCCTGCTTCAGATCTTGACATTGCCCTCTACTCCCCACAGCTCACCTCTCCCCAAAGATGAAGGAGGGGCTGGTTAGCAAGATTGCTGGTGATGCCAAGCCCCACACATACCCAGAAGGAAGGGACTCCCCAAAGCCAAGAGTCCACTGAGCCTATACGCCAGTGACAGGCAGTCCATTCCATTTCGGGTGTTTTTTGGCCCTGCCACGTGGCTTGCAGGATTTTAGGTCCCCAACCAGGGATCAAACCTGTGCCCTCTGCAGTGAATCGAGGAGTCCTAACCACTGGACTGCTAAAGAAGTCCTTTTTTTTTTTTTAACGGACTTCTTTTTTCAAACGAAATGTTATAGGGAAGTGGAATATATAACATGGAGCAAAGTAAGTGACTGGGATCTTCACCTGGGTTTCAGAAACCTCAGTATGAAAACCCCTAGGCTCCTTCAGCCCCCTTGTACTCTGGGAAACAGGCCTGGAGAGACAGTCCTGACCATAAGCTCTGAGAAAGCAGAGACCTGGTTAGTTTTTTACCATGCTGAATCCCCAGCACCCAACCCACCCTGAGTCCTAGCACACAGTAGGTGCTTAGTAAATATTTATTGGATACTGACATACAAGCAGAGCTGTCTCTGTGAGGTCATCTCTTGTTCTACACATGAGATTGCTTTCCAAAGAGACTAAAGGAGGGGGCTTGAACCTCAGAGAGGCCCCCTTAATTGCCTGTGTCTTGAATTTACAGCATTTGAAAGGGTTTCATTCTCTGATCTAAAAGGCAAGAATAAAAGCAAAACAGTAAAGAGCCTAGGAGGATGAAAAGAAGCCATAATTTGCATCCAAGATGGAGGTGCTCTTTGTTGTCCCCCGTCCAAGTCAACTTCAAAGTTATATGCTGAGCAGATAGATGCGCATTGGTCACCATGGCAACAACCAAGCCACCCAGCCCGCCCAATCCTGACAGCCCAGCTCCAGGAAGTTACAGGGTGTGGGGAGTCTGACGACCTGCCCCGCTTGGCCCCTCCATCATCCAGCCATCTTGCTCCTTCTCTGTTGGGCGGGGGGCAGGTCTGGGTCACCACCTCCACCTCAGCACACAGGGGCACCTGTGTGTTCTTCAGAGCTGTTGCCTCGGTGCCAGGCACACAGTTATTGGACAAAAGCTTGTGATGAGTAAGTGAGCTTCTAAAATATACAAATGCTGAGCCCCTCCTGAAATCAGCAACAGCAGAATCTCTCAAGACTGGAGTGGGGGGCTTCATAAACGCTGCACACATGCCTCTCAAGTCACAGCGGGCAAGAGAAGAAAGCAGGGTCAAGACAGCCTCCCAGGCATGTGACTTGGGCAGCTAGCAGGCTGGAGCTGCCACTCCCAGGGTGGGTGGGAGGGAGCAGGACTTGGGGAGAGGTTCGAGCTGTGTCTTGGACTTGTCCAGGGAGAGGCTGCGGAAGAAGCTGTGAGTCTGCAGTCCTGAAGAGAAGCCAGGACTGGAGATGGTGTTTACATCCACTAGCATGGACGAGACAAAAGAGAGGGAGTGGAGACAGGGAAGAAACAAATGGTCCGAGGTGTAAGCCCTGGAGCCCCATGAGGAGGGCCCAGCAGAAACAGAGCCATCAGAGAGCATCAGGCACTGAGGTGTTGCGGAAGCCACAAGAAAGGACAAACGCAGGCTGGAGAAGAAGGATCTAGCCATGTCTGGGGACCTCAGGGTACCCAGTGGGGAGCCGAGGAAGAGGTGTGCTGGGGTGCCAGCCACTGAACGTGTCCCATCTGGCTGCGGGTTGCCTATTCTGCCTGGGCCTGCAGGAATAAGACCACCCTAGAATCGGCTAATCACTGATTAGGTGATTAGCACCCCTAATCAGTGAGGGGTGCTGGAGACAGAGGAAAGCTGGCGTTTTTTGCCCCCTAATTACAGTAATGGGGACAGCTAGGACTTTTTAGGCACTAGTAAAGGTGGGCATGGGTGTCCCCAGTGGCTCAGTGGTAAACAGTCTGCTTGCAATTCAGGAGACACAGGACACATGGGTTCGATCTCTGGGTCAGGAAGATCCCCTGCAGGAGGAAATGGCAACCCACTCTAATATTGTTGCCTGGAGAATCCCAGGGACAGAGGAGCCTGGCGGGCTACAGCCCATAGGGTTGCAAAGAATCGGACACAACTGAAGGGAGTGAGCATGCATGCATGCAAAGGTGGGCACAGGGCTACAGTGCTTCACGTGGATTACCTTGTTTGACCCTCACAACAACCCTCTGAGGTCAGTACTATTGTTGCGTCAACTGGCCAGGGTTCGTCGTTAGGGAGCTGGTCATTCCTATTTCCCACCCATCAAAGCAGCAGGACACAGGGGCGATCCTCTCCTCTCCGGAGAACTCAGAAGCAGGGACACACCCAGGACTGGTGGTCTGGCCAGGTTTTCTGATTCCTTGTTCCTCCATCCCCAGCAGCCCTTCCAGGAAGCACTAGGTTTCTCCAAGCCCCTTTTGATCAGAGCTGGCCTGGCCCTGTCTCTTCCTGGTCAGCACATTGAAGGTGCTCCCGGGGAAATTTCTGGGCTGGCATTCAAGTTCTTTCCTCTTGACTCTTTCTATAAGTCACCTTCTTTTGGGGGCATCTCTGGACAGTGGGCAGTCTTACCACTTGGCGGAAACCAGGGCATAAATCCTGTTAGTTCCTGGCTCCTCCTAAGGTTATTTACTGTATGCCTGTGTGCGCGGAGGCTGATGTGGCCAGAGGGGATCTTGTGGCCAGTGGCAAAGTGGCTGGACCTTTGTCTGGGGGAGGACATTGGATCAGCAGGAGGCTGGCCAAAGGGATGTCCCCCTGGACAGCATTTCCTTCTGTCGAGTACCTGTCAGCAGGGGAAGGTTTGTGGATGTTGATTCAATTTAAGGGGCTTCTGTAAGAAAACAATACAAAATTGCCCATTCAAAATCGGGTTTGATCGTGAATAATTTTCTAGAGTGTTTAACATTTAACAACAAATTAAAATGCCAACGAATACAAAATACAACTGAGGGACTTCACTGCCAGGGTATCTCCCAGCCAAAGGAGGTCCCAGGTGAGCCACGGGACCCTGAGCCTAAGCGTCATCAGTTTCCAGGTAAATCACCTCTGCTTTTAACACACTGACCTTCATCAGAGTCACTGGGAGTCTCTGATCCTTTGTGGCAAGCACCACCTTCTGGTATTTGGCACCATCCACCCAAACTGGAGAGGGGATAGTGTTAGGGAGGGCCCTGCCCTCCAGGGAGGCTGTTGCTGCGGCTGCTAAGTCGTTTCAGTCGTGTCCGACTCTGCGACCCCATACACGGCAGCCCACCAGGTTCCTCTGTCCACAGGATTCTCTAGGCAAGAATACTGGAGTGGCTTGCCATTTCCTTCTCCCCAGTGAGGCTGGTGGGTCAGAAAAACATCCAGGGTGAAAGGGAGCTAACGGCGGGATTACTAACAGGATACCACGTGTCTAGTGGCTGAGACTCAAGTAGTAACATTTCAGGCCCTGACTTGAGCTGTGATTTCAGAGATGCGGGACAGACGTCCGAGGCACCCACGAGTTGCTTTTCCCGGTGTCCGCGGTGAGAAGTCCGAGGCGTCCCTTCTCAGAGGACCACAGCGGATGACAGGAGCTTGACTCTCCCCTTCGTAGGGGAGACCATGGGATGGGACTGGGGGGAGACAAACACTCCTGAAGCCCCTTCTCTTCCGAGGCGCCGGGCGGCAGGCGCGCCACCTGCTGGCCCCGGGAGGGCGGGGCCCGCGCGGTCTGGCGGCGCCACCTGGTGGCCACTCGGGGAAGGACTCAGCTTGGGGCCTGGAGGTGGCAGGTGAACGGTAAGGGGTGGCTGCTCTCCTTGGCATTGGTGCACCGAAGTTCTGCCCAGAGTTCTCCCGTCTGTGGTAGACACGGTGACGTATGGATGGGAGGAGTCAAAGAACAATGATAATGAAAAAGACACAATCATTTTACTCGGAGAGAGGACCTGTCACAGAGGAAGGGGTTACGGTGGGTGCAGTGGGAGCATAGAGGAGACCACAAGTCAGGGGACACTACCCAGAGGAGGGTACATGTGGGCTGAGGCAGGAACTTAAGTCTTCATCAGTCCTAGAAGGGAAAAGGGCATTCAGGTGAGAGAGCAGCTAGTGCATGGTTCTCAACTCTTGACCACACGCTGGGATCAACTGGGGGAACTTTTAAAAAGCCCAAGTGGCAACTCGACCAATGACTTCTGAATCTCAAGGGGAGGGAGATGGGGAGACATGTGAATTCTCTGAGCCCCCAGGTGTCAGTGTTGCAAAATGGAATCAGTTCAGTTCAGTCGCTCAGTCGTGTCTGACTCTTTGCGACCCCAAGGACTGCAGCACACCAGGCTTCCCTATCCATCACTATCTCCCAGAGCTTGCTCAAACTCATGTCCATCGAGTCAGTGATGCCATCTAACCATCTCAGCCTCTGTCATCCCCTTCCCCTGCCATCAATCTTTCCCAGAATATCAGGGTCTTTTTCAATCAGTCAGTTCTTGCATCAGGTGGCCAAAGTATTGGAGTTTCAGCTTCAGCATCAGTCCTTCCAATGAATATTCAGGACTGATTTCCTTTAGGATGGGCTGGTGGGATCTCCTTGCTGTCAAAGGGACTCTCAAGAGTCTTCTCTAACACCGCAGTTCAAAAGCATCAATTCTTTGGCACTCAGCTTTCTTTATAATCCAACTCTCACATCCATACATGACTGGAATATCATGAAATGGAATGTCTCCTGCCATATCAATAAACAAGGATGTCACAGCTATCTGTCATTCTAGCCCTCTAATTTCAGGTTGTGACTATTTTTTTTTCAGTCAACTTCCCTCCAGTCTTGGAGGGAAGAATTTATATTTTCTCAGAACCACAGAAGAACATCCATTAGCAAATGTAATAAGCAAACCTTTAATTTGTATAAAACTTACCCCTAACAAACTCTGTTTGCGTTTGAACAGGACTCTCCTTAAGAAGGAAGGGACTGAGCGATTCAATGCAAGTGGAAGTGTGAAAGTGTTAGCCACTCAGTCATGTCTGACTCTTTGCAACTCCATGGACTATAGCCCTCTAGGATCCTCTGTCCATGGAGAGATTGAATATCACCAGTAATTACCTCCACGTTTCTGAGAATATGCCTGATTATCTTTGGAATCCTCTATGATCCTGGAAAACAGCAAGCACTCAATGAATGTTTGCTGAACTGGACTTTAAAGCCAATCATGTTGTCTCACATGAGTGGCTAGTCTTGATCACCTTTGGGTCTGAGCAGCTTTGCTGCACAGAAACTGGGTGACTGACTTCAGGGATGTGGGGAGACTTCACAAAAACCCTAGTCCCAGTGGCTGCTGCCTGAAATTCCATGTCTTTCAGTGGTTCCTGTTCACACTGTATCAATTCCCTTTCCTGAGGTAGGTCTTAAAGAGTTAAAGGGGCAAAAAGCTGAACAGTGTAACCGAGGACCCTATGGGACCTACCGGGGACAGACCCCATATCCTCTGCTTTAGCTCCTCTTAAGTACCCAGATAATAGTATTTGATGCACATTTCCTGAGTTGTTTGGCGAATGTAAAAAAAAAAAAAACCCTCTGCCTCTCCAACAAATGGAAGGTGTTAACTACTTGATGACCCTGAGCACCTAGCCCCAGGCCTCCTGAATCCTGGGCACTGATAATGTTAACCCCTGTGACACCACCCTGCCACCATCACCGTCACCATGCCACCATGTGACACCATCACCCAGAGTATTGCTCACGAACTGATCACAGACCCTGCAACCCCCCTTTCTCATCTGGTTTCTAAAAGTTTTTTGCTGAAATCCTTTGGGGAGCTCAGGGCTTTTTAGGGCATTAGCACCCGTCTACTTGCATGGCCTTGCGGTAAACCTTCCTCTGGGCTTCCCTGGTGGCTCAGATGGTAAGGAATCCACCTGCAATGCAGGAGACCCAGGTTCGATCCCTGGGTCAGGAAAGATCCCCTGGAGAAGGGAATGGCAACCTACTCCAGTATTCTTGCCTGGAGAATCCCATGGATAGAGGACCGTGATGGGCTACAGTCCATGGGATCGCAAAGAATCGAGGACGTGACTAAGCAACTAACACAAACCTTGTCACGCTGTGTCTGGCACAGAAACTTGCAAGCTGTTAACTTGCATAAACAACAGTAGTAGGGTAGAAAAGGAAAGATCCAGAAAGGAAGGCCTGCACCCCCCACTGGGAGCTGGCTTCCTTTCACTTCAAACTGGAGCCCACTGGCAGTTTTCACTGGTTCTTGTGACTTTTGCTCTACCTGTGCACTCAGGCGCTCAATCCTGTCCAACTCTTTGCGACCCCAGGAACTGTACCCCACCAGGCTCCTCCATCCACGGGATTTCCCAAGCGAGAATACTGGAGTGGGTAGCCATTTCCTCTTCCAGGGGATCTTCCTGACTTCGGGATTTTGTTCTATACCTTGGAGGAAAATTCACTGGTTATGCAATTTGGCCAATCACAGGACATGAGTTGATTTTTCCAAGATTCTTTCAAAGAAGCATTCAGGAAACTTTGCTTCTCTCCAATAATACACTTCCAATAAGTGAATAGGGAAACACAGTGGCTCATGTTATTCCATGCACAATCCAACCGGTTTTCTATACGGATTTGGTACTTCCTCTCCCAGGCTGGGGCCCCCAGGAGTGACTCTGAGACAGGGCTTTATGTGCAAGTGGGTTATCTCGGGGTGATCTCAAGAGGAGTGGACGTGAGACAGAGAAATGAAGGAGGGCGCACCAATACATGGGCACACTCATGAGCAAGTGAGCCTCGACTGCCCTGGGGAGCTCGGGGAGACAGTGTTGAATGTGGTTCAAAGTTATCCCATGAGAGGGGCAAGAAGCTGGGGCCATATGTCCACCCACTCCCACAGGTCATCGGCTCAGGGACGTACCCGGGAGTGTTAACCCCTTGGCACTTCTAGCCTGCCCTGCACATGCCTGTGCTTTAGTGGCCAGAGAAAGTCCTCCGGCAAAGGGAGCTGGAGTACCAGGCCACATGCCACACAGACCCCCCATTCATTCATGAACTGCTCACATCCACCAGATAAGCACCAGCCCTTTTACATACCCATCCATAAACATCAACATGTTCACATGCCAGCTCACTCAGGAGATGCGATCCTGTGCCACTTGGTGAGAGCCCTAGTCTACACTGAATCTGGCAATCAGGAAATCTGCCAGGCCCCTGTGAACACAAGTGACAATTTCTCTTAGTGCCATCGGTGTATGTTACAAGGGCGGGGATTGGGCTGATCCGACTCATGCAGTTATTCAAGAAAAGAGGTGGCTCAGACTCGCTCTGCTTCACCAAGGATAGAAGGGGAGCGGCTTAGGAAGGTTTTAATTTAGCTGAAAATACAAATGGCAAAATCAAAGGTAATTTTTTCCCTCCTGCTGTAAGAAACCCAGTGACATCTGTGAGGTGGTTTGATTCACATCAGGGGAAGCTTTTGAAAAATGGAGATGGCAATTAATTGGACTTCAGAGGATGGTGACAGTTTTTTCTAATGTCTTGATTTCCTATCAAGACATTGGCCACTTTTCTGCAGGGCCTCAAGACAGTAATTAGATGTCATGTCGGAATGTGACTCCAAGGTCTCAGGCGACACCAGTTCTAACTAGAGCGCCCCCAAACACAGGATGAGACAATCAGCTTGGCCGGCGGCGTCACCTGAGAGTCAACGCAGCCTTCCCTCTTCAACAAGATGGGAAAACCCGAGTCAATGGAGCAGTTTCACTTTTTGACAGGACTGGAAAACCTCCCGTTTGCAAAGAAGAGTATGAGAGTTTTATAGAGGTGAATCAGCCTGTTCTGCACCAGCTTGAAAGCAATGCACACAATCTCCATCCCAATGATGATGTAAATGGAGAAGAACAAGAAGAAGTGAGGGTGTTCCAGCCCAATGTCCCCGAACCCAATGGTGGTCAGCGTGATGAAGCAGAAGTAGAACGCGTTTTCGAAGTTCAGCTGCTTCTCCCAGATGGGAAGGACGGCGGCCGCGCAGGAAATGTAGGCGAAGACCACGAGGGCTATGACGGGGAGGGGGACGTCCAGCCTCTCCACCTGCCGCCCCACCTCATCCAGGTTGCTGATGATGGAGCTCGAGAGCCGCCCGGACCCCAGCTCGGGACACGATGTGCTCCTTTCCATGGCCTGAGGAGGCACCTGGAGGGTGTTGTCTTTCTCCCGTGCCAGAAGTCTCTCGAACAGCTCCATGTTGCTGCTTGGGGCTGCGGGGGCAGGTTTGGGGGCCGGGAGCTCCGGGTCATGGATGACCACGTGCGGGACGTCTTCATCTGCCGGACAGGAGTCGGGTCGTCTTTTGCTGGGGCGTCCGGAGCACCACTTGGGAAGGGGAGTGGGGAGGAAGGGAAATCTTCGGAATTGATTGTAGGACGTGGATAAGATGGTGGCCAGGATGTCGCCCGTGTCCGAGAGGACCAGGAACATCAGCGGGATGCCAAAGAGAGCGTACAGCATGCACAGGTACTTGCCGAGCCTGGTGACGGGATAGATGTGGCTGTAACCTGAAAAAGAAGACCGTGCGCAGGTGGTCGGCGGCTCCTCCCACTTCGCCGCAAAAAAACAAAAACAAAAACAAAAACAACCTTTAAAGAGACCTTCTGCCATTTCCTTTCCTTGGCATGACATTTTGCACCACATATTTTAAAAATATTCATCTTAAAACATTCATCAGCTTGTCCGATGTTAGGTCTGCTTTGGTTGGGGCAGTAGGAGGTGAAACCCAGCTTATCTTTAGGGTAAGGGAGACTCATGTCCTTGGCAGGAGACGAGCCCGCATACGGGAGTGAGCTGACTGCCTTGCCTTTTGCCATCTCTGAGCGTCTGAAAGAGGACAGAGCCAGCACACCTGGAGAAACGCGATGAGCTCAGGTGACAGGTGTGGTGGCTTTGCAAGCAAACCCATCGCCTCCGTCATCCTCCATGAAAGCATGGGTTCCTAAGAAGCCACGCCCATCCTTTCTGGGATGTCTGGGTCTCTGTATGAGGTTTGTTTCTATATAAGAGCAATTACGTGCCAGTGGTGGGTAAGCAGTGCACACAGCTCCTGGGATGGCAGGAAGAGGAGCAGTGAATGACAGACCACTGCTGCCCTCAGAGCCAGCTGCGGTTGAGTGGGTCAGACGACTGTTCATGAACAACAGTGGAGAGTTGAGGACCCCAGCATCCAGCATCCTGCCAGCCTCATTTCCAGTTCCAGCTCTACCATTTACTAGAAAGTGATGTGACTGCTCACATTTCAGGTTTCTTATCTCTAAAGTGGGGCGGACCACCCCTGCTTTGCATACTGACCAGCTGGAGGGATTACAAGAGACCAGTGCCTCACACTCGGTGGGCGTGTCATTCCCAGGCAGTCAATGTCCTCGATCTAATAATAAGGGCTGGCTTTTTGAGCACTTACTGGTGGCCAGGTATTAACAAGCCTTCATTGGTAGCTATGGTGATCACCATCACAGACGGGGAAACTGAGGCTCAGAGAAGTGAACCGACTTAGCCAGAAGCATTTGTGTGATAAACTGTGAAGCTGGAGGTCAAAGCATTGAAACCTGGCCTACAGTAGGTACTCAATAAATGCCACTCTAGGATGGATGCCTGGAAATCCCATCTGGCTCCCAAGCCAGCTCCCTCCGCTGGGTCAGGAGCAACAAGGGGGCTGGATATGCTAACCATTGAGGACAGGTGAGCGAAGCAAAGAGAGGGCTAGGTTGAAGTCTTCCTTCTCTTCACGAGCTGCTTCCTCCCATCACCCCAGCCTCCTCTCTTGTCGACAGAGGCCCAGGAGCAGAGGACTGTCAAATCCCACAGTACAAGTCGCCGGATCTTCTGGAGTGGGTAAGCTCAGTGCCTCCCACAAAGAGGGAGAAGCTTCTGTATTTAATGCCTGTGTTTAATTTTTGATGTCCTAAAGGATGATTCGTGCAGAAAGCCCCAGCCCAATTATGTAAATTAATTGGAAGGCAATTGACAAGCTCGCTAAACCGAAACCTCCTCCAGGGCCACCATTTCCTGTGCAAACTCTGGCCTCAGCGTCTGCCCTCCAGGCACACGCAGGTGGTCAGGCTGCCCATCTTCATTGGGGCCCCGGGGGAGGCCCTCAGAGGGTTTCCTCCGTGTGCATCCCTCCCAGGGCTCTCCACACCACCCTGCTGCTTCCGCAAGGTACCACTGATGGCAGGCGCAGCGAGCTCTACATTCATATGGTCTAGGCACATAAGCACTCGCTACATGCACCGGGGCATAGCGGTGAGCCAAACAGATACGGGATCCAACCTCGGTGAGCTTCTGGTCTAGTGAAGGGGGCAAATATGAATCAAATAACCACCCCAGTGAGTATGCTTCCCTGGGGGCTCAGAAGGTAAAGAATCTGCCTGCAGTGCAGGAGACCTGGGTTCAATCCCTGGGTTAGGAAGATCCCCTGGAGGAGGGCATGATAATCCACTCCAATATTCTTGCCTGGAGAATCCCATGGATAGAAGAGCTCTGTGGGCTACAGTCCGTGGGGTTGCAAAGAGTCGGACGCGACTGAGCAACTAAGCACAGCAAGTACGAAATTGCACGTGGAGATCAGTAACAGGTCATCAAAGAGGAAAACATGGCCACCTGATTCCAAGAGCTGAGTCATTGGAAAAGACCCTGACAGCGGAAAGATTGAGGGCAAAAGGAGAGGGGGTGCAGAGGATGAGATGGTTAGAGAGCATCATCAACTCAGTGGATATGAATTTGAGCCAACTCCAGGAGAAAGTGAAGGACAGGGAGACCTGGCATGCTGCAGTCCATGGGATCACAGAGTCAGACACAACCTAGTGAGTGAAAGTGAAAGTCGCTCAGTCGTGTCCGACTCTTTGCGACCCTATGAACTATACAGTCCATGGAATTCTCTAGGCCAGAATACTGAAGTGGGTAGCCTTTCCTTTCTCTAGGGGATCTTCCCAAGCGAGGGATCGAACCCAAGTCTCCTGCATTGCAGGTGGATTCTTTACCAGCTGAGCCACCAGGGAACCCCAAGAATACTGGAGTGGGTAGCCTATCTCTTCTCCAGTGGATCTTCCCAACCCAGGAATTGAACTGGGCTCTCCTGCATTGCAGGTGGATTCTTTACCAGCTGAGCCACCAGGGAACCCCAAGAATACTGGAGTGGGTAGCCTATTCCTTCTCTAGCAGATCTTCCCAACCCAGAAATCGAAACTGGGCTCTCCTGCACTGCAGGTGGATTCTTTACCAACTGGGCTATCAGGGAAGCCCAAGCGAGTGAACAACAACAAATTAGATTGGAACAAAGGCATCCAAGCTGTATTCATATTTACTGAGGACCTACTCTGTGCCAGGCTTTTGTGGGCAGTATTGAGGATGCAGTGAGGAACGGGCAGAGGTCATGCCCTCCAGGAGCTCCTATTCAAGAGGGAAGCAAAGCCATGACTTCAGCTCCCTCAGTTCCCAGCAGGACTGACAGCACCAGGGTCGGGAGTGAGCTCTCCCTGGCTAAACCGCCCATCAGACACCAGGGTTGCTCAGTGAGGCCGGCCATGCTGAGGGAGCCCAGGGTTTCTGGTCTCTGCTCCCTGCAGGGCTCCAGCAGCTCAGCCCTCCCCTCGGGGAGAGGAGGTGGCAGAAGGGACCTCAGGACAGCGTCTCGTCCATACTTCAGTGACAATGACCACCGAGGAGGTGGGGGTGCAGTGGCATCTCAGGGAGAGGGCGGAGGTGGGGAATAGAGGAGGCCCTGGATAGGAGGACCAACTACCCCATGTGCCCAGGACTCAGGGTCTCCTGTTCTGGTAAAACCCTTAAGTGCTAAAGCCAGGGCAGCTGCTCTCTGGAGCCAGGGTGAGTGTGGAGGGGGTAGAGAGATTCTCCAGGGCAGGGAAAAGAAGAAAGGAGGGCACCCGGAGCCCCTCATGGGGACAGGAGTTCAGAGAGGCCATGGAGTCTTGGAGGGGTCCGGGCCTGGGTGTCAGCAAAGATTTCCATGCCCGAGCTTGTCACAGGCCCTGCAGGGCCGGCAGTCCTTAAAAGATGTCAGCAGAGGGACCCGTAAGCAGGGAGTTATCCCGTTTTCCAGATGTTGCGTAAGTCCCCAGCTTTCGTGCACCCATAGGAAAATCAGGAAAAGCTCCCAGTGGAAGCCCCCCAGCCTCCAGGATGGGGTCTTAAGGTGAGATCTATGTAAAGAGAAGAATATCACATTTCTTACCGGATTTATGGAGTAAAGTGCCTTTTAGAGTCAGAATTCCATGCATACCAGAACCCCTAATGCTGGCAACCACCCCTATTACTGCATGTCAATGGGCAAGGAAGAGGAAAGTCAGGTGACTCGTCTGAGGCCCCCAGCCCACAGCCAACAAGCGTGTGCACCCCTCGCCCAAAGACCTCCGCCCCCCCCCACCCACATGCTGTCCTTGGCAAAGGTGGGTTCAGTGGATCATAAACAGTCATTGTGGCTGCCTCCGAGTGGAATACGATTACAATCCAGAGGACGGGCCATACGGCAGAAAGGCAAGTCTCAGAGCACAGGCCCCTGTGAAGGAAATGGATTGCCTCCCCAATTACTGAATGCTAGAACACAGAATGGAAAAATCATATCATTTCTTATAATGCAGGCGTATATTCTAATGCCATCAGTTCACCTCACTTGGTCTCTGAGGATTTAACAGCCCATGCACTCTCAAATCCCAGGGGCTGATCCATTTGGAAATGACTGGGGATTGATCACCCTCATACCTGCCCAGGGTCCCTTCCTCATCATCAAGGTCAGGTGCATTTCAGGTGACCCAGAGATGCGGGGCAGCAAGCAGCATTACCAGCAGGGCCATTATTGATTGTGGGCAGTGCAGAAACGGCCCCAACATCCCCTTCCAGTAGTAATTACTGGATGGCCTGATGTCCTAATGGACTTGGACATGAGTGGGAGCATCGTTTTCTTGGGATATAAACCAAGCTAATGCATTTCCATTAGATCAGTGCTTCATGGCCTGGACTACCATTAGAATCACCTGGAGGGCTCTGAAAAACACTGATGCCTGGGCCTGTCCCGAGTAAGCCTGACTTGATTGGTGTGGGGTCCAGGCATGGCGGCGGAGGGGAGGGAGCACCTGTAAATGATAACCCAGTGATTCTGATGTGCAGCCTGGCCTGAGAACACTTGTCCCAGGAGAGTGTTTCTCAAATGTCTTGTGCATCAAAATCACATGTAGAGCTGGTTACTACACAGTTCACTGGCCCCGCATCCATAGCTTCTGACTCAGTAGGTCTCGGATGGGGCCTGATAATTAATTTGTATTTTAACAGGTTCTCTGGTGATAGTCATGCCACTGGCCCAGGGACCACGATCTGACAACCATTACATCACATCAGTGGTTCTCAACAGGGGGCAGCTTTGCTCCCTGAGGGGTATCTGGCAATGTCTGGAGACATTCTGGGCTTTCACAACTGGTGGAGACAGCAGGGAAAAAGTTGGGTTTCCATAATGGGGAGAAGCCAGGGATACTTATAAACATCCCACGATGAGTGTACAGAACAGCCCCCACCGTAAAGAATCCTTTAGTCTAAGACATCGACCATGCCAAAGTCCAAGGTCACTCCCAAAAGGGACAGTCACAGCGCCTACCTTGTAGAGCTGCTGTGAGAATTAAATAAAATCGTGCATATGAAACATGCTGACACCATGCCTGACGCTGGTACGTGCTCAGTAGCACAGCTATTAAGTTGCTGTTACTCCTTTAGCGAATAAACAACAACTACCCCACTTTCTGCCCCTTACCTGTCCCTGCCTGTATCAGCATTCAGGTGAATGAGAGCTGTTCTGAAAGAAGCCACACGGGGACGCCCTTCGACACAAGCACGTGCCCATTTGTATGCGCTCCTCACAGTAGACACTGCCTGTGCATCCAGCAGCCATTCCCCCCTCTTTCCCTGGAATGCTGCTGCTCCCTCATCTGATTCAGCGATAGATCCAGTTAGTCTAAATCATCCCAGTAATCCAACCCCCTTTGCCAGGGACTGGCTTGGGGTGGGAGGCTTCTCGGAAGAAGTTTCCTTGCTGATTACGACAGCCAGCCCTTCCTCTGCCTGTGAGATGTGACTACAGCAGGGTGGGAGTGGACCTTGGTGGTCATCTTATGACCTGCTGAGCCAGATGGAGAGAATCTGATGGTCAGTGTCACAAGTGAGCTGCCCAGCAAGCAGCCTGAGAGCTGTCCCCCACTGGCCTTCTTACTTGCAAGGTGACATATTTTCCTTGCGGTTTAAGCCAGTTGTCTTGGGTTTTCTGTTAGTGGCAGCTGCTTATATAGGTGCTTGTCACTGATCCTTACACAGACCCTGAAGGCAGGTCTGGGAGGAGTTAGAGATTAGGGAACAAGGCTCAGACCGGCTACATTGCTCACTGGAGGTCACACAGCTCTGACCCCAGGTGGCTGGCCCCCAGAATCCATAGTAGCCACTGTGCTCCACTTGCAGGATGAGTGCCCAGCCACGATCCTTGTGAGCCCAGGTTTACCGTCCCCCTTCCCCTGGATTGGTACTGTCTTGAATTGATGTCCTCCTGAATGAAGACGGAGCCCCCATCCTTTGTGCTGACCAAAAGGGGCAGGGGCTGAGCAATGGCTCACATGCCTGGTGGGGACGCTGAGCCAGGATCTCCTGCCTCGTGGCTGAGGGCTGCTCCATCGCTTCTACTATGGTGACCCTACCCCAGCAAGGGAGGTTCCTACCAACCCTGGCTTGGCTGTTCTCACTAGGCCCTTCCTACTGCTGCACCACAGAGGGAAGCTTCTTGTCATTCACCCGCTCAGTCGTGTACGACTCTGTGACCCTGTGGACTACAACACGCCCTGTCCCCCACCATCTCCCAGAGTTTGCTCAAACTCACATTTATAGAGTCGGTGAAGCCATCCAGCCATCTCATCCACTGTCATCCCCTTCTCCTCCTGCCCTCAATCTTTCCCAGTACCCAGGTCTTTTCCAATGAGTTGGTTCTTTGCATCAGGTGGCCAATGTATGGGCCCAGATGCTAGGAGGCCCTCCGATACTGGCCTAGGGATATGGTGCTTGAATGCAAGACCAGCCCCGTCCCTCACAGCCCGCCAGCCTTGGTGGCCTCTCCCTCAGAGTTCTGCCCTGCTGTCTGGCTGGAAAGCTCTCAGCCTTCTTTGCCTGGTTTATCTCCACAGATCTTCAGCTCCAATGTCACTTTCACTGACAATCCTCTCCCTGCTCCCCACCCATCAGGACCACACCCACATCCTGTTTCACCCACTTTCACAGTCCAAGCTTCTCCTCTGAGCTCGTCTGCATGCTTAGCTGTTCATTGTTCCTCCCTCCGTTAGACTCGGAGCCCCACGGGGGTGGGAGGCATCCACCTAGTTCAGTCCCATGCTGGGCACAGAGAAAGTCAGGTCCAGACAGAAGCAGTGGGGTCTCAGGTTAAGACCCAGACAGCCTGAACCCAGACACACATGAGCTGTCACCTTGCAAACAGGGTGGACCTGCCCTGCCTCACTTTCCCCATCCAGAGAGTGGGACGCACAGCAGCAGTAACCTCAGGGCTGCTGCGAGGGTTCAACAGGTAATCATGGCAAAAAACTTAGAATGGAGCCTGGTCAGTAGTAAATACACATGTGTCAGCCAGCGCAGCGGCTGCTGTTGCAGTCATAGGTGTTCAGTAAGTGTCAATTAAGGAAAGAAGGGAGGCAGCAAAGGCTATCTCCACGGCCCAGTTCCAGTGTCTTCTGTCACCCAGGGAAATGAAAAGTGAAAATGTTACTCGCTCAGTTGCGTCACACTCGTTGCGACCTCATGGACTACAGCCTGCCAGGCTCCTCTGTCCATGTTCTTCAGGCAAGAATCCTGGAGTGGGTTGCCATTCCCTGAGCCCACCCTTTGTGCAGCCATCGAGAGGAGAGTCTGTGGCTTTGAGGGTCAACAAGTCCATCTTTAAACATGCAAGTGCTCACTGTGGGGTGGGGGCAGGTCTGTCCCTGCACCCTCTCCTCCGCTGGGGTTCTGGGAGGGACATCCCCTGGACAAGGACTCACACAGAAGTCTCTCCCTTGCTCCGAGGCTGGAGACACATATACAGCAAGTGCAGGGTGCAGGGTGGAGGCCAGCTCCTTCCTCTCTGCAAGCCCCTTCCTTGCGGGCACCATCATCCACTCCAGTTGGACGCAGGAATCCGAGGGGTCCCTGCTTCCCAGGAACAGCCAGGCCCTCCCAGGAGCTCCCTGTGCAGCAGGAGGCAGAGTCCCCACAGCACTCCCATAGACCTGCAAACCAGCGGCCTCCTTCGGGGAAGGAGCACTGGACTTGGAGTCTCAGTGGTTGTCACGGGCACCAGCTCCATTCTCTGTGTGACCTTGGCCCCTGACATCCACCCTCTGGGCTCGGCTCCCTGACCTGATTCCCTGTGGGCCTTAAAGGAGGTGCCTTAGCACAGCCCCTGCAGGCAGCTGTTAGCTCTCGTTAGCCCTGCAGCTCCCACTCCTCCTCCTCTGTCTCATGGCTAGTGCTCCGGTCCTGCTCTGGCACACTCTCCTCCCTCTCCACGAAGAGCCCTCCTTGAGCGCCTTCCTCCAGTCCTTCGGAGTCAGCAGCCATCAGTGTGCCGGTGACTCTGAAACCCCAAGACTGGAGTGACTGTGCTCTCACGTTACCCTAAGCACATCACACTGACCACATTTGGTTGACCCTGAGTCCAAGACCCTGGGCAGGCAGGTACATGGCATGTTTTGTACAACAGCACTCACCCGGAGACGAAGAAGAAGCTGAAATGCAGCCTGCACCTTGCTTACTGGGACCTCCGCATGGGGCTGCCCCCACCCGAAGGAAAGATTGTTTAGTCGCTAAGTCATGTCAGACTCTTGTGACCCCCTGGACTGTAGCCCGCCAGGCTCCTCTGTCCATGGGATTCTCCAGGCAAGAATATTGGAGTGGGTTGCCATTCCCTTCTCCAGGGGATCTTCCCGACCCAGGGATTGAACCTGGGTCTCCAGCATTACAGGCAGATTCTTTACCATCTGAGCCACCAGGGAAGCCCGAACTGAAAGGGTATGCTTTCCTGATTCGCACAAATGGGCCAGTGGCAGCCTCACTCATGCCATCTTGCTGAGCACAGGGTAGGCACGCCACACCCATTTCTTGCACTAAATGAAGTAAACACTTCAGCATCCCTACCAAGCGTTGCCCCCACCCCCACCTCTGCTTTCTCTCGCAAGCCCGCCCTCGCCCTTGGACTTACCCACTGTGCTGATGACCGTGCAGCAGAAAAAGAGTGAGCTGAGGAAGGACCAGTCTGCAGACCTGCTAAACCACTGGGGCTTCACCTTCTGCAGCAGCTTCTCCAGGTCCCGCTTCCGGCCTTCCTCAACTCCACACAGACAGGACAGAGTGAGAGAGAAGGTCCCACCCTCTAAAACAGGTCCCGCCCAAGTGAAGGGGTGTCTTCCCCTGGGACCACGCCCCATGCCTTGTGGCCCTCATCAACGCGAGATGGCTCTCGGAGCCCTTTGCTCGACGTCTCTGCAGTTTAGGTCCTGCTCTGGCAGCTGCGGAGATCAGGAGCCCATGTAAACCTGCGTGACGAGCACTCGAGAGAGATGCCCACCAGCCTGAGGTCAGTTATGGAAGCGCCCTGGGGGCTTTCTGAACATTCTGAGTCTTGCAAAGGGGCTTACTAACTTCTGCTCTGTCTCTTTCACCAGGGTCTTAAGAACTGAAAGGAAAAGCGTTTCATGAAATGAGAGGAGTTGCATGTTGCAAACCATCCCCACTCCCGGAGACCATTAAGCCTGATGGAGCATGGGCATAAGGCTGGCATCAGCTGCCTGAGAATGTCTAGGAGGCCTGGGTGGAGGCCAGGTTGGGGGCCCTGGTTTCTCCAGGAGGTTCCCAAATGGTTCCCCTGACCCAGCACTCAGGGGGTTTAGGGATCCCAGAAACTGCCTGCCATCTGGCACTGTTATAAGAGGAGATCACACAGCCAGGCACACAGCAGAAAACCCTTATTTTTGTGAAATATTACACAATTCCTTAATTTTATAAAAGAAAATCCATCCTTATTTGAATGGGCACTGAACTGGGAGTCCAGACACCTGCAGTCTAGACCCAGCTCTGCCCTTGACTAGTTCCCGTAGCTGTGGACATGAGGCTTCTTTCTGAGCCTCAGTTTCCCCATGAAGGAGGAAGCATGACAAGGTGAAAAGTTCTGGCTTAGGAATCTAAATGCCTCAGATTGAATCCCTGGCTCCTTTTTCTCATGGGTAACCTTGGGCAAGTTGTTTCACTCCCAGTGCCTCAGTTTTCTGATCTGTCAAAGGGGGACAATTCATACCTCATAGGGTTGGTGGGAGGATTTAGTGAGATAGTGCATGAAAAACACTCGGCACAGGGGCTGCAGAAGCCAGCACTTACCAAGCCCTTTCTCCAGTGAAAATCAGGGGATGGGCCAGCTCTGTGCCCCGTACCATTCTGTGCATCAGAATCACCCAGGAAACTTTTTAAAAATGAGATTCCCAGCCCAGCCCTGGAGATCCTGCTTCAGTGGGTTTGGGGAAGAGCCTGGGAATGTGTATTTGAGACAGGCTCCTTTGATGACTCTGGTATGTGGCCAGGTTTGGAAAGCCCTGAACTTGTTGACAGTCTGGATCCAGTGATGGCGTAGTGTCTGATGGCATCTCGTGGGTCATCTGCGTGGCCCAGAGGCAGAGAGAAGGACCCTCCACCGAGGAAGGACTCTGCCACCTGTGAGCAGCCTCTGGTCCATCCCCACTGAAGGGACCTCCCGCAGGTCAGAGGCGTCATTAACAGCCTGGCTGAGGACCTGTCGTACCGTGGGACCCTGTTATTCCTCTGAACTTTAGAGTCTGTGTTTCCTTTGTCTTTTCTTCACTCTCTATTATTGTATCTTGTTCTGTTGAATACATCTCTGCAAGTTTTAGGGGACAGAACAGAATAGAAATAAGGGACAAATACCAATGAAAAGCAATAAGGATAGACATAAGTGCCCTGTGCCTTCCAAGAGGCTTCACATCTATTATCTCATCTGCTTCCCACAGGGTCCCTGGGGTTGGCAGACCTGAGATTGTGGGCCTTCTTCTCCCTGGCAGACTGAGACCTAGAGAGAGTAATTACTCTGCCACAGATCACACAGCAAGCTGGGAGAGCACCTGGCCTGGAACCAGGACCCAGGTTCTTCTCAGGACCCTTCTTATCTCCCCTGAGTCGGACCACACACACACACAAAGGCCTTTGGAAACAAGAAGTAGAAGACCACAGAGGCAGGCTGGGGCCTATCCAATTTGGATGGTTCCTTGAATTCTAGTCCCTGTAAACTGAATCAAGGTGGGGCAGGCAGTTCTTAGGACCAGCCTAGGAGTCCCCGACTCCAGATCTGGCCAGCCATCCATGCCACCCCACCCCATCAAATCTCCAGCAATCGGTCCTCCATGGACCATGCCGCTCTGGGTGGGGCTGGAGCTGAGGCAAAGGGGTGGGAACACCTACTGGATTTCCAGTGCTTTTCCTACATTCTTTATAACAACCCTGAGAGGCCGTCCGCTCTTCTCTCCCATTTTACAGAAGGGAAAACCGAGACTCAGAGAGAAGTCACTTGCCTAAGTTTGCCCAGGGATGGGGAGGAGGCAGGCAAAGGGCTCCCAGATCAAGCCTCCTCCAAACCCGCTGTTCTCCGGGGGCTGCTTCCACCAACAGAGAAAAGATCTGCCCACCAGGTGAGCCACCTACCTGTGCTGTTACATTTCAGGATGCCACAGAGCTTCTCCAAGAACTCCTCAAACTCCGGGTCCTCTGCCCTCAGGTCCTGGCTGCCCTCAATGGCTGAGAAGACCGCAGCTCCCACCAGTGCGTAGGTCACCAGGGAGCAGAGGAAACAGAGACGAGGGAAGAGCTTCTCCAGGGCCTCCCAGAAGCAGCTCTTCGCCTGGGGAAGCCCCGCAGCCTCCATCCTCCCCGCAGTGGGCAGGACAGGAAATGCTGGAGAGGCCGGAGTCCAGAGGATGGGAGGAGGTGCGGGGGGCGGGGGGAGGTGGAGGAAAGCGCCCTGAGAATGGCCCGGCTCCAGCGTTAAGTGGTTGGTGCCAGGGTTCCCCGCCTCCCCCACCCATAGGACTCGGGAAGCAGCCGGCAAGCACAGCATTCAGTTCCTGCGAGTTTCTCGAGTTTCTCGGATAGCGCATCCCTCTCCCCGGCCCACCCCTACTCAGTGCCCCAAATTGCTATTGATCCACCGGGCCAGTGCACGCCCAGCAGCCTGGCCAGCCCCTGAGCTGCCCTTCAGGGGCTTTGGAAAGACTATCTGCTGGTTGCTTTGTGCTTTGGCCTTTCCCGTTCCGAAGCTGCACTTTTGACTTCCAGGTACCGAATGTGCCTTTTGCTTTTTAGCCAGTGGTGGTCCTTCCTGGGTATGTGTGGTACCCAGACTCTTGGATAGGAAGCTGCTGCTGCTGCTGCTAAGCCACTTCAGTCATGTCCGACTCTGTGCGACCCCATAGACGGCAGCCCACCAGGCTCCCCCATCCCTGGGATTCTCCAGGCGAGAACACTGGAGTGGGTTGCCATTTCCTTCTCCAATGCATGAAAGTGAAAAGTGAAAGTGAAGTCGCTCAGTCAGGTCCGACTCTTCGCGACCCCATGGACTGCAGCCCACCAGGCTCCTCCGTCCATGAGATTTTCCAGGCAAGAGTACTGGAGCGGGGTGCCAAATCTTAATTACTGTGGCCAAGCTCCATGGTTTACAAAGGGCCTTCATCCTGTGTGGATCTAATTGTTGGTCCCAATTCTTCATTCCTCAGTAGCGTACCCCAACCCTTGCCTTGGCCTCAGGTGGGCGGAGCATACTTCCCTGCTTCTTAGTGTTGGACTAAGCCACGTGGCTTGCTCCAGCCAATCAAGTATTAGAAGGTATGATGTAAGCAAGTGCCTGAAACGTGAATGTGAAGTGCAACTTGCTGCCCTGTGCCCTGTCTCTGCTATGAGGGTAAAAACGTGCCCCAGATGGCAGACGTGGAGATGTGTGTGCCTTTAGATCCCCCTTCATGAAAGGATTCTCTGTGCAGCTCCAAGGAGCATGGTTCCTGACAGCCTCCAGCTATTCGTTCTTTCGGGGTTTGCCTCAGCTTTCAGGCCGTGTTCTCTGGGAAGCCCCTGTCCATTGGCTGAGCAAGGTGAGGGGAACAAGAGCTTAACCATTTCTGTCATCTGCCAAACTCCTCTGACCTGAAATCTTTGCTCTCTATTGGTCTACCAGAGATTTTATCAGGTCTGCATCATGATCTCAAGGCTCCCCGTGTCCCATCCTGCTTCCTCCCCTCTCCCTTACCTCCTAATAAATAGAGCTTTTGCATATTGTGTTGTTGTCCAGTCGCTAAGTCATGTCTGACTCTTTGCAACCCCGTGGACGGCAGCACGCCAGGCTTCCCTGTCCTTCACTATCTCCTGGAGTTTGCTCAAACTCATGTCCATTGAGTCGGTGATGCCATCCAACCATCACATCCTCTGTTGTCCCCTTCTTCTCCTGCCCTCCATCTTTCCCAGCATCAGCGTCTTTTCTAATGAGTTAGCTCTTCACATCAGGTGGCCAAAGTATTGGAGCTTCAGCACCAGCCCTTCTAATGAATATGCAGGGTCGATCCTCCTCCCTTCTCCTTTACTTGCTACTAAATTGAGTTTTTGCATGCCTTACTCTATCTGTGTCTGCTTCACAAGGGATCCAGTCTGCAGTAGTGGGCACCGGGGGTGATCTGAGAAGGCAGGATGGCTCAATACTCATCGGTAAGGAGATGGTGTGCAAAAAGTCCTTGGCTCAAGATTGCCATGCAGTTGTTAAATTTTTGTCAATGGTGAGCTGGTATGGTGTACAAGTGCAACAACCCAGGCATTTAAAGCAGGAGAGAGATCATCAATATAAGGATAAGTATAGGTTGGGCTTCCCTGGTGGCTCAGACAGTAAAGAATGCCTGCAATGCAGGAGACCCAAGTTCAATCTCTAGGTCAGAAAGATACTCTGGAGAAGGGAATGGCAACCCACTCCAGTATTCTTGCCTGGAGAATCCCATGGACAGAGGAGCCAGGTGGGCTACAGTCCATGGGGTCACAAAGAATTGGACATGACTTGCCGGTGCCAGCCGGCAAAGTCGATCAGGTCCCGAGAACGTGCACGGCGGGGCTGAGAAAAGAAACTAAAGCAAGAGACTACAAAGATGGGGTCGAGAGGTTCAGACACGTCTCCACGAAGGGACGCAGTCTGACACCAACTTTATTCAGCATCTTATATTTATACAGAAAAGCGTGAGAAAGACAAGACAGTTGACATTTTTTCTTGGTTGGCCTATACATCTTACAAACAGTCACAAGAAATCTTGAGAGCATGGGAATGGCTCCCTGTTATTATTCTTACACCAGATAACATTTCCCTGTGCTGAGAAGTTTGCACAGAACTCCAGGTGTCTGCAGTAAATAAGCGCCTAATCTCTGGGGTGGCGGGACAGAGAGCTATGTTTGCAAGCAAACCCTCAAGGACTGAGGCAGCTCCCAGAGCTGTGTCCTTCGGACAAAGGACCCCGTTCTCACGGGCAGCTCCCCACAATGACTGAGCAACTAAGGCTACTACTAAGTTTAGAAGGTTATTAGACAGTTTCATTGATCCCCTGGAGGCAAACCTAGAAAGGGAAGTTTGTAGTACAAAGCACAGCTTCCGCTGTGGTTGGACTCAGGACAGCAACTGATTTTCGTAGCCTCCTTATTTCACTATTCATTCTAAATTCTCCTTGCCCCCTGCCACCTCTTTTGCTGCTTTCAGTGGATTTCCCAATGGCGTGACCCAAATCCTCGTTCCTGAAAGGTTTGAGCCTTTCCAGGTCGGATTTGCTTGTGTTTGCCCATTCACAGACACAGATAGGAAGTGGGTCCCCTGGTTACTACCCATATTCTCCCTGCCCCTGCAGTGTGAACACCTTCATATCAGGTATAATGATTCCTCCTACCTTGTTCTTCCTTTTCAAGATTGTTTTAGCTATTTTAAGGCCTTTCTACTTCAAAGGCGTACTGTATAGCACAGGGAGCTATACTCAATATCTTGTAGTAACCTATAAGGGAAAAGAATCTGAAAAATATATATATATATATATAACTGAATTATTTTGCTGTACATGTGAACATAACACAACATTGTAAACCAACTATAATCAATTTTTAGAATGCCCTTTTTATTTATGTATTTATTTTTGGCTGTGCTGGGTCTTCACTGATGCGTGGACTTTCCTCTAGTGGTGGGAAGCAGAGACTACCCTTCATTGCAGTGGCTTCTCTTGTTGCGGGCTCTAGGGCTCGCAGGCTTCAGCGGTTGTGGCTCCTGGGCTCAGCAGTTGTGGTTTCCGGTCTCTAGAGCACAGGCTCAGTAGTTGTGGCACGTGGGTTCAGTTGCTCTTCGGCATGTGGGATCTTCCCGGACTAGGGATCAAACGTATGTCTCCTCCACTGGCAGGCAGATTCTTTACTGAGCCACCACTGAGGCCCTATGCTTCAATTTTAAAAGAAGGCCAAAAAGGCCCTTTATGTAAGTTTTCGAATTATCTTACCTATGTCTACAGAAAACCTCACTGGGATTTTGATAGGAATGGCATAAACCCACAGAACAATGTGGGGAGACTCGACACCAAACTGTGTTGAACCCCCCAGTCCATGAACACAGGATGTCGCTCCTGGCCATTGTTTTTGAATACTGCCTTAGTGTGCTCCCATCATTCTTTACTCAAGTCAAGAATCAACATCTTAAGATGAGAAGGCATAAGTCGTTCGTTATTTATTACGTAGTGCATTCTGAGTGCTATTTAATGTGTTTGGGGGCAATGTTAATGGATGAAAATGTTAGATGGTAGAAGTCAAAAAGTGTATTTGTACTCCTCTTTGTAAGTCTTTCCAGAGGACATAGTCCAAACGTCTAGAACAGTGTACAGGATAACAGAGCCTGTGTGCTCGTCATCCTTCGTGATGAGTATCACGATGCTGTGCGCCTTCCACAGGTAAATAGACTGCTGGCTAGAGAAGGACCCTGGGATCTGCCCCAGACTGACAGTAAGTGAGCGCCGGCTCATTGCCAGACCCAGCCCCACCCCAAGGAGCAGCCGCACCACACCGGCCATGTGCGTTCTCCTACCGCAGGCTGCCCTGGAGGGAAACATGGCCTCAGGTTCTCTCCCTACGTGTGTGTCTCTGTGTGCGTGTGTCTATTTCTCACTCTTTTTTGTTTGTTTGTTTCTGTTTTATGTTTTGGTTTCCTGGTGGAGAGGCATGTGGGATCTTAGCTGCCTGACCAGGGATCGAACCTGCGCCCCCTGCACTGGGAGGTAAAATCGTAACCACTGAATCGCCAGGGAAGTCCCGATTTCTCACTCTTAAGAAAGGATGAACAATCAAGGAGTGTGCTTCTCAATCACAAAGAACCCACCAGTTCTTGTAGAAATAATGAGAAGCTGATTACACTTCTACATTAAACATGGCATTGGTTCCTAAAATCAAATTGCTATGTTACAATCAACTTGTATGGCTTTGGCATGGAAATAGAGACATGTGACCTGCTGTCCACATCACAGGGCATGGGAAAAGGATGATTCCTTCAGAAGAAGTCATAGGCCCAGAGAGGAAATTAAACCTTAAGGACATCATTAACCAAAGACCTGCCCACAGACTACTATTCCCTTCTTGGCCATCACCCTATGTCCTAGATGGGAATAAAGGCAAAGTTGCTTTAATGAGAGGACCGAAAAATATATGTAGTGGCTTAAAAGAAATGGAAGTATACCGACCTCTTACATAACAGGCTGGAAGCAGGAGCTCCTTGCTGTTGGAGCAGCTCCACTTCATCCAGCTGATCTCAGGGGGCCTTGGCCTGCAGTGGCTTGAAGCAGGATTTCAGTTCCCAGACAGAGACTGAAGTTAGGCCGAGGCAGTGAGAGCTCTGAATCCCAGCCACAGACCAAGTGACCAGTGACAAGGCCCTGGCCCAACAGCTTTGCAGAAATAAATGTCCACATAGACACAGAAAGTCATGAGACAAGTGTTTATTACTAGGGAAAGGAATACATGTGAATAGATACACGGGTGGACTTGGAGAGAGTTTTGTCCACATGGTAGTTTGAATCACTTACATGGGACATTTCTTCCGGGTCTCCTTTGGCCAGTTGTCTTGCTTTGCCTGGTCCTGAGCTTGTTCTTAATTTATCTCAGAGTCTTCCCATGTGTAGGTCATGCGGCCAAGACGGATTCTAGTGAAGAGGCCCATGGGCAGGCTGACATCACTTACTGTGAGGTGATCCCCAAGGAGCCTTTCTGCACAGATGCAGTTGGGAAGGTCTCCATGACCTTGAGAATGAGAGAAATGTGGTCTCTTATCTGGGCAGGGCTCGCCCAGCTCCTCCTCTTCATCTAGGAGTAACTGTCCACAGGGGACAGACTCTCCAGCTGCTCAGGCTGGGGCACATCTATCTCCTGCCTCACAGTCATTAAGCACCAGAGTCTTTCCACCTTGTTGCCCCATCATATCCTAGGGCAGCAGTTTTCAAAATGTGGCCCTTAGACAAGTGGCATGACCATTGTCTGGGGACTTGAAGGAAATGGAAGTTCTTGAGCCCCGTCCCAGACCTACTGAATTCAGAACTCTGGGGGTGGGACTCAGCATTGTGATCAAGCTCCTCAGGTGATGCTAAAGCACATTAAAGTTTGAGAAGCACTGCCCTAAGCCATCAACCCCAGCTGCACGCTTAAAACTAGACTCTCGGGCTCACCTGGTGGCTCAGTGGTAAAGCATCTGCTTGCCAATACAGGGCACAGAGGTTCAATCCCTGATCCAGGAAGATCCCCGTGCTGCAGAGTAACGAGGCCTGTGCACCACAGCTACTGAACCTGTGCTCCAAAGCCTAGGAGCCACAACCACTGAGCCTATGTGACCCCACTACTGAAGCCCGTGCTGCCTAGAGCCTGTGCTCCAAAACGAGAGAAGCCACCACAGTGAGAAGCCAGTGCGTCTCAACTAGAGAGCAGCGTCCAGTCTCCACAACTAGAGAAAAGCCCACTCAGCAGCAAAGACCCAGCACAGCCAAGAGTAAATGTAAAAATACCTTTGCTTCTTCGCTGACCACTTTATTAAAAAAAAAAAACCCAAAACACTAGATTCTTAAGCTCATCCCTGTCCTATCTCAAGGGAAGGGAAAGGGGAAGTCAGGATGAGAACTATTTTTTTTAAACGTGAGTGAGATGGAAATTGCACACATCGCTTGTACTCACATTCAGTTGATGAGGACTTCCTCACACTGAGCCACCAGGTCATCCAGAAGATGTAAGCAAAGTATCTGGCAGTGGCAACTGCCCAGGAAGAAGGGAGGATTGATTAGGAGCACAGAATTGACCACAACCACACTCATGGGGCAAGATATCCTGAGACTGTGGCTAAGTCACCACTCCTGTGGATGGAGACACATGAATCTGAGTCTTTGATAAGCGCTTTCATAAAATCTCCTTGTAGAGATGACTTCTTATTACTGCCTGCAGTTAATTATCCTGGTTGATGAGGGAAGAATGAGAAAAGCCAAAAGATGAAAAGTTTTGAAAGTGCTTTGGGAACTCTAAGTGTGCCAAGTCACTTCAGTCATGTCTTTGCAACACCATGGGCTGTAGCCTGCCAGGCTCCTCTCTCCATGGGATTTTCTAGGCGAGAATACTGGAGTGGGTTACCATTTCCTCCTCCAGGGGATCATCCCAACCCAGGGATCAAACCCGCGTCTAAAGCACTGTGTAAATTCAAGGGATGATGTTCTTATTTGGGGATTTTGATTTTTTGTTTGTGATTTTTGTGATTTTTATAATTTTAGGATGTTCCCTAGTGGCTCAGTCGGTAAAGAATCCACCTGCAATGCAGGAAACCTGGGTTCGATCCCTGTGTTGGGAAGATCCCCTAGAGGAGGGCATGGCAACCCACTCCAGCATTCTTGCCTGGAGAATCCCCATTTTGACAGAGGAGCCTGGTGGGCTATGTCAAAGGGTCAGACATAACTGAAGCGATTTAGCACATAGCACAGAATGTTGAGGTGTGGAGGTTCCCACCCTTTTCATTCTGCCTATTCAGCACTACCCCCCCAAAAACACAATAGACATATTGACAGGAAATTGTGAACATAATCAAGTGGGGAAAAAAACAAAGGTGGACCCACTTGTGATCCAGATGTTAGAATAAGGAGATAAGTACTTTAACATAACTGTAACTAACATGATAAAGAACATAAGAGAAAAGGTTGACAAATGGATGAATGAGTAATGTTAACAGAGACTCTCTAAAAGACCATCAAGAAGATATTCTAGAATTTAAAATTTAAAAATATGAAATTTAAAACTAACTGAAAATGAGAAGACAAGGCACAGAGTGAGAGAAGATATTTGCAAAAGAAATGCCTGATAAAGGATTTATCTAAAATATATAAAGAACTCAACAAAAAGAACAACCTCACTTTGTGATGTATTATATAAGAGCATCAAATCAACATGCTGTATACCTTAAACTTACCCAATGCTACATACATGTCAACTACATCGAATAAAGCTGGAAAATAAAATATTTTTAATTTTTAACAAGAAAAAGCTTCCCTGGTGGTCCAGTGGCTAAGAATCTGCCTGCCGTTGCAGAGGGACACAAGTTAGATTTCTGGTCCAGGAAGATTCCAAAGGCTGCTAGGCAACCAAGCCTCTTCGCCACAACTAGTGAGCCAGGATTCTATTGCGCGGGCGCCACAACGACTGAAGCCCATGTTCCCTAGAGCCCATGAAGTGAAAGTGAAGTGAAGTGAGGTCGCTCAGTCGTGTCCAACTCTTTGCGACCCCATGGATTGTAACCTACCAGGCTCCTCTGTCCCTGGGATTCTCCAGGCAGGAATACTGGAATGGGTTGCCATTTCCTTCTCCAGGAGATCTTCCCAACCCAGGGATGGAACCTAGGTCTCCCGTATTGCAGGCAGACGCTTTACCATCTGAGCCACCAGGGAAGTCCCTAGAGCCCATGCTCAGCAGCAAAAGAAGCCACTGCAAAGAGAAACCCGAGCACTGCAAGGAGAACCCAGCACAGGCATAAGTAAATAAATTAAAATTTGTTCAACTTTTAAATGGGTGAAAGATCTGAACAGACACTTCAAATGACATATATAAATGATATACATGCTACTGCTAAGTCGCTTCAATCGTGTCCGACTCTGTGCGACCCCATAGACGGCAGCCCACCAGGCTCCCCCGTCCCTGGGATTCTCCAGACAAGAACACTGGAGTGGGTTGCCATTTCCTTCTCCAAAATGATATATATACACGGGTACAAATAAGCATATGAAAAGATGCTCAGCATCATACATCATTGGGCTTCCCAGATGGCTCAGTGGTAAACAATCCTCCTCCCAAAGCAGAAGACACAAGAGATGCAAGACCCAATCCCTGGGTCCCGAATATCCCCTGGAGTAGGAAATGGCAACCCACTCTTGTACTCTTGCCTGGGAAATTCCATGGACAAAGGAGCCTGGTGGGCTACAGTCCGAGGGGTCACAAAGAGTCAGACACAACTGAGCATGAACGCAAGTACGCAATCGTACATCATTAGGGAACTGCAAATTAAAGTAACAATGACATACAACTACACATCTCTTAGAATGGCTAAAATCTGAAACAACCGCCAACACCAAATGCTGGTGAGCAACAAGAACTCTCATCTACTGCTGGTGGAAATGCAAAATGGTATAGTTGATGTAGGAGATAGATGGGCTGCAGGTTAGACATTTATAATTGGCCTCCTGTTTGCATTTCATGGGGCATGAAGAAGTGGGCTTCAGGCTGGATACTAAAAATAGTTAGCATTTCTTGAGACAAGAGATAGGTGGGCTCCAGTTAAGGCATTTACAATCAGCTTCCTGTTTGCCTTCCCAAATGGAAGTAACAACAGCAACAGGGTAAATAGCCACGTTTGCCTCTTGTAAACACCAGGCCTCTCTGGTGGCTCAGATGGTAAAGAATACAGGAGACCTGGGTTCAATCCCTGAGTCAGGAAGATCCCCTGGAGAAGGAAATGGCAACCCACTCCAGTATTCTTGCCTGGAAAATTCCATAGAAAAAGGAGTCTGTCAGGTTACAGTCCATGAGGTCGCAAAGAGTCGGACACGACAAAAAACAAACAAACAAACAAAAAACACCTTAAGGTAACAGCCATGGCAAGGACAAAGAGGGATAAAACTCTGTTTGAGTAAAAGATTGAGGGATCTCCGCTCCCCCTTTCTTTGGAAACAAGGGAGATATTACTCATGCACAGAAAGTCTCCTTGTGGATCAAAAGTGAAGGGATAACTCCAGGCCATGAGTCATGCTCCTCCCAGAAGCCTTCACTTCAAGATCCATCTTGCCTGAGGGGTGGGTGCGCAGTCAGGGGAGGGTCTCAGAATAGGTCAGTTCAGTTCAGTCGCTCAGTCGAGTTGGACTCTTCGTGACCCATGGACTGCAGCACACAGGTAGGTGAGGTAAGGAAAAAGAAATGGGATAACTGGCCTGAAGGAAGACCCAGAAGCACTGACCTATGTGAATGCCTTAACCACCTGTTTACTGCACTCCTTCTCACTAGAGGGGATGCCCTCACCCTTCCTCTCTGGGTGTGCATCTCTGCCTTGCTTCTGTCTTAGCTAAACAAGCCATTTCTCCATGTGCTCTCCCACTTGTGTGCTGCGTCTCTGATAATAAACTTTGTACCTGCACTTACAGTTTCTGCCTCCGTGATAAATGCATTTTTCACTGGGGCAAAGATCCAGGGAAAGATAGCTTCTAACTTCTAGCCCTTGCTGATCTGGTGGCTAGGATTCCTGGTTCTCATCCAGGCTACCCACGTTCAATTCCTGGGTAGGGAATTAAGATCTCGTTTCCCGCCACCGCTCACTGCTGCCTTAGCGAGATCATAATCACTTTGGAAGACAGTTAGATTTTTTTTTTTTTTAAAAGATTAAACACACCATTACCACATGATGCAGTAATCACACTCCTCAGTGCTTCTCCAAAGGAGCTGATTCAGATTCAAATAAGTCGCTCAGTCATGTCTGACTCTTTGTGACCCCATGAATCACAGCACACCAGGCCTCCCTGTCCATCACCAACTCCCGGAGTTCACTTAGACTCACGTCCATCGAGTCAGTGATGCCATCCAGCCATCTCATCCTCTGTCGTCCCCTTCTCCTCCTGCCCCCAATCCCTCCCAGCATCAGTCTTTTCCAGTGAGTCAACTCTTCGCATGAGGTGGCCAAAGTACTGGAGTTTCAGCTTCAGCATCATTTCTTCCAAAGAAATCCCAGGGCTGATCTCCTTCAAACTGGACTGGTTGGATCTCCTTGCAGTCCAAGAGACTCTCAAGAGTCTTCTCCAACACCACAGTTCAAAAGCATCAATTCTTCGGCGCTCAGCCTTCTTCACAGTCCAACTCTCACATCCATACATGACCACAGGAAAAACCATAGCCTTGACTAGACGAACCTTTGTTGGCAAAGTAATGTCTCTGCTTTTGAATATGTTATCTAGGTTGGTCATAACTTTCCTTCCAAGGAGTAAGTGTCTTTTAATTTCATGGCTGCAGTCACCATCTGTAGTGATTTTGGAGCCCAGAAAAATAAAGTCTGACACTGTTTCCACTGTTTCCCCATCTATTTCAGGATGCCATGATCTTCATTTTCTGAATGTTAAGCTTTAAGCCAACTTTTTCACTGTCCTCTTTCACTTTCATCAAGAGGCTTTTTAGTTCCTCTTCACTTTCTGCCACAAGGGTGGTGTCATCTGCATATCTGAGGTTATTGATATTTCTCCCAGCAATCTTGATTCCAGCTTGTGTTTCTTCCAGTCCAGCGTTTCTCATGATGTACTCTGCATAGAAGTTAAATAAACAGGGTGACAATACACAGCCTTGACGAACTCCTTTTCCTATTTGGAACCAGTCGTTGTTACATGTCCAGTTCTAACTGTTGCTTCCTGACCTGCATACAGATTTCTCAAGAGGCAGGTCAGGTGGTCTGGTATTCCCATCTCTTTCAGAATTTTCCATAGTTTATTGTGATCCACACAGTCAAAGGCTCTGGCATAGTCAATAAAGCAGAAATAGATGCTTTTCTGGAACTCTCTTGCTTTTTCCATGATCCAGCGGATGTTGGCAATTTGATCTCTGGTTCCTCTGCCTTTTCTAAAACCAGCTTGAACATCAGGAAGTTCACGGTTCACATATTGCTGAAGCCTGGCTTGGAGAATTTTGAGCATTACTTTACTAGCGTGTGAGATGAGTGCAATTGTGCGGTAGTTTGAGCATTCTTTGGCATTGCCTTTCTTTGGGATTGGAATGAAAACTGACCTTTTCCAGCCCTGTGGCCACTGCTGAGTTTTCAAAATTTGCTGGCATATTGAGTTTAGCACTTTCACAGCATCATCTTTCAGGATTTAGAATAGCTCAACTGGAATTCCATCACCTCCACTAGCTTTGTTCGTAGTGATGCTTTCTAAGGCCCACTTGACTTCACATTCCAGGATGTCTGGCTCTAGGTCCGTGATCACACCATCGTGATTATCTGGGTCGTGAAGATCTTTTTTGTACAGTTCTTCTGTGTATTCTTGCCATCTCTTCTTAATATCTTCTGCTTCTGTTAGGTCCATACCATTTCTGTCCTTTATTGAGCCCATCTTTGCATGAAATGTTCCTTAGGTATCTCTGATTTTCTTGAAGAGATCCCTAGTCTTTCCCATTCTGTTGTTTTCCTCTATTTCTTTGCATTGATCGCTGAAGAAGGCTTTCTTATCTCTTCTTGCTATTCTTTGGAACTCTGCATTCAGATGTTTATATCTTTCCTTTTTTCCTTTGCTTTTCGCTTCTCTTCTTTTCACAGCTATTTGTAAGGCCTCCCCAGACAGCCATTTTGCTTTTTTGCATTTCTTTTCCATAGGGATGGTCTTGATCCCTGTCTCCTGTACAGTGTCACAAACCTCAGTCCATAGTTCATCAGGCACTCTATCTATCAGATCTAGGCCTGATAGAGCTGAAAAGGAGCTAAAGGAGCTGAAAACTTACACAAAACCTGTGTGTGAATGTTACAGCAGCTTGATTCATAATTACTTCAAAGTTGGAAGTAACCAAGATGTGTTTCACTGAATAGAGGCAGATTTTGAAAGAGAAAGATCAACATATCAGTTTTGTTCACAGTAAGTTTGGAGTTCCTCTAAGACATACTAGTGACAAATGTCAGAAAGCAGTTGGGTATTTAAGTCAGGGCTCAGAAGAGAGAAAAAGGCTGGAGATCCATAATTGGGCAGATAGTATATGATGGGACTGGAGTGAACAAGACCTCCCAACACATATAGAATGAGTAGAGAAGATGGTCCACGGCTGAGCACCGAGAAACCCCAACAAGGAAAAGAGAAACCTATAGAAACCACTGAGATCAGGCAGCCAGAGCAGTAAGTGGGAACTAGGGGGATTCCATCTCTGAAGCTGGGACAGCCCAATGTCATCAACCCCATCAAGTGCTGCTAATGGATCAAAGTGAAAGTCACTCAGTCTTGGCCAACTCTTTGTGACCCCATGGACTGTAGCCTGCCGGGGCTCCTCTGTCCATGGAATTCTCCAGGAAAGAATACTGGAGTGGGTAACCACTCCTTTCTCCAGGGGATCTTCCCCACCCAGGGCTCCCACATTGCAGGCAGATTCTTTCCTGTCTGACCCACAAGGGAAGCCCCAAATACTGGAGTGGATAGCCTATCCCTTCTCCAGTGGATCTGCCCAACCCAGGAATCATACTGGGGTCTCCTGCATTGCAGGTAGATTCTTTACCAGCTGAGCTACCGGGGAAGCCTGCTGACAGGTCAAGTGAGATGCAAATACATGTGAGTATATAGAGCATATATAAAATCCTGGAGGGTTATACACTGCACCATTGCCAGAGATTATCTCTGAGGGCTGGAATGCAGAGACTCTTCCTTTTTAAAAAACTTTCCCAGTATTACATATTTCTGTGAGGTATTCATTATTTAAAAGGAAAATCTAATAAAGCAATCTGTAAAGTGTATCTATCTTGTGGGTGAGGATTCATCCACATTTTAGATGTTTGATAAATGTTAATTTTCTTTCCCTTCCCTCCTGTGGTTTTGCGTTCTGAAAGGAGTCTTCCAAAGAAGCAAATCCCTCAGAATGGTTTTTAATGTGTTTTGTTTTAGGTATTTTTTGGGCCACACCATGTGGCATGTGGAATTTTAGTTCCCCAACCAGGGATTGAGGGCTTCCCTGGTGGCTCAGATGGTAAAGAATCTGCCTTCAATGCGGGAGACCTGGGTTCAGTCCCTGGGTTGGGAAGATCCCCTGGAGAGTGGAACATCTACCCACTCCAGTATGGAGAATTCCAGCCTGGAGAATTCCATGAACTATATAGTCCATGGGGTCGCAAAGAGTTGGACACGACTGAGTGACTTTCACTTCACACCAAAGATCGAACCTGCACTCCCTGTATTGGAAGGGCAATGTCTTAACCACTGAACTACCAGGGGAATGAATTTCTGCTATCTCGGTAGACAGGTAGCAAAGACCTTGCTGAACAGAGGATAGACCCTTTCTGCAGCCTTGAGGTCACATCACAGAGGGGCCTGTGGCATCTCCCACGAACAAGATGCTCCTACATTCCCCTGACCCTGCAGAAGAAGTGTAAAAGGAACCCCAGGGTTGCTTTGACATCTCAGCACAATGTAGAGTCATTCTATTCTGAAATCTGAATTTTTAATAGTTTAGAAATGCCCAGTCTTTCAGAAGGTGAACAGAGGTCCAAACACTGAAAAGCATGAATACTGCTGGCGATTTCTGCAGCCTGCTGTTCCTTTCCGAGAACGTTCCTGGAGGTGAATAATTGATGCCACTTATTGATGCCCATTCCTTAAGAGGCCCATCTTAGGGGAGGCTGGAGGTTTCCACCCAGAGCAAGCCCAGCTTCCCCAGAGGCGTTTCCAGCAATCGGGATGCTCCACAGCTGTGGTTGGCTAGAAACATCCCACAGTGCAAACACATTTGCATCAAGACCATGAATGTCCTGGATACAATGTAAATATGATGTAGAAAAAAGTAAGTTAAGTATTGAAAATCAGCCCGGTACAAAGAGAACCAAATCTTACCAGCGATGTTGAGGAGGGTGATTTCTCCCATTCCTTACTCTGTGCCTCTAAGACCACAAATCAGCCACACCCTCTGCCCTGTGACTTTGCAAAGCCTCCCACAGTCACATCCCTTCTCCATTAAAGTTGGGCTCGGCTAACATCACTGAACCACTGAAATGAACTGAACCGAACCGATGCGACTTTAGACAATGAAAGGGCAGCAGCTATGAGGACGGAGAAGGCTTTTTAATGTGTTTGCGTGGATGGGTTAGGCTTCTGCTATGCACAGTGAGAAGAGCATCTCTGAGAGCTATTTGTTCCAGACACACAGAGCCAACCAGAACCCCCCTACTCCCACCCGAGCCAAGGCATTCTGGCCAGCTGGCAGACCTGCAACAGATGCAGAACAGATGAGCAGGTGGCAGGAATTGTTAGATGCTAGAACATGTTTTCTACCTGAATACCCGGTTCATCAAGAAGTTAAACACAGAATTATTACATGACCCAGAAAGTCCACTCCTAGTGGACTATATACCTACATACCCCAAATAATTAAGAATAGGGACTCAGACACATACCTGGACACAAATGTTCATAGGACCACTGTTCACAATAGCCACAAGGTGGGAACAACCCAAGGGGCCATCAGTGGATGAGTGGTACCATATGTAATAGAATATTATTCAGCCATTAAAAGGAATGAAATTCTGTTATGTGCTACAACTTGTATGAACCTCAGAAACCTTATACTAGGTGAAAGAAGCCAGATACAAAAGGACAAATATTGTATGATTCCATTTCATTTACTAGAGTAAGGTAAACATATACAGACAGAAAATAAACGGGTGGTTTCCAGGTACCAGAGAAATGGGGACTAACTGCATCGGTACAGGAGTTTTCTTTTGAGATGATGCAAGTGTTTTGGAACTAGGACATTCACATAGCATAATAGTCGCATAATATTGTGTATGTACTGAATGTCACTGAATTGTTCATGTTAAAATGATTGATTTTATAAACTATAATGGAGAAGAATATGAAAAAGAATATATGTGTGTGAATCACTTTATTGTACACAGTAACTAATACAATAATGTTAATCAACTATACTTCAGTTTGCAAAAATGGCCGATTTTATGTTATGTAAACCTTATCTCAAGGCTTCCCTGGTGGTTCAGCAGTGAAGAATCCACCTGCAATGCAGGAGACATGGGTTTGACCCTTGGGTCAGGAAGATCTCCTGGAAAAGGAAATGGCAACCCACTCCAGTATTCTTGCCTAGGAAATCCCATGGACAGAGGAGCCTGTTGGGCTACAGTCCATGAGGTCACAAAAGAGTTGGACACAACGTAGTGACTAATCAACAATTTAAAAAAATCTTACTCCAAGAAAAAGTAGAAGCTGTCTTCATATAAATGAGATGTTTAATAACTACAAGTGTTAACCAGTGTTAACTGCAAGTGTTTACAAGTGTCATTTCTCTTTTCAATGAATCCACTGTGAAACAGGAGTGTACCAGGTCTCAGAAGCTTGCAAATTTTAATCCACAAGTCGATTTATCAGTGGATTTAAATAATCTGGCTGTCAATCCACTTAACGATTGCCTCTAAATTACCAGCTTGAAGTAAAGCCAAGGCATTAAGGGGATGAATGACCCAAGCATCTCATCTAGTTACAAGTATGTGTTCCTTCCAGGGATGAGTAAAGTTTGGGGGACAATCTCCAGCCCCCTTTGTTAATCCAAGTTTGTGTGTCTGTGTTTGTGTGTGTGCTCGTGGGCATGCTCAGTCACTCAACCTTGTCCGACTCTTTGCAAGTCCAAGGAATGTAGTCTTCTGGCTTCTCTGTCCATGGAATTTTCCAGGCAGGAATACTGGAGCAGGTTGTCATTTCCTACTCCAGGGGATCTTCCTGATTCAGGGATCAAACTCGCGTCTCTTATGGCTACCTGCATTGTCAGGCGGATTCTTTACCACTAGCCCCACCTGAGAAGCCCATCCAGTTTAAGCTTTATAAGGCTTTAGAAATTGTCTTCACCACCCTACAAGATTAGATTCACTGCCACAAGGGGGCAGTGGTGTTCAGGAAATGCCCCACCGGTTAAGAGGAAGACAAATTAGAATTCTTGAGCTGCAGATTAATTTTCATCATTGAAAGTGGTAGCAAATATCCCCAGGTCACTGAAAACACCATCAGCTATTTGAAAATACATAGTATAGGGCTTCCTAGGTGGCACAGAGGTAAAGAATTTACCTGCCAATGCAAAAGACTTGGGTTCAATCCCTGGGTCAGGAAGATCTCCTAGAGAAGGAAATGGCAATCCACTCCAGTATTCTTGCCTAGAAAATACCACGGATAGAGGAGCCTGGCAGGCTATAGTCCATGGGGTCACAAAGAGTCAGACTTGCCTTAGCGACAGCGCACATGGAGAGTGGCTGTTCTAATAGCATGGAAGGATGAAAACACAGAATGGTATCCCAGCCAACCCGTGATGATCGCACACTGTGAGTGAAAAATAAACCTTGGTGTGTGTTTTTTTTTTTTTTTAATATAGTAGGTTTGTTTAAAAGAATATTGGATCTGGAAAAGAATCTTTGGAAAACATGTTCTATCGAGTTTATATAGATAGAAACTGGGTTGCATGAGTGGCCTAGAGCCACAGAGCCAGGCCTGGAACCCTGGTCTAGTGTTTTCTGAGGCGCTTGGTGCCGCAGCCTCCTGCTCTTGAGCTTTTCTCAGCCTTTTCTCGAGCTTTCAGAGCAAGTCGTGTCTGCGCGTTGACAGGAGCACTTTTCACCGCTTCTTGCAGCAAATCTCTTCCAACGCTACGGGCTGCCTTCGAACTCCCGCCACGCTGCCCGCGGCCCCCATCTCCCGGGGCAAAAACATTAGCTGAAAAGCCCAGCTCTTGGAATCAGAGCTGGCGGTCCGAGAGCAGCGACTGGGGACAAGCGTTCACACGAGGCTGACGACCTGTCAAAGCTGCCACCGTCTGTCAAGACCTATGAGATCGCAGCCCGCACAGGGCAGGCAAGCAGCTGATGAGCTTGGTCACTCAGCATCAGCCTCAGAGGCACATGGCAGTTCACCTCATGACTGGCCAGGCTCCAGCATCTCCCAGGAAGTCCTCCCATAGGCAAAGTCCCCTGCTAGATGCTGGAGGGAGGGAGGCATCCTGCTCGGGTGATTAAGATGTCATCTTGGCACTGGAGAAACTGCTGATCTGCTTGAGAAATGGGGACCAACATAGGAAAGCTCTAGGGATAGGAACCTGCCTGCCAATGGGGGACACATGAGACTCCAGTTCAATTCCTGGGTCAAGGAGATTCCCTGGAGGAGGAAATGGCCACCCACTCCAGTATCCTTGTCTGGAGAATCGGACAGAGGAGCTTGGCAGGCTACAGTCCATGGGGTCGCACAGAGTTGGACACGACTGAATCGACTTAGCATGCACAGATGAGAAGACAAGCATCAAAGTGGTCCAGAGCAGCTTTCCAAGTTCCCTGCAAGAATCATTCACGCCAGGATACACGCACATCAACAGGACCAGACATCCGGAGGAATTTCAACTTCTCAGATTCCGAATGGCAGCCCCTTACAGAAGGGGATGGTGGACTTTTTGCCATGACACTGAAAGGGTAGAGGACCTTTTCTCCTATAGCTTCTTACTGAAAACTCAGGTGACCTCTGTGCCACTGTACTCAGTCACGTCTAACTCTCTGCGACCCCATGGACTGTAGCCCGCCAGGCTCCTCTGTCCATGGAATTATCCCTGCAAGAATAGTGGAGTAGGTTGTCATTTTCTTCTCCAGGGGTCTTCCTGACCCAGGGATGGAACTTGCGTCTCCTGCACCTCCTGCTTTGCGGGTGGACTTTTTACCTGCCGAGGCCTCAGGAAGCCCCTCTGTGCCTCTTGTTAACATTCAATCTCTCAACTGTGTCCAACTCTTTGCGACTCCATAGACTGCAGCACGCCAGGCTTCCCTGTCCTTCACCATCTCCCAGAGCTTGCTCAAACTCATGTCCTTTGAGTCCGTGATGCCATCCAACCATCTCATCCTCTGTCATCTGCTTCTCCTCCTGTCTTCAATCTTTCCCAGCATCAGGATCTTTTCTAGTGAGCTGGCTATTCACATCAGGTGGTCAAACTATTGGAGCTTCAGCATCAGTCCTTCCAATGAATATTTAGGACTGATTTCCTTTAGGATTGACTGGTTTGATCTTGCAGTCCAAGAGACTCAAGAATCTTCTCCCACACCACAGTTCAAAAGCATCAATTCAAAGGTGTTCAGCCTTCTTTATGGTCCAACTCTCACATCCATACATGACTACTGGAAAAACCATATACAGATCTTTGTTGGCAAAGTAATGTCTCTGCTTTTTAATACACTGTCTAGGTTTGTCATAGCTTTTCTTCCAAGGAGCAAGGGTCTTTTAATTTCATGGCTGTGGTCACCATCTGGAGTGATTTTTGAGCCACTCGTGTCTGACTCTATATAGTCCATGGAATTGTCCAGGCCAGAATGCTGGAGTGGGTAGCCTTTCCCTTCTCCAGGGGATTTTCCCAATCCATGGATTGAACCCAGGTCTCCCACATTGCAGGTGGATACTTTACCAGCTGAGCCACCAGGGAAGCCCAAGAATACTGGAGTGGGTAGCCTATCCCTTCTCCAGCGGATCCTCCTGACCCAGGAATAAAATCGGGGTCTCCTGCATTATAGGTGGACTCTTTACCAACTGAGCTATCAGGGAAGCACCCCCTCCCCAACCCCGGAGCCCCGCCTCCCCCGCTCCCGCCAAAAAAACAACCCTCAGAGCTGTGGTTTTTTTTTTTTTTTGTAATTGCCACCAGAGGGAGCTCTAAGAACAAGTCTGAATTCTGCTTTCTCGGTGTTTATGAAGGAAGAGGGGAAAAAGCTCCTCTCTGCTCTCAGCAAGTCCAAGGACCAGTGTAAACCCTCTAATGGTTTTACTTCACTATGAATTTATGACAAGTACACACTGCAAAATTAATCTATATCTTAGATTTACAGAACAGCTGCCTTCCCCCATGGGTTTCCCAAGAATATTTTAGACACACATGATCCGCAAAGCACAAGTCCTGCCTTGATACTCTGCTGTAGTGCACTGTCCAGAGGATCAGATGCTAGCATTCTCCCTGTCTGGATTCACAGCCTCTGGAACCGCTCTCCCAACCAGAATCGAACCCAGATCCTGTCTCCAACAGCAACAGGAGTGCCAGCCGCACCCCTCGGGGGCCCTCTTTACCAAGCTACTCCAACAAACATATGATAACACTGATGTGACAGACTGTGTTAGCCAGGCCTTGGAACTAAAGTGGACATGGCTTCCAGCTACTTGATTCCACGTGCCCCCTTTTTTACTGCAGGTCCGCCTCTCGGCTGGGATGGGGACACGGCAGCGTGGTGTTCTGCTTCCAGGAAGAAGTGAGGAGACTCCCCAGGGAGGAGATGCAGCAACCACATCCAGTAGCACGACAAACCCCACCTGAGATCGCTTGTTGATTAGAACAGTTGGTGTTCATGAGGTTATCATCCATATTACCACATGAGGATGCCGCGCCTGCTTTTTTTTTTCTTCTCAAGATTATTTTGCACCTGCAGAAAGTTCCGTTTTTTAAAATGTGTTTGGAGACAGAACTGTGAAGAGGGCTGATGCTCCCGTGGGCCCATGGGCCTGTGGTTATCATGCAGAAAGGACATAAGGGGCAACCAGAAGGGCAGCGAGGGGTAGTGGGTGGCAGAGGGAAATGGCCCTGACACTCGGATTTGGGGGTTCAGCACAGATTGCTGTTGTGAGCGCCGTAGGCTTGAAGGAGGCCGTAGGCTTGTCAACATGATCAGATGCACTGTTCCTGCTCTCAGAAGACATTAGAGGAGTACGTGACCACTCCGTGTGGCTTCCCTGGTGGCTCAGATGGTAAAGAATCTGCATGCAATGCAGGAGACCCAGGTTCAATCCCTGAGTCAGGAAGATCCCCATAGAAGGGAATGGTTACCTACTCTAGTATTCTTGCCTAGAGAACTCCATGGACAGAGGAGTGGCAACTGCTCCTGGAGATGTCTGGAAAGCCTTCCAAGGACAGGTGTCGCCTGGGTTTCTCCTGGAAGGCTGATAGGTAACTGTCACCACCACGCTAGGTTCACCCCCAGCCGCCCCCTGGCCTGCACCAGCACGTGTTCCCCAAGAAGCACCTTCTGCGTGCTGCCAAGTCAGGTGACAGGACTAACGGGGGCTGCTACTGTCCTGGGTCTTATTCCCTCCCCCAGGCCTCGGGCGATATTCACGACTCACACCTGAGGTGTGACACTCTTGCCCTCTGGGGTTCTGTGAATAGAGTGCATTGGAGTTCCTTTTCTTTCTTGCGCATGGTCAAAAACCCAGACTCTCTCTGAGACAGTGTACCCAGGGTTCTGGTTCAGAGATCCCTTAACTATAGTGTTCACCCACAGATCAGCTTGCCCCTCATCTGAAAAGGCCTAGAACATCCATGCTTTTGGCTTTGTAGCCATGGAATCCCGACTTTCCCAGCCACCCTCACGTCTTCTGAATGGCATTTTATGGTTTGCAAAATGCTTCCACTTTCATTGTGTTATCCCCATTAGACAGATGAGGAAACTGAGGCTTGCCAGCATCCAAGTCTGGTGAATCAGAAACCATATTACAAATCTGTAGAAGTGAAAGTCCTGAAACCGAAGTATTGATTTTACAAGCTTACCTCATGGAGGAGATAATGCTAATCAGAGATACTTCATATTGATCAAAAAGCTGTGCTTGAGTTTGCAAGACTCTCTGGGTAAGTATCTGGATTCCAGAACCCACATAACCTGCTGCTGCCACTAGAAGGCTGATGCTCTAAGGAATATCTTGTGTTCAATTTCACATCTATGGTGGCTGTCTTAGGTTTTGCTATCCATCACCCTGTCTGCTTCCTGATACCTCGATTTTTCTAGGAGTGACCACTCTCTCTCATATTCAGAATGATGTTTCACCTGTGTCAAGAATGGACATGTGATTCAGACTTGAGCATTCGGAGCTTTGCTTTCTCTTGGCCCAAGTGATTGGTTAAGGCATGAGCACACGGCCCAGTCAGAAGCACTGAGACTCCTGCTGTGATCATTAAGGGACAGGCACTCTCTTTCACAGTACTTAAACCTGGTAGGATGCAGGCTTGGAGTATCTGACAGCAATCTTGTCACCATGAGGGACCCAAGAAATAGAGAATGTGATACTATTGGTCTCTGGAGATAACTATGTCTGAAATGAGTATTTTTCTAGACTTTTTTGTTATGTGGTCCAATAAAGTCCTTTCATTTCTTAGGTCAGCTTTGAGTTGGCTCAAAGGTCCTATCCAATGTAACATCTCTTCTACCTCAACTAGCAGTCATCCCATTTTAATTGCACACTTCCTTTTCTAGACAACAGGCTTTGTCTCTGTCCTTCTTGTCAAGTCACATGGAAGTTAGTTGAGGACTCTGGCTACTCATCCCTTGGCCCAACGAGTTGGTTCATGGAATGAGGGCAAACTGCCATACCCCGATGAAACCAGCCAGGCATCTCGCTTGATCCTCATTTATTTGCATCAGGATACATTGTGTTTTCTTCACAGCAAGGCCTGTCATGTCTTCCAGTCTGCACCTGGAGCCGGTTGCCCTGTTTACAAAATGAAAGGGACAGACCGAACAGTTTCGTAAAAGGTCCACTGCAGCTAATATTCTGTCACCCACTTAAACATTCTTTAAGAAAACATGGAAAACAGTCCTTATCAAGGAAGTGTGGCCTGTAATCAGAGGGCTTTGGCATTTGGGAAAAGCCTGAGGTTTCTTGAAAATGTCACTGCGAGGATGTGCTTACAGACTCTCCATTTACAGTAACCTTTGACCCTAGAAATGTCTCAACTTGGGGGGAAATAAATGAGAATAAGCATTGAGGTGGGTCTGTGTGGGGCATATTCTTCTTTGAGGCCTCAGATCTGTAAGCAAACGCTATCCAGAAAGCAGCAGAGGCAGGCCCCTTTCAGGAAAAACTTCTTGTACTGAGGTTCCCGGAAAATTGCGTTTGGAGAGCTAAGAAGCTTGGCCGTGAGTAACTTGTTTTTAAATAGCCCTGTTAGTTGGTCCACATTGTGTTTTTTATTCCACCAGAGCCGAAGGTGGCGTTCCTTTTGTTTATAGTATTAGTGTTATATTATTGGTGATCTCATTGTTCTTGTTTGTGACATGTTTACCTCGGTGGGACAGTTATTGTAGGAGGCACGTCGGGGGCCAATCTACCCACCAAACCTGCAGAACTAAAGAAAAAGACGCCAATCTGTCCTGCGGGGTGCACATTACGCCTCTCTTAGATTGTTAAAGTCTAATTATAGGCTGTTGATCCCAGTTAGAACCATTTATAAGCCTAAACACTGTTCTGCAATGTCTTTTGCCAATAGGTGTGTTTCATTCTTATTGTTGTGTAAAACATAACATTTGCGCATTTGGGGGACTAGAACAGGTTAGTGTTCCCTCTGAAAGTCAAAGGGAAAACAGGCTAAATATGACTCAAAAGTGGGATGGGGAAAAGCAATAGACCTTGATGTTTATTTATCAGGAATTTCAGAAATCTCAGGACTATGGAGCTCTCCTTGCAGATCTCAGCTCAAGTGCTATCTCCTCCAGGAAGCTCTCCCTGACTGCTTATCGCATGTTCTTGGGACAGCAGATCTCTCCAACCTTCCCCTGGCCCAGCTGCCCGGCATTTGTCCCATTCCATATGACTGTGTGGACTGATTGTGTCTTTCCACTAACTAGAAGGCTGCTTAGCGTGATGCTTAGCATTTAGTTACACATACTGTGCAATATGTGTGTGCTGTGTTATCTGAGAATACTGAATCGTGTTCCAGAAGACAGGAAAAAGAAACAGATGGATGAAACTCATAAGCAGTGTGATGGTAAGCAAGTCAGTAGACAATGAAATATAAGCAAAGTTCATAGGAAGTGTTCATTCTAGAGCAGGGGTCACAACTATCTTGTGGGACATGGCAGAGTTCACCTGCAGGTAAATCAGCAATATGCTGCTGCTGCTGCTAAGTCACTTCAGTCGTGTCCAACTCTGTGCGACCCCACAGACGGCAGCCCACCAGGCTCCCCCGTCCCTGGGATTCTCCAGGCAAGAACACTGCAGTGGGTTGCCATTTCCTTCTCCAATGCATGAAAGTGAAAAAGTGAAAGTGAAGTCGCTCAGTTGTGTCCGACTCTTAGTGACCCCATGAACTGCAGCCTACCAGGCTCCTCTGTCCATGGGATTTTCCAGGCAAGAGTACTGGAGTGGGGTGCCATTGCCTTCTCCGCAGCAATATGCAGGATATGGTAAAGATGGAGAGAAAAAAAAATAGTGTAGAACAAACCAGAGTGCTAAGTACAAATAGAGATGAAAAGACCAAGTAATAAGGTACGATCATGCCACCTCAGAGCTGGCAGTTATGTAATCCTCTAAACTAGCCACTCACTGGTGACATCCACTGTGGTCCCCATTGTGTTCTGCCCATGACGCAAAGCTAAACCTGAAGGTGTTCTGCAGACTAACAGTAGAGCTCCCACTGTTAGCCAGGCAAACTTGACGGTGAAAGTATGTGTCACTGCCTTGGGCACCTTCTGTCTGTTATCTCAGTACCCACCCCCAACTCTAGTCCTTGTAACCACATCATCAAGGAGGAACCTGAGAAATCTATATGCAGGTCAAAAAGCAACAGTTAGAATTAGACATGGAACAATGGACTGGTTCCAAATTGGGAAAGGAGTATGTCAAGGCTGTGTATTGTCACCTTGCTTATTTAACTTATATGCAGAGTACGTCATGGAAAATGCTGGGCTGGATGAAGCACAAGCTGGAATCAAGATTGCCAGGATAAATATCAACAACCTCAGATATGCAGATGACACCACCCTCATGGCAGAAAGTGAAGGAGAACTAAAGAACCTCTTAATGAAAGTGAAAGAGGAGAGTGAAAAAGTTGGCTTGAACATTGAAAAAACTAAGATCGTGGCATCCAGACCCATCACTTCATGGTAAATACATGGGCAAACAATGGAAACAGTGACAGGCTTTATTTTGGGAGGTCTCAAAATCACTGCAGATGGTGATGCAACTATGAAATGAAAAGATGCTTGCTCCTTGGAAGAAAAGCTATGACCAAACTAGACAGCATATTTAAAAGCAAAGACATTACTTTGCTGACAAAGGTCTGTATAGTCAAAGCTATGGTTTTTCCAGTAGTTATGTACGGATGTGACAGTTGAACCTTAAAAAAGGCTGAACGCAGAAGAATTGATGCTTTTGAACTGTGGTGTTGGAGAAGACTCTTGAGAGTCCTTTGGACTGCAAAAAAAATCAAACCAGTCAATCCTAAAGGAAATCAGTCCTGAATATTCATTGGAAGGATTGATGCTGAAGCTGAAGCTTCAATACTTTGGCCACCTGATGTGAAGACCTGACTCATTGCAAAAGACCCTGATGCTGGGAAAGATTGAAGCCAGGAGGAGAAGGGGACGACAGAGGATGAGACGGTTGGATGGCATCACTGACTGGATGAACATGAGTTTGAGCAAATTCCGGGAGTTAGTGATGGACAGGGAGGCCTGGCATGCTGCGTTCCATAGGGTCGCAAAGAGTTGAACATGACTTAGCAACTGAGCTGAACTGAACTTACTATAGGGGGGAGGGAGAAGGGAACATGAACATGATATATTACATAACCCACGATTCTGCAAGTGGTCCTCCCCACCTTCTTATATCTGATCATATTGTTGCTAACCTATCCCATCTCTTTTTATCTTTCTTCTCCCTGTGTGTTTTCAATTTATCCAATAATCTGTGAGATTAAAGCATCTTAACTTGGTCTGTGTGCCTTTCTATTCTGTCACCTCTAGAATAGCCTGCCTGGTAGTGCATTTGGAGGCTAATTTCTTTACAACATATTCAAAGAGTGTATTGTGAATTACCTACCATGACTGCTAATTAGGGTGATGGGTAGGGTTAAACTACTTTCTGAATCTAGCTACAAAAAAAGCCATTTCGTTGCCATTCAACCATTATCCATTGTATTAACTGTTAAGAACAACTCAGGGACAGGAAAACAGCTATGGAGCTCACAGCAAAAGGAAGACAATCTGATGATTGCATGAATAAATGTGAAGTTTTAACAGTGAAAAGTCGTCATGAAGAGAAAGTGTATGGTCCTCTGAGAGCATATGACAGGGGAATCTGGCCTGTTCAGAGAAGGCAGGAGTTAATAAAGCAAAGGGAAAGAGGACTTGTGTAAGGCCACATTTGGGATGACCAAATCCACTCATTCAGCAGCCAGCATGGACCCTGAGTAACTGGCCGCCTCTTGGGTGCCAAGAGTACAAAGAGAAAGACCAGCCCTGCCCCAAGGCAGGCGTAAGAAAACACTTAGGCTTGGGAAGGTCCTTGGAGAGCACTAGGGTCCCAACTCCCAGCCTTATTGATTCTCACTGACGCAAGCTTCCACCCCACCGAATGGTTATTTGTGAGTTCAGCCCTCCCAGGATTAAAAACTCACCTTGTAACAGTATCTCTGCCCCCGGTCTCATCCTTGAGTCCAAGTCAAATCCAATTTTCCAACCTTAACTAGCTAAAGTCTCATTGAACTCTTCGGCTTTCCAGGTGGTGCTAGTGGTAAAGAATCCACTTGCAAATGCAGGATAGGTAGGAGACATAGGTTCCATCCTTGGGTAGGAAGATCCTCTGGAGGAGGGCATGGCAACCCACTCTAGTAGTCTTGCCTAGAGAATCCCATGCACAGAGGAGCCTGCTGGGCTACAGTCCACAGGGTCACAGAGTCCGACCGACTGCAACTGAAGAGGCTTAGCAAGCATTGAACTCTGGCTTTAGGGGAAATAATCAAGATACAGTTACCTGCCTAAACTTCACAGTATGATCTTTTAATCTTTATGACAGCCTGTGAGGTAACTACTGTAACAGGGAAAACTGGTACTTAGAAGGTAATTTGCCCGAGTCAGCTATTAAGTGACAAAATCAAGATTCAAATTCAGGTCATTCTGACACTAGACCTGAAACCCACAGGAAACTCAGGGAGCTCTAACCAGGAATTTCGGCTAAAATGCAGCTTGCTGGGTTTTTGAACGCTCTCGGGGCGTTTTTCTCCAGATTCTTGTTCGAATGAGTCCTCTCTCTCCATCGCGTCTTCCCGGTGGGATTTCGAGGGAAAGAAACTGCTTCACACAGAGATGTGGGCAGATAGCACCGGGGACACTCATGTGACCAGCGAGAAGGCCGTGGGATATCTGCCTTTCCAGTTCACAGGATCCGTGCAAGGGGCGGTGGATGCGAGGTTGTTGAGGGGGGGACGTTTTCTTTTTGAAAATCCAGATGAATACGGTTTTCCTTCACCCCTGAATTAGGTGGATGGGTGGATTTTTTTTTTTCTTTTCTCAACCATAGCGCTGGCCTCCGAGGGGCCTAGCGTCCAGTGAAGCCCGGCAGTGGGGTGGGGGTTACCCGGCATCAGTGGTTTCTATTGAGGGAGGACCAGGCCCGCTGCTGGGGAACGTGGAGGGGGCTTGGGCCAAGGGCGCGCCCGGGCCAGTCAAGGAAAGCCGCGAGCGTCTCTCGGACAGTCTCTGGGAACAAGGTAGCCACCTCCGTGGGAGACGGAAGAGTGGGAGAGGCCGGCGAGGGCGCCCGGGTGGTCGGGCGGCGGAGGGGACCGGGAGCTCGGAGGGGATCAGCCCGGAGCCACCAGGGAGACGAGTGCGCGCGGCTTCCTGCCGCCAGGGGACGCCTCGCTCGGCGCGGCCGACGCCGGGGCTGCGCTCCGGGGAGAGCAGTTGGGGGATGGGTGGGCGGGGTGCGTGCGATCCAACGAAGCCTGGGCCCCACCAGAAAACTCACTCCGAAGAGCGCTGGTGGTGCCCTCAACTTGGCCCCACGGGAGGGCGGGGGTTAGGACACAGAGTGGGGGGCCCTGGGGGCGGCCTGGAAATTGACCGTGACTGGGACGTGGCGGGTGGGGAGGGGGTGGATGCCGGGCGTGGCTCCCAGGAGGCAATCGTCGGATATTTACCGACTGGGGAGCTCGGGGACTCCCATCGCAGGGAGCCGCTGGCCCGGGAACATCATGGTCAAGTCCATTCCATAGCTGACTGCTGGTGCCCTGCGCCGCGACACCCGTTACACGCAGTACACTCCCCGCACCCCAACCCCCGTTCCTCGAGACCTTGGTTTAGGGTGAGGGAGCGAGGGAGGTTTCGCGCGGCGTAGGTATCCGGAGGAGTCCCCGAAGCATCCCAGCATCCCGGATCCGCGCGCCTGCGCCTCCCGGGGACTCAACAGGCTTGGCCTCACCTATTTTCTGGACGTCTTAACCGCTTATCTCAGCTTCCAGGGAGGGGAGAAGTTTCTTCCCCGAACTCTTGTCCGGATGCTCAGGTGGGTCATTCTGACCTGAGATCACCTAGGGGACTAGAGACCGAAGCAGACTCGATTGAGTGAAAATTCGCGTCAAGGCCTGAGATTCCCGGGAGCCCGCCTCAGCTTCCGTAGGTGCCAACGCAGGGAAAAAGAAACTGCAGTTTAAAGAACGTAGCCACTCCAGTGTTCTTGCCTGGAGAATCCCAGGGACGGCAGAGCCTGGTGGGCTGCTGTCTATGGGGTCGCACAGAGTCGGACACGACTGAAGGCACGACTGAAGGCACGACAGGCACGACTGAAGTGACTTAGCAGCAGCAGCAGCAGCAGCAGCATGAGTGGAAACGGAAGAGTGAAAGCCTATGCTTTCTAATGTCGCACCAGAAAGGACTTAGCCTCTGAAAAAAAACCAGCTCTGTGATCTTGAGCAAGTTACCCCACCTCTCTGAGCTCAGTTGCCTGCTCTGTAAAATGGAGTTTTGAAAACTTAACTACTTCTATCCCATCACTGTGAAGATGAAATAGGATAGTGAACGCGAAGCTCTTAGCCCTGTGTCTGATGCAGGTTAAGGCTGGGTGTGTGACACGTGTTAGGCCAAGGTTCTCAACACTAGATGCTGTCATAAACAGGGATGACTAGCTTCCCAGAGCCAAGAGGAGTGAGCTAAGTCCTCCCTTCGAGCAAAGCCTGGGCCCTGGTGGAAGACACCCAGGAAGCGTTGGGACCCAGGGCACACACAGCCTTCAGGGCTATCACTGCTCTGTATCCACCTCTCCTGAAAACTGGGGTTAGCACCACTGTGGTGCTTCAGGCCCCCCTCCTTATGGGATGCTCTCTGGGGCACTTTCCTGCAGGGAACGCCTACAGTCACCAGTGGTGACCCTGACTGAGCACACACTTCTGAAGAACATTATCTCAATTCTCACAACCTCCCTGAAAAAGTAGCAAGGAAAGAGATGTACAGAGAGGCTGAAGGTCTCAAGGTCACACCGTCTGCAGGTGACTAAGCTGGAACCCAGAGCGGACCTGGTTTGGAGGTCTGAACTCCTTCTCTGTGTCCAGTGATCTAAACACCTACCTCTCCCCAAGCCCTAGCCTCAAGCAGGGGCCCAGTCCTCCAGTTGGTGGTGGGTGTCTTGAGGCTGGTACCCACACCAGGCACCAGATGCCCAGTATGGGTTGGAGAAGAGGGCAGTCTTCCTCTGGACACCTGCAGGAAGGCAGGGCTATTGGGGACCCATAGGAAGGGGGCAACTGGGCAGGACTCTGGACCCTCCTGAGCCACGCCCTGGTGTTCTGAATGGGTCACCTGATACCTACCCATCTCTCCCACTTCGGGGTGCCAAGAAGACCGTGACCCTGCCTCCCCTTTCTTTCTTCTCCAGAAAGCCCAAATGCCAAGAAAAAAAAAAGATGCCCAGGGAACTGGTGTTCATTAAAAGAATGAACCTTCCCAATCCTAAATGAGTCTCCGTGTACGAAAGCCTTCCCCGCTCACACAGGCCTGCAGTGACGCCTCCTGGCAGCCCTCATATCTCAGCTGACACTTGGGTGCCAGAGTCACACCGGGGGCCTGGTTTCGGGAGTCCTCTTTGGGAAGGTGAGTGCTTGGGGCGGGGCGGGAAGGAAGGCTTTAGAGCTCCGCAGGAGAGCTCTCTTGAGGCCTCCCGGGGAGCTTCTAGAAGAGGGCTTGTGGCCTAAAAAAGGAGAAAAAGATTAACCCCGGGCGGCGGAGCAGGGAGATTGCCACCGCCTAGTGGGGCAGTTTTGGCGCAGGATACCAGGGGGCAGTGCTGCGCAGCTAATGTGGCCGAACCCAGCTTGCCTCCGGTTCTCCGACTCCCCTCTGGTCTCTCAAATCCGCTGCTAAGTTGCACCTAGAATGCTCCTGACCCCAAAAGGCCCCTCGCCCCAACACACTAAAGAGGGCGCGCTCCTCTCCCTCCTCACACTGCGCTTGGTGCGGCAGTCCTGAATGTTTTTGCTCCGTAAAGACATTGCCACCTGGTTGCTTTTCCACCACTGATTTGGTCTCCAAGAAGCGGAAGCTGGGGCGGCATGGTGCCCCATCGGGTTTTTTTTCAGGCCTCGCAGGTCAACAAAGGAGGTTGGGGTTTGGGGGGGCCATCCCACAAAAATGCACATGCCACTTTGAGAGCAAAGGAAAGGACCACTAGTTTTCCATCGCCTCCCGGATTTAGGTAGAAATCAGTCTGAGTAAAGGTCCTCTGAAAGGTGGAGTCCCACCCTCGGTCATGTTGGAGCCAACCCAGAGGGATGAGGGTGGAAGGGCTGATCTTTAGCCCAGGACCCAGCCCCCAGGCCCACCCCCCCCACCCCTCCCCCAGATTCTGTGCTGTATGGAAAAAAAGTCTTTCCTTCTAGCCTAGAGGAGGCTGTGTTCGGATTTAAACCTGCAGATGCAGGGGGTAGACAGGACCCGGTGACACTCACGGGGCTCTTCCTACTCCCGAGGCTATAAATTCCACTCCCTGTCCCATGGAGGAGGAAAAGGTCTGGCCAGGGAGCTCCCTGGCCAAGTGTGCACCCAGGGAGCTTGGTGAAATACAACATGAACATGGTTTTCTCTTTGGGCTCGGCCTGCTCTTGCTGGGATTTTTGTTTTTGTGTTTCTCTCTCTCTTTTTTACTAATAGCCATTTTGCAATAAATAAAATTAAAAGGCAGCTGCATGTCAGTGTTTGAATGCTAGTGGCCGTTTGTTCTTGGAAGAATTCACACTTTAAAATTGCTTTCTGTGAGCCCAGAGGAAGAACTTATAAACCACCGTTATGTAATTTGAAACCATCAATAGCCCCTCTCTAAGGCTGTCTTTATTGTGGGAAGTCAAGGTAATGATTTTGTCGCTGTCTAATTTCATCCCAATGTACAGCATGGCTTTTATAGCCTTTCAAAAGGTAAGTGAAAGGCGTCAATCTGGGACCCTTTTTGTGGCCGATTAACAGTTTAAAATGGTTTTCTAACCCTGTCACAACTATTGGGCTGATAAACAGGATTTCTGCAGAGGCATTAGCAAGTCTGTAAATAGATCATTTTTTAAAAACTCAGGCAATTCTGCCGTTCCTCTGGCAAAAATAAAACATAGGTCCACAGGGTGGTGTGCGTGTGTCTCACCTCCTAGAAGAGGTAGTTATAAGCGGCTTCTCTGGAGCTGTTTGTGTCCTGGTTATTATAATGATGATGATTGCTGCCATAATCTTAAAAGAAAGTGAACAACAAGCTGACGACACAGGGGTGGAAATCAATGGCTTGGGCGCACCGCATTGACTCTACCTTATTGTAGGAAATGTCTTTCCGTTAATCACGGGCAAAGCCGGGTGCCGCTGCAGACCGTCTTTGACGTAGAACCATCCAAATAGAAAATCCGATTTCGTTGCAAGAGTTCGACAGAAGAAAATATTTTACGTGGGCACTGCTGGGACAACTGCGGGAGAAACGAAGGAAATGAAGGCAAACTAGACGCACGGGGTGACTCATCGGTCACCTTTCATTCATTCTCCTAATGTTTTCAGTAGAAGCAAAAAGACAAACTGGACAATTTGAGACTTTAAAAAAAAAAAAATTAAGTTTAGGCCCAGTCCTACTATTAGTTTATTCCCCCCGACGCCGTTATGTTTCTCAGCTGCATCAGAAATCTCCAACTCCTGGCCCCAGGTCGCACACCCAGACAGACAGCCCCATTCCTCCGGGTCACCTGAGGATTCCCTTTGGGTGCGGGCGCGGCCTCCTTCTCCAAGAAGAGGGGCTAGTTCCCCGAGTTCAAAGCGAAGGAGACTTTAGAAGTAGCGATGAAACTGTCAAGAGGCCCAGCCTGGCACCCACTCCATCAAGTCACCGGGGAAGGCGACACCCCCGAACCTGGAGCGCACCCCCCAAGAAGTTTCTTTGGCGCCGCTGGAGGAAAACTTGGACTGTTTTGTCTTCCCCGCGGCACCCCGCTGCCCCCTGCACGGGGTTTGGGGAGTTTAGGTCCCTGGGGTGGAAAGGGCGAGAAGGAGCCTCTGGGCTGGCTAGGGATGCGGCCGCAGCGGAGCCGGCGCCCGGCCTCTATCCTCGCGGCCCGAGGCAGGGCCCGACGCCGAGGTGAGGTCGCGGGGAGGGAGGACGAGGGAGCACCCCTAGCCCGCGAGGGGCCCCCCGGCGCTCCGAGCCGTCGGCGCGCAAGGAAAGTCGAGGCGCGCAGAGCGCCTCCCTCTCCGCTCGGCTCCCGGGTCCCGCGTGGCGATCCGCACCAGGTCCCGGAGGGCGTCGCGACTCAGAACAGGGGGAGGCGGTGAGGGGCACTTCCCCCGGCCGGGACCGAGACCGAGGAGGGCAGTTCACGCCCGGCGGTCGCCAGCGACACGCAGAATCTGGAGTTCGACTTGCATCTTCATTCCCGGCTCCCTGGCCCGGCCCGCAGGGGTCAGGGAGGCCCCAAGTGGCCTTGCCTCCTGCAAACACCAGCGCCTGGTAAAACAGGCCACCCCATACAGCCTGGAGAGCCACCCGGCCGCGGGCTGCCCCCGCCGCGGCTCAGTCTCCGCGGCTGGTGCAGATCCCCGATCGAGCCTGCGAGGAAGGCGGACAGAGTTCGGCATCTCGGCGGCTCCTGCCTCCCGGAGGCAGCCACCTGGGAGGGGAGGGGGCGGGCAGTGGGCCGTGGGCTGAGGCCGAGCCCGGGGACCCAGTTCGGCTGCCGAGGGCGCGGCCCCGGGCTGAGCGGCGTGCTCAAACCGAGCCCGGTCCGGGCCCTCTGGTTCCGGACGCAGCCCGAGTGCCGCCCAGCCTCTTCCCCGGCCCTCCTCTGTCTGCGTTCTCCGCCTTGGGCATTTCCTTTCCCTCCTGGAGTTTCCACCCCCCTGCTTCTCTCTTACTCTCTTCTTCGCTGACTCCTTTCCTCCCCACCTTGTCCCCCGCCCCCCACTCTGCAGCAGATCGCAGGGAGAGCCCCAAACAACCCTCATAAAACCAATAAACTAAAAATGTAAGCCCTGCCCAGATCCTAGTGCGCATCCTGTTGCTTCTAGAAGGCAAATTGACACCGGGAGGATTTGGGTCGGCTTCCTCCGAGAGGCCAGAAAGCTTTGAAACATTCTAAGTCTGGAGACAGTTGGCTGTTTTCTTAGCATCTCTGCAGCGGCTGAGGATTTCTTTCTTCATCCTCAGGCATCCCCAGCCCAGGGACGTTAGCCCATTGCACAGATGGAGGACTTGGAGCTGGGAGGTAACCCCAACTATTATCCACTTAATGTTTCTCATGTGATGGATTTCAGTCCTCTGAATATGATCTCTACCTCCTGTTTTCCATTCCTCTTAGTTTCTTGACATTTTCTTGGCCGATTTAAGTAGCAGAAGGAAGAGAGGGCAAAGATAGCAATGAATCGTTCAATAGAATCAAACAGCAGCCTTGAATTTCAGCCACATAACTACCACCAATGAAACTGTTTGTGAAAATCTGTAACCCTAGCTATGTAATCTGGACACAGTCATAAAAAAAAAAAAAAAAAAAGGATACTGCTCAGGTTAAAGTGATTTTACAATTGCTTCCATATTTTTTTAATATTTGTCAGAATTGCTGAGAGGACGTTTCCCAAATACAAGGATGATGTTTCAACTTGGAAACTTCAGCCTATGCCTTAGGCATCAGCAGGCAGGCTACAGTTATCAGAAATCGCTTTTAAAAATGTATATTAAAGTGATAGAAATTTGTTTCCTTTTTTCAAAAAGTCTCTGAAGTTGAAAAACTTTCCGCCTTTACCAAATGCACTTTCCTAAAATTCTAAAACAATTTTCATTAACTTTTTCTGAAAGAAATTTCACGTTAAAAATAATATTTCTGGCAGCACTCTTTAAGAAACAGGAGTTGGAGCACAACATTCACAACCATCAATTTCCTGCCAGATTCTTTGAATTGAGCATGTCTGGGTGCCTGGACCTTCCTCATCTGGAAGCAGAATTGTCAGGAGGGAAGTTTTGCCTTCCTGGAGAACTCTGCTTTATGGCAAGTCCAGAAGAAATGCAAATTTTTGGATGCCTATTAGGGTGGACAAGATTTTGGACTTGGCATCAGTGTAAAATCCAGCAGATATTTTGGACATGCTGACAAAATGAGGAAGATGCAAAATCTAGCCAGATGCATGGAGGATGAAGACAAAATTCCAATAATCCCTTGTTTTACAGGATACACTCGGATAATGAAGAGGCAGTGAGATCAGACTTGTCCTCAGTGTTTCTGTATCTTTCTGTTTATTACCAATTTTCATTCCTTTTCCAGAGCTCGTTTTGTTTAGCCAGCTCTGAGTACCTAGGATTTACCGTAAAACTGTTTGCTTTGCTTTCTCCCTATATTGTTGGTAACAATTTGAACTGAGTCTGCCTAATCCAAATGCTTATACTCTAATTTTGTTCTTTAACAACTAGATCTTCAAATTAAAGAGTTTTTCTGTCCCTACAAATTTTTACTTTCCCCCTCTTTATTCCTGTACTTCAGACTAGCTCTCCTTGCTTGTTATTCTTCCGCATTTTTCTTTTCTCACTTGAGGTTTCTATGATGGTGATTTACGTTACTGAACACATTTTCAAAACACTTTAAAAATTAACTGATGCCTTTTCTCACCCACTGGAGTATCATTTAACCAAGGAGCCGTAGTCAACCCAGGAAGGTAAGGGAGAAAAATGAGAAAATCATGAACATGTGACTGAGGGCAAAAACATCTTCTCCTTCAGGGTTTTAAACAAGATGTCTTTAAATTAGAAATATTGGATTAATTACTGTGAGACGAATGTAAATTGCCATTGCCATTGGATATTCACGTCCAGAGTTGTTTTCTACTAGCAACATTATAAAACACAAATAGTGGCCATATAAAACATCAAAATGTGTGTCTAACCCCAAATGCCTCGTTCCTATAACTGACAATCTCTGGCATCCTTCTTTGTAGGAAAACCTGTACATAGAGGAAAAGGAAAAGTTGGAAGGACACCCTGACAGCTGATACAAAATAATTCTCTTGTTGAAACACTTGAAGGGAATTCCAGCAGAACAAATTAGTATTTCCATGATCTGTGTCTGCCCCAAGGAGAGGGAATTTGGGATGGGAGTGGAAATGGCAGTTATCGGGAAATGAAATGCTTGCTCAGAATTCTAAGCAAGTCAATCACCAGACCAGGCAGGAGTTGTTCTTTTTTAAAAAAATATCCACTTCCCATTTGTTTTACCCAATTTAAAATTTTTTCCCAAGAAAAAAAATACGCTTGTAAAATGTCTCAGTAACAGCGAAGATGAATTGGACTGCAACTTTTGAATGCCACGCAGCTTTAATGGAGATTGTAGAAGTTTGTGGATTGAAAGAATAGTGCCAGCTTGCATTCAGACAGACTATTTTCCATCTGTGTGGTAGAGTTTGAACTGTATTTGCTACAAAAGCTTCAGTTGGCTGAGGGACGACTTTGACCCTGAATTTTCATTTATTTTTTGGTTTCAAATGTGCAAGGATATTTGTTATTTTCCAAAATGTCCAATTTTCCATCATTTCCACTTTTTATCCACTTTAAATTATGTTTTGAGATGCACATTAGAGATTCTCTACATTTAATATTATTTTACAGAGAAAAAAAGAGAGAAAAGGAAGGTTCTGACTTTCTATGCCAGAGAAATGAGCTATTGGTTTTTGTCTTCAGACATCTCTGATTAATACTCAAAAAATAAAGGTGTTCTCACATGAGGAACTTTGCTAGCACAAAGTCCACCAGTGTGATCAGCAGCCCTGAAACAGGAGGTGGTGAGAGTGGGATATGGGGGCAGGGAGGACTCATCTGGTACCGACGCGCGATGCAGGGATTGTTTTTTATGGAAAGCCTGTTTTGTCCAGCAGCTGGTGAAATTCAAAATGGTCCCCAAAGCCTGTCTCTGAAGCCAGCAATTCAGAAACAGGAGAGCCAGTTAGCCTCCGAGCTTGCTTCCCCATTCAGCGACACCCCAGCCCAGAGAGCCTCCAAAAGCAAGACTTTTCTAACCAAAGGGAAGCTGCTGGGAGGGGCTGGGTTCCAGGATCAACAGTTTTTTGCGTTAAAAAGAAGGTAGCAGTTCAGCCACTTGTTTGTTTTTGCTGAGCACCTCGGTTTAGCCTCCGCGGTTCCCCAGCAGCAGGAGACCATTACCAGGGACAATGTCCCATTCCATTGTCATCAACTCCTACAGAACTAAAACAATGCTCTGTTTGGCCTCCCAGGCGAGAGGGATTTGCTCTGCTCTTCCTGAAGCAAAGTTTCCGACTGAGTTTCTGACCTAGTCACTTGATATTCTGCAGGGATACCTGGGGACACATTTTTCAAAAATCTGCTGTCCTGTGTTTTGTAATTTCATTCTCTGAGAACAGCCCAGAAACTCAATTCTCAATCAAGAGGAATCACACCATGGCTAAAGGAAGAAGATTTGCTCAAGCTGCATGGGCTCTATCATTTAAATCAGCTAGATAGGATTTATTTATAGTTGTCTCATTTTTTTTGGTTTTGTATTATTGAATAGCAAACCCCTAAAAGATTTTCTAATATTGTATTATTGAATATCAAACCCCAAAAGGTTAGAAACTATAGAATCTCAAATATTTTCCACTGGGTCATAGTGTTTCCTGTCTGCTCACTTTATACATATACACACACAGATACATATATGTCTGTGTGTGTACATGTATATATATATATATGTAAAATATTATATGTCAAGATATCTAACATTCATGACAAACACTGATAAATATTAATCCTTTGGAGCTATTTTGCCACACTTGAGATCTTCTGTGAAAGTGAAACAAGCCCACAGAAGGGAAAGAAACCCTCTGATCTGCCATAGGCATCTCTCTTTTCACATATCCCCACACAGGTCTATCGCCCTAAATGTTTTCACCTGGAAAATGTTATGAAGCTTAAGGCAGTTCTAGTGGCAGAAAGATTTGTTTGTCCTGGAGCTAAAGAGTCAGTAGGACACTTAAGACTGTTTTGCCTTGGACCTGAGGCAAGCTAATTGTCGGCATCACTCCAGGAGTTGTTATCCATTTATTACTCCTGTTTAGCTATGAGTAACCCAGGAAGCACAAAACATAACAGCTGCTTATAATAAAAGTATAATTGGCCAAGACAGGCAACCTGAGGGGATTGAACCTCATGCTAATGAGGCCAAGGTCGTATGCTTATTTACTTTGAGATGGTAATGAGTAGTCCCTGTCTCCAGCAACCCCAGGCTGGATCTGTGCAAACCTACCTTCACATGGCTAGCACAGAAACAGCTCAGAGCCTAGGTCTTACTGGAAAGCGAGAGAGCCATTGAAGGAGATGAGATGGCAAAACGCTTAAGAGTTGGGGCTCCAGAGACAGACAGACCTGTGTTTGCATCGTGACTCCTCTGTTTGCTTTCTTGGTGACTCTGAATAAGTTACTAACCACTCTTGAGCTTCTGTTGCCTTGTTTTTAAGAATAGAGAAAATAAGAATAATACTGCTCTATTATTTGTTAGAAAGCTTAAATGACACGTTGGATGTAAAGCATTCAGCACTCAATGTTAGTGATCATCAGTATTATCTGTGTATACACTGAGCATCCAAGACCCAACCCTGTAGTTCTTTCTAGTCTTGTCCCTGTCACTAGAAAGATTGTCAATTCCAAAGATATTGTGGTCACATGTTTTACTCCTAGACCATAAGAGACTTGTCATATACAAATAAAGCTTCGTTAATTGGCCTATACATTTATGGACACATTCTGCAAACAAGGTAGTCTTCCCAATCTTGATTCTTGTATTTTTATGAGAGTTGAGAAATCCAAGATTTTCTAGTTTTTATAGATAGGAACCTTGAAGCAGGAATAAATTGGAGTATTCAAGTGGAGTATATCAAGACTGACCAAGAGGTGAGATCATTGAAACCAACATATTTTCCTTAAAATACTAGTCATGTAACAAAATTTACCCTTCATAAGGGCCGCTTGAAATCTGAGAGACCTTTTTCAAGCTTATGCTGTATGAGCTGATTGGTGACATACAAGAAGTTTTCATTTCCCTACTGATGGGCTGAGACTCTGAGAAGCCTATGAACAAAAGAAGTAGCCTCCAGCTTTTTGGGAGATGATTTTTTAAGGTTATGGTTATCTTTTATACCCTTCTCCATGGCAGTCCTTAGTCCTAAATTTACTGATTCTGAAATGTTATACTTAGAAGGTCATGCTTTCCTGACTACACTGGTTGGTTTGTAATATGATCCCATTGCATTTTACTAAACATATGTTACATTTGCAGGAAGTCCAGGATTATGCCAACAAGCACACTGGATAACCCCTATGGTTTCTTACAACTATTCTGAAAACTTCTTTATTTTGCTTTTTAAGCAAAACTGTGCCTAGAATGCAAAGTCATGGGTTCTGATCTCTTAAGCGCTTTCTTGATTACTGGGTTGGGGCTCACTGGTTCTGTTCTCTTTAGATCCAATTCTACATCTTTTCTCCTGTGTTACCCATGAAACCACCCCATCACATGAGCTGCTTTCCCGTCATCATTGTTTCTTTGACTAAAGCCTGAGTCCCATAATCTCACTGCACTGGCCACAGCTTCAGGGAAGAGATCCCTGCTCTCAAGAACTTATAGCCTAGTTATGGGGACACATGTGCTTGAAAAGATAACTAGCAGCAGAAAGCAAGGCAAGAAGGGGATGAAAATGTAGTCAAGATGATAAGTGGATGGCATACCGCACTTGGAACCTCCCTTTGCTCATTTGAAAAACTGGAGCTAATCCTCAAAGGTCAGCCCCTCTCATGGGATTTCAGTGAAAACCAGAGGACATGTCTGTATGGGAAGCTTTCCGTCAACCACAAATCAACTATACAGAAGAAGAGTGAGCATTGTTAAAGTGTAAGATGCAGGAAAATAACAGAATTCTTATTAAACAGTAAAAGATTTAATGACAAATGCCAGATTCAACAGCATGGCAGTATGGTTGTATCTGGAGTAGGGATAAGGGTAGAGGGTTCAATTCAAAAGGCTGTGCAAAGAGTATTTTTTATCTTTTTTGCAAAGAGTCTTAAGTTATGTTGGTGTGTTATGTGTTATGTTGGAGGTGGTCACATGAATGTTCACTGTCTCAGTTTTATAAATGTTGGTATATATGAAATATTTACATATCATACATATATACATATGTATATACATACATAAAGAACTTTAGTTATTGGGTCTAAATAGTTTCATTTTACAAATGAGAAAACTGAGACCTGGAGAAAGAAATGCTTGCTTGGAATCAAACAGCCTCTCAGTAGCTAAACCAGTGCTATACAATATCTTAACTGTTTCCCTTCCCCCTCCACCTTTATTTCCTTGTTGCTAAGTCACTTCAGTCGTGTCCGATCTCATTATCCTTCATTCCTCTCTTTCACTTAGCCTTACGTTCAACCCAGCAGCAGGTCCTGCCAGTTCAACCTTCTAACTATGTCCTGAGTCCTCCCACTTGTCCCCACGGCCATTGCCCAGGTACGTGCTCGTGCATTTCCCCAGCAGCTCTGAACTGATGGTAGAGCAGGGCACTGTAGCAGTGGGCAGAGCTGGGGTTCCAGGTTTCCTTCCTGGGTCCTGACTGAGAAAGCACTGCATTTATGCACATGGAAAATAGAAGTCACCATCCCTCCTGTTGTGCATATTTAACAAAGTCACTTCTATGGATAAATGCGAAGGCACTTTGAAAGTATAAGCTGTTCTTTGTCTATGCATGTATAGATAGGGAGGCATACACACAAGTTTCTACGGCTACTGTTATACACAAAAGGCAGATCGACTCCTCTCATGTCCCTCAGTGTTATCCCCAGCTCTCTAACAGAGCATCTCACTTTCTAGGGTATAATGTGTCATCAGGGGCCTTCCTTCTCCTTGCCAGATGGAAATACCTGGAAGACAGGAGCCTGGGGCCCCACAGGGACAGAGCACGTGCTGAATAGGTGTTGAATGAAGGTTCATTCAGAATAAGCCGTTTCTGTTACTGCTGTTTCCATTCCACTACGCACCTTTCCTTATATCTCTTTAGATAGAAACCACCCCCTCCCACCCCAACCCCGCCACACATCCATCCTTTGATGCCTGTTGAGTTCCACATCTTCAAAACAGCCATGCTCCACACTCTAGCTCTTACTGTGGCTGGCCCTTCCTTTCTTCTGAATTCCTTCCCTGCTCGCTGTGTGGGCCACAGAGTTCAGCCCTCAGAGATGTCTTAACTTGACAATGGAAGACTGGAAGCATCCTGGGCTGGGACCATAATGTCTTAGAGCCTCCTCTCTATAACACATTCAGCAGTAAATTTCTCGAGGACGCAGACTTGATCTGTCTTGTTCACCACTGTGTTTCCAGCATCAGTACATTATCCCACAGAATAGATACTCAGTAAATATTTGTTGAGTGGGTAAATAGATTTTACACATAATAAGTGCTTAATAGATACTTAATCGTTCCTGACCAAGTTAGTCCAATAACACACCTTATTATTATTTCTTCATAGCACTTATCATCGTTTGAAATTATCTAGTTGGCTAATGAGTTCACATGTTCCTCGTTTGTTGCCACTCCAGGGGTCCCCAAGCTCTCTTTTCTAATGCTTGATGATCTGAAGTGGAGATGATGTAATCATAATAGAAATAAAGTACACAATAAAAATAATGCACTTGACTCACCCCAAAACCATCCTCACACCTCTGGTCCATGGAAAAATTGTCTTCCACAAAACTGGTCCCTGGTACCAAACAGGTTGGGGACTGTTGAAAGGGAGCTTATATTTTAACAAGCAAGGCCCTTGTTTGCCTTTTTCTTTTTTTAAAACCTCTCTCTTTAAAAAAAAAAAAAAAAGAGTATTTATTTATTTATTTACGGCTTTGCTGGGTCTTTGTTGGGGCTTCCTTCATAGCTCAGTTGGTAAAGAATCTGCCTGCAATGCCAGAGACCCTGGTTCGATTCCTGGGTCAGGAAGACTCCCTGGGTAAGGGATAGGCTATCCACTCCAGTATTCTTGGGTTTCCCTCGTGGCTCAGCTGATAAAGAATCCACCTGCAATTCGGGAGATCCGGGTTCAATCCCCGGATTGGAAAGATCCCCTGGAGAAGGGAAAGGCTACCCACTCCAGTATCCTGGCCTGGAGAATTCCATGGACTACGTAGTCCATGGGGTCACAAAGAGTCGGACGCAACTTTCACTCTCACTTTCTTTGGGTCTTTGTTGCTGGGCGGGCTTTTTCTCTAGCTGCATTGAGTGGAGGCTGCTCTCTAGTTGTGGCGCATGGGCTTCTCTTGTTGCAGAGCACAGGCTCTAAGCACACAGGCCTCAGGAGGTGCGGCACATGGACTCAGTTGCTCCATGGCATGTGGGATTCTCCCGGCTCAGGGATCCAATCCATGTCTCTTGCATTGGCAGGTGAATTCTTCACCACTGAGCCACCAGGGAAACCCCTGCCGTCTTCACTGCCCTGTCTCTAGATACTTAACAGACTGTTTGGCAACTGGTAAATGAATGAATGAATGAAAAAAGTCATATCACACTATTAGGCTGAATTCTGGCTCTCCCAAATTTGTATGTTGTAGCCCTAATGCCGACTGCGGCTCTGTTTGGAGACAGAGACTTTAGGCAAGCAATGAAGGTTAAACGAGGTGATAAGGTAGGGACCTAATCCAAAAGGATTGGTGTCCTTATAAGAAGAGGAAGAGACACCAGATCTCTCTCTCCCCACATGAGCACAGAGGTCAGGCCATGTGAGGACATAGTGAGAAAGTGGCTGTCTACAAATTAGGAAGAGAGGTCTCATCAGAACCAACCTAGACAGCACCTTGATCTCAGACTTCCAGTTTACAGCACTGCGAAAAATTAAACTCCTGTTGTTTAAGTCACCTAGTCTATGCTATTTTGCCATGAAAGCCCTAGTAAGCTAAAATATACACAGTTACTAACAGTTGGCTGGCCTCGGACCAGTCTTTTATCCTCTGTGTACCTTAGTTTCCTCACCTGTAAAATGGAGCTAATAATAGTTTCTTCCTGGTAGAATTGTCATGAAGAGTAAATGAGTTAATATATGTAAGGGATGGTAAAGAATCTTCCTGCAACATGAGACCTGAGTTCGATTCCTGGGTCGGGAAGATCTCTGGAGAAGGAAATGGCAACCTGCTCCAGTATTCTTGCTGGGGAAATCCCATGGACAGAGAAGCCTGGTGGGCTACAGTCCATGGGGATCACAAAAGAGTAAGACATGACTTTGCAACTGAGCATATAGGATACCATGTTAATAGTAGCTACGTGAATTAGTCATAGCAATTCCAGTTAATTTCGTGAATGACAGCAATCATGCAAAATTTTAGAACTCCCAAGTAGGACAAAGAAAATGTCTTCTGGAGAAAGAAGTGACTTGGAGAGGTCCCAGAAAAACAGGCAGATGCAATGGAGCAGAGGAGGAAGAGAAGAAACTCTGGGGAGCCAGGGATGGGAGGTGGCACTGAGTGATGGGTCCTGGGGCAGCAAACAGGGTAACGTGGCTTGCAGAGAGTCTGCAGAGAAGAGAGCTCCATTTTTATTTGCACAAAAACACCAGTGTTTCAAAGCAAGGGAGAAGCCAGCAGACGTTCTGAGAGTGTTTTGCATCACTGGTGATTCCGTTCCATTTACCGACCTTCTCGGGTTTGTCAGCAGGCCCTGCTGGCCTGCCCGTCACCAGCTGTCACTTCTCACCCTTCTTGGCACCGTGCTCTTTCTTACTCAGCACACTCGGCTTCTCCTGTTTTCCTCCAAACACCCACCAGAGTCAATGTCCTGGTACAGAGAGACATTAGCCACTGGGCCACACAGTCCCCGATCTCACCCTCCCTCCCCTTCTGGCATGCGAAGATTTGCCCTGTAAAGAGAATTTAACTAGAATGTTTTTTTACTGTCAAGTGAGTTGATCTGTGTAGACAGCTGGAATCCTTTTGGGTTTGGTTTTATTGTTTTTAATCCTCAGAACCTGGGGCAGGGTTGGGGTCTGAACCTCTGGGTCTCACATTGCCTTTCTGTTTCTTCTTTCCTCTTCTAGAGCTGAAGGACCAGCCTTGGCATCCACGGACACGTGCCCGTGTTTTCTCCTGCTCCGTGTCTGGCAGGGTGGATACCAGCCTGCGGTCTCTGATACCAACTCTTCGGGTGCAGGAGAGGGAACGTGGATGCTGGAGTGAAAAACGTAGGCTGGTCATCCCGACTGTTTCTGCTTCCTCTAGGCTTGTCATTCTGGGAACCCTGAGCCTCAGTTTTCCCATCTGTAAAATGGCACAGACAGTGGGGGAAGATTGATGTGAAGGCTCCTGTGGAGGTGTCACTCCCCGGGAGGATGTGGTTGTTCTCACTGTTTTCACCAGCTGCCTGTCATTTGTCCTCTCATCTTCCCCAGCCTCATTGTGGCTGGCTCTCTGGACTGGGGAGTAGGAAGGGAGGGGCCTCAGGGCCATTCCACTGATGTAGGACTTCCCTGATGTGACTCAGCGTTCTAAGTATTCCGTGGATGGTGCAAACCCCAATGGGAAGTTTTGTGAGATGTGTTTTAGGACCAGCGAGCAGGGAGAACCCGACAGACGCTGAGGCTCTCCCACCTTGTCTGCTGCTCAGAGCGATGGCAGCCTGCACCGCCAGCTGCTTGTGAACCCGGCTGGACAGACATGTCTACAGTACCTGCTCCCTGCAGCATTTCTTAGACTCAGACACCTCTAGGCCCAAGCAAGGAATTTGATTCAAGAGCCCACCTGGTGAGGAACTGGGGCGCCCATATCCTTTCCAGGAAAGGTAGTCACTTCTCACCTCCAGCTGACTGTTGACATGGAAAAATGAGCCCAGTGCAACCAGGTCATCTAATTTTTCAAGAGAAATGGGAGTTCAGGCTTTTAGATGAAATCGCTTATCTTTTAAATATTGGAAATTAACTTTAAAAATGTGAACAAAACACAAAATCACAGACTGGATTTGGCTCAGGTCTCAAGCCTCTGCTTTCAAGTAATCCATTCGAGCATATCGGTAAATGCTCGGTGGAGCTGTTTTGTGACTTATCTATGTTTTTATTTGGAGTAGGACATGGCAACCCATTCCAGTACTCTTGCCTGGAAAATCCCATGGACAGAAGAGCCTGATGAGCTACAGTCCATGAGATTGCAAGGAGTCAAACATGACTGAGTGCACACACTGCGTTTTTATTTGGCCTTGTCTAAATACCCAGCAGCGGTCAAATTTGGATAGCTTGATGATTCTGCCATGAATCAAGTAGCCTCTACCCAGTTCCCGTAGGGTTGCATGTATAACTACAGAGTCTGAGAATGTGAGAGCTGGGATCACCAGCTCTCCTTGGGCCACTGATCATGTCTTGCTCCTTCTTCCTTTAAAAAAAAAAAAAAGAAAGTTAAGGTTAGATGGAGTGGAGTCTTGCCTGGGATCACTCAGATTTTTAGTGAACTAGTTGAAGCAGCCCAACCCTGGTCCTATTTCCTTCCTTTTTTCCTAGAGCTTCCATTTCCTGCTATAAAATAATCGCCTCTGCTTCAACCCCAAACTTGGGCTTCCCTGGTGGATTTAAAGAATCCACCTGTAAAGCAGGAGGCAGCAGGAGCTGCGGGTTTGATCCCTGTGTTGGGAAGATCCACTGGAGGAGGACATGGCAACCCACTCCAGTTTCTTGTCTGGAGAATCCCATGGACAGAGGAGCCTGGTGGGCTACAATCCATGGGGTCACTAAGAGTTGGACATGATTGAATAACTTAGCACACATACAACCCCAAACAACAGTCTCCTGAGAACCACTGGGATTCCTCTGAGCCACTGGGATTTCAAGCCACTGTAGAATGAGAGGCAGGTTGAATGAGTGGCCAGCACTGTGGTCTGTTGTTTATGGCTGAAGTAAAAATCAGGACGAGTGGAACTCTAATTTGGCAAATCAGAATGCTCTGATGTGCATTTTCATTTGATTGCCGCCGAATTTCTTCGCCAAGAGTAACAACATCCCCCTTTTATGAAAAACATGGCAACATGTAAAAACAGGCAAAAGAACTTGTCCAGATTAAGAATGTAGTGGGGGAAGATGCTGTAGAATCTCAAAACAGTGACTATTTTAAAGCATTTGTGTATTGGGCTGCTACTGCTGCTGCTGCTAAGTCGCTTCAGTTGTTTCCGACTCTGTGCAACCCCATAGACGGCCGCCCATCAGGCTCCCCCATCCCTGGGATTCTCCAGGCAAGAACACTGGAGTGGGTTGCCATTTCCTTCTCCAATGCATGAAAGTGAAAAGTGAAAGTGAAGTGGCCCAGTCCTGTCTGATTCTTTAGCGACCTCATGGACTGCAGCCCACCAGGCTCCTCCGTCCATGGGATTTTCCAGGCAAGAGTACTGGAGTGGGATGTGTGTATTGGGCAGCAGGGATCAAATATTTGAACGGGGTGGGGGTAGGGCTGAGTGTCTTACTCTGCACCAGATATGTGGCCCCTGGCTGGTGTAGGGCTTCTCGAGAGTGTCTGCTCCCCACACCTCTTTATGAGGCCCTCTCTGCAGAGATGGTGGATGGAGCTTGATTTACCCAGGAGTCAGGCTTCCTCCTCCTTCCATGTACCAGGGCTCAGACAAGCCCTTCACAGAAAGAACCGTAAGGAGAGGGGACCACAGCCAGCCGCAGACAATCAGGCTGCTTGAAGAAAGAGAGCATCTTCCATGTTTGGGCTTGGTCTTCTGTTGGTGGTGTCATGGTAGTGACATAATGTTGCCATAAACAGCCTCTGAGAGTATCAGATGCCACCGTCACACCTCCATATTTAATCCCTTACAAAAGCTGTTTACAGTTCTGTGTACTCCTCTTCATGAACATTACACCTTAATTTTATTAGCTTTTTCAGAGAACTCAAGCAGATTACAGAGGCTCAATTTTCCCTTCCAGAAGTCATGCTGGTTTAATTAGTGAATGTTTGTAAAGCACTTGTGAAGAAGGAAAGTGCTGGAGAAGGACGAAGTATAAGTATTAGAAATTACTCAGTTTACTTTACGATAACATCTCCTGGTTATAAATGTCATCCTTTCCAGCTCTTTGGGTGTGTGTTAGTTCTGACCATAATTCTGACCATAATTCATTCCTGGAGAGTGTTTCTGTCTCCTTCTGGGGTCACCTTGGGGTCCCAGGCCAGTTACAGCCCCCTGAGGCCCCCTGAGTTCTCTCCTTCTGTCACAGCTGAGAGTCTTGGCAAACTCTTAGAACAAACGTCTCTCAAAAACAGCCAACAGTCCTCTCATTTTCTTTTCCTCTCTTTGCAGATACTGAGTGCCCACCTAGTACCAGGCACTCCCTCCCTTTGTGTCCTCTTCTCTTGTCTGGGTTAATGTTTTTTGCTGGGTGACCTTGGGCGAGTCAATTCATCTTGCCACTTCTCTTGATTCCTTTGGCTCTGTTGCAGAGGTCTAACACAAAACATCTTGGAATGAAACTATGCTCAGTTCTGTCTTCCTATGTTAATGCTCTCACCTCTGTCAGCTTTAAGTTGAGAATGAAGGGAAGTCCTCAGGGCTTGCACTGTTTTCATACCGATATAATTTTTCCTTTCAAACTTACAGTGATTTCTACCTTATTATAAATGAATACAGTGTGACATGTATGTAATTTTCTGAGTTTATTTTATAATAAAATGTTTCTCAGAGGTTTCATGTGCTTCTCTGCCCTCCTAAACAAAAAACACAATTTAATCTTTTGAGGGTCATTTCCCTGGATATCCATTGTCATGTCGCATTTGACTGTTTTCATGCCCTCAAGAGCACTTGAGGTTGTAGTTACTTGTGTCCAAGCAAAATCACCCCAGTCTGTGATATTTTTCAACTACTTAGTCTGTTTTCTCTCTCTCTCCAAGCAGTATTTTCCCTTCCCATTTGCTGCCTCTAATCGTCTGTAGACTAGGAAATAGGAGAGTTGGGTTTGTTAGAATTGGGTCTAAAATGAAAGTAAATTGGCTTTGAATGAGGGACTGAGAAGGTCTCCTATAAGCCAAGAACCCAGGTTGTAATTTACATTCTTTGATACACACCTTTTAACGACTCCGTGGCTTTGCCTTCTTTCTTTTCCAGTTGTGGCTCTCTTCTAGACGGGGTGAGGTTTATAATATAAGTGACTCCAGGGCAAGCATTCCTGCACACTGAAATAAAAACACTTTACAGTTCTGATACAGGAAGTTCTTAGAGATTTGCACAGAGTAGGTGTCAGTACCTGCTTGTTGAATAAATGGCTCTAGCAGCTATTCAGGCAGCCAGACATTTTAGAAAATGATGGGTTTAAAGACGCTTTGAAACACAAATGTACTCCAGTTAGAAAGATAGAGATTTATAAGCCAGCTTTCCTGGAAAACCTCAAAGTTATCCCTGACCCAGAAAATGTAATAAAACCAACCTTTCTTTTCCTTCTCCCAGAATGCTTCACTTAGAGAATGTCACAGCCAGCGAGTACCTGTTGTCATTTTCCACTTACCACCCTAAGTGCAAATGGGTCTCTGATTTCCTAAAGGTGAGAACAGAATATGTTCATTTGCATCTTTATTTTTTTTAAGTAATTTAGGGCTCTGCACCCTGAGGTACATCCCAGCGAAGTAGCCCCACACAATTCACAAGAAGTGATGAAGAACTTAGCAAAGGCCACAATCACTCGTCCATTTCGAGCTCTAACACTTTTATCCTCTTTGGTGTTTAGAGTGATGTGCTATGTCTTTTACTAGTCTAATGTTTAAGATCTGAAATAGAGAAATTACAAAAAGAAACTAATAAATTATTCTTTAGAAGTCGGTTATTCCCTAGGAAGTACAATATAGTTCATAGGCCAAGGTCATGAATTTGGGTATAGGATGGCCCTGGGTTTAAATCCAGGCTATACCACCGCCTACTTGTGACACCAAGTTGCTTAACTTCTCTGAACCTCAGTTTCTCATCCAAAATATGGGTATTTCTGTTATCAATTACTGCATAACGAACCCACCCAAAGCACGGTTTAAAACAACAGCAACTGTAATTTTTTTCAAGATTATGTTATTTGGACAGGGCTCAGCATGGACGGCTCATCCCTGCCTCACATGATACCGTGAAAATGTGAAAGTATTAGTCACTCAGTCATGTCGGATTCTTTGCAACCACATGGACAGAGGAGCCTAGCTCACCAGGCTCCTCTGTCCATGGAATTCTGTAAGCAAGAATACTAGAGTGGGTAGACATTTCCAGGGGATCTTCCCGATGCAAGGATCAAATCCAGGTCTCTTGCATTGCAGGTAGATAGGTACTAGGGCTAACCTTACTGTGCAGATAGGCTGCTGAGTCACAGAGTAGCAAAGTAACCAGCCTAAAGCTACATACCTAGTAAGTAGTAGAGCTAAGAACATATGAATCTGACAGCGTGGTTGACCCCAGAACCCTGTTTATTACACAGATTTAAGACCCCCTCCAACTCAAAAATTGTATCCTGCTTCTACCTACAAAATATATAAAGTAGTTGAAAGAACTTGGTTTCTTGTTACAAAATACAAAATTGAGAAATGGAGTCTCCTGGGAATATTTGCTGGAAATGTGGTCAGAATAATTCAGAACTTAACTCTCTGCCTTTTGGCTAATACTCTATCTTTAGCTAAAATGGGGAAGAAGTATCTGGATATAAGACTGTATTTTTCACCTTGGATATTCAGCACCAGTTCTCAATTCAATTGCTTCTCCAGTGCCCTGACTGCCTGCATGCAAGCTAAGTCATTTCAGTTGTGTCTGACTCTTTGAGACCCTATGGACTGTACCCACCAGGCTCCTCTGTCCATGGGATTCTCCAGACAAGAATACTGGAGTGGGATGCCATGCCCTCCTCCAGCAGATCTTCCCAACTCAGGGATCAAACCCACATCTCCTATGGCTCCTGCTTTTCAGGTGGATTATTTACCACTGAGCAACCAGGGAAGCCCAGCGCCCTGACTACTTTCTGTGAAATGAGGATAATGACAATTAGATGATACTGCAACTTTGATAGGTGTTGTTGTTTTTAATTAGTCATTATTAGCAGGTACTCTGATTTATTGTTACAGAAAGTTAATTTCTGGTGGCATCATCTCCTCTGGTGCAGTTCTTTTTAAAATGATGTCTCAGACATTGTTATGCTATCCCTAAGTCACTCATAACCTAAGAAGATCTCAGATTTTTCTGCCAGCTTGCTTTTCCCTCCTACTTCTTTCTGAAATAAAAAAAATGAAGATGGGAAAAGGAAACAATGTGTAGTACCTCTGATCCTGCTTTCTGTTGCAGTGACAAGGTGGAGGCAGGAAATATGAAAAGTACCTCCAAGGCCCAGATTATGATGAAATTAATTTAAATGCCATTGTTTCATCAATTCCAGAGAGCACATTCATCTTGTTCAGGTTCTGGGCAGTCTGGATAGTGGTGGGAGTGCAGTTTTCAAGTCAGGAGACAAGGATTGTAGCACAGATGTCCCCACTAACTAGTTCCCTAATCCTTAACAAGTCACTTTGTCTTTCCAGGCTCATTTTTCTCATCTGTCAAGTTAGATGAAGGTTATGGAATAGATGATCTCTAAAAATTCTTCCAGCTCTACAGTTCTATTCTGGGTCTGTCTGCACCTGCAGACAGTGATGTGGGGGCAGGAAGGGTACTGAGGAGGGAGGTACATTTAGTCGAGAGAATAAAACACTTTTTACCTGGGGCAGCCCTGCATCCTCCTGTGTTGTGTAGACAGGCTTGTCTCAGATTAACCAAATAATTGACTGGATTCTCTCCTTCCGTTGCCAATGGACACACAGCTTTAGTTTTTCTGGGAGCAGCAGCTGCTTTTCTGAAATTTCCGTCCCAGGGCTTCCGTCTCCCTGTGTTCTCTCAGAAACCTGTCATGGTTTTTCTGGATGGATGCCCATAGAATTTTAATCCAGTCACAAAAAAAGTGCTATACATAACAAAAAGCAAAAACAGGTTATGGGTTGACTGTTTCTTTATCGAATTTTTTTTTTTTTTCAAGGACTTGGAACATAGCAGGGCATCGTTCAACAGCACCATCTGAGCTGCCAGCTCAGAGCCATGGCTAGGGCCAGTAGATAAGGGTTTGTCCTTGAAGCTGTGGAGAGAAGCCCTATATGATTTGTAGCAACCCTGGACTCTTGGTAACTGGCTGCTTAATTTAAATTGGTTGTTTCCCCATAATACCCCATTTTCTTCCCTTCCCCAATAAGTATTACATTTCCAATAAGGAGGAGGGGGAAAACCCTGTCCTCAAGAAGCTTAGCAGAATCTCCTAACTTAAGCTAACTTTAAAAGGTGTAGTTCTCCAACTTTAACTTGTGGAAAGTTTCCCTGGGGAGGCAACTAGAAATGTACATTCTAGGACCCTGCTCTCAGATGTTCATTCAGTAGGTTTTGAGCCAATAAAACTACATTTCACTCAATCCGGGGCAGCTTGATGTAGGAGGGTGATGGACTACTAAGAAATGTTCATGGTTAGAAACAAACAGCATTATTAGAAACAAGAATTTCATGTTTGCATTTGTATTTCATGCAATCAGTGTAAAATTCATGAAAATTGATGCCTAATACTCAGGATATCAGGCATTAACATGAAGGTCCTTGCACTGTACCTCACCATCACTGGCAGATTCTAAAAACTCAAAGCAGGCATATTATTATCCCCCTGATGGGAAGGTTAAAAAAATTAATTTATGCACCTGGTCAGTAAGTGACTGCTCAATAAATAGTTGCCACTTTTATCCCCTACAAGAAGAAGGAGGGGAGACTGTCTGAGGCCCAACCTCAAACTGGTACTTGGCTACAGTTGGGTGTATTCTTTGGTGCCAGGGAAATGTGCCCATGGATCTCTGGGACCACCACCCTGGGACACCCACCATGGTGCCCTTACTACGGGCAGTAGTTCTGTTGCTTTGCCAGTTCAACCTCCTAGACCTAAAATAAGAGGGGTGGTATGTGTGTTAATTGCTCAGTCGTGTAAGACTCTTTGTGACCCCATGGACTCTAGCCCGCCAGGCTCCTCGGTCCATGGAATTCTCCAGGACCGAGAAGTGGAGTGGGTAGTCATTCCCTTCTCCAATGGGTTTTCCCAACCCAGGGATAAAACCCAGGACTCCCGCTTTGCAGGTAGTTTCTTTACCATCTGAGCCACCGGGGAAGTTAAGAGGTGGTGGGTGGGGCATTTTTATTTTTAAAGATTTCCCTCTGGGCTTTTGACAAGGTTTTTGCGGGCTTTGGAAGTGGGTGTGGCCGGGGAGAATCCTTGCGATCTTGACTCTCCGCTGGCCGGAGGTCTCCGGAGGGAAGGCCCCGAATCCTCCGGAACAAGGGACCCGGAGCGGTCGGGGTGGGAGACCCTGGCTAGAGCCAGGACCTGGAGGGTTCGAGGCCCACCCCCAGGTGGCAGGGAAGGGCGGGTGGGCAGGGATTTGGGACCACACCATCTCCCAGCCCGCTGAGGCCCCAGTAATTGACTGGTTGAGCTCTTCAGGGAAACAAGGACCCCATCCACCGCCCGAATCCTCATCAAGAGGACCCAGATCCCGGAACCGCCAAGTCCCGGCCGCGGCGCCCCGCGTCGGCTCGGCCCGCTAGGGAGCGAAGCCCTCGGTGGGCCTCGGAGCGCCAACCCAGGGGTTTACTGAGCAGTGCCGCAGGTCCCTGGAAGGTTGGCTGGATTTTTGTCTCAAGCCTGCTCTACGTCTTCAGGACGGGGCCGCCGCAAGGGTCCTTCTCCCCGCTCTCCACGCCCACCCGCCCCTACCAGCCCGCCCGCGAGACGCGGAATCGAAGGCACTGTCCACCTGAGGCCGCGCTGGCGTCGAGTTTGGAGAGTCGCGCCGGTGCAGAAGGGGACCGACGGGCCACCGGTCGGCTGGGGACCCGGGAAACCAGCCGCCCCGCGGAGGGGAGCTCGGGACAATCGGGCGTACACACATACACACTCTCTCTCTCTCACACACACACACTCTCTCTCACACACACACACACACACACACACACACACACACACACACACTCGTACACACAATCACCAACCAATGAAATAAAGTAAAAGCTCAAGATCTGCCTCCGGGGACAGAGGAGGCTGTCCGATTCCTTTAGGTCGGAATCGGACAGAGCGTGGATTCTCCCTGGGGGCCAGAGGGGCTGAGGGACGAAGGGGCGGGGTGGGGAAGAGAGCGAAGGTCCGGGCTCCTGGCCCCTCGCCATCCCCGCCCCCGACGTTAGCCAGAGGCCGGCTGGGCGGCGACCGCGGCGGCGGGAGGGTGGAGCGGGCAGAGTCCGCCTCGCTGTCAGACCGAGCCCCGCCGAGCCTACCGCACACACTCGCACCCCTGCCTTCCCCCTCTCCCATCCGCTCGCCGCGACCCCCGCCCCAGCCCCCTCCCCTTCCCCGCCCGCCCGCCTGCCTGCCTCCGCCCCCATTCTTGGAATTGTGTGGAAAAATTCTCAGCCAAACCTCCCACCTCTCCTCTCCCCCCCGCCCCACTCCCTTTAAAAAACCCCCTTTCCTCCCCGGCCCCTGCACTCTTTGTGAATGAGGGCAGGAACACGGCCCTTCCCCCGCCCAGGAGCCACGCCAGACCGCCGCACTCAGAGGACTGTTTGTTAATAGTCCAATTAGATAATTGCCATCTTTCACTCCTTTTGCTCCGTATTTCCCATAAAGGAATGAATGGGGAGAGCGGCGTGGAGAGGGCTTCTGCCCCGGCAAGGTGACGAGAAGGGCTGGAGCATGCTCCTTGCACAAGGCCATGCGCTTGAATTGAATCATTGTGGTCTAATCAATGCTCTTATTGGATTACTGGCTGTTGCTTTTCTCAAAGATATTGTAGCAGAGACAATGAAATAGCTAGGGGAAAACTTTTTTTTTTTTTGAAGCAGATCTCACAGTTGAGATTTTCGCGGCTCTCTCTCCCTCTCCCCCTCTCTCTCTCCTGCTGGACTCTGAGTACAAAGCTGCCCTTTGAATGGGCTGCCTCAGGGCTGTTGGAGGTGCAGGCCTGAAAAAATCCGACTGGAACTAAATGAAGAGAGGTGGCAGTTTAAGATGGCTGTCAGCGTCGAGGTGTGTTAAGGAGTTGTTTGGGAGGAAAGCTTGGCTTTTTAGAGTGTGGGGGAGATACTTTTGGGGAAAACTTTTTCTTCTTCCCCCTTCTTTTTTTCCCCCCTCCTAGAGGCGACTGCTTTCTTCTGCTGAGGGTGTGTAAGGGGTTTTGTTTCTCCTCCCCCCACCCCCACCCCAATTCAGCTCTATCTGTCGAGTGTGGAGAAAGCCCCTCTAGCCCGTATGTGAGCAGGAGGGTCAAAGGCAAAGGGAAAGTTAATAATGCCTGCTAATGGTACTAACAATTCAGGATGAATCTTGTCAAAAGTTTTTCTGGAAGTATGGGTCTTTGATTGTGTGTTTCCTGAAAGCAAGACCAATCATTTCCGTTTATTCACTGGCTAAACCCCTACTTGATTGGGGACAAGGACAGAAACCATCCATTACGATCTGATATATTATCCAAACAATTTAGTGTATTCATGAGGTAACCGAAACGTGGGGGCTGCGAAATTACCCGTAATCAATTGCAACAGCGAGTGCGCGTCCCCCCCGGGTGTCGGACAACTGCAACTCCGCGTCTCAGTAATAGGCGGGAGCCACAGCAATTCGGAGTTGCGCTGCTCGCTACCTGATCGCCAAGCTGGGGACACTGGACGTGCTCAGAAGACGCGGGCGCTGACGAAGCGGCCTCGCCGCTGCTCCGCCGGGATCCTGGACCAGACTCGCCGCCTCTCGGCGAGCGCGCCACTCGGCGGTCGCCGCTGACCCGCCCGCGGCCGCCCCGCGGGGACATTCATTCGTGCCGCTTGCCTCTCTCCGGGCCGGGCGTAAGGGCTGTATTGTAGGGGTTTTGTCCCCCCTCTATTTTTTTTTTCCTCGCCTTTTTTTTGTTGTTGTTGTTGCTCGTGCCTCTCCTATGTTCGGGAAACCAGACAAAATGGACGTTCGGTGCCACTCGGACACAGAGGCCGCCCGGGTCTCCAAGAACGCGCACAAGGAGAGCCGGGAGAGCAAGGGCGCGGAGGGGAACCTCCCCGCCGCCTTCCTCAAGGAGCCACAGGGCGCCTTCTCTGCGTCGGGCGCCCCAGAAGATTGTAACAAAAGTAAAGGCAATTCAGCAGCCGACCCGGATTACTGCCGCCGGATCCTGGTCCGAGGTAGGAACGGGGCAGGGCTGCTGTGGGGGGCGTTCTTTAGGGGCGACTCCGAGACCCGAGAGGCACGCCGCCGCCTACCCTACCCGGCGGGGTGGGTCTGCCGCCCGGGACTTAGGTGAAAGTTGCTGGCCCTCCCCGGGCAGGGGTCCCGCCCGCCGCTAGGGACTCCCACCTGGGACGCACGCTCTCCAGGAGCCTCGATCCCTCCAAGCCTCGAGGGGCCCCGCCGGCTGGGCTGCTGGGGGAGAGCCGAGAGACTGGGCGGTAGGGCCCAGGCTCCAGGCTGCGGCCTCCGACCCGGGAAGGCAGCAGGAAACTCTGAAGGACGTGTTTGCGTCCGGCGGGTCCGAGGAACTGCGGGGAGCCTGCTTGGGGGCTCCCGCGCCCTGCGAGTCGAGCGCACCCAAGGGGACGCGGGCGCTGGAGAAGAGCCGAGGACCGCCAGCAACTGCCCGGCCAGTTGGCGCTCTGGGCCAAGGGGGCCAGGCGCCGTGCTCCAGGCTGGCTGCCGCCGCCGCTGGGAGAAGCAGCCAGGCGGGCTTGCCGGGCCGCGGATGCCGTTTCAGTGCTGGGCTCGACCCCGCTCTGCTGCGCGGGGTGCGCTCGGCTCCGGTGGTGGCGGTGCGGAGGACCGTCTCCGGCCCCAGCCGGGCGCCGCCTCTACCAACCGATCGCCAGGCCCTGCAGGCTCCCACTCGGTCCCTCCTCCTTCCGCCGCCTGGCTTCGGGAGGGAAGGAGACCCCGGGATGGGGGTGGGGACCGCTGTAGCACGGTCTCGGTCAGCCTGCTCTAGAGCTGGGGCTGGCAGGACCTGGGCGGGTCAGTGCGGGGACCCTCAAACTACAGCGGATCCTGTCCATGCAGCCGAGGCTCCCAGGCTAAAAGGAACGTCAGCCCACTTATTTTTTCTCCCCTGTCCGGAGGGCTCTACAAAGGCCGACAGCGATTCCCCCTCCCATCAGCTATGTGGAGTTAGTCCCCTCACCCCCCAAACACACATAGTGTCCTTGTTTCCCGGCTGTGGCTGCACCCCCACCACTCCCACCACCCCCACCATCCACCTCCGGACTGTTGTTCAGAAGCCAGATCCGGCTTGGGGAGGTGGAGGAAAGCAGGAGGATGGGTTCTGATGCTTGACATCTCCCCTTCCCCAGATGCCAAGGGGTCCATCCGAGAGATCATCCTCCCCAAAGGCCTGGACCTGGATAGGCCCAAGAGGACACGCACGTCCTTCACCGCCGAGCAGCTCTACCGCCTGGAGATGGAGTTCCAGCGCTGCCAGTACGTGGTGGGCCGAGAGAGAACGGAGCTCGCACGGCAGCTCAACCTCTCCGAGACGCAGGTACTCAGAGACCAGGCCGCACACAGCTCTCTGCATCAGCCTCCCTCCCCATCAGCCCCAGCCAGCTCTAGAAGCTCTTCCTGACCACCTAGCTTGACTCTGGACCAAGCCTCCCACGGTGGGGCAGAGGAATTGGGGAGGATGGAAAAGAAGGGTTGAAGGCTTTCTCCCTTTGCTAAGCCATCCCTTTCCCCCTACACCCCACATCTTCCAGGGCCCATGTCTGCCCACCTTGGCCTAGCTCAGGAGGACCCCAAACCCTGTCTTTTTGGTTTCTTTTTAGACCCTCGTCCTGAGAATTCCCTGCTTGCCTCTCCTCGTGGAGGAACCTATGTTTGCCCCTGTTTTGGCCACCCTATTTTGGCCAGATTTCCTGGCACTACCCTTTCTGGAGATGGTAACCTTCCCTAGCACCCAGGCTCATTCAGCAAGAATGGCTCTAGGACCAAAGACCCCTGTTTCAGAACTGTGGGTGACAACCAGGGATTAAAAAGGTGCACATTCTGGAGATCTGCTTTTGCCTACCAGGCTGCCCTGATCCTTAGTGCTTTTGCTGGCCTTGAACTGGACTCAGCCCCATTCCCAGCCCCAAGCATCCACTCTGGGCACCTTCAGTGCCAGTGATGTGTGAGGTATGAGATAGGAAACAAATCTGGGCCCTTGGGAGCCAGTACTGACAATTGTGCTTTAGGTCTTCTCCTTTACTCAAAATCCATATTCTACTGGGACTTTGGGCCCAAGAGATCTTTGGGGCCCAAGAGCTTTGCCTTGTGGAGGTCATTTAGGACCTGCCCAGGGCATGGCTTCAGCTTGGCCTAGAGGTCTTTGGGCCCAAGAGCTTTGCCTTGTGGAGGTCATTTAGGACCTGCCCAGGGCATGGCTTCAGCTTGGCCTAGAGGTCTTTGGGCCCAAGAGCTTTGCCTTGTGGAGGTCATTTAGGACCTGCCTAGGGCATGGCTTCAGCTTGGCCTAGGTAAGGCATATTTCTTTCTGAGGACCAGTCCCTTTTACCGTGTCCAGCTCTGAAACAGATGGGGAGCATTTTAGATATAGGATCCAGGCAGAGCTGAGACCCAAGGGGAGAGCATACTGGATATCCATTTTGAGTTTGAGTTGGCATGTAGCTTTACCCCTACTCTTTCTGCTACCATCCTCTTAGTTTACAAAATCTGGAGAGAATAACCTTTCCCTAGAGCTGCCAAATGCCATTCTGGGCCACCAGTTAGGCCTGAAGAGGGACAGAGTGAGATGTGGAAGTAAGAGTGGAGATTGATGGAGAGTACTTAGTCTACCCCAGCCTCCTGACTTCCTCCCATGACTCCAAAGTCCATGACGGACAGCAGCAGAGTTAGGTTATAAATTAAGGACATCACTCAGACCCTCCAGTCCAGCAGCTGGTGAGGAGATGGAGAAAGTTTGGCTTATGAAATGCATCCTGCACAGATTCTATGTGTAGACATCTTCCCTGCTTGCTGTTAGTTGATAGTCCATCTGACCCTAAAAAGCAAGAAATAGCCTTTTGTAGCCTTCAACAGAATTAGTGCTTCTGGGGCTAAATTCGAGCCGGTTATGGCCAGGGGTTTGGGTCCTGAAAGGCAGGGCAATACTCCTTCCCATTCACGCTCACTTCCTACTTCCCTTTAGGCCTTACACCTTCTCCTGGAAAAACGGGCCTTTACGCAGCGATGATCCACAGTCCCCCTGCGAGTAGTGCGGTGGCCCAGTGAAGTAACTTCTGATCTTCCCAGTTAGGGTCATGGGCATTTTTATTTCTTTGTTGTTTGTAACCGGGGTCGGGCTAGGCCTGCTTCCATGACCCACCCGGAAGCGCAGCCTATGGCAGCTGTGTTTCCCTCTTGGCGGCCCTTGTCCCCCCAGTCCCCCGACTCCCGCCGCCCTTGCCCCGCTGCTCCCGGGCCCGACTTCCCCGGCTCCAGCTTGGGGTTGGGATCGGGGGTTTGGCTGGAGTTGGGGGAAGCCCCCCTCCCCGGAGCCTTTGTGCCCCGGGAGCTTGCTCCCCTTGACGCTCGTTTCCCTCTCTCCCACCCTCCCCGGGGCCGGCGCGCAGGTGAAGGTCTGGTTCCAGAACCGGCGCACGAAGCAGAAGAAGGACCAGGGCAAAGACTCGGAGCTGCGCTCGGTGGTGTCAGAGACCGCGGCCACGTGCAGCGTGCTCCGGCTGCTGGAGCAGGGCCGCCTGCTGTCGCCGCCAGGCCTGCCAGCGCTCCTGCCGCCCTGCGCCACAGGCGCGCTCGGCTCCGCGCTCCGCGGGCCCAGTCTGCCGGCCCTGGGCACGGGCGCCGCCGCGGGCTCGGCCGCCGCCGCAGCCGCCGCCGCCCCGGGTCCTGCCGGCGCCGCATCCCCGCACCCGCCAGCCGTGGGCGGCGCTCCGGGCCCGGGGCCCACCGGGCCCGGGGGACTGCACGCGGGCGCACCGGCCGCCAGCCACGGCCTCTTCAGCCTGCCCGTGCCCTCGCTGCTCGGCTCCGTCGCCAGCCGTCTTTCCTCCGCCCCGTTGACAATGGCCGGTTCGCTGGCCGGGAATTTACAAGAACTCTCCGCCCGATACCTGAGCTCCTCGGCCTTCGAACCTTACTCCCGGACCAACAATAAAGAAGGGGCGGAGAAAAAAGCGCTGGACTGATTTGAAGTGTTTCCCTGTATTTATATTTATAGTATCTATTGTGGTGATATTTATGGACTCACGCGCATTAGACGCCGGGGCTCCTGAGCTGGGCACCCGGCTCCCAAGAGGCCTCTGACAGCTCTCCTTCCGCACCAGTTTCTGCCATTTGGGCTACTCTCCCCCCCTCCGCCCCCTCCTCTGTGTCGTCCCACACCCACCCTCCGGCGCCAACTTCCTTCTGCATCCAGGAGAATCCAAAGAATTGCGGGGGGTGGGGGTGGGGGGGGAACCAACCTGATGCCCCAACCAGTGCCTGGCCCTGGAGGGAAAGACTGGTTCTAAGTCCAAAGCACAGGACATCTGCTTTAGATTGAGCCGCTGCTGCCGTTCATTATGCTTATGAATATTTGAAAAAGGGAAGCTGCACGCAGACCCCAGCTGAAAAGGCTGACAGGTTTCGTTAGACCAAAAAGGAGGAGGCTCCTTCCTCTCGCCAGAGAAACCAGGGCTTTTGGAAGCCGCTGGACCCCACTTTGCGGACATTTCGGGAGAGCCGGCGCACACTCAGCTTCCTGGCTGGACAAATCGTGCCGAATCTTCTCCCCTTTTAGAAAAACTCCCATCACCACCAACCCCGATCCCAGGAGACAATAAACCAAACATCATGATAGGCGACTGTGGTAATACGTTTGATCTAATCAGCAATAAAAGGAGAGTAATTACCATACAGAACCGAGTGGAGTGGAAGCAGTTTTTAAAAAACTCATAACGATGGAGTTAGGAAGCGGTAAGAAAATTCAGGATAGAAAATGCATCCAGGGCAATGCAAAATTAAAGATTCGGGTGTTACGACTTTAAACAGGAATTGAAAAGGGAAAAAAGCAAAAGAAATGCCTATGCCGCGAATGATAGAAAATTCAGGATCTTCTCCGAGGCTGCTGCGGGAGATAACCGACGGCATCACGCTCCTCCGGGAGAGAGTAGGGCAGCTCCCGGCCGCTCCTCCCCACCGTCTCCCGGATCCGTGGCTCCGGGCAGCATTGCTAGGTTTGGAAACAAATCAGTGCCCATCCCTCTCCCCCACCCCCCGGATTCACAAAACCCTTCAGCACTCTGGAAACGTCCGAATGGCAGCCGCGGACAGGGCGACCGGCCTCCTCTGTCGGTAGTCTCCGGATCCGGATCAGTTCCCTGCGTGGTTAGGAAAAGCATCCTTTCCCACCTCCTTCCCTATAAAACAACAACAGAAACAGAGTTTCCACGGTTCCAAGTGAGAAACCCGGACCTCCACTCGGTCGCGGCCTCACCCCTTCCCCCGCAACGACGCCCATCCCCATGGCCACGGCCACGCATTTTCTGACCAAAACCACAGACCCAGACGGCGGGTGCTGCAGCGTCTAAGAATGTATTCGTCCATCCGAAGTGAGCGCAGAGCATTTTAAAAATAGTAATTTTATTGTAAATTATTTACGTCGGAAGCTTTCCCCCGTTTTCCTTTTTCTTTCTTTCTTTTTTTTTTTTTCCTTTTTCTGTCTTTTTTTTTTTTAGGCAAATAGTGAAGAAAATAATGAACGATTCACACGCGGGTAGGTGTTACTGAATCCTGACTACTAACTGTTTTGAATGTTTTGGATATTTGGATGTTTTGTATTTATGTGGTGAGAGTGAAATATATATATCTATGATGATAAATGAGGTGTATTTTTGTCTTGTATTTGAAGGATTAAAAAAAAAAAGAAGAGAAAAGACTCAGCAAGTGATAAGTCTGAGGCAGAGGGTGGCTGCCCCGCGGGTGCCGGGCCCTACAGCTGGTACCCTGAGCGCCTGGGACAAGGTTTTCAGACAGAGGAGCCTGCCACGATGTTCGGCTTCCATGAGGGTCTCACTCTCCGGCCCTCTGTCCCAATTGTATCCAACCTTCAGTCCCTCTCTCCTCTGTCTCCCACTTTGATGTTTCCAGGTTTATTTAGGAATTTGTCTCTGGACACCCTGGAGTTCCTGCCTAATGAAAACGCTTCCAGCTTCTAGAGTTTTCCAGCCACATCTCCCTGGCAGCAGTATGTTGGATTTGTGCAATCACAGGGTCCCGAAGAGGAAAGATTTGCCTTTCTTCTGACTGTCAAGAAGTCGCTTGGCGGTAAAAGAGAAACTTTGAAGGAGCAAGAGAATAAAATAGATATTAATTCTTGCAGAGATCTCTCCACCGCCCCCACCCTCACCCCATCCCACTACACTAACACAATGGTGACCCATGTAGATTTTGCAGTCAGAAATCTGGGAGAGCTAGGAGGCCTGGGGATGGTACCCTGGGACACACTCTCCTAACCCTAGCCCTCTCTTCATATGGCGTCAGAACCTCTGGGGGGGCGGGGTGGGGGGGGTCACAGTTCTCTTGGGGAAATTGCCCAAGTGAGGCCCCTCGGGCCACCGTGAGTGTACTGCACCTAAACCTCAAGTTTGAGGCATCCGAAATGAGGCGGCGGCACAGGGCAGGGCGCTGGTGTTCCTGAGCTGAGTGTGAGTTGCTCTCCGTGCTTTGGACCCTCGCTGTGAGCTCACGGTATTTTTTTTTTTTCCGGGGCTCAGAGCAGCCGCACACCCTAGACTTTTGTTTCTGAGTCGCTACACACCCCTCAGCTTCGCTACCTCTCTGTTTTTCCCTCCCTGTCCTTTCTTCCTACCCCTTTTCCCTCCTCCCTGATTTGTATCTTTGTCTTTCCCTCTAAGGACCTCTCTCCTCTGGTGGGCTCTGTCTCCACCCTCTTGTTTCTGCCCTTTTCCATCCCTTATCCAGACTGTCTCTCTCCCTTCTTCCACTCAGTCTCCATCTGGAGATTTCTACTGCCCCCAGTCTCTCCCTCTCCCTCTCTCTTTCTCCCTGCTTTCTGATTCCTCGGTCTGCCCGGGTGGCCCCCAGGCCAATGCGTGGGTGGTTCTGGCTGAAGTTTCATGGCTGGTGGCCGAGGGGGCCTGCAAGGGGGAAAAAGGGAGTGAGAGGTGGCATAATTTTATAGAACAAAGGAAAGTACAAAAATTCCAGCTTCAGGGCCCCCAAGAAGCTCAGCCCCCTGCCCCAGGAGCCTCAGCTTGGGGAGTCACCAAGAATATCCCTTACCAGCTCCCTGGCCTTTCTCCTTTTGCTTTGTATCCCTAAAAGTAGAAAGAACCAGTTACCGAATCTCTTCTCTGCTCTCACCTCCCTTCCCCTCCCTGGCTTTGGGAGAGCTGCTGAGCATTTTGCCTGGCACTTGGAGCAAAGTTGTTCTTAGACTCTTCTGCACGGAATAAGAACTACAATTTTAATTAAAAAATATTTATAGAAAATTGATTTCATTTTAATGTCTGCCCTGTCTCCTCTCCTTCCCCAAGGGCCTCCAGCCAGTTGCTTTGGTCCTCGGAATCCTCCAGTGAAGCCTCTGGCCCCCAACTAGTGACTCATAGGCCAAGGAGGAGGCAGGTGGCTTCTGGGACAACAGCTGGCCCTTTTTGGGGAGAAGGTGGAAGGGTTCTGGGGTCAAGGAGAACAGCTGGAGGTGGGCGTGCTGAAAGGAATCTCATGCCCAGGCCTGCACAAAGCCATATCCAAGTTAGCTCAGAGCAGAGAAGAAAAAGGGAAAACGTCTCACCAAACTCCTGTGAGTTTGGTGGTCAGGTGTGGCAAAGATGAGGGAAGTCACTTCAGGAGCTGAACCAGACATGATCACATCCATGCTTGCAGTGGCCTAACTCTGAGCCAGAATCAATTTGTAATGAGCATCATTTAGCAATTCTTTATACAAAACAGCCTTTGCATATACTACCTCTATTTCTCCTTACTTCCAGAGGTCTAGCCTAATTTTAAAGAGCCACATACAGCTGCCCCGCCCCCACCCCTTCGGGGAGCTCTCAAATGACTTGCCCATGGCCACATAGTCAGAACCACAGGACTATAAGCTCCCCCTAGGTTCAGGGCCTTCCTCTTTCTGTTTCTTCCTCTTCTCTCCCTCCCTCTCCTGCCTTGCTACTTCCCTCACTCCCTCCTTTCCTTCATTCCCTTCTTTTATGTCCAGAACCTCTGGCTCACAGTTAATGGAACTCTTTAGCCTATTTGCATCCACGTCTGCCACCTCCTATTTCCAGGCCTCTTTCTACTACACCAGCTGCTGATTAACTTGGTGCCTTCATCAAGAGATCCGAATTTCTCCCTTCTTCCTGTTTTTTTTTTTTTTTCCTGCCAGTACCCAATTCCTTGCCTCTACTTCCCTCTGAAATGATGCCCATTACCCTCTTTACCCTACACTTTGTATCCTCCAATCTCCTGCAGTCCTGAGGTTGACTTAAACACCTGGTCAGAACTGTCTCCTAACTCAGGGTTTCTCAAGATACAGATGAAAACCACTTGCTATAGAATTACTTGGGAACTAGTTTAAATGCAGATTCCTAAACCTCAGCCCCATCTAATAATCAGAAACTCTGGGGGTGGGTTCAGGAATGTGCATTGTTAACAAGTTTCCTACGTGATCCTTATCCACTCTAACATCTGAAAATTCCTGTACTCAAAGGCAAACTCACAGAGACCTCCAGCATCCGGCCTAGGGCCTGTGTTCGGTAGGAATACGATGCATGTTTATTAAACACAATAATCCACATTTTCTGACACAAGTTTCTTGGATCACCTCATACTATTGTAATTTAACACCATTTCTACATTGGGAAATCCTTACAGATCAGAGTCTTCTCACTTAAGTAGATTTCATTTTAATGAAGCAGAAGAGGAAGATGGATAGATTCTGGTGGTATCTCATATCTAAGGGTGGGGCTTACTCAGTAGTTAAGTGGTAAAGAATCCACCTGCTAATGCAGGAGACGAGGGTTTCATCCTTGGATCAGGAAGATACCCTGGAGAAGGGAATGGCAACCCACTCCAGTAGTCTTGCCTGGGAAATTCCATAGACAGAGGAGCCTGGTGGGCTACACAGTCCATGGGGTCGCAAGAGTCAGATACAACTTAGCAACTCAGCAACAAGAACAAATCTAAGGGAAGGTCTTTTATTAACCTAACTGGGACCATCTTGTTGGGCTGCTCCTGTTCAGACCTGGGAGTTTGAGGAGGGCAGAAGGAGAGTCCTCCATATTTGCTGAAAGACTCAGGTGCACACCTTTCTTGATGGGACCCATAGGTGTCAGCTGGAGAGACATCAGAGCTGTGATAGGAGCAAGGCCACCAGGTCCAGAGGAACTGGCATGGAATACACATCGAAGCTGAAAACGAGCACCACGTTCTTTGGTTTATTTAGTTGATAAGAAACTTATTTTCTATCTAGAAGCATGTGCGCTTATCCTCTTAGCCTGAAAACAGAAAATAAATGTTGTGCTTTATGTGGTAGTGGTGTATCCATTCTTCAAAAGAGCAGCCACTCACACACACTCCTCAGAATCTCACAAGGCTCAGGATGGTGACTTGCTGCACTAAGAGAAGGTAATGCATCTTAGTGGTTACTAGTTAAGGCTCCAGAGTCAGAGTGATATGGTTCACATACTAGGTCCCCCACTTAGCAGCTGTGTAATCCTGGACACATTACCCAGCTGGTTGTGTTAAGCCTGTATCTACATATGTCAAATAGAGATAATAATGGTAGCTCCTCCTAGAATTTTCATGAATAGTCAATTAGATAAGGCATGTAAAGCATCTGGTACAACCTAGTATCAACATTCGAATATCAGCTATTTATTACAAGACTGTGCTACTGTGGTAGCTGATGGTCTGAGACTATCTCCAGGCCTCAGTTTCCCCATCTGTAGAGTGAGGGGGTTAGCCTTAAGTCCTGACTTGTAGGAAAGACTTGGAATTGTGGTTAAGCCTGTCGTAATGGAATTTACTCTCCCTGCCTTTAGAATGGACACCACAGCCATCAGTAAGAACAGCATTTTTTTTTTTTTTTTACCAAAAGTGTTAAATTATTATTTTAATGACTTGGCAGACAGTCTTCAGCTGTCAGTTGTCAGGCAAGCCTCAGTGGTAAGTCACTTTCGGGAGTTGCCTCAGCTGAGGAGAACAGAGAACCACTTTGCCCAAGGTCATCCCCGGTGGTTGGCTTCCAATGACTGAGAGACCTGGGAACAAGCCTGCGGGTCCACGCTCCAACTTTGGATAGTTGTGAAGGGCCATCCCATCTGGTTCTGGTGAGACTTCAGTGCAGCTTGACTTTTCCTCCTGTCCAATACTACCTTATTATTTTCTCTCCCTTGTTGGACTTGGAGCACTCCTAATAAACCTCCTACATGCCAGTCTCTCCACCTCTTAGGGAACCTGACTTGCATCAAATGTCATGGGAAAGAGCAGGTTGAGTGGTGGAATCGGAGAGGAAACATTGAGGACCTAGAGCACAGAGTGACTGAGGGCAGATGGTGGGTGACGAGGCAGAAATGCAGGCAGAGCCTGGCATACCATGTTAACCATATTTGGACTTGACCATTAAGGTGATAGGGAGTCACTGGAAGTTTCTCCCAAGGGGATCGTGAAATCATTGCAGGTCTGTATTTTGTTTCTTTTTAAACAGTTTTTAAAAATATAATTTTAAGTCATTTTCCATTTACAGTTATTACAAAATATTGGCTATATCCCCGTGTTGTACAATGCATCCTTGAGTCTATCTTACACACATTAGTTTGTATTGTGCCTCTCATCTCCTCCCCTCTTCTCCCATATTGTCCCCACCCTCCAAGACCACCAGTTTGTTTTCTGTATCTGTGAGTTGCAGGTCTATATTTTGAAAGATGTTTTGGCAGTTGAGGGGATGATATGGAAACAGGAGCACAAGGATTCTTGAGCCAGAGCTCAGTCGGTGAGTTCACAGCAAGAGGGACAAGAGAGGACGACGGTGGTGACAGGGCGGTGGCAGCATCAGTTGGTGAAGTAGCAGCACAAATGGAGAAGAGAGGATGGGTTCAAGGTATTTCCTGAGTTTAAATCAACAGATCCTAGTAATCAAATGGAGGTCACGGGGTGGTGGCATTCATTCCAAGATTGGTTCAAGGGGAACTTTGAAATTACTTTCTTTGAGTCATGGAAGGAATGAGATGCGTGAACCCCAGAAGGGTTTGAGCCCCCAAGGCTTTGGTGGCAGCAGCAAGTTCTGGTGGAAGCCCCGGACCCAGCGGTGGGAAGGTCAAAGGGCAGGAAGATCACGGAGCATGCGCCCTCTGCACAAACCCGGCGTGCACACTAGGCGCTGCTTCTCCCCAGAGGCAGGAGGGTTGGAAGGATTATCGGGGTGAGTGGGCTTCTAGTCGCCTATGCCAAGACCCCCGCCCCTCACCCCTCTCCCCTCCCGAGGGGCATAGTATGCACTCACTTGAGGTGCCAGATGCCAAGGAAGTGGAGAGTTGACCTCCTGCCTTGACCTAGTCTGAACCTGACTGTGGCGCCCTGTTGCCAGTCTGCACAGGAATAAGCAATGGAAACACCTTCCCTGAAGGTCGGTCTCTGAAGAGGTAAGCAGTGACCAGGTCTGTGGAGCACCATTGGCATGAGGAGGTGTGGCCTCCAAGCCTGAAGCCCCTTGTCCCCACCTGACTGCTCAGCTCATGAAAGAGGAGCGTGAGGCAGGCCCAATGCTACCTCTCCAGTCTCCAGACCAGCGCTCTGGGCAGCAACACAAGCTGGACCCCAGTCATGGACTCACTTATCTCTTGGAAGAAGAGAAACAGGGATGCAGAGTTTGCTAAAATGCCCAATAGTAAGTGCCTGGGTTTTGCTTTGTTTCCCTTTTCTTTCATTTGTTAGTAAGACTCAGTTCAGTTCAGTCCCTCAGTTGCGTCCGACTTTTTGCGACCCCATAAATTGGAGCATGCCAGGCCTCCCTGTCCATCACCAACTCCTGGAGTTCACTCAAACTTACTTCAATCGAGTCGGTGATGCCATCTAGCCATCTCATCCTCTGTCGTCCCCTTGTCCTCCTGCCCCCAACCCCTCCCAGCATCAGAGTCTTTTCCAATGAGTCAACCCTTTGCATGAGGTGGCCAAAGTACTGGAGTTTCAGCTTTAGCATCAGTCCTTCCAAAGAACACTCAGGACTGATCTCCTTTAGAATGGACTGGTTGGATCTCCTTGCAGTCCAAGGGACTCTCAAGAATCTTCTCCAACACCACAGTTCAAAACCATCTGCCATCTATTAAATAGGATGTGAGAGTTGGACTATAAAGAAAGCTGAGCACAAAAAAATTGATACTTTTGAACTGTGGTGTTGGAGAAGACTCTTGAGAGTCCCTTGGACTGCAAGGAGATCCAACCAGTCCATCCTAAAAGAAATCAATCCTGAATATTCACTGGAAGGACTGTTGATGAAGCTGAAACTCCAATACTTTGGCCACCTGATGCGAAGAACCAACTCATTGGAAAAGACCCTGATCCTGGAAAGATTGAAGGCGGGAGGAGAAGGGGATGACAGAGGATGAGATGGTTGGATGGCATCACCAATGCAATGGACATGAGTTTGAGTAAGCTCCAGGAGTTGGTGATGGACAGGGAAGCCTGGTGTGCTGCAGTCCATGGAGTCACAAAGAGCTGGACATGACTGAGTGACTGAACTGAAACTGAATTAGATAGGTGGTCAGTAGGGAAGTTCATCTAGCCCATTGTACTTAGGTTCAGACTTTCCATTCCAAGGAAGAGCTAAATGCAAGTTAAATGTTTCTGTCCCAGTTGTCAGTTGATGCTCTGGGCTTGGAAGAGCAAGCCCAGAGAGGTGAGAGGGCGTTTATTCTTAGGTTAGGTTGAGCAGAGAGCTTGTCAGGAAGGACTGTAGGATTCTGAGATGATCAGGAAGGTGTTTCAGGCCTTTGCAAAGGCAGCTCAGGGAGAAACTGGAGAAGGGAGGGAATAAAATGAAACAGAATGAAAGGAGGTGTCAGGGACATACACTGAGTAGAGGTGAAAGATGAGGCTGGAAAAGTAGCTCCATCAAGAAAGGTCTTGAATACCAAGCTAAAGGTCTTTATTCTGTAGGCAAGAGGGTTTTGGTAAGCACCATGAGTAGAAAACTGGATCAGGCAGGTGCAGAGAGAGGAGAAATATTAGTGAATCTTGAAGTTAGGTATTGAGATCCGAAATTAGGCTGCAGGTGGGGAGAATGGAAAGTAGGTAGGAGCTAATGTTTTTTATCTTATCAGTGATGGAGGCTAGGTGTAAGCCAATACATTGATACCAAAACTCCTAAACAAAAGCATTATTTCATTTTAAGATTCTTTTCCTGGTCTTCCTATGAATGTCTCTGTTCAGAGACAACAGGGAAGGTGGCAAATAAGTTTCAGCTCTGGTGCTAACTTGGATTGATTGATGGTGGCTGCCTGTCATACTGAGTTGCAGAGGATTCTGAAGCCTCATCAACCATCAGTTGGAAAAGTGATGTCTACCATAGCCATCGGAGATGTTTTTGTAATTCTGAGAACTGCAAAATTCAGGCTGCTTCTCTAGGTTCTGAGTGAGGAGCTGGGTCTGGTTTTGACTCAGTGGTTTTCTTGGCCTGGAAAGTCATGGCGGAGTGGGGAGCTGACTCCAAGTAACCCAGGGGCAATGCCTTACCGCAAACATCCCAGTCATCACAGACCCCCACAATTTGACCGTAATAAGAAAACTTGGGCTTGAATTCCATCTCTGCCTTTTGTTTAGCCACATGAATTTAGACAAATTACTCAACCCCTTTCAATCAGAATATTCATCTATAAAATAGAAATGTATTACTTTTTCAACCTAAGCCTAAAGTACTTAGTGACCAACTATGAGCTCAACAAGTATTGATCAGCTGTTTATTTTCCATTTTGAACATAACCTTGTCTTTAGGTCTTGAGCATCAACTTCTGACTAGATTTTCACCTGGGGAAAATTTTGTAACTGATTTTTGTGAAGATTCATGGAGATGTTGGATGTGGAGTACATGGCATAGAATAAGAGAGTCCTGTTTGCAAATTGGTAGAATGAAGGATACACTTTCAACATTTTGGTATCTCGAGAGCAGTTTATTTTATTTTTTTAGCTGTGGTGGGTCTTCGTTGCTGCATGTGAACTTTCTCTATTTGAGGCAAGAGGGGCTACTCTTCCTTGCAGTATGCAGGCTTCTCATTGAGGTGGTTTCCGTTGTTGCAGAACATGGGCACAAGGGTTTCAGGAGTTGCAGTGCGTGGACTCAGGAGTCTTGGCTCGAGGGCTCTAGAGCACTGGCTCAGTAGCTGTGCACATGGGCATAGTTGCTCTGAACCATATGGAATCTTCCCGGACCAGGGATGGAACCAGTGTCCCTTGCATTGCAAGGTGGATTCTCAACCACTGGACCACCAGAGAAGCCTGCAGAGCAGTATTTATGCATTTTTACACACACACACACACTCACTCATACATGTTGTTAAGTTTCTGTTTTCCCTTGACATAAACAGGTTCATTTTCTACATATTGTTTTGTGTTTTATAACTTTCTTTTCATTTAACAGCATATCTTGGAGATCCTGTTAGTCATTGCTTATCAGTTCAGTTCAGTCACTCAGTTGTGTCCGACTCTTTGCGACCCCATGAACCGCAGCATGCCAGGCCTCTCTGTCCATCACCAACTCCCAGAGTCCACCCAAACCCACGTCCATTGAGTCGGTGATGCCATCCAACCATCTCATCCTCTGTCATCCCCTTCTCCTCCTGCCCTCAATCTTTGCCAGCATCAGGGTCTTTCCAAATAAGTCAGCTCTTCGCATCAGGTGGCCAAAGTATTGGAGTTTCAGCTTCAACATCAGTCCTTCCAATGAACACCCAGGACTGATCTCCTTTAGGATGGACTGGTTGGATCTCCTTGCAGTCCAAGGGACTCTCAAGAGTCTTCTCCAATACCACAGTTCAAAAGCATTAACTCTTTGGCACTCAGCTTTCTTTATAGTCCAACTCTCACATCCATACATGACCCATGGAAAAACCATAGCCTTGACTAGACGGACCTTTGTTGACAAAGTAATGTCTCTGTTTTTTAATATGCTGTCTAGGATGGTCATAACTTTCCTTCCAAGGAGTAAGCATCTTTTAATTTCATGGCTGCAGTCACCATCTGCAGTGATTTTGGGGCCCAGAAAAATAAAGTCTGACACTGTTTCCACTGTTTCCCCATCTATTTGCCATGAAGTGATGGGACCAGATGCCATGATCTTAGTTTTCTGAATGTTGAGCTTTAAGCCAACTTTTTCACTCTCCTCTTTCACTTTCATCAAGAGGCTCTTTAGTTCTTTACTTTCTGCCACAAGGGTGGTGTCATGTGCATATTTGAAGTTATTGATATTTCTCCCGGCAATCTTGATTCCAGCTTGTGCTTCTTCCAGCCCAGCGTTTCTCATGATGTACTCTGCATATGAGTTAAATAAGCAGGGTGACAATATACAGCCTTGACATACTCCTTTCCCTATTTGGAACCAGTCTGTTGTTCCATGTCCAGTTCTAACTGTTGCTTCCTGACCTGCATGCAGGTTTCTCAAGAGGCAGGTCAGGTGGTCTGGTATTCCCATCTCTTTCAGAATTTCCCACAGTTTATTGTGATCCACACAGTCAAAGGCTTTGGCATAGTCAATAAAGCAGATATAGATGTTTTTCTGGAACTCTCTTGCTTTTTTGATGATCCAACGGATGTTAGCAATTTGATCTCTGGTTCCTCTGCCTTTTCTAAGACCAGCTTGAACATCTGGAAGTTCATGGTTCACGTATTGCTGAAGCCTGGCTTGGAGAATTTTAAGCACCACTTTACTAGCGTGTGAGATGAGTGCAATTGTGTGGTAGTTTGAGCATTCTTTGGCATTGCCTTTCTTTGGGATTGGAATGAAAGCTGACCTTTTCCAGTCCTGTGATCACTGCTGAATTTTCCAAATTTGCTGGCATATTGAGTGTAGCACTTTCACGGCATCATCTTTCAGGATTTGAAGTAGCTCAGCTGGAATTCCATCACCTCCACTAGCTTTGTTCATAGTGATGCTTCCTAAGGCTCACTTGATGTCACATTCCAGGATGTCTGGCTCTAGGTGAGTGATCACACCATCATGATTATTTGGGTCATGAAGATCTTTTTTGTACACTTCTTCTGTGTATTCTTACCACCTCTTAATATCTTCTGCTTTTGTTAGGTCCCTACCATTTCTGTCCTTTATTGAGCCCATCTTTGCATGAAATGTTCCCTTGGTATCTCTAATTTTATTGAAGAGATCTCTAGTCTTTCCCATTCTATTGTTTTCTTCTGTTTCTTTGCATTGATCACTGAGGAAGGCTTTCTTATCTCTCCTTGCTATTCTTTGGAACTCTGCATTCAAATGGGTATATCTTTTCTTTTCTCCTTTGCTTTTCGCTTCCCTTCTTTTCACAGCTATTTGTAAGGCCTCCTCAGATAGCCATTTTGCTTTTTTGAATTTCTTTTTCCTGGGGATGGTCTTGATTCCTGTCTCCTGTACAATGTCACGAACCTCTGTCCATAGTTCATCAGGCACTCTGCCTATCAGATCTAGTCCCTTAAATCCATTTCTCACTTCCACTGTATAGTCATAAGGGATTTGATTTAGGTCATACCTGAATGGTCTAGTGGTTTTTTTCTACTTTCTTCAATTTCAGTCTGAATTTGGCAATAAGGAGTTCATGATCTGAGCCACAGTCAGCTCCCGGTCTTGTTTTTGCTGGCTGTATAGAGCTTCTCCATCTTTGGCTGCAAAGAATATAATCAATCTGATTTTGGTGTTGACCATCTGGTGATTTCCATGTGTAGAGTCTTCTCTTGTGTTGTTGGAAGAGGGTGTTTGCTATGACCAGTGCATTCTTTTGGCAGAACTCTTTATTAGCCTTTGCCCTTCTTCATTCTGTACTCCAAGGCCAAATTTGCCTATTATTCCAGGTGTTTCTTGACTTCCTACTTTTGCATTCCAGTCCCCTATAATGAAAAGGACATCTTTTTTGGGTATTAGTTCTAGAAGATCTTGTAGGTCTTCATAGAACTGTTCCACTTCAGCATCTTCAGTGTTACTGGTTGGGGTATAGACTTGGATTACCATGATATTGAATGGTTTGCCTTGCAAATGAACAGAGATCATTCTGTCATTTTTGAGATTGCATCCAAGTACTGCATTTCAGACTCTTTTGTTGACTATGATGACTATTCTATTTCTTCTAAGGGATTCCTGCCCACGGTAGTAGATTTAATGGTCATCTGAGTTAAATGCACCCATTCCAGTCCATTTTAGTTCGCTGATTCCTAGAATGTCAACATTCACTCTTGCTATCTCCTATTTGACCACTTCCAATTTACCCTGATTCATGGACCTAACATTCCAGATTCCTATGCAATATTGCTGTTTACAGCATCAGACCTTGCTTCTATCACCAGTCACATCCACAACTGGGTTTTGTTTTTGCTTTGGCTCCATCCCTTCATTCTTTCAGGAGTTATTTCTCCACTGATCTCCAGTAGCATATTGGGCACCTACCGACCTGGGGAGTTCATCTTTCAGTGTCCTATCTTTTCGCCTTTTCATACTGTTCATGGGGTTCTCAAAGCAGGAATAGTGAAGTGGTTTGCCATTCCCTTCTCCAGTGGACCACATTCTGTCAGACCTCTCCACCATGACCCGCCCGTCTTGGGTGGCCCCACCGGGCATGGCTTAGTTTCATTGAATTAGACAAGGCTGTAGTCTGTGTGATTAGATTGACTAGTTTTCTGTGATTAGATTGACTAGGTTTCAGTGTTTCTGCCCTCTGATGCCCTCTCACAACATCTACTGTCTTACTTGGGTTTCTCTTACCTTGGATGCGGGGTATCTCTTCATGGCTATTCCAGCAAAGTGCAGCCACTGCTCCTTACCTTGGACATGGGGTAGCTCCTCTCGGCCGCTGCCCCTGTTATTGCTTATAGGTCTGTTTTTTTAACCTCTGTAAGTTTCATAGTATGGGTGTATCCTTTATTGATGGAAATTTGTTTTCCTTTTTTTTTTTTTGCCTTTACAGATATATTTATGAGAACATTCCTGTGCCTTTGCATGTATATGATATTTCTGAAAGTGAAATTATTGAGTCAAACAATATGTGTTTTAATAATTTCACTAGGTACAACTCAAAGACTGAACAAATTTATTTATATATTCCCACTCACAATTTTTTGAAAGTTAGTCTGGGTAGTTTAATTTCTACCCCATGGACAGAGGAGCCTGATGGGATTGGAATTCCTAGAGTAGGAAGTGGCAACTCACTCCAGCATTCTTGCCTGGAAAATTTCATGGACAGAGGAACCTAGTGGGCTACTGTCCAGAGGGTTGCAAAAGGTCAGACATGACTGAACACACACATGCCATGGAATTGCAAAGAGTCGGACACATACAGTCCATGGAATTGCACACACATGCCATGGAATTGCAAAGAGTCAGAACACATACAGTCCATGGAATTGCAAAGAGTCGGACACGACTGAATGACTAAGCACAATCCTGGATATGATCCATCTGAGACTCGTCTATATGCTAGCTTCTCAAATAATTGGTGTTGAAACTACATACAACATGAATACCCAGAATGTACTGCAAAATATAGCTTGCTTCTTCTCTTTTCTGTATTGATTATTAATCTTGTAGATCATTTAGGATCTCCTTTAAAATGAAACAGATGTATTCTCAAGGGATTAAAAAGTTAAAGTGTTAAGACTTTTCATAAAAGAGCAGTCCCCTGCCCTCATTCTCAAGCTGTAACCACCTTAAATTTGTTTGAATTTTTTCTTTCATTTTTTAACTCCTCCTCTTCATCTCCTTGATATGTCCATAGTTACTCCCCTCCAATACTCAGTTTAGTTTTAACATTTTTAGGAGGGGGTGGCTAGATAAACATTTATTATTTACATTATTATGGCAAACAAATCCTATTCACAGTTGAGATGTTTACTATATATATAAAATAAATCCATTTTTTGCATGCAACTCTTGTTTTTCCTGGAGGTAGTCATTTTTAAAACATTTTTTCAAATGTAAGAATAGATAAAGAAAAACACTGTCCTCAGGAATAGCCTTTTTTTGTTTGTTTGTTTACAGATGGCGTGTGTGTGTTCAGTCATGTCTGACCTTTTGCAACCCTCTGGACAGTAGCCCACTAGGTTCCTCTGTCCATGAAATTTTCCAGGCAAGAATGCTGGAGTGAGTTGCCACTTCCTACTCTAGGGAATCTTCCCAAATGTGGAAAAACCAGAGATTCTCTGTATCAAGTGGGAGTTCCTGATCTGCTTTTGTTTTAATTTTTGCGTGCACCCTGCTGCAGACGTAATCTTAGTTCCCAGAGATTGAACTTCACCCCCTGCATTGGAAGGTGGAGTCTTAACCACTGGACCACCAAAGAAGTCCCTAAACTTTTTTTTGCTTAATTGGTTCTCTGTGTCCTACATGAATTCATTTCAAAGTTTGCCATGAGTATAAATCTTACAGATAGTTCATATGCATCAAATATTCTCCCAGTTCCTTCTTTGTGGAGACATCTTCCATGGGGTCTCGAAGAGTCGGACACGGCTGAGCGACTTCACTTTCACTTTTCACCTTCATGCATTGGAGAAGGAAATGGCAACACACTCCAGTACTCTTGCCTGGAGAATCTCAGGGACGGCGGAGCCTGGTGGGCTGCTGTCTATGGGGTGGCACAGAGCCAGACACGACTGAAGTGACTTAGCAGCAGCAGCAGCTGGTTCTTTAAGCTGGTGATGCAGCTGTTTTCCTAGCATCTTTCTTTTCATTTATTCTGGGGATCATCCTCTCTTCCTGGGTTGGAAGCTCTGTCTCCTGGATTCTGTTTCTTCTTTGATGATTTACTCCTTTGTTTTGATAGGGCGTTTCCTTCAGTGGCTCATTGAGACATGGTGCGTGGAGGTAATTTTTGAGAGTTTGCAGGTCTGGAACTGGCCCTATTCTACCTTTACACTTACATGATTATTTACTTGAATGTAGAATTCTTGGTTGGAACTGTCTTTTCTCAGAATTTTGAAGACATTTCTTTATTGCCTTCTAAGCTCTAGTGTTGCTGTTAAATCCAGTGTTTTTCTGACTTATAGTTTTTTGTTTTTTTTTTTTTAATGTGATTGTTATTTCTCTCTGGAAGGTTTTAGAGTCTTTTCTCTATCCTGGTGTTCTGAACTTTCAAAGAAGTGTGCTTCAAGTAGGCCTTTTTATAGTCATTATGCTGGTACTCAGCGAGTCTTTCATATACTTCATTGGGAAATTATCTGGCATTATTCCTTTGATAAGTTCTTTCCTTCCTTTTCCTCTGGCCATTTTTCTGGATATTGGATCTCCCGACTGATCTTGTAATTTTCTTTCCTAGTTTCTGTCACTTGGTGTTTGGATGAGTTAATATGTTATAAAGTCCTTAGAACAGTGCCTGGCCAACTTTATCTTCTAATACAAGATTAGAAAACTTCATTCAGCCAAGATTTTCATTTTGGCTATTGCATTTTGCATTTTTAGTATCCAAGATCTGTGTTCAATTTGATAAATCTGAGCTGTACGGTGTGGCATCCGCTAGTCACTTGTGGCTACTTTAAAATTAAGTATAGTTAAAATTCAGCTCTTAGTTGTATAACTACATTTTGAGTGATCTATGGCCGCATATAACTAGTACCTACCATATTGGACAGTGTAAATGTGGAACATTTCCATCATTACAAAAAGTTCTATCAGACAGTGTTGCTCTAAATTATTTTTAAAACATAATATCCTGCTATTGTTTCAAGAATGAACTCTCTTATTAAATTTATCTCTTATTAAAATTTATTTATGTATTTCTTTGGCTGCATAGGTCTTAGTTTCAGCTGTAGGATCATAGATCTTCATCGTGGCATGCAAACTCTTTAGTAACTCTTAGCTGTGGCACGTGGGATCTAGTTCCCTGATGAGGGATTGAACCCAGGCCCCCTGTATTGGGAGCATGGAGTCTTAGCCACTGGACCACCAGGGAAGTCCCCCCAGTCTCTACCTTTGAGGAGTAAATGCCCCACCATTCAGAAGTTGAAGAATAAATTGAGGTGGAAAGAAAGAATTTTATATAAGTACCCAACAGTGTAAGTTGGAGTTAGATTCTGGAAGGCTCTGAATGAAGGGCAAATAATTCAAACCATCAGAACAGACATTGGCTTTCCAATATACAGTTTTGGAGGGGTAACTATTTGACTTTAGGCAATGTTGATTTATAACTTAACATGGGACTTAGTTCCTTATTTATAAAATGAGCAGAATAAAAATAGCTCTTATACCTCATATCTGGTGGCTGCATGGCACTGGAGCAGCTGAGGAGAAAACCCACGTCCAGGGGCAGAGAAGCCCCAGCAAGATGGTAGGGCTTGAAATGAAAAGACTCTTGCTCCTTGGAAGAAAAGTTATGACCAACCTAGACAGCATATTAAAAAGCAGAGACATTACTTTGCCAGCAAAGGTCCGTCTAGTCAAAGCTATGGTTTTTCCAGCAGCCATGTATGGATGTGAGAGTTGGACTATAAAGAAAGCTGAGCGCCAAAGAGTTGATGCTTTTGAACTGTGGTTTGGAGAAGACTCTTGAGAGTCCCCTGGACTGCAAGAAGATCCAACCAGTTCATCCTAAAGGAAATCAGTCCTGAATATTCACTGGAGGGACTGATGCTGAAGCTGAAAGTCCAATACTTTAGCCACCTGATGCAAAAAACTGACTCATTTGAAAAGACTCTGATGCTGGGAAATATTGAAGGCAGGAAGAGAAGGGGATGACAGGATGAGATGGTTGGATGGTATCACTGACTCAATGGACATGAGTTTGAGTAAACTCCGGGAGTTGGTAATGGACAGGGAGGCCTGGCGTGCTGCAGTCCATGGGGTTGCAAAGAGTTTGACATGACTGAGTGACTGAACTGAACTGAAACCTCATATGTATTTAGCTCTTGCTATGTGGCAGATTCTAAATTCTAAATTTTATATATAAGTTATCTACCTACCTATCTATCTATTGTCTTTTTTGATTTTCATATCTCTGTAAAGCCATTCCTCTTTCTTTCCTCCTTCCTTCCTTCCTCCCTTCCTCCCTTCCTCCCTTTCCTGAGAATTTTACCAGTGAGTCACTCGTAAAGGGTTCCTGTGGATCTTCAGAAAGTCGGTTAATGATTCCCAACACCACCCACAGGGCTCTCCAATGACATTCAGCACAGCAGTTTTAACATTGTCCTTTCAGGCACTAATGTGACATTTGCCCAAGATTGTGAGACCTTCCTAAGAAATTGTGATTGAGAAACCAAAATGTTGCTAGCGATCATTTTCTTATACTTCACACTCCTGCTACTGCTGCTGCTAAGCCGCTTCAGTCGTGTCCGACTCTGTGCGACCCCATAGACGGCAGCCCAACAAGCTCCCCCGTCCCTGGGATTCTCCAGGCAAGAGTACTGGAGTGGGGTGCCATTTCCTTCTCCAATGTAGGAAAGTGAAAAGTGAAAATGAAGTCGCTCAGTTGTGTCTGACTCTTGGCGACCCCATGGACTGCAGCCTACCAGACTCCTCCGTCCATGGGATTTTCCAGGCAAGAGTACTGGAGTGGGGTGCCATTGCCTTCTCCGATACTTCATACTAGTGATTCTTAAATCTTCTGCTTTAGGAATCTTTCATTCTCATTCTCTTAAAAAATATTGAGTACACCACAGAGATTTTTAGTTACATGGATTATATCTATTGATAGTTACTTTACTAGTAATGAAAAGGCAGACATTTCAAAATGAGATTTATTAGTTCATTAAGCAATGATAAACCTGTTACATGTTAAATCCAAAGATTATGAAAAGTAAGTATATTATCCAAAACAAAAATCAGTAATGGCATTTTAAAAATATGTTTGCAAATTATGGTCATGTCTGGCTTTATAGATGACAATTGGATTCTATGTCTGCTCCTGCATTCAATTTGTTGCGATATTCTGTAAGCCATTTTCTATAATTATCTCGATTCTACATGAGAAAGTGAAGGACACAGAGGTTAAATGATTTGACCAAGATTGTATAGTCAGTAAGTGGTGGAATCAGAGTCAAGCTCAAGCAAACTTTAGAGATTATACTCTTACTCTTCTATATACTAAATTGCCTGTAAGGCTGTTTAGAGGATTAAATGAGACAATGTATTCACTTAATGGTTGACATATAGTAAGAGCTCAATAACGTGAGCCACCATTATTATTTCACTTGAGGAAATTAGTGAAATGTTTAAAAACATGGTAGATTATTAAAAGTTTATGAGCTATGGGGTATGTCATGTTTCAGTGTTCATTTGGGGGAGCTTAATGTGACAATGCTAAGTAGGATGAGATATTAGAAGGCGAGATGAGACACAAAGAGATGTTTGGAGACTTGAAATAGTCCACTTGAGTGTAAGGAAAGATGTTCCATCAGTAGAACAGCTTGACAGGGAAGGGAATTTTAAGATAACGTTGACAGTCAAGCAGCAGCATTTTTGGAACACCTGAAATGCACAGATAACTGCTGGTTATTGTGGGAAAGAAAGAAAACTAACATTCTCTGAGCGCCCATGATGGGTACCATTACCTATTTTTTTTTTAGTACCCTGTATGGACAGACACTTGTCTATAATTATTTCTCAGTCTCACAGCAATATTGCAAGGTAGGTGTTATTGGTGCCATTTTTCTGGATGAGGCTTGCAGGTAAGAGAATCATCCATGGAAGGAGGAGGGAAAGGGATGGGGGTTGGGGAGGATATCTCCAAGGTTCCATCCCAGACCTAGTTGACTTCAAAGTCCATACTGCACTGAGAATATTAGTTTGAACTTTAGGAGTTCCATGAATTTTCCATGGAATTGTAGGCATAGTTTTGTTGGGGGGATTATCATTTAGCACACTGGTCTCCAACCTTTTTGGCATCAGGGACTGGTTTTGTGGAAGACACTTTTCCCACGGATTGGGGAGGCTATGGTAATGCAAGCGATGGGGAGTGGCCGTTAATACAAATGAAAGTTTGCTCACTTGCCGTCAGTTCACCTCCTACTATGTGGCTCGATTCTCAACAGGCCACAGACTGATACTGGTCCATGGTCAGGGGACTGGGGACCACTGATTAAGTAGATTTCTCAAAGGAATCTGTGACTCCAAAAGAGAAGAACAACTGTCTTAGACTGTCAAAGTTGGAAGGATACTTAAAAATCAAAAGTCTGCTGCCTTCATGTCAAAGCTGGGCAAACAGAGGCATAGAAAGAAGAAGAAAGAATTTGTTACAGAGTGACTCAACTGACAGAGCCAACACAAGAACCCAGTCCCCTTGTCCCCACCCCGGGCCACTGCATCTCCATCTCTGGTACCTCCTATGAAGGCAGCAGAAAGCTTGAACAGCTTGGAAGAACTGCAGTGCACTGGACAGATCCCTCTGAGACCATCTTGGCAGGAAGTCAGTTAGGCACCTCTGGGGGGAGGCATGTTAACTGTTCAAGCACCAGGCTCTAAATTAGTCCTGTTTGGTAAATTGCGCTTTGTAGGGTACCATTAGTAAGTGACTGCTCTAATGCGAGCTCTGGGGTGTAGAAGAGCAACCCACCTCTCCAAGGGCCTGCTTCCTGCCTAGTACGTAGTTTTTCCCCTGGGTAAAGGAAACCATGCCTGGACTGTGGCAAATCATGTTTGAGGAGGATGTAGGAGAAGGGGGAAAAATCAGGACAGGATGCTTTTCGTACCAGCAGAAACTTTTGTCTGCATGCAGGAACAGCTTTAACATAAGGAAGTGCGAGTGGTGTTTTATCTGCTCCGTGTTCTGTCTGCTGCTGGCAGCTCTGTTTCCTCTGAGCCCACAACTACATTTTCCAACTACACTTCTCAAAACAATATTTATTTATTTGGCTGCCCTGGGTCTTAGTTGTGGCACGCAGGATCTTTGATCTTCCTTGTGGCTTGCAGGATCTTTTTTGAACTCTTAATTGAGGCATGCCGTCTGCCATGGCATGTGGGATCTAGTTCCCTGACCAGGGTTTGAACCTGGGCCCCCTGCATTGGGAGCACTGAGTCTCAGCCACTGGACCACTAAGGAAGTCCCCCCAACTTTACTTTTTAAAAAAAAAACTTTTTGTTTTGTATTAGAATATAACCAGTTAACAAACAGTGTTGAGATAGTTTTAGGTGAGTAGCAAAGGGACTCAACCATACATATACATGTATCCATTCTCCCCCAAACTCGCCTCCCTAACTGTACTTTTAAGGCTCATTTTATTCTATCTACCACCTAGCTCAGAGTCTGGCACTTAGAAAATTTAAGCAAGTGTTTGTGGACTAAAAAATGAGATTCTACTTGTGCTTCAATCTTCATTCTACCACGTATAAGCTGTGCTATTTTAACAAGTAAATTAACTTCTCTGAGCAATAATGCCTATGGTTATCTGGCAAAGTAGAAAATAGGAGAAAATCTCAGTAATGGTCAGGACTGGCCCTCTTGGGACCTGGGGGGAAAGGATTAGCAGGAGCTTAACCCTCTTGGTAGTTAGGGTCTTCCCCTGTGGTTCAGAGGTAAAGAATCCTCCTGCAATACAGGAGCTATAGAAGACATGGGTTCAATCCCTGGATTGGGAAGATCCCCTGGAGAAGGGCATGACAACCCACTCTAGTATTCTCACCTGGAGAATCCCATGGACAGAGGAGCCTGGAGGGCTACAGTTCATAGGGTTGCAAAGAGTCAGATACGACTGAAGTGACTTAGCATGCACACAGCCCTCTTGAGAAACTTGGAGGAAGATTGTTGGTCAGAGTCCCTGAGACCCAGTCTTGATTCAAAGCCCCAATCTTGCTCTTGTAGAACATCAGGCTTATTCCTCAGTCTTGGCCTGCCTCATTAGCACTGGGAATTTTGACTTTTTCTGTCCTTTGACATGATGGCTCATCAGCTTTTCCTTCCCTCAAGCAAAACCAAATTTGTACCAGCATCATTCAAGATGAGTGGTGTTTGGAGGAGATTTCCTGCCCAAAGAGAGCTAGGAATGAAAGATTTAGAGTTTCTGTAAAAATGCCCCCTTCCACTTCAGACAACTTTCTGTTACTTAGCTTTGTCCAGAAAATGACTATTGCTCTAGATAAAGCCTTGCAGTTTCAGAACTAATCATGATAAATCTACCAGGAATTAATGCCTGTCTGACATTAGACCAATTGCCTAGAAATCATGACACTTATAAGAAAGAGTCATCTCTTTATTTGAATGAAAACAAAGCATCCCAAGGCAGATTTTAAAATACATTATTTTAATTTTTAGAGGAAAAGAATTCTTTAAAGAGAATTGTCAACGATCAAAACTGGTTGATAAATCACATATGTAACTATGTAATTAAACTTCTCCATTTTCAGAGACCTGCAATTAGAGTTCTTCGTGTAGTTACCCATAATGATTCATTCTTGCTAATATGCTGAGGAAGAAGGGAGTCGGGGAGATAAATTTTAATTTGAACTTTCCCCTAATTTGGATCAAGAGACAGTGGAAGTATGCCTAGGCTGGGAGGTGGGAGAACTGGGTTCTAGTTCCAGTTCTTTCTCATTAACTGTGGGGCTTTAGCCAGATCACCAAGCCCATCTGAGCCTTTGTTTCCTCAGCTATAAAATGATAATAATACCTACTTCAGAGTATTGTTATGAAACCTTAATAAAACTGTGGGTGTGGTAATGCTTTGTAAATTTTAAAGCCCTGTAAGGTCCTCATGCATTTTCTTATTTTGCTGTCTTTTCTCATCATAGCAGGTCAGGCCCTCTGTTGGTGGTGAGAGGAAAAGGCTTTAATGAATAACATCAGCCTTTGTGTAGTGTGAAAAGACAGACAGTAATGAAGGGCTGGGGTACTTTGTTGAATTTGTCTGTGATTGACTGGTGGCCCTGCTTCTGATGATCAGGAATTTATTATTAAGAAAATTGCTGTATGCTTGGGGAGCTAGAACTTGGTTTGTGCCTTCCCCACTGCAGAGGGTCACCACAGATGTCTCAGGGGCTGTTGAGTTGACTTTGCTAGATTCGCATTTAAAGAGAAAACTTTCATTTGGACGAACTCAAAGTTAAGGGGGATTGTGACAAATACTTTGAGAATTTTCAGGGTTCCGGTCTTTATTTTTTTAATTGACGTAAAGTTGATTTACAATGTTGCGTTAATTTCTGCCCTACAGCAAAGTGATTCAGATTATATATATATATATATATATATATGTTGCTCAGTTGTGTCTGACTCTTTATGACCCCATGGCCTGTAGCTCGCCAGGCCCCTCTGTCCACGGGATTCTCCAGGCAGGAATACTGGAGCGGGTTGCCATTCCCTTCTCCAGAGGATCTTCGTGACTTGGGATGGAACCCAGGTCTCCCTCACTGCAGGCAGGTTCTATGCAGGCTTTGTATATATGTGCATACATCCCAAAGAAAGGCAATGCCAAAGAATGTTCAAACTACTGCACAAGTGCATTCATCTCACATGCTAGCAAAGTACTGCTACAAGCTAGGCTTCAACAGTACATCAACTGAGAACTTCCAAATGTTCAAGCTGGATTTAGAAAAGGCAGAGAAACCAAGATCAAATTGCCAACATACGCTGGGTCATAGAAAAAGCAAGAGAATTCCAGAAAAACATATACTTCTGCTTCATTGACTATTCTGAAGCCTTTGTGTGGATCATAACAAACTCTGGAAAATTCTTCAAGATACAGGAATACCAGACCACCTTACCTGCCTCCTGAGAAACCTGAATGCAGGTCAAGAAGCAACAGTTAGAAGCAGACATGTAACAACAGACTGGTTCCAAATTTGGAAAGGAGTACGTCAGGATTGTATATTGTCACCCTGCTTATTTAACTTATATGCAGACTACATCATGCAAAATGCCAGGCTGGATGAAACACAAGCTGGAGTCAAGATTGCCAGGAAAAATATCAATAACCTCAGATCTACGCAGATGACATCACACCTATGGCAGAAAGTGAAGAGGAACTAAAGAGCCTCTTGATGAAAGTGAAAGAGGAGAGTGAAAAAGCTGACTTAAAACTCAACATTCAAAAAACTAAGATCATGGTATCTGGTCCCAACACTTCATGATGAATAGATGGGGAAACAGTGGAAACAGTGACAGACTATTTTCTTGGGCTCCAAAATCAATGCAAATGGTGACTGCAGCCATGAAATTAAAAGATGCTTGGTCCTTGGAAGAAAACTATGACCAACCTAGACAGCATACTAAAAAGCAGAGACATTACTTTGCCAACAAAGGTCCATCTAGTCAAAGCTATGGTTTTTCCAGTGGTCATGTATGGATGTGAGAGTTGGACCATAAGGAAAGCTGAGTGCCAAAGAATTGATGCTATTGAAATGTGGTGTTGGAGAAAACTCTTGAGAGTCCCTTGGACTACAAGGAGATCCAACCAGTCAATCCTAAAGGAAATCAGTCCTGAATATTCATTGGAAGGACTGATGCTGAAGCTGAAACTCCAATACTTTGGCCACCTGATGCGAAGAACTGACTCATTAGAAAAGACCCTGATGCTGGGGAAGATTGAAGGTGGGAGGAGAAGGGGACGACAGAGGATGAGATAGTTGGATAGCATCACCAACTCGATGGACATGAGTTTGAGCAAGCTCTGGGAGATGGTGAAGGACAGGGAAGTATGGTGTGCTGCAGTCCATGGGGTCACAAAGAGTCAAACATGACTGAGTGACTGAACTGATGCATACATGTGTATATATATATATATGAAAAATATCTATCAATACATCATGTTTTAAATATTCTTTTCCATTATGGTTAACATAGATATTGAATATAGTTCCCTGTGCGGTTCAGTAGGACCTTGTTATTTATCCATTCTATAATAACTTACATGTGCTAAGCCCAACCTCCCACTCTATCCTTCCTCCGTACAAGACTACTGGAAAAAGCATAGCCTTGATGAGACAGACCTTTGTTAGCAAAGTAAAAGGCTGTCTAGATGGTTACAATGTACAGTCAAGACTAAAAATTTGCTGTAAGGTAGACATTGGTTCTTGTACTTTGCTGTGCCTCAGTAGTACCAGGAAAGCTTGTAAAAACACATTGCTGGCCCACCACCAGAGTACTGAGTTCTCATTCTAGAGTTCTCATTCTACTGGTCTTTCAATACAGTCTGAGATTTTATATCTCTGTCAAGGTCCTAGGTGGTGCTGACACTGTTGGTTCAGGGACCACTTTGAGACTCTCTGAGGGAGACTGCCTACACACACAGATGAGAAAAATGAGGCTCGTGTTAAATAATTTGCCCAAGGTATGCATGTGTTCACACGCTCAGTCATGTCTGACTTTGCGATCGCGTGGACTGATGCCCACCAGGCTCCTCTCTCCATGGGACTGTCCAGGCAATAGTACTGGAATGGGTTACCATTTCTTCTTCCAGGGCACCTTCCCACCCCAGATCAAATGCATGTCTCCTGCATCTCCTGCATTGGCAGGCAGACTCTTTACCACTTGAGCCACCTAGGAAGCCCACACCCAAAGTATACTACAGTGAAAAATTTGTATACCCCAAATATGAGCCCAGGTCTATGCAAGATCAAGTGTGTCTCACCTCTCTACTTCCCTCACCCTGTTAGGGTCACTGTCTAATGTCCACTAATTTAATAGATTGTATCCATGGCAATATATAATTCTTTAACCTCTTGACTCACAGCCCCTTCCCCCACAACTGTAAGGAAAGGAGTAGTAGAAGGGAGGTTTGAAAGGTAGTTGGAGCTTTTCTTTGGTTTTAAAGGTCAGGCTAGGGAGCCTAAATTATACCCTACAGCAGCTGAATGTTCGATTTCTATCCCAAACTGTCTCCTCTGGTTGTTCACCCTAAAGGTTTGTGCCCAGTAAGTTTGCACAAAGTGTAGAGTCCTAGGGATGGCTGTGTTTCTACTGCCCCTCACTGGTCTGGTCTCAAGGTAGGACATCATTAGAACTTTTTGTTATTTAATTTAGTTGATTTGGTAGTTTAAAACCAGGATCATTTTAGGGTCATAAATCCAAATTTTTAAAAAACTGAAAAACAATCACATGTGTGATTGTTCTTACTTTGTTTAAAAAAATATGCTATAATCATGGTTGGTTCATCCCTGGCTTAGTTGGACTAAAGTCCTGTGCTAATGAGAAATGGGACTGGGACACAGAAGACTGAGATTCTTGTCCCAGCTCTGCCAGATTCCAGCTACGTGACTATGGGCACATCATTTGACCTTTCTGGACTTGACTGTTGTTCAGTTGCTAAGTCATATCTGACTCTTCTGCAACCCCAAGGACTATAGCCTGCCAGGCTTCTCTGTCTATGGAATTTCCCAGGCAAGAATACTGGAGTGGGATGCCATTCCCTTCTCCAGGGGGTCTTCCTGACCTAGGGATTAAACTCAAGTCTCCTGTATTGGCAGGTGGGTTCTTTACCACTAAGCCACAAGGGAAGTAACTGGACTTGGGTACTTCATGTATAAACAAGAAAAATAATTCTTATCCCAGGGATATTCAGACATATCAGACTTTTACTATGGAACCTATTAATGCTAAAATAATTTGGAGGCTCTTCAAGACAAGTAATTGTAATGGTAATAGTAAGAAATGAATGGTGAATTCATACTATTAGACATAGGGCTGAGGTTTCCAGTAAACTCCACAATTGCCTCATTTGCTTTTCTCAGCAACCTTATTAAATAGATGTCATTATCCACATTTTGTAGATGAGGGAACTGAGGCTTGGTGTGGTCACACAGCTAGTCAAACCTGAAGTCAAACTTGGGTTTATCTGGCACTAAATCCATTATCTTTACTATTATTTTATGCCTTCTTGTCTGCTCTTTAAATGTTTCCTGTATCTGTGGCTGGTTTGGCCTTCCAAATGAAAGTTGCTCAGTTGTGTCCAACTCTTTGCGCCCCATGGACTATACAGTCCATGGAATTCTCCAGGCCAGAATACTGGAGTGGGTAGCCTTTCCCTTCTCCAGGGGAATCTTCCCAACCCAGGGATGGAACCCAGGTCTCCTGCATTGCAGACAGATTCTTTACCAGCTGAGCCACAAGGGAAGCCCAAGAATACTGGAATGGGTAGCCTATCCCTTCTCCAGTGGATCTTCCTGACCCAGGAATCGAACCAGGGTCTCCTGCATTGCAGGCAGATTCTTTACCAACTGAGCTATCAGGGAAGCCCTATTCAAGGACCTTCCAAGGCCCAATTCAAATACCACCTCTTTCATAACATTTCCCCTTCATCCTCAGTAAAATTTGTTTTTTTTCTCAGCATTTTATTTTTTTTTAATTTTTGTTTATTTTTGGCTGTGTTGGGTCTTTGTTGCTGGGTGGGGTTTTCTCGAGTTGTAATGAGTGGGGGCTACTCTAGTTGTGGTGCTCAGGCTTCTCATTACAGTGGCTTCTCTTGGTTTGGAGCTCAGGCTCCAGGGCACACAGTAGGGTTCAGTAGTTGCAGCTCCTGGGGTCTAGAACACAGGCTCGATAGCTGTGGTCCAGGGGCTTAGTTGCTCCGTGGCATGTGGGATCTTCCCAGACCAGGGATTGAACCTGTGTCTCCTGCTTTGATACACAGATTCTTTTACCACTGAGCCAGCAGGGATGCCCTCCGCATTTTAAATGTGTGCTTGCACAAGAGTAGTCCTCATCTCTGCTTTGTGTCTTAATGATTCGGGTACAAGAGTGTCTCCTTCCACTAAGCTGTTGCTCAGCAGTGTATCTAGCTAAGCATTGTTTTCCATCATTGGTGATAATTGCATTTGGGGGCAGAAATCATAACTCTAAAACCCATAACCGCCAAGGGAAAACTCAATGTGAAAACCTGTATGTGGCATATTAGGTTCAGTTTCTATCAGGTCAAATATGAAAAAAGGGAAGAAAATGAAATAAAGGCCTCAGTTTTTATAACCATTCTGGTGAAGTGGCCCTGAAGAAACAGGTGATGATGAATTCTTCGGAATGAAGCTTCATCTGGTTCTGGTTTGCAGAGCACCCATCTCTGTGCCTTTTAATCGTATAATAGAAATGACTGAAAGAGTAAAGGAGCCGGGCCAATAGTTATGCTGAGTCCATTCTTCCCACTGATGCTTAAGGGATTTATGTAGGTAAGTCCCATTAATGTTAATGGAAGTTACATGTGTAATTCCCCTTTTTCATCACTGAGAGAATAGAGCTTTATATTCCTTGGGTAATTATGGGACCAGCACCGCCAGGTTTTTTTCAGTTAACTTTTTCACCTGCCTTTCCTGCTTGGACTGTTTGTGAAGAAAGGAACTGAATTCTTCTGTTCAAAAAGGAGAATTGCCAAAATATCTGAGAGGTGAAACAAATGTAACTAGATCCACTTGTTTGAGGGAAAAAGGCAAGAAAACACTAGGGCAGGAAGCTGGAGGGCAAGCTCCTGCTAATTTTCAGATCCCAGGAAGCATGTTGTGGTTCAGATTTTCTAACAATGCAAGGCTTTTCAGTGGCAGCCCATTTCCTCAGGTATTTGAAGTGAGAGAAAAAATAAGTCCCGGAACATTTGGGCTGAATTAATTTCGGCTTGTAAGATTTGAGGAGGGTTGCCCAGCTCTTTGTAGCGCCCAATAATTAATCTCACTCTCTGCCTAAGACTCAAGAAAGTATCTGAGATTTGATCACAGGAATCTGAAAGGACAGCTGTATTACTGTCCTTTTAGAAACATAAGCCTCCCTGGCTATTCCTCTGTCGCACTGGGTGCTCTGATTAGAGCAGACAGCAAGTCATCCTGTTTCTTGGGATACAGCAGTGACTGTGCCTTAGCTGGAGATGAGAAAGTCAGTATCCTAGTCTTGCTATGTAGACAGGTCATTTTTCCAGAAAACGTTTTCACTGTGAAAAGGGACAAAGTTTCAACTTTACTGATGGCTTTACTTCTTTCATTTAAAAATACTTGTTGTTTTATAATTGGGAGCAGTGTGTTAGTCACTCAGTTGAGTCCGACTCTTTGCAACTCCATGGACTGTAGCCTCTCAGGCTCCTCTGTCCATGGGATTCTCCAGGGAAGAATAACGGGAGAGGGTAGCCATTCCCTTCTCCAGGGGATCTTCCTGACTCAGGGATCAACCCAGGTCTCCTGCATTGCATATGGTTTCCCTACTGTCTGAGCCATCAGGGAAGCCCAATTGGAAGTAGAAGAAAGGTATGTTTAACACGGGCTTCCCAGGTGGCACTAGTGGTAAGAACCACCCAGTGCGGGAGAGGTACGAGACTGGGGTTCAATCCCTGGGTTGGGAAGATCTCCTGAAGGAGGGCACGACAACCCACTCCAGTATTCTTGCCTGGGAAATTCCATGAACAGAGGACCCTGGCGGGCTACAGTCCACTGGGTCGCAAAGAGTCGGACAGGACTGAGGTGACTGAGCACAGCATAGCACACAGCACATACTTCTAACACATCACTGACTCAGTGGACATGAGTCTGAGCAAATTCCGGGAGATAGTGAAGGACACGGAAGCTTGGTATGCTGCAGTCCATGGAGTCATAAAGAGTCAAACACGACTTAGCGACTGAACAACAAGAGAATACTTCAACACATGGGCACTTTCAGCAACTGCCCAAGCTGCTGTTGGAAGGGACTTTTATAGTCCCCTGAAAAGCATTCAGTGATGGGGAACTGGCTGTAGTACTTAGTATGGTATACCAGTGAGGAAGTGACTTGAATCAGCTCGTCAGGAAGAGGTGCCTCTCTGGGCAACTTTATGTTAGAAAGTTCTGCCTCATCATGAGATAAAAACATGTCTTCCATTAGTTTTTTTTTTTTTTTAACCCATGGGCCCTGCTTTATCCTCTTGGGACCATAAAGAATAAATTAGTTCTGTCTGCCACTTGAAATTTCTTCACTTGTTTCTCAGAATTAAGAATTCAGATGTCTTATTGGCCTGCCTTTTTCATCCTAGATGTAATCATATGTTGGTTTTTAAGGGCAGGGCTCTGATTATTCATTCTATAGCTGTTCTCTTATTCCTTGGGTAGCTGAGCCATATTTCTCCAATTGGGCTAATTTCCTGAGGTTTATGACAGAAGAGTTTTTGTCTATCACCTTGTCCTTTAAGTCTTGACACTCATGTAGCTGCCTGTCCCTGAAGCCCCTTCCAGAAGAATCAAAGCTTGGAAAAGACCCAGATGTTATATGAGCTGCTTTCTCTAAAACAGCCCACTGTAGTGAAAAATAACTGAAAGTTAGGAGACCTGGATTTTAGCCTTTTCTCTGGATTTTAGCCTGTTCTCAATCATAGAGGCTTCCTATTTCAACTCTTTCCCATCTACTAATTTAATCAATATGCAAATACTAAAGTGATCTTAAAATGTACATTGGATTATATCACTTAAACTCCTTCAATGTTTTCTTAACCTGCTTAGATCTTAGGCTAAAATCCAAAGTTTTTACTGAGACCTACAAAGTCTTCCAAGATGGGACTCCATCCTGACTACCTGCCTCCCCCACCTCATTTTTACCTTTTTATACATTGTTCACTCTGCTTCAGTCACACTGGCTGTTTCATAAGATTTGTCCCACCTCAAAATCTTTGATAGGCTGTTTCTATTTACTCAAATGCTTATCCCCTCCATTTTTGCCTAGCTAACTCTTAATCTCTAGATTTCAGCTCAGATATGATTTTTTCAAGAAGCTCTTCTGTAACCTGGAAGAAATGCCCTGGCTAAATGAATGGCAGGCAAACTGAGATCCATGTCCTGGAGATGAGCATAGTCCAGCCCTCTAGCCTGTGCTGCAGAGGTGTGCTCAGCTCTTCTGTGGCTCCTTCCATTGATACGTTTTACATACAGGTCTTATGTTATGTTGGCTGAATATGTAGGCATGGGTGCTGATGGCAATGTACTTGGGTTTAAAAATGTAAAAAAAAAAAGTAGTTCATTTAACTTGAAGTGACCTCTTTCAGTAAAGGAAAGGAAACAGATTTATTCATTACCAACTCCAGGTTTTGGCAGACTTATCCCATAAAGGGCCAGATAGTAAACATTTTAGGCTTTGTGGGCCATGCAGTCTCTACTGAACTCAACTATGGCCTGAAAGCAACCATGGATAGTACATTAAGGAATGTGTGCGGCAGTGTCCAACAGAGAGTGACAGAGACAAAACAGGTGATCGTGGACGGCCAGCGATCGTCTCCCAGGCCCCGAACTAGTGTGTGCCGGGTGCTTTGTATGTATTTACTCTTTATGACAATCTGATAGGCAGTTGTTTATTTCTTTCACAGGCTCACAGACGTGAAGTCGCTTGTCTAGAGCCACCCAGCTTAGAAAAACAAAGACTGAGATTCTAACATTAATTTGAACCTCTGAACCTGGGCTTCAAAGATAAGAGAAAGAAAATATCTAATAACTTTTTAAAAACGTTTTATATTATATTGGAGTATAGTCAGTTAACAATGTTGTGATGGTTTCAGGTGGACAGCCAAGGGACTCGGCCATACATACACACGTATCCATTCTCCCCTAAACTCCCATCCAGCCTCCCACATAACACTGAGCAGAGTTCCCTGTGCTATACCATAGGACCTTGTTGGTCACCCATTTTAAATATAGCAGCGTGTACATGTCCATTGCAAACTCCCTGTTTCTTCCCCCGATCCTCCCCCAACTGGTGACCAGAACTTCATTCTCTAAACCTGTGAGTCTGCTTCTGTTTTGTAAATAAATTCATTTGTATTTAATTCAACAAATATATATTGAGCACCTACCATATGATTATGATAGTGCTGGACATTTGAAAGACTAACATCTTTATACTTCTCTCTGATTACCTAGTGAGATTTTAAAATAATTTGGAGAGGCATATGGTGTCATGGTGTGGTGAAAAAGAAAGTGATTTTTGGAATCAAACATGACTCAAATTTTAGCCCTACTACTTAACAGCTCTTTGATTTTGGGTAAGTTATTTAAGTTCTATTCTAAGTATCCTGAGAAAAAACAAATGAAGTGATATTGGTAGATAGTTGTTGGTGATGGGATTTCCCAGCAAGAATACTGGAGTGGGGTGCCATTTCTACCTTCAGGGGATCTTCCTGACCCAGGGACTGAACCGGCATCTCCTGCATTGCAGGTGGATTTGTTATGTCTGAGCCATTGGGGGAGACTATTCCGTGGGCTAGAGCGTCTCAAATTTTAGACCTAAAAGCACACCAGAATACCTTCTGTTCCTAGAATGACCATTAACCGCCAGAAAAACTGTCTGTTCCCTTTCTGTGACTTTTTAGTACTTTTGAGGGCTTTCTACTCTGTTTTAAATGATGCACCTGGAAGATACACTCGCTAGAGGCAGCTCTCGGACCCTCTTGCCCTTGTCTATCCCTCATGTACTAATGGGAGAAAAAAAACAACCTTCAGAAACCAGTGTGGGATATTAAAATATAAAGTAGGTCATGGTTGACTATTTGGCATTTGGTGCAACTTTAGTAATCCATAACCTTCTTATCTTTCTTCTTTTATCAGATGCAAGTCAAACTCCTTTGACCCATGAAGTTGATCTGTGAACTCTGTCAAAAAATTCAAAACCCTACAGTTGTAGATCATGCATCTATTAGCATAATTTGCCACCCAGGGTGTAAATTTCTTGAACTGATATATTATATAGATGGTATTTTACAGTGTGATAAGGAAAGATTGTTTATTTGACCTGTAGTAAAGTGAATTAAAAGTTTGCCATAAGAATTTCTGCTCTTCTTCTCTTCACGTTTTCTTCCAGAAACTGTGAGTTTTATATTGTGAGTTACAATATAAATGGAGTCACTGAGACAGATACTATACTGTGACCAAATAAGACCCTGTATAGAGTGGGAATCTGATTTTCATAAGCATATAAGTTTGGTAAATTAAGATAGAAAAAAAAATAAGTGCCTCAACTAGTCAAGTTCAGTCTTTGAATTTCAGAGAATGAGTTGATAAGCTGAAGAAGTTTATAATTTGAGAATATGAATTTCCTTTTGCCCCTGCTCTGGGGCTTCATTCTCCGTGTATGTGTGTGTGTGTGTGTGTGTGTGTGGTGTGTGTAGCTTGGGTGTTTGTAGGACTTACTTCACTGTTATTAAAGCTTTGTAAGAGATTTCTCTAGGATCGCCATGATGATGTTCCTCTTTTTTAATTCCTGAAATTAAAATGTGTTGGAATGCTTGGCTGCCTTTCACTACCTCCTCAATGGACCCTTTAGTTTTTCACACCAAGGTGTCCTTCTTCAGGGTGCCAGGTCAGGCTACCAAAACAGCTTCTAGGAGGGGATTAGGACCAATTAACATCTTTGTACACAAAAGCCACTGGCAGCTGAACAGGCGGGCTGGTGGCGGCTCCGGGGCTGCATTTTAAATAGGGGCCTTCTGTACTTGAGTTCAAGTAGGAAGAGGTGGAGAAAGTTTTTATTTATCATTGAAAATGCTGTTTTTGGATAAAGTCTCGTGAAAAGAAAAGTAGTGCTCAGAAGTATCTAACAAATGCCGTTTGAATGTTGGTCTATATTGTACGTGATTCTATCAAGGATGCTCTCACAATATAGCCTGTTTCTTGGCACATATTGAGCTGGAGTGATGTTTCTTCACATAACGATTTTGTCCTTACATTTCTCTTGTTCTCTGTTTAAAAAAAGTTCAGCTGGATCCCTGGGTACAAAAAGGAGCTGCTCCAGTGGATATATGGTCTTAAAAGCCAGTAGCCTTTTCATGATACATCTATCGTATGGATACCTGTACTACAAAACCTTTGTTTAGGGCAAAATAAAGTGGAGAGAGCCATTGTGCAAAGTTTGTTTGTTTATTAACCCTTCGATTTCAGAGGGGTCCAGTTAGTTTTGTTTTTGCTTTAATCACCATAACCAAATTGTTACACTTTTTATTTTTTTCTCTTAAAAACTTTTTTTTTTTTTTGAGGTCGTGTGTACTTTTGAGCTCAGAAATACCGGAATCAATGGAGATAATAGAGTCAGAGATTTTATAGCCTAACTAAGTGGAAACCATCTTAAATAGAAAAAATCCAGTTGGAATGGATTAAGGATAATGTTGTTAAAGATGTAACGGAAACTGTTTATACACCTGGATGATGAGAGTTTTTAAAATATATCTTAAAGATCCGGGGTAAAGGAGTGCTTTCAAACCATTTAGTGTTGCACCTTTCTAGCTTCCTCAACTGCCAGGGCATGTAGCTTTTTCTATGATTGAAAATGCTAGAAAATAAAACGCTGCTTTCAGAACCTACAGTGGGAATCCACGGGAAAAAATAGAGACCTGGAAAAGAAATTAATATGTGGTTGGTCAAAAGAATGATGGTGATCACACATTTATTGAGTGAGGCTGGAATGTAGGAAAAACGTGACAACCTACTTCCTGTCCTGCGATATATTTTTGTTTTATGGAAGGAAACGATGAAGAAAATAGTATGCATTTCGTTTTCAACGGCTTGAATGGAAAATGTTTTTAAAGAGTCAGGCTCTTGGTCCCTAATCTAAATTATGGTCATTTTCAGTTTCCTGGGTTTTATACATAACTCTAGATTCTTCTTAGTGTGATATTTTCGAAGCAAACCTTAATGCAGTCTCAGTGTGTGGCTTCCCCCCTGGGTTTTAGTTTCAGATACTGTATTGTGAGTCTTCGGACGTGTTGAGTCCCCCTAATGTTAAATGGTAATTGCCAGAAGTATAGGTGGGGATGGAAACATTGTTATATTTTGTTCATTTTTCACACTTCAGCAGTTATCCCTTTTTCTCTCTTGCTGTATGCTTATTAGGGTATGAAATGCAGGTGTGTGGGAAATGGCTAGCGGACATTGACAGGTTATTTTGTTGGTCACTGCCTAATTAGTAGCATAGTGGATGCACCCTGCTAAGCTTTAGTGTGGGGCAGCGGAGCTGGTCTGTTCTAATTTCCTCACGGCTTTGATATTCGCCAAAAGATTGACGGTTTACACAAAAAGCCAAGGCCCCAAGGAGGCCTGTGAAAACAATGAGCCTTCTTGCTTGTAGACACCACAGATGTGAGAGAAAGCTGGCTAAAAACAATTGGCTGACACTGTCTAATTGTCTCCGATGTCAGCGTCATTAATGTTTTCCCATGTAAAACGGAGAAGGCCAAGGTTGTATCCTCCCTTTATTTTGAGTCACATGATTATGTAACTTATCAAGATTCAGATTAAGTGTTAATTATATTTGTGCAATAAAGAAACCGAAGCTACCTTGGGTTTAATGAATATGTGCTTAATTAATTTTGACAGCTTTTATCTGCATTACCCTTGGAATCACCCTCACCAGAATAACATTTTTCAGTAATTAAAAATCACAACTCAATGATAATATATATTTACATTTCTTTTTTGAGTTCACACCAGGGAAAGGAATGTCAAAGTTTGCTTATCTTCTACGAAACTTCTTACGCGTATGTTAAGTAACAAGAGAACAAGTTCTTTAGGGTGTTAGAGTTTTTCAAATTAGACAACTGACCCAAGTGTTCGAAAGAAACACATAGCAATAACCCAGAAACAAAATTTCAAGGTTACACCTGTGAAACTCCAAACCTATTTTTATCTATGAAATGGTTTTAAAGATTGTTTTTTTTTCCTGAGGAGGGGAAAACTGGGAGAGGTGAAACCCTAAGAAGAACTGACAAATTGGACTGAAATTAAAAAAAAAAAATTTTTTTTTACAAGGTAAGATCTGTAGTTTCCTACAGAACTGATGTACTGTGCTGTGCTTAGTCCCTCAGTCGTGTCCAACTCTTGGCAAACCCATGAACTGTAGCCCACCAGGCTCTTCTGTCCATGGGGATTCTCCAGGCAAGAATACTGTAGTGGGTTGCTGTGTTCTCCTCCAGGGACATCACTGAAGATCCATCAGTCCAAACTGAAGATCCATCAGTCCAAACTGAAGTGTATAACTTTGTAATCAGCAAATATCACCGTATAGTTTGTACTCTGCAGCAACATCTATGACACCAACGTAAGTCAAGGCAGAAGCTGTAGTTTCTGCTCCTTTTAACATATTCTAGGTCTCTTCTGGGCAGTACTTTTTTTTTTGCCCATCTGAGCAATGTGATGCCTGTGGTAGTGGCTGTGGAACACAGCTGTGTATTGGAGAAGAGATATTCTGTGGCTTGTTTATTGTCTGTGAAGCTTTTGAGTAGAGGAAGCCCACTTATCTTCAGTTCCACATTTAGTTAATTTGTATCAAACTTGAATTCCCAAAATAATATCTTTGAAAAGTTAGCCTCTCCCCATACAATTTTCATAAGAAAGCCCCATGGTTTCTTCTTTCCCTTTTATTATCCAGTTTTGTCACTTGAGTATACAAATGCCCTTGACTGTAAGCATTCGTTTTTGAACTTGGAGTCATTCATGAAAGTGAAAGTCTCATTCGACTCTTTGTAACCCATTGACCGACTACACAGCCCATGGAATTCTCCAGGCCAGAATACTGGAGTGGGTAGCCATTCTCTTCTCCAACAATCTTCCCAACCCAGGGATCAGGTCTCCCACATTGCAGGTGGATTCTTTACCAGCTGAGCCACCAGGGAAGCCAGGTATTTGGCTTCTTCCCCTGTGCTGTCTTCACAACAGAATCCGCAAAGTGCAGTCCACATGGGCTTCCCAGTGGCTCAGTGGTAAAGAACCCGCCTGCCAATGCAGGGGACGCAAGAGATGCAGATTGGATCCCTGGGTTGGGAAGATCCCTTGGAGAAGGAAACGACAACCCTCTCCAGTATTCTTGCCTAGGAAATCCCATGGCCAGAGGGGCCTGGCGGGCTGCAGTCCATGGGGTCGCAAAGAGCTGGACGTGACTGAACAACTGAGCACGCACACACGCAGTCCACTTGGTGACTGCCCAGTGTGTGGGGGCCCCAGTACAGTGTCCATAGTGGTTTCCTAGGGAATGCATTACAACACAACTTATGGCCAAAGAAGCGCAGTGTCATGGAAAAGTGTATATAGCCTTTGGGGTCAGGTAGATCTGAGTTTCAGAGAGGGCAGTGGCACCCCACTCCAGTACTCTTGCCTGGAGAGTCCCATGGACAGAGGAGCCTAGAGGGCTGCAGTCCATGGGGTCGCTGAGGGCCGGGCACGGCTGAGCGACTTCACTTTCACTTTCTTTCATGCATTGGAGAAGGAAATGGCAACCCACTCCAGTGTTCTTGCCTGGAGAATCCCGGGGATGGAGGAGCCTGGTGGGCTGCCATCTATGGGGTCGCACAGAGTCGGACACGACTGAAGTGACTTAGCAGATCTGAGTTTAAATTTGGCCTGTTTCTCACTAGCTATGAGACCTTGGGTTTGACTTTTCTGAGCTTCAGTGTCCTCATGTTTGTAAGGTATACTAATGCCTTGCAGGGTTGGTGTGAGATTTAAAGATGACTGTGAAGTGCTCAGCACAGGATCACCTATAGTAGCTGTAGTTGAAATGGTGCTTCCTACTGCTACCAGGCTTCCCAGGTGGCACGGTGGGAAAGAATCCACCTGTCAGCGAAGGAGGCATAAAAGGGGAGGGTTCAGTCCCTTGGTCCGGAATATCCCCTGGAGAAGGAAATGGCAGCCCACTCCATTAATCTTACCTGAACTATTACAGGGGCAGAGGAGCCTGACGGGCTACAGTCTGTGCAGTGGCAGAGTTGTGCACAACTTAACACATACATGCACACACGCACCGTTGCTACTACACCAATACCTTCTGCTCTCTAGGGCTTGTCTGCCTTGTGCTGTGCTGTGCTCCCCAACGCACCTTGTTTTCTAATTGTGTGCTCAATTTCTAATTGTGAGGTTGTTATCTCACCTGCCTAAGGTTAATTAGTTCCTCATCTCTAATATGGGGATGATAAAAATATATACCTATTGTGTTGTTGGGAGGAGTAGGTGAACTGAGGGTGGTAATGTTCATAATAATAGACATAATGACAACTACTGACATTTATTGAAGTAGAGCTCAGTCCGAGGCCCTGTTTTTTTTTTTTTTTTAATGCACATTATCTTACGTAATGCTCATGGCACAGAATTTGAAACATAAATAAGTGCTATATAAATAATTAGTTGGTTTTGTTGTGCTTACTGAGAAGCCCCTGGAGTTGTTGAAGAATTTCAGCTCTGCCAGTTTCTTCACAGCAAGGAGATCAAACCAGTCAATCCTAAAGGAAATCAACCCTGAATATTCATTGGAAGGACTGATGCTGAAGCTGAAGCTCCGATACTTTGGTTACCTGAGGTGAAGAGCCAACTTATTGGAAAAGACCCTGATCCTGGGAGAGATTGAAGGCAGGAGGAGAAGGGGATGGCAGAGGATGGGATGGTTGGATGGCATCACCAACTCAATGGACATGCATTTGAGAAAACTCTGGGAGACGCTGAAGGACAGGGAAGCCTGGTGTGCTGCAGTCCATGGGGTTGCAAAGAGTCAGAACTGAGTGACTAAACAACCACCACCACAACCTGTGTCTCAGATTCTTCATCTATAAAATTAAAAATTGTGGAGAAATAGTATTTACCTCATCAGGGATATTGCAGGATTCAGTGACATAGTAATATATGTAAAGTGCTTGGAACAGTCCCTAGAACAAAGAAAAAGCTCAATAAATGTTAATATTGATATGTTAACTACTCCCAGAATATTTCCATTCAGAAGGAGGCAGCATTTAATTGAGGGAAATGGTGGGATTTTTCAGCATAATCATTTGCCTGGAAACAGAGGTCAGTGAGAGAATTAGAAAAAGGTGATCCAGTTCCCTCAATCGTATGTTCTAGGGGAAAATTTAGTGCTGCTGCTCATTCTGTAGTTTGAAAGGGAAACACAGATCCTAAATAGTAATTCCAAGCCACCTGGTGCGGTTCTGTCACAGAGTGGGAAGCTTTTAAAACAGAAGTTCTGAGAACAAACCCACCCCCCTGGGCAGAACCTTCCCCTCCTTCCTCCACTCTTGCCTCCTCCTCATTGCTTGCCTGGCTCCCTCTTTTTTCTCTTCCTCCATCCCGCCTTTCTTACTGTTTCTCAATTTCTTCTTCCTTCCTCCTTCCCCTTCCCTTTCCCCTTCCTTCTTTACAAATTAGGTTGTTTGACTTGGAGAATGAGGTCGGTTGGATTTCAAACCCATGGCTTAGGTGCCCTTGTGCAAGACAGCTTGCTCAACCATCTGAGATAGCCCTCATCCCATTTTGAATTCTCCTATCTGAGTCCTTTTAGTGGTCATTGTTTTGTTTTATTTTTAATCATGATAAAATACGCAGAGGGCTTCCTGGTGGCTCAGGGAATACAGGAAACGAAAGTTCAATCCCTGGGTCAGGAAGATCCCCTGGAGAAGAGACTAGCAACCCACTCTGTGGGAAATGGGGAATGCCTGGGAAATCCCATGGACGGAGGAGCCTGGTGGGCTACAGTCCATGGGGCTGCAAAAGAGTCAGACATAACTTAGCAACTAAAGCAACGACAAAATACACAGAACATAAAAACTTATCATTATGATCATCTTTACGTGTACAACTCAATAATATTAAGGATATTCATATTGTTGTGCTGCCAATCTCTAGAATTTTTTTGTCTTGCAAAATTGAAACTCTACACCCATTAAATAACTCCATTGTCTCCTCCTCTCAGCTACTGATAACGATCATGCTACTTTCTGTCTCAGTGAATTTGACCATTGTAGGTACTGCATACGAGAGGAATCATACAGTATCTGTACTTTTGTGAATGGCTTATTTCACAGTGTCCTCAAGTTTCATCCATATTGTAGAATGTGTCAGAATTTCTTTCCTAAGATTGAATACTACTTTATTGTATTTATATACCACCTTTTGTATATTCATTTATCCTTTTAGGCAATTGTATTGCTTCTACCTTTTGGCTGTTATGAATAACAGCTGTGAATAAGCTTCTACCTTTTGGCTGTTATGAATAAGGCTGTGAACATGAGTGTACAGATATGCTTATGAGACCATCTTCTCAATTCTTTTGCATATATACTCAGAATTGGTATTGCTAGATCATACGGTAATTTTATTTCAAATTATTTTTGGAACTCCCATACTCACACTGTTTCCTCAGTGACTATGCAGAGTACATTCCTATTGTAATGCACAGGGGTTCCAGTTTCTCCTCATCCTTGCCAATATTTGTCTTCTGGTTTGTTTTTTTTTGAGGGGGGTGGGGGGTGGGTAGTAACCATCCTAATGACAGGTGGTATCTCCTCGTAGTTTTGATTTGCATTTCCCTAAATGATTAGTGATATTGAGCATCTTTTCAAGTATTTACTGGCTATTTGTATATCTTCTCTGGAGAAATGTCTATTCAGATCTTTTGGGAATTTTTAAATTAGGATGTTTGATTTCGTTGTTGCGTTTTTTAATATTGGTGTTTTTTAATATTGGACATTAACCTCAGATATCAGATTTTCACATACTTTTCCCCATTGTGTGTGGGTTGTCTTTTACATGGTTGATCCACAAAATTTTTGTCTACTTTTTCTTTTGTTACCTACGTCTTTCACATCATATCCAAGAAGTCACTGCCAAACCCAATGTTGTAAGGCTTTGACATGTTTTCTAAAAATTTTATAGTTTCAGACCTCACATTTAGGTCTCGGATTCATTTTTTTCAAATTTTTTGACTGTGCCATGCAAGCATGTGGGATCTTAGTCTCCAACCAGGGATGGAACTTATACTCCCTGCATTGGAAGCACAGAGTCTTAACCAGTGGATCACCAGGGAAGTCCCTAGGTCTCCGATCCATTTTGAGTTGACTTTTGTATATAGTGTTAGGTGAGAGTCCAATTTCATTCTTCTACATGTGGATGTCCAGTTTTTTCCAGCACCATTTGTTGAAAAGAGTGTCCTTTCCTCATTGAACAGTCTTGGCACTCTTGTCAAAAATCATTTGACATATATGCGAGAGTTTCTGAACTTTCTGTTCTGTTTCATTGTTCTGTATGTCTGTCTTTATGCCAGTATCACACTCTTTTGATTACTGGAGGTTTGTAATAAAATCTGAAACCAGGAAGTGTGAACCCTCTCAGTTTTGTTCTTTTTCAAGATTGTTTTGACTTTTCGGGGGTCCCTTGAGATTCTCAATAGGACTGCATTGAATTTGTAGATCACTTTGGGAAGTATTAACATTTTAACACTATTAAGTCTTGCAATCTATGATAATAGGATTGGTTTCCATTTATAAAAATTTTATTTAGTTTCTTTTAAGCAGTATCTTGCAGTTTTCATTATAACTTATCAAATGCTTTTTCTACACCAATTGAGATGATCATGTAGGTTTTTTGTTTGTTTCTTCATTCTGTTAGTGTGGTATATAATAGTGATTGGTTTTTGTATGTTGAACCATCCCTGAATTGCAGGGACAAGTCTCACTTGGTCATGGTCTCTGTGCTGAGAGTCAGACAGTATGCAATTGCTCCTGGCGCATGGCTGCCTGCCACATGGCTGGGGTGGGAGATAAGTGGCTGCTACTGTGCTAAAAACTGAGATTGATTAAAATTGCCTCAATTCACAGTCCAGTCCTGCTGGAAGTTGTAACCTTCAATGGACTCCAGAGTTCCAAAACAATTCCATCAGACAGATTCTGCCAGTGTGATTATTGTCTATGTGGGGAGACAGATTTCTGGTGCTTTCTACTTCTCCATCTTCCTCAAATCCTTCTCATTTTCTTAATAATGTCTTTCAAAGTGGAACTTTTAAAATTTTAATGAAGTTCAACTTACCAACCTTTTCTTTATGGCTTGCCCTTTTTGTGTTATAAAAATTTTATGTATCTCAAGATCATAAAAATTTTGTGCTTTCTTTTAGAAATTTTATAAATTTAGTTCTTAAATTTAGGTCTGTTTCCATTTTGAATTAATTTTATTATATAGTATGAAGTAAGGACTGAGAGGTTCTTTTCTTTGCATCTGATTATCTAGTTGTTCCAGTAATATTTCTTGTAAAGACTGTCTTTTACTCATCAAATTACCTTTGCATCTTTGTTGAAAATCAATCGATGTATATATGGTCATTCTCTAGACTTTCTTGTGTTATGTTAGTCTACATATGTTTATCTTTAAACCAGTACTCCAGTGTTTTGCATGCTATATAGCTTTGTATTGTCTTGAAGTCAGGTGGTGTAAATCTTCCCAATTTTTTATTTTTCAAAATTGTATTGGCTAGATCCTTTGCACTTTCATGTAAATTCTGGAATCCTGAGCTGCTCTTTGGATACATAAAGTATGTCCAAATCTTTTAGTGTCACCCAGGGAAATAGATGGGGAAACAGTGGAAACAGTGTCAGACTTTATTTTTTGGGGCTCCAAAATCACTGCAGATGGTGATTGCAGCCATGAAATTAAAAGATGCTTACTCCTTGGAAGGAAAGTTATGACCAACCTAGATAGCATATTGAAAAGCAGAGACATTACTTTGCCAACAAGAGTCCGCCTAGTCAAAGCTATGGTTTTTCCAGTGGTCATATATGGATGTGAGAGTTGGACTGTGAAGAAAGCTGAGCGCCAAAGAATTGATGCTTTTGAGCTGTGGTATTGGAGAAGACTCCTGAGAGTCCCTTGGACTGCAAGGAGATCCAATCAGTCCATTCTAAAGGAGATCAGTCCTGGGTGTTCTTTGAAAGGAATGATGCTAAAGCTGAAACTCCAGTACTTTGGCCACCTCATGTGAAGAGTTGACTCATTGGAAAAGACTCTGATGCTGGGAGGGATTAGGGGCAGGAGGAGAAGGGGATGACAGAGGATGAGATGGCTGGATGGCATCACCGACTCGATGGACATGAGTCTGAGTGAACTCCAGGCATTGGTGATGGACAGGGAGGCCTGGCGTGCTGCGATTCATGGGGTCGCAAAGAGTCGGACACGACTGAGCGACTGAACTGAACTAAACTGAACTGAACATTATCTAGCACAATACCTGCTAAAGGTGCTTTTCTATGTTTGTTGATTTATCAGTTAACAGGAACTGATGGTATCAGTAGGATTAACTCATTGAATCCTAGAATCTTAGAGCTGGACGAGGACTTACAGGGACACTAGGATGAAGATGAAGCCCAACCTCCTGGTTTTTGACCCACCTGTTTCTAAATTAGGCACTGGGCTTACCTGGGTTGGTGGGTCTGTGGAGCTCTATTTATGAGCCAGATATAAGATTTCAGTTTGCCTTTTCAGCCAGAACTCATCAATAATGTGTCAGGTCAAAAGGATACATAGAGGAATGGTTAATGTTTCTTTACATGTGAGATATTCATGATCTACTGGGAGCTACTTAAGTATGATTCACTGAAAGTGCCCCCAGACAAGGTCCCCAGTGTATGTGTGTGTGTGGTCCAAGAAATGTTTCTAATAGTGACTTTAGACAGCTGTGTTTAGTGGCAGACCTAAGGCAAATCAACACCTGAGTGCATTTGATCAAAGACTCTTCAGAGACACAGGCAGCAACGCCAATGACAAAATTCTAGAAAAATAAACAGCCCATCCATTGCAGGTGCTGCCATCTGCACACCTGTATTGGAGGTCTTGCTGAGTACAGACGTTTTGACTTCTTAATGGACAACCATGAAATTGACAAATTAGGAGGAGGAAGGGAAATTTCATCTTTGAAAGCTTATGTTTCATCATTCTACTGAAATGACTCAGCTTCTTCCCTTTAAGCTATAATTTCAGTTTCTTTTTCTAATGGACACATTGATTTTTTGGTGTGTGCTTATTTCTAACCTTATGGCCTGAAAATTTCCTTAAAAGGAAATAGAGAAGTTAGGAGGTGTAATTCGAAAAATAGCTTTTAAGTGAAGTAACTTAATCAATATTAAGATTTAGTCAGTGTTTTATAGTGGAATATTTCTAGGCTTGAATCACCTGTAAATAAATGCTACTGTTTTTCTGTGATAAATGAAAATTTTCATTTCTTTTAAATACTTTTGTCCATAATTGTTAAACAAAAGCAAATGTTAGTTTCATCAGAAAGCATTAGAATATGCTGTTTGCTTCTCAAATAAAATATTTTTCTAAAATTTTGTATTTAGACTTTAAGTAAACAAAATTAGATTAATAATATGAATTTCTATGAAGTTAGCTTGAGAGCTAGAAATTGGTAGTAAAACATAATTACCGTGGTCTAGGTGTTCTTCCTTATTCCATTTTCACCTCTTTTTCAAAGGTAGAAATTTTATGTTTTTACATGATCCTAAATTTTGTGTTTATCATTACCATACTTTTAAGTTGTGAGATAGCAACAATGTATTCATATAAGCAATAAGTGTGTATTTGCCTAAACAGTAGTCTTGCAGATATTTGAACTTTATGAAATGGTACCTCATACAGTCTTCTGGAATTTGCTTTTTTCTATTCCATTTCAACTTCATTTATTTTTATTGCCATATAATATTCTATTCTGTGACTATGTCACATTTTATCTGCTATCTTGTTGATTGTGTTCTTCCCAGATTTTTGCTATCATGAATGTTGATGCTAGGGATATTTTTGAACATGTCTACTGATACATATTACAGTACTTTCAGCTATATATGTAGGAGTAGAATTGTTGAATTATAAACTATGTCAATGTTCAGTTTTTCAAGTTACCATCAAATTATTTTCCAAAGTGATTATGGATGTTTAAACTGTGTCCCCATGTATAGGGCTTCCCCAGTGGCTCAGGGGCAAAGAATCTACCTGCAATGCAGAAGACATGGATTCAATCCCTGGATCAGGAATATCCTCTGGAGAAGGGCACGGCAACCCACTCCAGTATTCTTGCCTGGAGAATCCCATGGACAGAGGAGCCTGGTGGGCCCCAGTCCATAGAGTCGAAAAGAGTCTGATGCAACTGAGCGACTGAGCATGTGCACACGCTGGCACCCACATATGAGCCCATTATTCATCTATTGTCAATTCTGCTCTAAGACAGCACTTGTGTCCTAGAAGTCACCACACTATGCGAAGTCACCGTGCTATGCATAATTACCTAATAAAAACCACAGGGCTTATGGGGGAAAAATGGAGTTGGGGGAAATGCTTGAAAATTTTGTCAGTGGCATTTCAAAACAGTAGCAGAGTTTTATACACATTACGTACTTGAGAAATATATAAATATTATAATAAATATAGGCCTTTACCTTGAAAAAGACCTGAAGTTTGCTCATGGAAGTGCATTTTGGAAGGGAGTTTGTGAGTTATTGTGTAGTGGTGGAAAGAAGGTTATCTGAAATTGGATGGAATGCTGTAGCACCAAATATGGATGGGTATGGCTCATAATCGGAGAAGGCAATGGCATCCCACTCCATTACTCTTGCCTGGAAAATCCCATGGATGGAGGAGCCTGGTGGGCTGCAATCCATGGGGTCGCTAAGTCAGACATGACTTCACTTTCACTTTTCACTTTTATGCATTGGAGAAGGAAATGGCAACCCACTCCAGTGTTCTTGCTTGGAGAATCCCAGGGATGGGGGAGCCTGGTGGGCTGCCATCTATGGGGTCGCACAGAGTCGGACATGACTGAAGCGACTTAGCAGCAGCAGCAGCAGCAGCATGGCTCATAATCCAAGGTGAACTGAGGTATTGATAGATATTATTAATAGAAGTGTGTGTGTAATGTATATTCCTATGTGTTTTGGTTCAGCTGGATGCAGTTTTCTGCATCTCTCAGGATGAAATTGTGCATAATCAAATACAAAATTCATGTTATGCTCAAATTGTTCATTAATATATTAATTGCATTGGAACAGAGTCACCTTTTCATGACAAATATTATGGCAGATCTGCCTGTACTCCAACACTCAATTGTGTCAGTTTTTTACTTTTGCCAACAAAAAAAGTATAAAATTATTTCTTATGTGGTCTTTACTCTCATTTCTCTGATTCTAGTAAGACTGAGCATCTCTATCATTTGTTCATTTCCCAAGTGTGTTTCTTTTTTGGTACCTTGCATATTCTTATATTTTATCTTTTTTATGTGAGTATTTTGTCTTTGTGTTTTCAATTAAAAATAAATAAATTTTAAAAATTAAAAAAAGAAGTCCTCCCCTAAAAGGGCACCATTACCTTGATACCAAAGCTAAATAAGAATACTTAAAAGAAGACTACAGGCCAATATCTCTGAGGGTTATAGATGCAAAATTTCTCAACAAAATACTAGCAAACCAAATTCAGCAGGACACTAAAAGGATCAGTGTGAAAAAGTAGGGTTTACCCTTGATGTGCAAGGATGGTTCAACATATGCATGTCAGTAAACTGACACATCACATCAATTGAATGAAGGATAAAAATCATATGATCTCCTTGATACAGAAAAAACATCTGACAAAATTCAATACCCTTTTATGATTAAAAACTCGATAAATTGGGCACAAAAGGACCATACCTCATATAATAAAGGGTGTTTATAAACAAACCGATGTTGTTGTTATTTAGTCACTAAGTCATGTCCAATTCTTTTGTGACCCCATGGACTGTAGCCCACCAGACTCCTCTGTTCATGGGATTTCCCAGGCAAGAATACTGGAGTGGGTTGCCATTTCCTTCTCCAGGGGATCTTCCCGACCCAGGGATCGAATTTGCATCTCCTTCCTGGCAGGCAGATTCATTACCACTGGACCACCTGGGAAGTCCCACACTTAAGGGTGAAAGGTTGAAAGCTTCTTCCCTAAATTCAAGAATGAGATAAAGGTACCCACTGTCCCCTGGTGGCTCAGCTGGTAGAGAATCCGCCTGCAGCGCAGGAGACCTGGACTCCATCACTGGGTTGGGAGGATCCCCTGGAGAAGGGAAAGGCTACCCACTCTAATCCTCTGGCCTGGAGATTTCCATGGACTGTATAGTCCATGGGGGTCACAAAGAGTAGGACATGAGTGAGCGACTTTCACTTTCAACCACTCTCACTGCTCCTATTCAGCATAGTACTATAAACCCTAGCCAGAGCATTTAGCCCCCTAAAAAAGAAATAAAAGTCATTCAAATCATAGAGGAAGAAGTAAATTGTCTTTGCAGATGACATAATCTTAAATATAGAAAATCCTAAAGATGTCACCAAAAACTATTAGAAATAATCAATGAATTCAGTAAATGTGCAGGATACAAAATAAACAAAAATTAGACATATTTATCTATACTAATGACAGACTATCTGAAAAAGAAATAATTCTATTCATAATAGCATAAAAATAATACAATATAAATAAATTTAATCAAGGAGATGAAAGATCTGTAGGTTGAAAATTATCAGATACTGATGAAAGAAATTGAAGAAAATACAACTAAATGGAGAAATATCACACATTCATGGATAGGAAGAATTAATATTATTAAAACATCAATACTACCAAAGTGATCTATAGATTTGATATAGCTCCTCTCAAAATTTCAACTGAATTTTTCACAGAAATAGAAAAAAATCCATGGAGCCACAGAAGACCCCAAATAGCCAAAGTGTTCTTGAGAAAAAAGAGCAAAGCTGGAGGCATCATACTTTATGATTTCAAGCCACATTACAAACTATAGTTATCAAAACAATATGGTATTGGTATCAGCATAAAAACAGACACATAGACCACAGAAACCAAGTCCAGAAGTAAACTCACACTTCCCCAGTTCAAAAGGGGGCCAAGAGTACCCTACAGGGGAAAGACAGTTTCTTCAGTTAATGACGCTGGGGAAACTGGATATTCACTTGCAAGAGACTGTAATTGGACCCCTGTTTTACACTGTGCACAAATATTAACTCAAATGGCTTAAAGACTTAAATATAAGACCTATGTTACAAAACTTCTAGAAGAAAACATAGGGAAAATTTTCTTCACAGTGGCCTTGGCAATGACTTTTTGGATATGACAGCAAGGCATGAGCAACAACAAGAGCAACAAAAATACTTCTACATCATGCAATTAATTGTAGAGGTTTTTCTGCCCTTGAATCCTCTAGTGGATCAAGATAGTGGCTATACACACAGCACCTTGTGCAGCAGTGGAAGAACAGAAGCCCAAAGGCTCAGCATCTTTTGTAGTAAGCAATAAGCAAGCCGGTCCCCTTTCCCAGAAAGTGATCACTTGCATGTTAGTCATGCCATGGTCACGTGTCCTACTTAATTGCCTGTGACTGGCTGCTGAAATAACTCAGGACAAGATGATGGTTTGACCTTGCAGTTTGACACACACAGCAAAGGTGTGCAGATATCTTCAGGATACGTGGCAGACTGCTTCTCCCAACATTTTGCTTTTCTGGAAATATACATATTTCAGGTTTGTTTTTGAAGAATATTTTTACTGGGTATAGAATTCTAGGATGGGAGTTATTTTTTTCAGCACTTTAAAAATGTTATTTCATAGTCTTCTGTCTTTCATAGTGTTTGGCTTCTGGTTTTCATAGTTGGGAATCCATCAATTCTTCCGGAGTTGCTCTCCACCACGGCAGAGCCTTTTGCTCTGTACTTTACAGCTTCTTTCCATGAACCTAGGTATGGCAAACACTTCATGGGGAAGAGGCTACAGAACATCGGTTGACTTCTGCACAGTTCTCTCCTCTCTGGGATCAGCCTCTTGGTCTTTGTTTCTCTCCTGTGCCTTTTCTGACCCAGTGGTTGCAACGGCGTCCCACTCTTGCTGGTCCCAGAGTGATTCCTTGTACTGTATTGGTTCCCTGAACTCTGCCTAAACTTTGTCAACAGTCCTTCACTAAACTTTCTTCAGTTACTCTCTTTGGGTGTGATGTCTGTTTCCTGCTGGGATACATGTCCAACAGGTTTCTTTAATGTGGGACTTCTGATATCTTTTAATGTACTAATGGGGTCTTGTGAGTTTTCCAGAAGGGTCTTAAAATATGTATCTTTCTGACTGTTTAAGGAGCCTTGTCTTTAGAAATAGCATTACATGAATGTGGACCTAGTGCGAAAGGGCTGACATTTCTTAGAGTCTATAAACACAAGCTTCCCTGGTGGCTCAGTTGTAAAGAATCTGCCTGCCAATTCAGGAGACCCGGGTTCAATCCCTGGGTCTAGAAAATCCCCTGAAGAAGGAAATGGCAACTGACTCAAGTATTCTTGCCCAGAAAATCCCGTGGACAGAGAGAAACCTGGTGGGCTACAGTCCATGGGGTCACAAGAGAGTCAGACACGACTTAGTGACTAAATAACAACAACAATGATAAGCCTCCCAACCTGGCTAATGAGGGACTCGATAGCTAAGTCTTCATCCCTCTTGTCCGTTTTTCCTCAGAGACTTTCTAGTTCAGTTAAGATTTCAAAGTACAGATCTTTACTCTGCCAGTTACTAGCTATATCACTTTGATACATTACATAATTTTTCTGAGCCTGTTTGCTCATTTAGCATATAAAATGGTTCTATTCTTATCTCTCTTATCCATCTTTTGGAGAAATTAAAGGAAATAAGGCATTTCGTTCATGGAGCATACTCCATGTTTTCCTCTCTCCCTTCGTACTTTATTCCCTCATAATGATAACCAACTCAAGTCATTTGAGGAAGATGTAGTTATGATTCCTTTTTGCCTTCTCAAGTAGAACTTTGATGGAAATATGAAATTGACTGTAAAATTGCTGACCCATATTTTTTCCAATTACTTAAAACATTTTTGCTCTATTTTCAATTGGAGGATAATTGCTTTACAATGTGATGTTGGTTTCTGCCATAGAACAACATGCTGCTGCTGCTGCTAAGTCACTTCAGTCGTGTCCGACTCTGTGCAGCCTCATAGACGGCAGCCCACCAGGCTCCTCTGTCCCTGGGATTCTCCAGGCAAGAACACTGGAGTGGGGTGCCATTGCCTTCTCCGACAACAACATGAATCAGCCATATATATGCATATGTCTCCTCCGTCCCAACCCCTCTAAGTTGTCACATAGCACCGGGCTGAGCTCCCTGTGTTATACAGCAACTTCACTTCTATGATTAAGAATTTGATCTTAAAACTCTGGCTTTTGGTTTATTTTATGAGCTGTATTTCTTCTGTATTCAACTGAATACATTAACTTTTATTTAGTTAAAAAGAAACTCCTCTTGCATCGATATTATTTTATTTTATTTATTTTATTTATTATTTTATTTTAGTCTCTTTCAATGAAGTGTTTCATGTTTAAAAAGAAAATAATTTCAACTTTTATTCTTTTGCCACTGGTTCTTTTCTTCTTTTGGTCATGCAGAGTTATCAAATAAATACAGTTGATGATTCCTCCAAAGTGGAGCCTTGTCCACCTAAATCATTATTTTAAAGATTTCCATGACTGCTCTATAGTGCCTGAGTGCTCCAAATTCCTAGTTTTCCTCTCTCCCAGGGGCAGACTTGCCAATGAAAAACTCATTTTCCTTAAGTACACAGATGGAGCTGTCCTTTACACACATACTACTGACAAGATCAGAAGTTACATGACATTGCAAGTCTTTCCACTTTAATGCCATTGTCTTCTGTCGAATGCATACTCTTTAGAATCTCACTTCCTTTAATACCTGTTTCTGATCAGTCATTAGGGAAAAACTGACATCCTTCCCCCCTTTCTGCTTGGAGAAAGTCCTTTCGAAACTCATAACTCCTTTGCCAGTTAAGAAAACTTATTCCTAGAGGTGAGGCATTTTAGCTTTGTAACTGCATTCCTTCTTCAACTTCTGAAAAGGCTTTTGTGCTAGAGTAGCTCAAAATATAATACAAAAAAATAAAATGAGAGATACTGAGGTGTGAGCGTAACAATGAAAGCCCTTAAACTTTTCTTCCACTAAAATAAAGCAATAAAGTCAGCACACTAAACACAACACCAATGAAATGTTATGTATCTTATATTAATAATAACAGATACTATGCAGTTATATTTCTTTTTTTTATGCAGTTATATTTCATTTGCCACTCTTTTCTTCAGAATCTTGTAAATTTTTTTCACTTTAATACAGCTAATGTGCATATTCAAGACTTCTATATGACCTTTGGCAAATTAGTGAGTGGTATTCTTTCCTTTCCCAAAAGTTGAATGTTTTTCACATTCAATAATTTTCAAAATTAATATTGACTTTTCCTTAGAATTTCAAGCTTTGAGCCAGAGCTTTATTCAGAATAACTTTGGATGCTTGAAATGATGAAATCGCTTGGTGATTTTCATCTCTCCTATCCAGTATGACTTCAGTAAACTTAGGAATTCGTCACCTTGTATGAAATTATGGTTTGCAATATATTTATTTTTGCACAGTGTTTTGGGGGCGAGCTTGAGGATTTCTATTCCAGTGTTGGTATTATCAGATCATGGGTTTGGTAATGGAGAAGAGAGGTGAATAAATGTTGGAGAAGGAGAGAGAGTCTTCCCAGTAAACTCCTAGTAAAGAGAAAGTTAAAGCCAAGAAAACTTGGGCCTTAGATCAGCAATGTAAGGATGTAACTGCAGCAACTCAGTTCTCTTCTTCCTACCCTTCCTGTCACTTTCCTTAGACAGCCATCACTTCCCTTTGTCTTTGTAACTGGTTTCTCTGTCTTCAGTCTTGGCCCATTTTGTCTGTTTCCAAGATACCCAAAGTCACCTTCCTAAAATACAAATCATCCTATCAAGCTCTTGCTTGAAGTCTTTCAACACCTCTCTATTGCTCTCACGAAAAAGTCTCAGGTTTTAAACGTGACTTACACGGATTTACTGCTCTGGCCCTCTGTCTACCATATCTCCCTTACGAGCCTATTCTAGAAATACTGATTATTAGTATTGTTGCTCCAAGTAGTGGTTGTCATGTGCTTCCAACTCTTCTCTGACCCATTGTTTTCTTTTTTGTTGTTGTGTTGTTCAGTCGCTAAGTCGTGTCCAACTCTGCACCCCATGGACTGCAGCATGCCAGCCTTCCCTGGCCCTCACCATCTCTCTGAGTTTGCTCAGATTCATGTCCATTGAGTCGATGATGCGATCTAAGCATCTCATCCTCTCCTGCCTGCTTTTCCTTTTGTGATAATTGCTTCTGATGATTAGTTTATATCTCCCACTAGATAGGAAAGTCTGTGAGGGGTCAGGCCATGCTTGTCTTGGTCACTCTTGCATTCTCAATGCTTAGCAGAATGCATGGCATTAAAAGGTGCCCAGGATTTATTTGGGAAATAATGAATGAATGCCTGTAATTTATGTGACAGGCTGACCTAGAGCCATTACCATCTCAAATGCACAGGTTATTCTGTGATTTGTACGGAGATCACTGTGGTGTTGTTCAGTTGCTAAGTCATGTCCGACTCTTTGCGACCCCATGGACTGCCCACACCAGCTTTCCCTGTCCTCCACTATCTCCTGGAGTTTGCTCAAGTTCATGTCCGTTAAGTTGGTGATGTTATCTAACCATCTTATCCTCTGCCACCCTCTTTTCATTTTGCCTTCAATCCTTCCTAGCATCAGGGTCTTTTCCAATGAGTCGGCTCTTCACATCATTGTTAGACGCAGGAAATGGAACTCAGGCCAGGAAAGGACAGCTCTGACTCATCCCCACACCTGAAATGCCTCTATGTGGCTTGTGAAATAGTGACTCTCAGGATGCAGAGCATCTCCAAGGAAGCAATGCAGCTGCTGCTGCTGCTAAGTCGCTTCAGTTGTGTCCGACTCTGTGTGACCCCAGAGACGGCAGCCCACCAGGCTCCCCCGTCCCTGGGATTCTCCAGGCAAGAACACTGGAGTGGGTTGCCATTTCCTTCTCCAATGCATGAAAGTGGAAAGTGAAAGTGAAGTCACTTAGCCGTGTCCGACTCTTAGCGACCCCATGGACTGCAGCCGACCAGGCTCCTCCATCCATGGGATTTTCCAGGCAGGAGTACTGGAGTGGGTTGCCATTGCCTTCTCTGAAGCAATGCAGATTTATCAATATTATGTTGAAACTCTGAGGAAAGGAGATCCTAGAAATGTTCCTTACCAATCAGGAGAAAGGTAGATGAAAAATAATAGAACAGTGTCCATTTCTACTACCTTAAGATGTGTAAAATCAGTTAATTATGCCTATTTTGTTTTATTTTAGAAAATACAGGAAGATTTTTTGTTCATAAGACCTTCATTTTTCAACCCCAGATGTACTGGTGGTGTTGAGGAGTTGAACCCAGGGAGGACCTCTCTATTTCTTAATTCTTCCAGTTGAGAGCCTTAACTTTGACCCAGATGATTTCAAGCTGCAGCAATGCTGTCTGCCCATCCTCCCTACAGACACGGGAGGGCAGTGCAAAAGCAGATTTATTTTTCCTGAACTTCTTTATTTCCCTCAGGATGTTGTGAAAAGTTCTATTCCTGTCTTGTCAACTATTGCATTTCCTGTCCCTATTCTCAGTTCCCTATTCTTCTAATTATCCCCAGTAGAAATGACATGAATGACTGAAATTGAAATCCTCATCGTTTCCCCAAGCAACACAGAAATAAATATACACATATCGAAATTGTATAAGAGAGGAACAAAGATCTGTGGTGGTATCACTGAAATATAGAAATTCTTAGTTGTTTGGAAGTTGTGTTTTATTTCAGAACCTGATGAATGGTAGAGATCCTTTCCCTAGAAATATACACATACACACTTAACAGTTTTACATACAGTTTCAGAAGGTTCATAAACTATGAATTAAGAGCCTCTGCTGGAATATATTTACTGAAGACCTCTCCTAAATTCTAAGATTTGGGTATGGGGGGCAGGGAGTGAGGGTTATTAGAGATTCTTATGCTTATGAATTTGTTATTAAAAATGAAATATTTCCAAAACATGTAGCCAATCAGAGTTTGATTACATGCTTTGATATGTACTTTATTAATTTATAATACTGTGTCAGCCCAAAGCCTATTAGGGACTACAAAAAGAGGATCCTTTGGTGTTGCTGAGAGTGGTTGGATACCATCAGCTTTTTAGTGAACATACATGGATGTACAATTAGAAAAAGGAGAATTAGCTGAAGATAGCGAAAGGGGGAAACTATGTGCTTTAAACTAATATTTTCAAAACGCCAAGGCTTAAAAAAGCCAGTGCCCCTCTCCCACCTTCCACATTGATACTACCCTTTAAATCCAGGCAGCTGGGGCTCCTGCCCTGGGCAGTGCTTTGGAGGATCCTGCTCTGACTCTCTTCCAGCCGTGTCCCACTCCATGGGCAAACAGTTCATAGGCTAAGGGTACATGTCTGCGTCTGCCTCTTCTAGACCATACTTCCGATACTTGAGGTCCCAGGACTCCCTGCCCCAGTAGCTCTAAGCAAGCCTCCAGACCTCACTGGGCTTTTCCCCAGGTCCATTCTCCCAGAGCTGGTCTGTGTCACTGGCGTGCACACTTTGAGATTTTATGGTAACTGAGGATCTGCTGTGTGCAGAGTGGGAAGAAGGGCACAGCTCAAATGTTTGAGCCAGTGTGTGTATACTGATGGCCGCAAGGTTCCTCGTGGAGTGAAAGATATGCTGCAGGTCGGGACTCCGACCAGGCTCCTCTATTTTACCCTTGCTTCTAATCTGGCAAATGCTAGAGACAGGCCAGTATTTCCTTATGAGGATTAAATGAGATGTTACTTGTAAAGCCTTTAGAAAATGCCTCCTATACTGTAAAGTGCTCAGTAAATATTAGCTGTTATTATTATATCTCTGTTGGCTTAGCACAGCGCCTAGTGTGTAGTAGGTATTTAATAAGTTATCTTTTGAATGAATGAGTAGATGAATGATTGATTGATCAGCTCGTTAATTGGGATACTCTCTTGGTTCCCTTGCTAGGTAAAATCACCTGTGTGTTAGAAATAAAGCTGTCTTCATTTATTGTAGTCATGATTAGTTGACAGTAAGAAATCCTGGCTTGGCATTCATAGTGAAGTATCAATTGCAAACTTCTTATGAGGAAAAAGGTCTTAGCTGTTAATTTCACAGAATGGCAGTTCTCAGAAAGGGTGTGCATTTCATTTAAGCTAACAAATGATTATTGTTCATAAGAAAACCACAGGGGATTTGAATTTATATACTATTAGCTCCCTGTTAGCTCGAATACATTTGCAATGACATATACAACAGTAGGATTGACAAGAGGGTTCTCGACCTCAAGACAACTGCAGTGGTTTTCTGGCAGTGTAGAGGACCCTTAGCATAAAAAAGAAAGCATCTGATGCTCAATTTGATTAAATCTGGGTTGGTGAGCCGAGAGTCAAGAGGAGAGCTTTATGTCCAGGCTGAACTTGTGCATCGACTCAGGGTGCTGCAGCCCGTGGGACCCAATGTCAAGGACTTGAGCTGCCTTTCCCCCAAAGAGAATCTTGCTTACCAGAATATGGAGACTTCCTTATACAAGTGCTTCTTGGAAAAGAGGACTTCATACTCAGGATAGAAAATTAAATGACTGAAATCAGTTAAGTTCTTGGCAGTAATTTTGCTGGGGATACAGAAGATGGGGAGAAAAAAGAGTAAGAAAGAAGAGAAAGGTATATGGTGGAGGGAAGAACAGAGAGCAAGAGTCAAAAGGGAGCTCAGAGAAAACCTCCACTGGCTGCAGTTTTAAACCAGAATCTGAAGTTTTGAAAGTCTTTAGTTCTAGCAATGGGCTTTGATTTAAACAAGGGGAAAAAAACCCAGAATAGACACACAAAATGTATTTCACATATCCATTTAGTGGTGGTTTGCAGCCATTTAACTAACACGCGTGGTATTGACTTCAGGGTCCATTACGGGCATCAACACAGCAGCCTGGATTTTTTTTTTTTTTACAGTTTGATTTTCAAGACTTTCCCATAGCTTTTAGTACTGTTTTTTGGACTCATCTTCATTAAGGATTTTAAAAGCAAAGGTCTTTGCTTACACTGAAAGTGCTACTTTCCCTTGCATCATAGTTCCTTGCTAATGGGTTTCTGAATACCATTTTCATTATTTAATTTTTATAGAACTCTACTTCCTTTATTATTAACATTTGCCTTTGTAATATGTACAATCTGTTGGCTACATATTTCTAGGCTTTAAATATTTTTCCTGTTTACCATTAATAGAAAATGATTGTTGATTCATTTGCTTTGCAGAATAAATCATAACCTCATCCATGCCCAACAGAAAAATGGCATATGTTATTTCCTGATTATCTTCACTATCTATTTTGCTGTAATCTCTCTCTTTCCCTCTATACTGGTGAAGATATAATGTTCTTTGCTTATGGAGAGGAAGCAAGCAGAATGGGAAGGCTGTTTGGACTTTACAAATTTAATAGTAGTCATCTACCTACTTCATGATAGTAACGTATATAATACCCGACAGTTTACTGAAGACTTTCCCTCATGTTACAGGGTTTGAATCCTGAAGGGTTGTCCTAATTGTTATCCCATTTTACAGATATGACTTCTACAAGTTCATGATGAGTAAGTGACTGAGGGCACCTCTTCTTTCCTGTAAGCAGGCTCAAGTCTTTTCCATCTAAAGACCCATAGTCCCTTTCTCAGTCTCCAAAAGTTTTAGCTACAACTCCCTTTTTCTCTCTTCAGAGCTCAGCTGCTTGAGAGCGATCTGTACCCCTTTTACCATTTCATCATGTCTCATTTATTCTTCAGCTCACTGAAATGCAGCATTGGTGTCCACCACAGTACTGGACTGACTTGGTAAAGGGTGTTGCAACTATCTGGTCGCTGAGTGCAACCAGCTACCTGGTTGAGTCGCTGTGCTTGAGTCGTCTGTGCTGTTTAATGCTATTGGTTATTCCTGCCTTCTCACAGCTCTTCCTTGACTCTGGGGACCTCACCTGCTTTGGATTTTCTGCTATATCTCTGTCAGTCTTCAGTCTCTTCGGTGACTCCTCTTCCTGTGCTTTTTCTTAAATAATGAGATGCCTTAGAATTTCAGCATCTACTCACCCCACTCTCCTTTTTCTTCCCTTTGCTTCTCATCCCAGAGCAATTATTACCCAATTCTTACTCTTTCCTCTATAGGTAGATGACTTTTTTTCTCTTAACTAATACAGATGTTTTAAAGCATAAAAGTAGAGATAATAGTTTAATGAATGCCTATGGGCCCTTCACTCAGCTACAATAGCTACTGACATTTTGCATGTTGTCATTTCACCTGCAAATATGTCAAATCTGTTTCATAAAGGCTTTTAAAAATAACCACCATGCCATTTCTGTACCGAAGTAGAATTAACAGTAATGACTTAGTGTCATCTGCTGCTGCTGCTGCTGCTAAGTCGCTTCAGTCGTGTCCAACTCTGTGCGACCCCATAGACGGCAGCCCACTAGGCTCCCCTGTCCCTGGGATTCTCCAGACAAGAACACTGGAGTGGGTTGCCATTTCCTTCTCCAATGCATGAAAGTGAAAAGTGAAAAGTGAAAGTGAAGTCGCTCAGTCGTGTCCGCCTCTAGCGACCCCATGGACTGCAACCTACCAGGCTCCTCCGTCCATGGGATTTTCCAGGCAAAAGTACTGCAGTGGGGTGCCATTGCCTTCTCCAAGTGTCATCCAGTGCTCTCTAAACTTCTATGATTGTCTCAAAGTTATCTTTTTAATAGTTGCTCTGTTTGACTCCAGCTTCAAAAAAGTTGATGGTTCTTAAGCGAGTCCCCATTTCTAATCCTGCCAGTCAGACCTCTCTCTGGGGCTCGAAACCCAAGTCTCCAGCTGATCTTTGACACTTTCATTTGAAGGCCTCAAAAGTATTTCAGACTCTTTGTCCCTAAGAGCTGATCCTCATTTTGGGCTTCCTCTCTTCGTAAGTGGTATCACTTGTCCACAGTTGTTCATGTCAGAAACTTGGGTTTCATCTCATTCCCTTCCTGCATCCAATATGTTACCAAATAATGCCAATTCTATCTCCTAAATATCTTCTGTCCTAATTTAGGCCATAATTTCCCCCCAGATTTCTGCAACAGTCTCCCAAATGTTCCCCCTACTTCTAGTCCTGCCTCCTCCAAATATTCTTCTCATTACAGCCAGGGATCTGTCTATAAAGTGTAAGTTTGGTCATATCACTCCTCTGCTTAAAGTTCTTAAATAGCTTCCCATTGTTTTCAGGATAAATTCTAACATACAAGGCTTTTAAAACCCAGTGCTTGCCAATGTCTCCAGCTCCATTTCCACTTTCTCTCCTGATGCTGTCTTTCTCTGCCCTTTTTCGCCTTGGGCCATGTGATGCTCCTTCTACCTGTAATGCTCTTTCATTTCCTCTTCCAACCCTTTCCACATTGATTTAAGTCCTTGTCTTTACATCTTTGATTAAACAATACTTTTGGGAACTCTTCCCTCATACCCTAAGCCTAAGTGAGTACCTATCTGGAGTACTCGAGGTACTCAGGTCTCACTCCTTTTGTAACATTTGTTCCATAGGTTTCTAACTGCTTATTTGATATTTTATTTGTGGTTATAGTCTAAATGTTAAGCATAGTGTCTGTGTGTGTGTTAGTTGCTCAGTTGTGTCCGGCTCTTTGCGACTCCATGGACTGGAGCCCGTGAGGCTCCTCTGTCCATGGAATTCTCCAGGCAAGAAGACTGGAGTGGGTTGCCATTCCCTTCTCCAGGGGATCTTCCCGACTGAGGGATGGAACCCAGGTCTCCCGCATTGTGGGCAAATTCTTTACCATCTGAACCACCAAGGAAGCATAATGTCTGTTAGCAGACAAATACTCAAATTTTAGTTGAATGCATGAAGGAGTGGTTCTTCTAAGTCCCAAGTTCTTTCTAGTATGCCACTAGTTTCTCAGTGTTGTGGGTATTATCTGATAGCCATTGCTCTAGCTTCAAGGCCTTAGAAAATTCAGCTGAATTTTCAGAAAATAGTTGAAACATGGAAAAATGGTAATTAGGGTACAGTTTGTATGCTTGTTCCTGTCTTAGGGCTAACTACTCACTCACCTTGGAATATTTTCACCCAGTCGATTCCTTGTTGTTTAGACTTAACTGTAAATATCACCTCCTCAGAATGGCATTTCCTAACCACACTGTCTAATGTAACCATATGGTTCCTATCACACATCCTAGTTTTATTCTCTGCCTAGCCCTTATGATTGTTTATTGTTTCTTTATTGTTCTTTTGCCTCTTTCTCTCTCCCCAAAGGTGACAAGGGACCCTGTCTATCCTGTTCATTCCTGTGTAGTGAGTACTCTATAAATATTCTTGAAATGGAAAAATGAATGAATGACTGCTCTAGAAGTTGAGGTGATACACTTGCAGTACTGATAAGAGAAAATGACAAGCTTAGTTCCTAGGGGTAATGTTTTTTAGAAGTAAACAAACTCTTTGTGGTCTTGTTATTAGTTAGACATGAGATCTTGTGTGTAACCTTTTTCTGTATTGTTCCTAATTTTCCTTTTTCTTATGGATATGTGGAGAGCTGTTTGATGGATGCTTTCCAATAAGCCATCTTATACAATAGCCAAGACATGTAGACAACCAAAGTGTCCATCGACAGACAATTGGTTTAAGAATATGTATATATATAATACACACACATAAACATATATATGATAGGGTATTACTCAGTCATAGAAAAGAATGAAATTTTGCCATTTGCAGCAACATGGATGACCTGGAGAATATCATAGTCCGTGAAGTAAATACAGAAAGACAAATATATGTCACTTATATGTAGAATCTAAAAACTAATACAAATGACTCTATATATAAAACAGAAAGAGACTCATAGACATAGAAAATATATTTATGGTCACCAAAGGGAAAAGGAAGGTGAGGAAGGGATAAGTTAGGAGTATGGGATTAACATTTATTAATATACATAAAATAGATAAGCAACAAGGATTTACAGTATAGCACAGGGGACTGTATTTAGTATCTTGTAATAACCTATAATGGAAAAGAATCTGAAGAAATATATCTATATACACATGTATATGTATGTATATATACCTGAATCATTGTTTTATACACTGAAACTAATACAATATTGTAAATCAACTATACTTCAATGAAAATTAACAAACAAATAAATAATTTTTATTTATTTATAAATAAATAAATAGTCATTCCAACTATTTGTTGGAAAAGTCTATCCTTCTCTACACTGCTTTTGTCAAAAATCAGTTGTCTGAATGTGTAAGGGTGATTTCTGTTCTGTGCTATTTGTTAATTTGTCTGTCTTTATGCCATTATCATTAGTTCAGTTCAGTTGCTCAGTTGTGTCTGACTCTTTGTGACTCCGTGGACTGCAGCACGCCAGGCTTCCCTGTCCATCACCAACTCCCGGAGCTTGCTCAAACTCACGTCCATCGAATATTATACTGACTTAATTACTGTAGCTTTTTAAGTCTTGAGAAAAGCTGGTGTTAACCCTCCAGCTTTGTTCTTCTTTTGATGATTCTAGGTCTTTTTCCTTTCTTTTTCATTTCATTTCCATTCTAGATCTTTTCCATTTTTCATTTTCATGTAAATTTTAGAATCTGCTTGTCAACTTCTGTAATGATTTTAACTGAGGTTACTTTAAACCTACATAGGTCAATTTGGGGAGAATTGACATCCTAAATATATTGGGTTTTCTAATGCATGAACAATCTATGCTTCTCCATTTATCTAGTTCTTCTTTAGTTTCTCTTAGCAGTATTTAGTGGTTTTCAGTTTACGGATATTTCTCATCTTTTGCCACATTTATCCATATTTCATATTTTTGATGCTATTGTAAATGGTATACTTCTACATTTTTACTGGTAAAATGTTAACTTCTGATGATTTGTTGACAGTATATAGGAATACAATTGATTTTTGTATATTAACCTTTGCTAAACTCACCATTTTTAGTAGATGCTTTATAGATTCTATCCGATATTCCATGTTTAAAATGCTGAATGAATCAGAAATACTTTGTTGCACCAAGAGAAACTTGGTCAGAAGTGTTTTGAATTATTGAATTTGTTCCTCTAAGTGAATTGAAGCAGCTGAAGCAATAATAATTACATTCCTGCTATTCTAATTGGACCTTAGGAGGAAATAAGACTATAAAAGAGAAGCCTCTGATTTCGATATAACTACTCTAGGTGAGAGAACCCTGGGAAAGTGCTGTCTTGTAAAGATACTTTCTGTTAGTAAGGGACCTAGCTCTAGAGCTAGCCACAGGGTTCTGTGGCTGCCTCAGAACCTGGGCCCACACTTTTGGAAAGAGGCTTTAGGAAGTGCTCAGCACCTGGGCTCTGATCTAGGAAGGGTGAAGGGTCATTGTCCCTAATTATATGCACTGTCCGCAGCCAGCTGTGAACAGTCCCAGGTTCATAAGATTTTTTTTTCCCCTGGGACCTGAGGTAGACCAGAGTAGTAGTCAACAAGCAGTTTCTACCTCTTCATTTTAGATTCTCAGCGACTTCACTTTCACGCATTGGAGAAGGAAATGGCAGCCCACTCCAGTGTTCTTGCCTGGAGAATCCCAGGGACAGGGGAGCCTGGTGGGCTGCCGTCTATGGCATTGCACAGAGTCGGACACAACTGAAGTGACTTAGCATAGCATAGCATTGAGCAAAAAGACTCTCTTTCTTTATTTTTCTTTAAGTGTTCAACTGTGCGGTGGCCTCTATGTTTATTTCATTCTGGAGTATACCACAGCTCTGTCTGGTCAGATTTGGGTCATTTCAGGTTGACTGAGCTACACATTGGCTTCTATCTCTTGGAAACTGGGGCTCATTCTTTTCTCATATCTGCCTGATTTAACCTCACAAAGCTATTGTAAAGATCAAAGATAAGCTGTGAAGATGTTTTGTTTACCATATTCTAAGTATGAGTAAAGGATATTTATTATTTTTTAACAAAGACTTATTGAATATTTACTTTATTTGATGCACACCAAGTATAAAGCAGAGAACAGACCTAGTCTGTTCTTGTGTCCCTTAAGGTTGATAAAAGGAAGACAAATATTGAGCAAATAAGTAAACAAGAGATTATACGAACACAATTGTCATAATTGTTATGAAGGAGGAGCCTGAGTGCTGTGAGAATGTAAAATCTGATTTCTTGCGATTTGGGATCACAAGAAAGACCTCGTTGAGAAAGTGACGTCTAAGCTGAGATCTGAAGGATGAATAAACATTGCCCCTTGTGAATAATGTAAGGAAGAATATTTCAGGTAGAAGGAACTATATGTGTGAAGATAATGAGGCATGATGGAGGCTGGATTATTTGAAGAAGTTTATTTAAAAGGCCTTGGAGAGTCAGAGAAAAATGATCAATAGATGAAGCTTGGGAGGTAGGTAGGGATACAATCATGTAGGATCTCGAGGCCACAACAAGGGCTTTGGGCTTTTACAGAAACTTCTATATAGTTTCAGCAGAAGGAAATTGGTTACATCCCACTGGAGGGCTGAAAAGCAATGGGTTTCTTTTGAGATAAGAAGACTCTTGAGAGTCCCATGGACTGAAAGGAGATCCAACCAGTCCATTCTAAAGGAGATCAGCCCCGGGATTTGTTTGGAAGGAATGATGCTAAAGCTGAAATTCCAGTACTTTGGCTACCTCATGCGAAGAGTTGACTCATTGGAAAAACTCTGATGCTGGGAGGGATTGGGGGCAGGAGGAGAAGGGGACAACAGAGGATGAGATGGCTGGATGGCATCACCGACTTAATGGACGTGAGTTTGAGTGAACTCCAGGAGTTGGTGATGGACAGGGAGGCCTGGCGTGCTGCGATTCATGGGGTCGCAAAGAGTCAGACACGACTGAGCGACTGAACTGAACTGAACTTGAGGTTTCAACCCCATGGAACTGTGGTGGTAGAAGCCAGGAGTGCCCAAAAGGACCCATGTGGTAGGTGGTTGGGACCATGGAGTAGGATGGAGTAGGGGCCTTGGTGGAGGAGCTACCGTCCCCAAAGGACAGAGCTACTGAACTTGCTGTCAGGAGAGAGGCGAGTGAGAGAGAAGAAGACAATGAAAAGAGAAGAGACAACTTTCCCCCTACCTTTTGCCTTCTGTTCTCCTGCCATTATGTCCTATTGTAGAAATTAATAGGAGAGTGTAGTTTATAAACTCTTGGCCACAACATTGTGAAGCAGAGTAGAAAAGAGTGGGTGTTCAAAAGAGTATAAAATGATGGATTAGAGACAACAAGTGTGAGTCAGTACAAGTTTTAAGTGAGAGGAGGGGTAAGAATCCTTGAACTGCAGCATTGTGTATTATAATAATGACAACTTCCCTTTTGGGGCTTACAAAGTCACCTCCATTTATGGGTCACATTGTCTAGTGAATTCCCCAGTTGCTTAACTTAAAGCCTATTGATCATATATTCTCTTTCCAGTAGAGACCTATGAGTTCTACAAAAGGACCTGCTAAGTAGATATCATTTGTGAAGTATCTGTATGTTACAGTGCATTACAGGGCATTCCATCTCATTTAATGCTCACAACAAACCTACAAAGTGAACACTATTATCTCTATTTTTTGGTAGAGGTGCCTGAGACTGAAGGAAGTAAGCTAATGTATGAAACTAATACACGGCAGTTCTGGTGTTTGCACTAGGACTTTCTGACCCAAAGTCTGTGCTCCTATGATTCTAGTGCAGCATCCAGCCTAGACCTGGGATGAGTTCCTCACCATGACCCTCCAAATGTTAAGTTTTCTCTCTGGTGACTGTCTTCTCACTGGTGAGAAAATTCCCAATGGGAATTCTGTGTTAGGTGAGCAGGAGACCCACCACGCAGGATCTTTAGTGTCTCAGACTTACCTTTTTTTGCTAACGATACTTCAAATTTATAGTCAAGAAAGTTTTTTTTTATTTTTGTTTTTACTGTGGGGTAAATTTTCTCACTTTTACCCATTAGTCATAGAGTTCTCTTCATAGTGGAAATGTCATAAAATTTATTCCCCTCCTCTGTAGGTTTGTTGTGAGGATTAAATGAGACATTGTAATGTCTATAGGGCTTCCCAGGTGGCAGAGTGGTAAAGGATCTGCCTGCCAATGTAGGAGACGCAAGAGTTGCCGGTTCAATTCCTGAGTTGGGAAAATCTCCTGGAGTAGGAAATGGCAACCTGCTCCAGTGTTCTTGCCTGGAAAATTTCTATGGATGGAGGAGCCCAGCCAGCTATGGCCCATGGGGTTGCAAAGAGTTGGACACAACTGAGTGACTGCTCATGCATTCTGTGTCCTGTGACATAGTAGGTATTCAACAAATGGTACTCAACAGTGCTTGATTTTTAATATGCTTATTTTGTTGAGAACACAAACTTTAATTAAGATAGACCAGTGTGAACAGTTTTGCAGTATTTTGATGAGGCCACAGTGATTGAAGGGGAAAAGAATTCTTCTGGAAGAAGAGCTTAAATTCCTTTTCAGTACCATCTGACCCTGGTTTGAGGTTAGCAGCAATGTAAAAGCTAAATAGTGCTTGGAGTTCATTTAAACCTGAAGAAAACCCACGAAATGCCATTATACTTTACCTACAGTTCAGATGAGAGAAACACCGTGCACACATTAGTAAGGGAATGCTGTTTTAAAATGTAGCCTGGAATATGGTTCATAGAAGTAGGTTAATTAGTTGCTACTGATTGTTAGGTTTCTCAGAAGCTTAAGTATAGTGACTTGCCCTTTCTGTACAAAATCTATAGAAAAGATAACTGTTATCTAGATACAAATCAAAGTTTCAGGCAGTACAATAATTGTAGATTTCATCTTGAATATCCATAATAATAATAATGTATTAACATCATACAGACAATGCCAGAAAACCTTGATCAATTTGCTTAAAAAAGTTGTTTTTTCCAAACTGGATTCTTTACTAGTTCAATATTAGTTCTTCTTCTCCTTATATTTTAAAATTAGAAGCCAACGTCTCTAACAGATAATTCAAGCAGAGATGTTTTGTTCTAGGCACTGTATCACTTCAGGATTTTGTTAGAGATGTGACCATTCCTAACCTTCCTTTCCTCTTACTTCCCATACGGAAAGTTGCTATATAACACAGGGAGCCCAGCCTGGTGCTCTGTGATGACCTAGACAGGCCGAATGGGGAGAGGAGAGGGAAGCTCGAGAGAGAGGGGATATATGTATAATCATGGCTAATTTGCGTTTTTGTATCGCAGAAGCCAACACAACATTGTAAAGCAATTTTCCCCAATTAAAAAAAATAGCAAGTTTTATGTTGTATATATTTTACTACAATAAAATATTGCAATGAAAGAATAAATAAATAAAATTATAAGGGAAAGTAAAAAAAAAAATCACAACTTTCTGTAACATCAATTCTTAAAAGAGCTATTAGGCTGTGAAACAAACCTCAAGGCAATACAGTCATCATGAAAACAGTATCATCTGGTTGAAATTTGTTACCCTTTGTATTCCATGTTATCTACTCAAGGTGAAGTTCGTGGGTATTGTGTACGCTTCTGGCATGTTACCTTGGTTGGCTTACTGTTGGCAGCTGTTATATAGATAATCAAGGTTGGAAAGACCTTACATATCAATTACTCTCTGTTTCTTAAATCTTTGAAATCACCTGAGTTCCAAGTTAAAAAATCACTATTCATGCTTTGCCATGAATGGAGAAATCTGAATCTATTAATATTAGCTATAGGGCACAGGAGCAGTTCTGAAACTATCCATTTTTAAAAATTATTGAGGACCCAAAGAGCTTTTCGTTAAGTCGTTTACTCTATTAGAAATTAAAACTTAAATTGAAAAATATTTATTTCATTCCATCAAAAATAATAATACACCCACTAAATGTTAATACAAGTAACATTTTAAAATGAAAAAATAACTATATTTTTAATAAAAAATTTTATTTTGAGGTAATTATACATTTATATGCAGTTGCAAAGAATAATGCTGAGATACCTAATCCCCAAGTATCCTTTACCTGCTGCTGCTGCTGCTGCTAAGTCGCTTCAGTTGTGTCCGACTCTGTGCAGCCCCATAGATGGCAGCCCACCAGGCTCCCCCATCCCTGGGATTCTCCAGGCAAGAATACTGGAGTGGGTTGCCATTTCCTTCTCCAATGCATGAAAGCAAAAAGTCAAAGTGGAGTCGCTCACTCGTGTCCGATTCTTAGCGACCCCATGGACCACAGCCCACCAGGCTCCTCCGTCCATGGGACTCTCCAGGCAAGAGTACTGGAGTGGGGTGCCATCGCCTTCTCCGATCCTTTACCTAGTTTCCTTCAATAGTACATCTTGCAAAACCGTACTGTATTATCACAATCAGGATATTGACATTGATACAGTCAAAATATAGAATACTCTCAATTTGTTGTTGCCATTGTTCAGTCACTAAGTTGTGTCCAACTCTTTGCGACCCCATGAACTGCAGCACACCAGTCTTCTTTGTCCAACACCATCTCCCTGAGTCTGCTTAAACTCATGTCCTTTGGGTCAGTGATGCCATCCAACCATCTCATTCTCTGTTGCCCCCTTCTTGCCCTCAATTTTCCCCAGCATCAGGGTCTTTCCCAATGAGTCTGCTCTTTGCATCAGGTGGATTGGAGCTTCAGCATCAATCCTTCCAATGAATATTCAGGACTGATTTCCTTTAGGATTGACTGGTTTGATCTCCTGGTCCACGGGACTCTCAGGAGTCTTGTCCAATACCACATTTTAAAAATGTAATTAATTTATTTTAATTGGAGACTAATTACTTGACAATATTGTAGTGGTTTTTGCCATACCTCGACATGAATCAGCCGTGGGTGCACATGTGTTCCTCATCCTGAACTCCCCTCCTACCTCCCTCCCCATCCCATCCCTCAGGGTCATCCCAGTGCACCAGCTCTGAGCACCCTGTCTTATGCATTGAACCTGGACTGGTGATCTGTTTCACATATGATAATATACATGTTTCAACGCTATTCTCTCAAATCATCCTGCCCTTGCCTTCTCCCACAGAGTCCAAAAGTCTGTTCTTTACATCTGTGTCTCTTTTGCTGTCTCACATACAGGGTCATCATTACCATCTTTCTAAATTCCATATATATGCATTAATATACTGTATTGGTGTTTTTCTTTCTGACTTACTTCATTCTTATAATAGGCTCCAGTTTCATCCACCTCATTAGAACTGATTCAAATGTATTCTTTTTAATGGCTGAGTAATACTCCATTGTGTATATATGTACCACAGCTTTCTTATCCATTCATCTGCTGATGGACATCTAGGTTGCTTCCATGTCCTGGCTATTGTAAACAGTGCTGCAATGAACATTGGGGTACATGTGTCTCTTTCAATTCTGGTTTCCTTGGTGTGTATGCCCAATAGTGGGATTGCTGGGTCGTATGGCAGTTCTATTTCCGGTTTTTTAAGGAATCTCCACACTGTTCTCCATAGTGTACTAGGCTGTACTAGTTTGCATTCCCACCAACAGTATAAGAGGGTTCTCTTTTCTCCACATCCTCTCCAGCATTTTTTGTTTGTAGACTTTTGGATAGCAGCCATTCTGACCAGCGTGAGATGGTACCTCATTGTGGTTTTGATTTGCATTTCTCTAATAATGAATGATGTTGAGCATCTTTTCATGTGTTTGTTAGCCATCTATATGTCTTCTTTGGAGAAATGTCTGTTTAGTTCTTTGGCCCGTTTTTTGATTGGGTCGTTTATTTTTCTGGAATTGAGCTGCAGGAGCTGCTTGTATATTTTTGAGATTAATTCTTTGTCAGTTGCTTCGTTTGCTATTATTTTCTCCAATTCTGAAGGCTGTCTTTTCACCTTGCTTAGAGTTTCCTTGGTTGTGCAAAAGCTTTTAAGTTTAATTAGGTCCCGTTTGCTAATTTTTGCTTTTATTTGCATTACTCTGGGAGGTGGGTTGTAGAGGATCCTGCTGTGATTTATGTCAGAGAGTGTTTTGCCTATGTTTTCCTCTAGGAGTTTTACAGTTTCTGGTCTTACATTTAGCTCTTTAATCTGTTTTGAGTTTATTTTTGTGTATGGTGTTAGTGTTCTAGTTTCATTCTTTTACAAGTGGTTGACCAGTTTTCCCAGCACCACTTGTTAAAGAGATTGTCTTTTCTCCATTGTATATTCTTGCCCCCTTTGTCAAAGATAAGGTGCCCATAGGTGTGTGGATTTATCTCTGGGTTTTCTATTTTGTTCCATTGATCTATATTTCTGTCTTTGTGCCAGTACCATACTGTCTTGATGACTGTAGCTTTGTAGTATAGTCTGAAGTCAGGCAGGTTGACTCCTCCAGTTCCATTCTTCTTTCTCAAGATTGCTTTTTCTATTCGAGGCTTTTTGCATTTCCATACAAATTGTGAAATTATTTGTTCTAGTTCTCTGAAGAATACTGATGGTAGCTTGATAGGGATTGCCAACACCACATTTTGAAAGCGTCAGTTCTTCAGCACTCAGCCTTCTTTATGGTCCAGCTGTCACATCTATACATGACTACTGGAAAAACCATAGCTTTGACTACACAGACTTTTGTCAGCAAAGTGATGTCTCCGCTTTTGAATACACTGTCTAGGTTTGTCATAGTTATTCTTCCAAGGAGCAAGCAGCTTTTAATTTCGTGGCTGCAATCACCATCTGCATTGATTTTGGAGCCCAAGAAAGTGAAATCTGACACTTTTGTCACATTTTCTCCGTCTAAATGCCATGAAGTGATAGGACCAGATGCCATAATCTTAGTTTTTTAAATGTTGAGTTTTAAGCCAGTTTTTTCACTCTCCTTTTTCACATTCATCAAGAGGCTCTTTATTTCCTCTTCACTTTCTGCCATTAAAGTGATATTATCTGCATATCTGAGGTTGTTGATATTTTTCCTGGCAGTCTTGATTCTAGCTTGTGCTTTATCCAGCCTGGCATTTTGCATGATGTATTCTGCCTGTTAGTTAAATAAGCAGGGTGACAACATACAGCCTTGACATACTCCTTTCCCAATTTGGAACCAGTTCATTGTTTCATGTCCGGTTTTAACTGTTGCTTCTTGTCCTGCATACAGCTTTCTCAGGAGGCAGCTAAGGTGGTCTGGTATTCCCATCTCTTTAAGAATATTCCACAGTTTGTTGTGATCCATGCAGTCAAAGGCTTTGGCATAGTCAATGAAGCAAAAGTAGATTTTTTTTTGGAATTCCTTTGCTTTTTTGATGATCCAGCGTATGTTAGCAATTTGGTCTCTAATTCCTCTGCCTTTTCTAAATCCAGCTTGTATATCTGGGAGTTCTCTTCTATTGTCCTTTTATATCCACATTCCTCCTCCCCTGACCACCAACCCCTTGCAACCACTAATCTGTACTCACTTCTGAAATTTTGTTATTTCAAGGATGTCATATAAATGGAATCATGCATATGTAACCTTTTAGGATTGGCTTTTTTCACTTAGCATAATTCCCTTCAGATTCATCCAAGTCATTGTGTATCAAGAGTTTGTTAGTTTTCATTGCTGAGTAATATTCCACAGTATTGATGTATCACAGAGCATGTAACCGTTCACTTGTTGAAGGACATGTGGATTGTTTTTAGTTTTTAGCAATCACAAATATGACTGCCGTGAACATCTATGTATAGGTTTTTGTGTGAACATGTTTCAGGTTCTCTAGGACAAAAATGCCAAGAGTACAATTGCTGGATTGTATGATAGTTGAATGTTTATTTTTATAAGAAATTGTGTAACTGTTTTCCAGAGTTATTGTACCATTTTACATTTCCAGCAGTGTTAGAGTGGTCTGGTTTCTCTGCATCCTTGCTGATGCTTGGTGTTTTAATTTTTTTTTTTTTTTGAGGGTTCATTTTCCCAATTTTTTTTATTGTGTAAATATATATAACACAACATTTACCATCTTTACAGTTTTTAAGTGTGCAGTTCAGTGGTGTTAACAAAACTCCATCTCTAGAACTCTTTTGTTTTATCACATTGAAACTCTATGCTCATTAAACAACAACCTCCTGTTCCTTCCTCTTCTTGTCCCTGGTAAGCATCATTCTACTTTCTGCTTCTATGATCTGATTATGTAGGTACCTCATGTAAGTGGAATTATACAGTGTTTGTGATTGGTTTATTTCTGTTGGCATAATATCCTCAAGGTTCATCAATATTGTACCATGTGTCAGAATCTCCTTCCTTTTTAAGGCTGTATAACATTCCATTGTATGTATATACCACTTGTTTATTCGTTCATCAGTTGGTGGACACCTGGTCTGCTTCTGTTACTGCACTGGGTTCATTTGCCTGAGGCACAGCAAGCCAAAACACCAAAACACCAAGGTTTGCAGCAGAGAAAGGGTTTATTCACAAGGCAGCCAAATAAGGGGACATAAGAGATCTCAAATCTGCCTCCGCAAAGACGAGGGGCTTGAGCTATTTATGAGATAAAGAATCAGGGTCTTAGGCATGAGGAAAGGTGATTGGCGGTAGGGAAAGGTAAGGTACTCAGTGTCCTATGCAGGTATATGAGTTACATGCTTCTTCATGTGGTGTGTATTCAAAAATGGAGGCCCTTAGTGTGATCTGAGGGTGGACTTTTCAGCCTCTGATGTCAACAGGCCTTTATCAGACAACTGAGCAGGCCAAATTTTAGGGTCATTGGTCATGACCAGTCTTGGTAGGTTTGGAGCCAACTTCAAGTTCCTAGAAAACAACTTAATCTCCACCATTACTATAGTGACCTATATATCAGAGCCATTATTTATAGCGGTGGTTAATGAGGTAACAAATAGTTAAGGTGAGCCTGGTCAGTGAAGGCAAGGGGAGAGTTTTTTTTTTTAATTTATTTTTAATTGAAGGATAATTGTTTTACAGTATTGTGCTGGTTCCTGCCGTACATCCACATGAATCAGCCATAGGTATACATATGACCCCTCTCTCTTGAACCTCCCTCCCACCTCCACCCTCTCCTACCCTTTAGGTTGTTACAGAGCACAGGTTTGAGTTCACTGAGTCATACAGCAAATTCCCACTGGCATTCTGTCTTACATATGGTGGTGTATATGTTCCCATGCTACTCTCTCCATTCATCCCACCCTCTCCTTCCTTCCCTCTGCCTGTTTCCATAAGTCTGTGTATAATAGACTATACGTTCATCCATCTCATTAGAACTGACTCAAATGCATTCCTTTTTATGGCTGGGTAATATCCCATTGTGTGTCTGTATATGTATATATATATATATATGTGCTGCTAAGTCGCTTCAGTCGTGTCCGACTCTGTGCGACCCCATAGACGGCAGCCCACGAGGCTCCCCCGTCCCTGGGATTCTCCAGGCAAGAACACTGGAGTGGGTTGCCATTTCCTTCTCCAATGCATGAAAGTGAAAGTGAAGTCATTGAGTCGTGTCTGACTCTTAGCGACCCCATGGACTGCAGCCTACCAGGCTCCTCCATCCATGGGATTTTCCAGGCAAGAGTACTGGAGTGGGGTGCCATTGCCTTCTCTGATATATATATGTATACACCACAGCTTCTTTATCCATTCATCTTTTGATGGACATCTAGGTTGCTTCCATGTCCTAGCTATCATAAAATAGTGCTGCAGTGAACACTGGGTACATGTGTCTTTTTCAGTTTTGGTTTCCACAGGGTATATGCCTAGTCTTGGGATTGCTGGGTCATATGGTAGCTTTATTCCTAGTTTTTTTTTAAGGAATTTCCATACTGTCCTTCATAGTGGCTGTTTCAATGTACAGTCTCAGCAACAGCGAAAGAGGGTTCTCTTCTCTCCACACCTCTAGCATTTATTGGTTGCGGATTTTTTGGTGATGGCCATTCTGACCAGTATGAGGTGATATCTCCTTGTAGTTTTGATTTGCATTTCTCTAATAATCAGTGATATTAAGCATCTTTTCATGTTTTTATTAGCCATCTGTATGTCTTCTTTGTGGCTTCTCTGGTGGCTCAGATGGTAAAGAATCCACCTGCAATGCAGGAGACCCAGGTTCAATCCTTGGGTTGGGAAGGTCCCTGGAGAAGGGAATGGCACTCCACTCCAGTATTCTTGCCTGGAGAATCCCCATGGACAGAGGAGCCGGGTGGGCTACAGTCTATGGGGTCACAAAGAGTTGGACATGATTGAGTGACTTGCACACACACATATCTTCTTTGGAGAAATGTCTGTTTAGGTCTTTTGGCCACTTTTTGACTGGGCTGTTTGTTTTTCTGGTATTGAGTTGTATGAGCTTAGAGGCATTTTTAACAAGCTGTTTTACCTGCTGTTCTGTAAGACAAGCTCAGGAATTTCTGTCAGTCAGCAGTTTCTGCTAACCCTATGGGGCATGGTTTCAGGATGTTTTTTTTTAACCTGTGGGGCACGGTTTCACTTCTACCTTTCAGCTATTGTGAATAATGCTGCTAAGAACTTGGGTGTACAAATCTGTCTGGAAGATGCAGCTTTCAGTTCTTTTGGGTATACCTAGAAATGGAATTGCTGGCTCATTCTATTTTTATTTTATTTCTCTGAGGAACCACTGTACTATTTTCCCCAGCAGCTGCACCATTTTCATTCTCAGTAACATTGGACACGGATTCCAATTTCTCCACATCCTCGCCAGTACTTGCTAGTTTCTGTTTGTATTGTTATAGCAGTCATTATAAAGGATATAAAGTGAGATCTCATTGTGGTTTAACTTACACTTCCCAAAAGGGTGGTGATATTGAGCAATAATGTGCTTATTGGTCATTTATATATCTTATTTGGAGAAATGTCTGTTCAAATATTTTCCTACTTTTAAAAATTGGGACTTTTTTGCTATTGAGTTTTAGAAGTGCTCTATATATTTTGGATGTTAATCCCTTACAGAACTATGGCTTGCACGTATTTTCTCCCATTCTGTGGGCTGCCTTTTCACTCTATTGATAGTGTCTTTTGATGCACAAACGTTTCTAATGTTCATAAACTCTGATTTGTCTATTTTTTTCTTTTGTTGCCCATTCCTTTGGTGCCATACTTAAGAAATCATTGCCAAATCAAATGTTAAGAGGATTTTGCCCCATTTTGAGTTGATTTTTGAATACGGTTTTAGTTAAAGGTCTAACTTCAATCTTTTTGCAAGTGAATATACTGTTTTCCCAGCACCATTTGTTGAAAAGACTGTCCTTTCCCATTGAATGGTCTTGATGCTATTGTCAAAAAGAATTTGTCTGTGTATGTGAGCATTTATTTCTGGCCTCTCAAGTCTATTCCATTGGTCTGTTTTTATGCCAGTACTACATTTTTATGATGAGTTTGTGCAGTAAGTTTTGAAATCAGAAGTGTAAATCCTCCATTTTTGTTCTTTTTCAAGGTTGTTTTGTCTATTCCTGATCCCTTTGAGATGCTATATAAACCTTAGGGTGAATTTTTCTATTTCTATTAAAAATGTCATTGGGATTGGGATTGTAATAGAGATTTTATTGAATCTGTAGATTGCTTTGTATGCATGCTCAGTCATGTCCCAACTCTTTGTGACCCTTTGGACTGTAACCCATCAGGCTTCTCTGTCCATGGGACTTTTCAGGTAAGAACACTGGAGTGGGTTGCCATTTCCTCTTTCATGGGATCTTCCCAACCCAGGGATCAAACCCATGTCTCCTGCGTCTTCTGCACTGCAGGTGGATTCTTTACCTGCTGAGCCATCAGGGAAGTCCAGATTGCTTTGAATAATAATGCAATTTTAATATTAATTTCTAAGCATTTTATTCTTTTTGATGTTATTGTAAATGAAATTGTTTTCTATACTTTTTCTTTTTGGGGGGTTTTTCATTGTCCGTTTTGGGGCATACAACAGTTCATTGTATAATCCTTTTTTACTTTTGAATTCAGTAATAACGTTTTCACTTTATTTCTGACTTGAGTAATTAAGTGTTCTCTCCTTTCCGTTTTCATTCTAGCTAAAGTTTGTCAATTTTGCTGATTAAAAAAAAATAACTTTAGGTTGTACTACTTCTTCCTATTGTTTTTCTAGTTGTCTATTTTATGTCTACTATAATCTTTACTATTTCCTAACTTTTGCTAGTTCTGCGTTTTATTTGCTCTTCTTTTTTTCTAGTTCATTAAGATGTACAGTTAGAATACCAATCTGAGATCTTTCTTCTTTTTTAATCTAGGCATTGACAGCTATAAATTTTCCTCTGAGCCCTGCTTTTGCTACATCCCATACATTTTGGCATACTGTATTTTCATTTGTTCATCTTAAAAATTTTTCCAATTACTCTTATAATTTATTCTTTGATCTACTGGTTATTTAACCCCCTGTTATATTTTTAATAGCTGTAATAACATCCTCTATTTCATTCCTGAAATTGATGACTCGTGTCTTTTCTGTTCATTTCTCTCAGTCTTGCACAGCAGTTTATCAATCTTAATTGATCTTTTAAATGAAGCAGCTTTTTGTTTCACTGATACTCTGTCTTGTTTTCCCATCTTCAGTTTCATTTATTTCCTTCCTTCTGTTTGCTTTGGATTTACCTTGCTCTGCTTTTTGTAGTTTCTTGAGATAGCTATTTAGATTATTGAGTTGAGAACTCTTTTTTCTAGTGTTATCATTTAGCAATATAAACATCCCTCTCAGTACTATCTTAGTACTATCTCGGTACTATCTTAGCTGTGTCCCACATATTTCGATTAGCTGTATTTTTATACAGAAAAAATGTTAAGATACCTATTACATATAGAATCTTCAGGACCTAGGCTAAATGAGCCCCTCATTTCCTCAACTGTGGCCCCTCTCCTTTATAACTCTCTTAAATCATGGTACCTGGAACAGAATTCTGGATTGGTCTGGCTATTGAATAGGACAGGAATGCCTATTCATTCCTTTTTAGTTCATTAATTTGTTGATTCATTCATTCAACACACATTTACTGAATTGTGCTTATTAGGCATATAGAGATGATTAAGATGGACATATTCCCTCTTTTCATTGCTCTGTCTGACAGGGGAGAGAACTATTTAAACAAGTAATTTCAAGGGTGACTACATCTCACTGTCTCCTGTGCTATAGAAATCTACTGCCATTAACACGAGCTAGGTTAAAACGCCATGAGGTGTTTGTGTTTTCCAACAAGTTCTGCAATTTTTTTTTACCCTGTTTTTAAAATCTCTGCTTTTCTTTAACCTAGGATGATCTAATGGAGAAGGCAATGGCACCCCACTCCAGTACTCTTGCCTGGAAAACCCCATGGACGGAGGAGCCTGGAGGCTGCAGTCCATGGGGTTGCGAAGAGTCGGACACGACTGAGCGACTTCACTTTCTCTTTTCACTTTCATGCATTGGAGAAGGAAATGGCAACCCACTCCAGTGTTCTTGCCTGGAGAATCCCAGGGACAGGGGAGCCTGGTGGGCTGCCGTCTATGGGGTTGCACAGAGTCGGACACGACTGACGCGACTTGGCAGCAGCAGCAGCAGGATGATCTAAAACTGATCTGTACCCTGCAGGCCCTATCAGTTGCCAAAGCTGACTTCTTTATGACTGGTTAGGGCTGTGGTTAATTATTTTGAATACCTTCTCTGGCCTAACTATGACCACAAATATCTCTGTCTGCCCCTTCCCATCGACCATTCTTTTAAAATATAGTCTGAACCCATAGCAGAGTAGTACCTTAGATTTGGGTGGGATGATCAACTTTTAAAGACTTCTCCTTTTTTTTTTTTTTTTTGGTAATTCCTGTGGTTTCTTTATTCTTTTTTTTTTTTTTTTTTTCAGTTATTCAATCTGGTATTTATTCGAGTCCCTGTTTGGGCCGGGCAGGCATTATGACAGGCAACTATAGTCCGAAAACTCATTTTATTAATTTAACATGCATCCTCTTTTGAATTTACTTTCTGTTTTTCTTTTTTTTTTCAACTTTACTTGAATCACATGATCATTTATTCTTTTTTGGAGGGAGGTATATTGGCCAGGAAGCCCATAATTTAAATTTTTTTAAAATTTAAATTTATTTATTTTAATTAGAGGCTAATTACTTTACAATATTGTATTGGTTTTGCCATACTTCAACATGAATCTGCCATGGGTGTACACGTGTTCCCAATCCTGAACCCCCCTCCCACCTCCCTCCCCATACCATCCCTCTGGGTCATTCCTGTGCACCAGCCCCAAGCATCCTGTATCCTGCATTGAACCCAGACTGGCAATTTGTTTCTTATATGATATTATACATGTTTCAATGCCATTCTCCCAAATCATCCACCCCCCTACCACAGAGTTCAAAAGACTGTTCTATACATCTGTGTCTCTTTTGCTGTCTCGCATACAGGGTTATTGTTACCATCTTTCTAAATTCCATATATATGCGTTAGTACACTATATTGGTGTTTTTCTTTCTGGCTTACTTCACTCTGTATAATCGGCTCCAGTTTCATCCACCTCATTAGAACTGATTCAAATGTATTCTTTTTAATGGCTGAGTAATATGTGTACCCAATGTTCATCGCAGCACTCTTTATAATAGCCAGGACATGGAAGCAACCTAGATGTCCATCAGCAGATGAATGGATAAGAAAGCTGTGGTACATATACACAATGGAGTATTACTCAGACTTCTCCTTTTGATCCTCACCAAAATGCTGGGCAGTTGCAAACCTCGATTGACAGATGAGGAAATTGAGATTCAGAAAGGCTAAGTGGGAAAATTAAAAAAAAAAGTAGACAAGTTTCTAAATTCCTACCTAAGGCCTTTACTCTTGCCTCAACCTCAGTTCCTCTTCATAGCTGACCATTAAGTACGTTTTAAAGAGGGCAGAGTCCAATTGTATAGGAGATCTGCCTGTCTGAAACATGATTATTAGTGGTAATGGTTGGGTATTACCTGGCATGCATGTGTTAGGTTTACAGTAAAGAATGCCTACTTTTTATTACCTGTCCTCTTAGATATATTAGTGACTGTCACACCTGAATTATAACAAAGAAGCACTAGAGAAAATTCAATGTGGGCGGCAAAATTCTTTGAAGAATAACTAGTTATAATTGGGGAGTCTGAACACATTTCAGAGTTGCACGTTTAATATGCAGTATGGTTAATTGCACTGTAATTACAGTATTTTAGAATGCCATGCTAAGTGTTTAATCCTTTTCAGGTTTGCCCTCCAATCAATGGCCTGCCTTCATTTTCCAGATTGATGAAGTCTGCCTCAGAGAAGAGGGTAGGTAACGGGATTGTGCCAATGTGTCTAATCAGCTGGGAAAGTTGTAAAATGAATCTTTCCTATCTGGAATTTATATTTAATCATAGCTATGTTCGCTTTATGAATGAGTGTTGATTATCTAGTTGTAAGAATATGAAAACAATGAGAGCTTTTATTTACCCAGATAAGTTAAGCTAGCGTCATTGTTTGGGTCTGATTGCGTTCATGGGGATATTTACATTACCTCAGCACATAGATCCACTTAATCTTATTCATAACGTTAATTATATATTCCAAGAGTTACTGTCACGCACTTTTGTTTATGGTTGTTACTCTTAGGGTTTGTTTGTACATGGGGTGTTTGTATGGTTCCCCTCTCTTCCACTGGACTATGGCCCACCCCTTTTATAGTTGTAAAAAGCATTTCTACTCAGAGAAACCTGATCTTCAGGACACTGTTCACACTGATATGATGACAGCTAATTCAAGGAAGGCAACTCAGTTCTGTTTCAAGCAGGTTGGTTAAGACTATACCACTGAACTGACTTTTAGTCTTTTTTTTTTAAACACACATGTATTTGCATAATCGTTTTCAGTGTCTGGAGTTTCTCTGCAAATCCCCTGCAAACTGCAATTCATTTTTCAAGATCTGCCTTGAAATTCCATTCCTCAGGAAAGTATGTCCTAACTCTAACAGAGTGAATCATTGCCTCCTTTATCTCACTTACTGCCTCTGAATATTGATACCATCACAAATCCATCATACTGTACAGGTTTTGTATGACTATTCAAAAGTAGAACATCTTTCTGAAATCTTTCCTAAGCTGAAATGGTATAAGGTAAAGAAGCAGTTACCTTAGAATGCATCTTGCTAACATATGAACAAAATATATCAAAATAAAGCAGAGATGCTCACAGAGTTCAAAGCTATGGCAACTTGATGCTGAGTAGAGTTCCCAGGGAAGGAGCTTGGTGTGACACTCTTGCAGCTCCATTGGGCTTGCTGCAAAACAAACACTGAACACTATTTTTGCTTTATGCCTCCTTTAATAAAAGTGAAAACAGGTTCAGTTTCAGGTTCAGTTCAGTTCCTCAGTCGTGTCTGACTCTTTGTGACCACATGGACTGCAGCATGCCAGGCTTCCCTGTCCATCACCAACTCCCGGAGTTTGCTCAAACTCATGTCCATCGAGTCGGTGATGCCATCCAATCATCTCATCCTCTGTCGTCCCCTTCTGCTTTCAATCTTTCCCAGCATCAGGATCTTTTCCAATGAGTCAGTCCTTCGCATCAGGTAGCCAAAGTATTCAAGCTTTAGCTTCAGCATAAGTCCTTTCAATGAATATTCAGGACTGATTTCCTTTAGGATTGACTGGTTGGATCTCCTTGCAGTCCAAAGGACTCTCAAGAGTCTTCTACAACACCACAGTTTAAAAGCATAAATTCTGCAGCGTTCAGTTTTCTTTATGGTCCAACTCTCATATACATACACGACTACTGGAAAATCCATAGCTTTGACTAGACAGACCTTTGTTGGCAAAGTAATGTCTCTGCTTTTTAATATGCTGTCTAGGTTGGTCATAGCTTTTCTTCCAAGGAGCAAGCGTCTTTTAATTTCATGGCTGTAGTCACCATGTGCAGTGATTTTGGAGCCCCCCAGAAATAGTCTCTCACTCTTTCCATTGTTTCCCCAACTATTTGCCATGAAGTGTTGGGACCAGATGCCATGATCTCAGTTTTCTGAATGTTGAGTTTTAAGCCATCTTTTTCACTCTCCTCTTTCACTTTCACCAAGAGGCTCTTTAGTTCTTCTTCGCTGTCTGCCATAAGGGTGGTGTTATCTGCATATCTGAGGCTATTGATATTTCTCCGGGCAATCTTGATTCCAGCTTGCGCTTCATCCATCCTGGCATTTCACATGATGTAGTCTGCATATAAGTTAAATAAGCAGGGTGACAATATACAGCCTCAACCTACTCCTTTCCCGATTTGGAACCAGTCTGTTGTTCCATGTCCAGTTCTAACTGTTGCTTCTTGATCTGCATACAGATTTCTCAAGAGGCAGGTCAGGTGGTCTGGTATTCTCATCTCTTTAAGAATTTTTCACAGTTTGTTGTGATCCACACAGACAAAGGCTTTGGTGTAGTCAATAAAGCAGATGTTTTTTTCTGGAACACTCTTACTTTTTCAACGATTCAACGTATTTTGGCAATTTGATCTCTGGTTCCTCTGCCTTTTGTAGATCTTCTGTAAAAGTGAAGTTGTTGTACAGTGAACTTTCAAAAAGTAGCAGATACTTGTATTGCAGCTCTCTTTTTCTATGTTTGCTTTAATTAACAGATTGGTGTGTTTGAGAGTGAGGGTCATTTTATATTCATTTCTCTTATCACCCAAGTCTAACAGTGTCTGGTACACGACCCATGTTTAATAATTTCTCAGTGTTGAATGATGTAAATTATTCTTTTTAAAGTCTTCCCCTCCATATTTAAAGACTATTTATTAGAATAGTTTCAGGTACACAGCAAAATTGAAAGGAAGGTACACAGGTTCTCATGTACCTTCTGTCCCAATGTACGCATAGATTCCTCCATTATCAACATCTTACACCAAAATGAGATGTTTATTACAACTGATGAATTTACACTGACAGACTGTAATCAGCCAAAGTCCATAGTTTTTATTATGGCTTACTCTTGGTGTTGTACGTTCTGAGTTTGGACAAATGCATCCATTGTTATAGTATCATACAGTATCATTCATTGCCTTAGGTTTTAAAAAAATTGAGATATAATTAACATATATATTAGTTTTAGGTATACAAGGATTCAATATTTGTATATATTGCAAAATGATCACCACAGTAAGTTTAGTTAACATACATTACCATACATAGTCAGAAAGTTCTATTTTTAAGATAATTTTTAAGATACAATTTACATAGCATAAAATCAGTCTTTTAAATTGTACAGTTTTAAAGTGTTTCTAATATATTAAAAGCAGATGTCATAAAAATGCAGATGTCATTGCTATCTAATTTCAGAGCACTTTCGTCACTACAAAAAGAAACCTCATACCCATTCCTCATTCCCTCCTACCTCCAGCCCTTGGCAGCTACTAATCTAATTCTGGTCTCCGATTTTCCATTACTAGACATTTTATGTAAATGGAATCATATAATATGTGTCTTCTTAGCATAATGTTTTCAAGGTTGTCCATTTATAGCATGTATCAGTACTTCATTCCTGTACAAATACTATTCTATTGTATGAAAAAAGTGAAAGTGTTAGCCCTTCAGTCGTGTCCAACTCTTTGGGACCCCATAGACTGTAATTTGCCAGACTCCTCTGTCCATGGAATTCTCCAGGCAAGAATACTGGAGTGAGTAGCCATTCCCTTCTCCAAGGGATCTTCCCATTCTGCTGTATGGACACACCATCTTTTGTTTATCCATTTACCAACTGATGGACATTTGGGGTGCTTTTCCTTTTTGACTGTTATAAATAGTGCTGTTAACATTCACATACAAGTTGCTGTGTGAACATATGGTTTTAATTGTCTTGGGTATATACATAGGAGTGAAATTTCTGGGTCATATGGTTACTCTTAAACTTTTTTAGGGGCTGCCAAATTGTTTTCAGAATGGCTGCAGCATTTTACATTGCCACGGGCAATGTATGAGGGTTCCAGTTTCTCCACATATTCTCACACACTTGTTATTGTCTCTCTTATTGATTATAGCCATCTTAGTGAGTGTGAAGTGGTATTTCACTGTGGTTTTGATTTGCATTTACCTAGTGACTAATGATTTTGCACATCTTTTCCTGTGTAATACTGGCCATTTTTTTTTTCATGACTCATTGGCCATTTTTTTCTTGACATTTTTGATATGACATTCCAACATGTAGATTTTTTTGTATTCTGTTTGGTATTCTTTCAGCTTCCTGTCCTGCACTTTGGTGTTTGTCATTAACTTTGGAAAATTCTCATTCATTATTACTTCAAATATTTCTTAGATTTTTTTCTTTCTTCTGGTATTTCAGTTGGACTTCCCAGGTGGTGCTAGTGGTAAAGAACCTACCTGCCAATGCAGGAGACATAAGGGGTCGATCCCTGGGTCAGGAAGACCAATTATATGTATATTAAACCTTTGGTAATTGTCCCACATTTCTTGGATAGTGTGTTGATTTTTTTTCCTCTTTGCTTTTCAGTTTGGGAAGTTTCTTTCCTCATTTGTGTCCAGGTTGTTCATGGGCCCATTAAAGGCATTCTTCATTTCTGTTAAAATATTTATTTCTTGCATTTCTTTTTGACTCTTTCTTAGAGTTTCTGTCTCTGTGCTTACATTGCCCATCTTGTACATTGTCCACTTGTTTCTTTCCATCCCTTAGCATGGTATTTGTAGCCATTTTAAATTCCTGGTCTGAAATTTCTAAAACTTAGCCATATCTGAGGCCAGTTCTGAAGACTACTGTGTCTCTTTAAGCTGTTTTTGTTTTTGATCTTTTAGTATGGCTTGTAATTCTTTGTTTAAACCTGTTCATGATGTACTGGGTAAAAAGAACTGAGGTAAATAGGCCTTTACTGTGAAGTTTTATGTTTATTTGGCTAGGCAGTAAGCTGTGTTTTCTGTTTGCTGTAGCTGTAGGTGTCAGGGGCTAAATTTTCCTCTAGTGACCTTGTTTTGTCTCTTCTGTGTTTTGGGATTTCTGTAAAGACTTAAGATCTTAGACATGCAATTTTTCCCATTGTAATCCCCTGTTATTATATAGGAATGCTACAGATGTGATGATAAAGTTTAAGGGGGAAGGGATGCATTCTATAGACCTATGATTGGACCTTGGTCTTTTAGTGAAACTGTGCCCCTGGGCTGTGACCTTAAAAATAATTTACCCTTTCTGGTAGATGAGAAGACTGGAGTTGGGGAATCCCTTATGCCACATGAAGGGACTGGGGTTGGGTATTTTTCTTTCCCTGTGTGGGAGAGTGGACCAGGCCTCTGTTGGCTATTTTCATTCTCTAGGTTATTAAGCTTTAATAAAAATTCAGTAAAATAGTTTCTCCTGAAGACAGGCCTTGTTAAAGATAACAGAATTCTCTGGGTATATTTCAAAATGGCTACCATTGTGACTAGAAAAGATACTTGATATGGTTTACTCTTCTTAAATTTGTTACATTTTTGTGGCTAAAAACATGATATATCCTGGGGATACTTGGTCATGTTGTATAATCCCTGTAATGTTCTGTTGGATTAGCTGCTAGTATTTAGTTGTGGACTTTTTATCTGTATTTACAAGGGTTATTTGTCTAAAATTTTCTTGTGATATCTTTATTTGGCTTTGATATGACAGTAATGTTTACTTCATAGAATGAATTAGGAAGTGTTCCCTTGTTTTCTATTTTTTGAATGAGTTTAGAGGAAATGATAATTGTACTTTAAATACTTGGTAGAATTCACTAGTGAAGGCATCTATCCTGGACTTTTCTTCACTGGAATGTTTTTGATCACTGATTCAGTCTCTTTACTTGTTAGGAGTCTACTGAGATTTTCTTTTCCTAAGTCAGTCTATATGATTTGTATGTTTCTAGAAATCTGTTCATTTCATCTCGGTTTTCTAATTTGTTGGTATATAATTATTCATATTATTTTTTTATAATTTTTTATTTTCATATTGTTGGTGATGTCTCCACTTTCATTTCTGATTTTAGTTATTTTTATCATTTCTTGTTACTAAGGTTAGCCAAAGATTTGTCAATTTTGTTGATATTTTCAAAGAAATAACTTTGGATTTCATTGATTCTATTGTGTTTCCATTTGTGTTACTGTATTTATCTCCATTCTTATCTTCATTACTTCTTTCCTTTTGCTAACTTTGGATTTATTTTACTCTTCTTTTTCTTTTCTCTCAACGTGTAAAGTTAGCCATTTACAGCTATAGATTTCACTGAGAGCACTCACCTGCCTTCACCGCATAAGTTTTTGTATATTTTTGTTTTTTATCCTGTGTTCTGATTTCCCTTTTAATTTCTTCTTTGAACCTTTAGTTATTGAAGAGGGTGTTATTTAATACCTATATTTGTGGATTTTCCAGAATTTTCTTCTACTGCTGATTTTCTAATATCATTCCATTATGGTTAAAGAAAATACTTTGTACCATTATATGACTTTAAGTTTTTAAAATTTATTGATACTAAATTCTTGGCCAAACATAATATCTATCCTAGAGAACATTCCCATGCGCACTTGAGAAGAATGTGAATTGTGCTTCTGCTGTTTGGAGTGTTCTATATATGTCTGTTATATCTATTTGGTTTATAGTGTTGTTTAAGTCCTCTCTGTCTTTACTGATCTTCTACCTAAATTTTGTATCCATTATTGAAAGTGGGATATTGTAATCTCTAACTATTATTGTTAAACTATTTCTCCCTTCAGTTCTGTCAATGTTTGCTTTGTATGTTTTGGGAGTTGTTTGTTTGCTGTATATGTGCTTATAATTGTTATACATACTTGATGAATTGACACTTTTGTGAATATATCATGTCCTCCTTTGTCTCTTGTAATAGATTTTTGACTTAAAAGTCTGTTCCTCTGATATTGGTGTACCACCCCATTTCTCTTTTGGTTACTATTTGTATGGGATATTTTTTCATTGTTTTATTTTCAATGTATTTGTGTCTCATATTGTTGAGTGTTGAATTTTATTGTAATCCTTTAATGATTATATTAAATAATAAGTCTGCCATCATTTTTATTGTTGTTCTCCTGTATGTAATATGTATTTTTCTTTGACTGCTTTTAAGACCTGATTGTCATATTTGGTTTTTAACAATTTGACTATGAAATGTCTAGGAGTGGTCCTAGTATTTCTGTGGCGTTTTTTTATAGAGGCAAATACTAGTAGCAAGTCAAATGTCTCAGAATTTGAGAATAGCTAAGTATTCATTGATATAATGGAGTGATACTAAGTATGTAGACTTTACTGATGCAAGATAATACATATATATATGACATAATGTTTAGTAAAAAGTAGAATTAATATATATAAATATTTGAAAAATGAAAACTACTTATACAAAAAGAATATAAATTTAATAGAGTTATTTAAGTAGTCTATTAAGGTAAAAGTTTTCTTCCTCTGAAAACCTGGTGTTGTTTTTTTAAATAACTTTTCTGAGATAAAATTCACATACCACAAAATTTCCCAGCAAAGTATATACTGAAAGTGTACAACCTAACAGTTTTGAATATGTTCACAGAGTTGTTCAACCATCACAATCAATTTTAGAAAAATGTTACCACCCCAAAGAAAAATCCCATCCGTACTAGCAGCCACTTCCCATTTCCCCAACCATCTACAGTCCTAGACAACCATTGATTGACTTTCTCTGCGGATTGGCCTATTTTGGACATGCTAGATCAATGGGATCATACAATGTCTGGTGTTTTCTGACTGGCTTTTTCACTTAATGTTTTCAAAGTTTATCCATGCTGTGGCATGTATCAATACTTTTATTTCTTTTTATTGTTAAATAGTGTTCCAATGTTATTGTTTTTATATCATAATTAATAATATAGTAAAGGCTTTTAGGGTAGATTACCTAATATGGAATTAGTGAAAAGGAAATGAACCTTCATTTCCTATTGTATTTCAGTCTTATGTCTGTATACCTCAAAAGATTACATAAACAATGTGATTTTACAGTAATTTCCTGGCAACACAAACATTAAGAGAAAATCTACTGATCCCTGCTCTCTCCCACTCCACTCCTCACCCCTTGGGCCCGTTCCTCTACTTTTTACCCCTCGTTGTTGTTGTTTAGTTGTTAAGTTGTATCCAGTTCTTTTGTGACCCCATGGACTGTAGCCCGCTTGGCTCCTCTATCCATGGGATTTCTCAGGCAAGAATATGGAGTGGGTTGCCATGTCCTCCTTCAGGGGGTCTTCCCGACCCAGGGATCAGACCCATGTCTCCTGTGTCTCCTGCAGTGGCAGGCGGGTTCTTTACACTGAAACACCGGGGAAGCCCTCTACCCCTAGAGGCAGCCATCATCCCAAGTTTGGTACATATCCTTTCAACTCATTTTTGAAAAGTCTCTCCTTCCCCTCTCTCTTTTAGTATATATTAAAAACACATTTTTAAAGGTTTTTAATTACATGTTTTATGGAGGTTAATGAATCCATTGTGATGCTTGCAACATAAATCCCTATATGCATTATTAAATAGAACAAAAACTAATTATTATCACTTCTATCCTTTCCATCAATATTCATATCATATAAATAAACCATAGTGTAATGGGAGAGCTGAATCCCTATAATTGACTCTAATAGCCATCCTAATAATTCATTCCCTGCCCTCAAGATAATACCATATTGTATTTCAGGAGGCTATTTTAATTTCAAGGAAGGTAAACAAGATTAATTTCAATGGGGTGCAGAGTGGAACCAAAGCACTCAATTTGATTATAGATTTGATAATTAATTAACTCATTCTTAAAGTCCAAAAGTGATACCTAAATTACTGTATAATTGGAGTAGAAAAATCAGCCATTTAAAAAATGGAGGCTTGTGAACTAACCCAAATATTTAACGGGCACTCTGCTGGTATTTGGTTTAATGTAAGAAAATTGATTATTTAGATTTGGAGGAGGCCTCTGGCATTATCCAGCAGAGTGACTGATCAGTTATTAATATAATAGGTTTCCTGGCTGCAGTATGAAAGCTAGATGGCCATGATTTGTTACTCAAATCTTTTTTTTTTTCTGGAAAGAAATGATTTCTCATGATGCAAAATAACTGGTGGCAGCACATTTCATTCATGTTTCATGTACTTGAGTCTGAAGCAATTCAGGGTCTTCTTTAAACTCTGAGGATTTTACTGGGCCTTCTTTAAACTCCGAGAATTAAGATACCATCTCGGGTAATCTTAAGGCAAAGACCATTTGGTTATTATTATTTCTTAAACTATCTTATGAAAAAACTAGGGAAAAGACTGAACAATAAGACCTCATGCCAAAATTATTTTTAAAATTTCAAAATTTTAATTCACTCTATTTAAAAACACTGTGCTGCCTTTTTTAGATCATTCTAACACTAAATCACTCATGCTAAAATGTTATATTGCCTTTTTAGAAAAAGAGGAAGCAGTGCTACCATCTTTTTCCAGTTTGGTTTGAATTAGAACTTGGGAGGAGTATCAGACAGATACTAGTTACAGTATTTACCTGTATTCTAGCACTCCTCCACCATCCATCATGGAGATCCATTCAGTAAACAGAGTTGGGTATTTACATAAAATAGCAAGTGAGGAATGAGGAGAAGCACTGTGCAGGTGTAGAACCCACATGAAGAGCTTTGAGATAGTGAGAAAACTCAAGATGTGTAGTGAGCCTAATTGAGTTTGGATTTACGTTGTATGCTTAATGATTAGTATAAAAGTGCCTGTGCCCATTTTAGCATCCACAACGCCTTGTTCACAGAGCTGTAAACTTTTTCTTTTTTTAAAAAGAACACCTGCTGCTGCTGCTAAGTCGCTTCAGTCGTGTCCGACTCTGTGCGACCCCATAGACAGCAGCCCACCAGGCTCCCCGGTCCCTGGGATTCTCCAGGCAAGAACACTGGACCTAGTGTATGTCAAATTATGGATGTGGCGTTTTGTGTATCTTCCTCTCTTTGTTGAACACTTAACAACTCTTCCGGGAGAGTGGATATTCGTATTATTCCCCCCCTTTTTTTTTTCAGATGAAGTTCAAAGAGATCAGGAAACTTGACTAAGGACTGGCTGCTGGGAGTAGGGGAGAGCCATTTTGAAATCTGGCAGGCCTACCGCCCCTCTTCTGGTCAGGCTCGAACCCAGAGCTGGGTTCAAATAGAGCAGAAGGTAGTCAAACGTCACCAGCCTCTGATGTCAGGCAGCTGTGTGACCTTAGGCATTCGGACTGCAATGGCCTCTACCCTGGAGAGATCTTTCCACTACAGACCACATGATTTGCAGGGTCTGGTGATCTGTGGGCTGCAGGGCTCAGTTTTGACCATTTCTCAAACCGAGTGCAGCTGGAGGAAGCCAGCCCAGGAGCCAGGAGCAGTTAACTAATTTACCACGCCCTCCCTGGCTCACTGTGTACCTTACCCGTCTGGTCTGTTTCAATATCTGTACGCTTTGCAAAGTGCCAAACGTACAACACAGAGCCTGCCCCTGGGGGAAGAGGGCAGGAACCTAGGTTTATCCACACGGAGCCCCCACCCCCAGGGTCCTCTATGCAACAACTGGGGAAGAATCTGGGTGTTTATTAGCTCATAACATCTCGCTCTCTGCATTAACAGCAGTTCGTGGGGAAAGGCCTTTGACAGCGTTCAAAGTGGGCTTCTCATGGACGATGCAGACCCAGGGCAGGCTTCCTCCAGAACACGCGCCTGGCCGAGGGTGGGGGTGGCGGTCCAAAAGGAGGGTGGAGGCGGAGAAGTGGGGTGCAGGCGGAGACGGGGGGTGCAGGAACCAGCCAGTGCCACCTCAACGCAGGGCCCGCGCACGCCCTCCCGCCCGCGCATCCTGCGGCGCCGGCCTGGGCGGCGGAGGAAGCCGAGCGCGTCGGCGGCCGCCGCAGGCTAGCACGGTAGACTGTCCCGTGGTCACCGAGGGTGCCTCCGGCGTCCCCACCCTTCCCCGCTGCCCCCGGGGCTGCCGGCCTGTCTCCGCCCCCCTCCCCGCCTCTCCGCCGGCCGGCAGGTAAAGCCGCTGAGGCCGAGGAGTAGGTGCGCTGGGATGATCTCACCCGCGCGCCCCGCGCCTGCAGGAGGAGGAGGAGGAGGAGGAGGAGCGGGAGCAAATCCAACTTCCGGGTAGCGAAGCCGCCCGCCAGCGGCATCTTGCTTTTTTCTTCCCCCCCACCCCCACACCCCTGCTGCACCCCCTCTCTTCTCCCTCCTTTCCTTTTATTCCCGGCCCCACCTGCCAAAATGAACAGCTCGGAAGAGGAGAAGCAGCTGCAGCTCATCTCCAGCCTGAAGGAACAAGGTAGGCGGGCGCGTAGCCTCCAGGTGCGGGCGGCCGCGGCCCGTGGGCGGGGACGGCTGGGGCACCGGGTGCGGAGCGGGTGGAAGCTGGGCGGGAGGGGTCGCGGCCGCCACCGTCACCCCCAGTAGCTCCGACACCCCGGGGAGAGGCGTCCGCCGCGCCCCGCGCGCTTGGGCGAGCCCCGGGGCAGAGGGTTAACGTGTCTGTGCCCCGGAGGGTCGCGCCGGGCTGTGCGGGAAGCAATTCCCCGTTGGTGGCTTTAGCTGGAGATGGGGGTTTAGGGAAGGGGACGGGGGTTCGGCGCGGACACGGTCCCACGGTCCCCTCCCGTGCCACGCGGGAGAGGCGAGTGGGGCTGGTTGTCGTGGAGAGGGCGCAGTGTGGGCAGCTCCGCTGGCCTGGCTCCCTGGCCGCGGCCCCACCCTTGCACATTGGCGCTGGGAGGCCTGCCGCGCGGTTTGACAGCCTTTCTCCAGCTTTTCATTCTGGTTTGGCCTAGTTCCTCTTTCCTTCCCCAGCTGGGATTTGCAGGCCGTGGTGTGCTTTATCGCTTCCCATTTCTAGCAGTGGATTCGCCAGTGAGGCGGCACCCTGATGGTGTAGGGCTTCTTGATTTAGGACTTGGCTCTGGTTCGCAGAAAAGCCAGGCCTTGTAACCTGCATTTCTACACTGCCGGGTAATTAGATGCAGAACTGTTTTAGTATCCTAGTAAGTAACAGTTTTAGTCATTTTCATCGCTTCACCACCGGTCTGAACAAAGCCAAATTAAGATCGCATGTGAACCGAACACCTTTTCAACTTAAAATGATTATGTCCCTGACCAAAGGTGGCCTGAGAATACAGGTCAAGAAAGAGAGGAACCATACAGATTTAGGAAGTAAAAATGTGTGGGAACATACTTTTTTTTCTGAATAACTTGCTAACACGACCGGATCATGGAAGGGGCCCTGCTCCGTGGTGAATCCTGGTGTTTAGTCCCAGCTTTTTCACTTCTGTTGACTCAACTCACCAACTCTGTGATCTTGGGAGAGTCACTTCTCTTTTATGGATCTTATGGTTAATCAAGCCTTACTTGACTACAGGCAAGAGCTAAACCAGATGATGTCATGAGATCTGTCCAGTACTAAGACCTGTTGCTCCCTGAGATCACAACCTGTTCATAGGGTATACGGATCCCTCTGGGGTCCACATTCCTGAAAACAAATCTCATCATGACTGTTTAGTAACTGGGTGACCTTGGGGAAATTATTTCAGTTCAGTTCAGTCACTCAGTCATGTCCTACTCTTTGTGAACCCATGGACTGCAGCACACCAGGCTTCCCTGTCCATTGCCAACTCCCTGAGCTGGCTCAAACTCATGTCCATCGAGTCGGTGATGCCATCCAACCATCTTATCTTCTGTTGTCTCCTTCTCCTCCTGTGTTCAATCTTTCCCAACATCAGGATCTTTTCCAATGAGTCAGTTCTTCGCATCAGCTCCAAAGTATTGGAGCTTCAGCATCAGTCTTTTCAATGAGTATCAGGACTGATTTCCTTTAGGATGGAACTGGTTTGATCTCCTTGCAGTCCAAGGGACTCTCAAGAGTCTTCTCCAACACTACAGTTCAAAAGCATCAATTCTTCAGTACTCAGCTTTCTTTATAGTCCAACTCTCACATCCATACATGACTACTGAAAAAGCAACAGCTTTGACTAGATGGACCTTTGTTGGCAAAGTAATGTCTCTGCTTTTTAATATGCTGTCTAGGTTGGTCATAGCTTTTCTTCCAAGGAGCAAGCGTCTTTTAATTTCATGGTGGCAGTCACCATGTGCAGTGATTTTCGAGCCCAAGAAAGTAAAGTCTGTCACTGTTTCCATTGGGGAAGTTATTTAACCTCTCCAAAATGGGCACAACACGTTTCTCTGTGGTATCCAGCATCTGGAAAGTACTGGATACATGTTAATGGCTTTTGCCTTCCTAGTACCTTCAGCTCCCATCCTTGATTAGTCTAGTGGGTGGGCACAATGCCTTTATCTGCAATTTCTCAAGTGTTTTAGTGAAGGGCTAGATTTTGTTAGTATTTTATTGCTAATAATACCACCCCCACCAACATAAGGGGTTCTTTGTAGCTCAGTGGTAAAGAATCCACCTGCAATGTAGAAGATGCAGGAGATGTGGGTTCGATTCCTGGGTCAAGAAGATCCCCCAGAGGAGGCAATTGTAACCCCTTCCAGTATTCTTGCCTGGGAAATCCCATGGACAGAGGAGCCTGGCATGCTACAGACCATAGAGTCAGAAATGATTGAGCAACTGAACATGTATGCGCACCCCCAACATGCTTGTCTCAATTCATATTCTAGACTTGAAACTTTTATTATTGATGATATCTGTCAATGGATATCAGATCTTTTGTTGGATGGTCAGTTTTCAAATAATGTTAAAATTTTAAATTTCACTTCTTTTTATTCTATATATAATTTCAAGGGTAATTTACCAATCCACATAATGCACAAGTTATTTATATTTGATTTTGGAACACATCTCTATCTCTGTGTTGGATTTGAGAGCTGAGGAAAAGGGATGATTCTTAAGTTTCTGGTTCTTTTTCCAATTATATTGGGAAATCTGTGCATTGTACTTTTAGAGGATATATTTCTTAAATAGGGCATGTCAAAGAGGGTAGAACAGCTGGACTTTGAAATTTGTGTTTCTTAAAGAGTACATTTTTTTTTTAAGCATATTGAGTCTGGTTACACAGGTACTGGGATTTCTTTTTCAGCCCACAGTGTAATTTTTATAGATTTCAAAATGGGGGCGTTTATTTGTCAATGGACAAAGAGTTGGGCATGAACTGAGTGACTAACATCACCCCACCATAGACTTCGATAGCAGTTGACTTGTTTCAAGAGTGTTTTGTTGCTGTTGAACCTACAGAACTGAGTTGGGAAGCTAGGGATTTGAGGTGTAAAAACAGGTACCTAGGTGTTTGGACTCTTACCAATATTGTGATCAGTTTTGTAAGCTGATGTGTGTGATTTATTTTTGAAAATAAACAGTACTGTTCACTGCCTGTTAACACTGTGAATAATTCCACTATCTCTCGTTAATGTGAACAAGAACCATTATTGATTAAAGGCTTTTTTTTCTAATGCTGAGTAAACATATTCATTTACTCCTTTGACAAATAGCATGTACCTATCACATGTGAGGCCCATGTGCTAGGCACTGGGAGAGAAGATAGTGAACCAGACAGACAAGTTTAATGTCTAGTAGACAGTCATTCATCAAATAATCATATACATCAGTTTGTACAATTAACAGTTTGTTGTTCTAGATTTTTAGATAGATTTTTGTTGGCTTTGAGGGCGTATACACATAAAGTTTTGCTAGACATTGCAGAAATGCCCCCTTGCCCACCTCAAATGGCTGTACCCGTTCACATTCCCCACAGCAGTGTCCATTTTCCAACGCATTGGTCAACACTGACCAGCGTAGTCTTTGTTGACATCTTGACAGTTTGTTTAATTTTTGCCTATCTGATGAACAAAAATGGTAAACCTTTAAAAAACGTGTTTGACCTGGTTATTAGTGAGGTTTGAAATCGTTTTTACATGTTGATTGACCATTTAGGTTTCATCATATCATTCCTTCCCTAGTGTTTTAAGTCTAAAATTTGCACCCATTCTTCAGGAGGGTGTTCAGAAAGAAAGTTCCCATCCACTGTGAATGGCAGAGCTGACAGCAGCCTTCCCTAATGTGAAGCCTTTAGTGGTGTGGTGAATAAGGTTGCTTTTGACAAAAGTTGTGAAATGTAATGACGGAGTCTGTCATAATATGAACAATCTCTAATTTATACTTACCATTCCCTAAGCTCTATGTCTTATAAATCACACCCACTTCTGAATTACTTCAAAACATTGTATGTTCTCTTCTAGTGAATGGTATAATTAGCTATATTATGTCTTTCTAGAAAGTTATATTATGTCCCTTTAAAAAAAATTAGCCAGTGTGCGATTGCTTATGTTCAAGCAGATGTTGAGGTAATGAGGTAATTCTCCTTTTGTCTTTTTGGGGGCTTTTTTTTTTTTTTTTGGACTGATTGACATCTTTAATGCACTGAGAAATGGCAACTTGGGATACTATTTCCAAGCTTACTAAAGTGGACATTTTTCTTACAAAACATGTTACAATTTGCTCCCCTTCCAGAATTCTGCTGGGAAATGATAGACGTAGCTCAGCATTTGTTTAAGATACATGATTTTCTTTGTATTTCATTCAGCCCACATGCATTGAATATTCATAGCCAGGCACTGTGCTAGGCATCAGAGATGCAAAAAATCTTGTCCCTGCTCGTGGAGTTCCTAGTCTAGAATTGGTGGCCTCATTTGGGTCGTGTATTTAAAATCCTCTGGCCAAGGAAGGGCGGGGCATCTTGACTGGCAGCCTCCACAAAGACCAAAGGTTTGGAATAGTCCAAAATAGAATGATGTGCCACTACCAGAAGAGGGGCATGCAGGCTGGGCAGACACAGACAGCAGATGTCCAGTAAACTGTCACCATCATAATGCCATGTCATTTGGACCTTGTGGAGGAATTTTGTAGAGAATGATTCCCACTTAGTAAAACTGGTGTTCTAACATAAGACCGCCACCAACAAATAAATAAAAATTATGGGCTAGGCTTGGACTAACACTTTTAAATGGCAAGATAATTGGTTTTAAGGCAGGATAACCTTTCACCTTGAGAGTTGGTATCATTTTCTCCAAAATTATTGAGCCAGCGCTCAAAAGTTCAGATGGAAATTGAGTCAAGCTTATTTTTAAGGCTGAGATAGTAATTAAAAGAGGCTTCTTCCAGTGTTCCTTTGGCTTCTAGGCTGTAAAGTAGCCAGAGCGGTATTTTGACAAAAGGACTGAAGCTGTTGTCCACTACGATGACCATATTAGTGTGCAAAGCCGAAGCATTGTCAGTCTTGGATCCATGCAAAGTCAGTCCCTAGAAAGCTGTTTGGGACTAACTGGTTGCCTTGGTGTCAAGTGCAAACTTGACTTTATACCACTATTTTCTAAGTGTGGTCCGGGGGCCAACTGTGTCTGAAAGAGCCAGGGAATATACGTACTTACTGAGTTGTTTATGAAAAGGCTGGTAAATTTTTTTTTCTTCATCTGATTACATTTTTATAAGATTTATATTTAAACTTTTTGCTTTTACAACAAAGTATAGATTGAGGACAGAGAAGGCAATGGCACCCCACTCCAGTACTCTTGCCTGGAAAATCCCATGGACAGAGGAGCCTGGTAGGCTGCAGTCCATGGAGTCGCTAAGAGTCGGACACCACTGAGCGACTTCCCTTTTACTTTTCACTTTCACGCATTGGAGAAGAAAATGGCAACTCACTCCATTGTTCTTGCCTGGAGAATCCCAGGGATGGGGAAGCCTGGTGGGCTTCCATCTATGGGGTCGCACAGAGTCGGACATGACTGAAGCGACTTAGCAGCAGCAGCAGCATAGATTGAGGAAAGTCTGCAAAATATAAATGAGCATCTCAGTGAATTACTTTTAAAAAGCAAATGTGTTCCTGCTGCTGCTGCTGCTAAGTCGCTTCAGTTGTGTCCGACTCTGTGCAACCCCATAGACGGCAGCCCACCAGGCTCCCCCGTCCCTGGGGTTCTCCAGGCAAGAACACTGGAGTGGGTTGCCATTTCCTTCTCTAGCGCATGAAAGTGAAAAGTGAAAGGGAAGTCGCTCAGTGGTGTCCGACTCTTAGCGAGCCCATGGACTGCAGCCTACCAGGCTCCTCCATCCATGGGATTTTCCAGGCAAGAGTACTGGAGTGGGGTGCCATTGCCTAACAACACTTAAATCAGAACATTTCCAGAAGCCCCTCATAACCCCTCAATACCATCAGCTTCCTCTAACCGAAGATATTCAATACCACCAAAGATAAGTTTTGCAAGTTTCTGAAATTTACAGAAGTGAAATCATACAGTATGTATTACTTGCTTCTGTCTTCTTTTACTCATTATGTGTATGGTATTTATTAATATTGTTGCATATAATTGTAGTTCATTTGTTTGCATTGTGCTCAGTTGCTCAGTCATGTCCGACTTTTTGTGACCCCATGGACTGTAGCCCACCAGGCTCCTCTGTCCATGAGATTTCCCAGGCAAGAATACTGGGGTGGGTTGCCGTTTCTTCCTCCAGTGGATCTTCCTGACCCAGGGATTGAACTGCGTTGCCTATGTCTTGTGCCTTGACAGGCAGATTCTTTACCATTTGAGCCACTGGGAAGCCTGTGAACAGGCTCCACAAAATGGAAAAGGCCAGGAGGTGGATTTTCCCCTCGAGCTTCTAGAAGGAACATAGCTCTGCTGACACGTGGCTTTTAGCTCAGTGAAACCTATTTTGCACTTCTGATCTCCAGAATCCTAAGACAGATTGCTCATCCACTGTATGAATAAGACAAAAAAAAATTTTTTTAAGCTAATATACTAGAGATCAGGGGTCAACAGACTTTTTCTATAAATGACAGAGATAAATATTTTGGGCTTTGTGGGCCATATGATTTTTTGTAAACCAGAGTATTTATTGAAAAGGCATTTTCCTAAAGTTTTTGAGCCACTGCTGAAGAAACCTCAGTTGGGTTACTTGTCTTGAGATGGACATTCAGCATGGCCTGAAGAACTAGATGGTCTAGTCAGAATTTCACTGTTCAGTTCACTTCAGTTGTTCAGTCACATCCAACTCTTTGAGACCCTATGGACTGCAGCACACCAGGCTTCCCTATCACTAACTCCCGGAGATTGTGCAAACTCATTTCCATCGAGTCAGTGATGCCATCCAACCATCTCATCCTCTATTGTCCCCTTCTCCTCCTGCCTTCAATCTTTCCCAGCATCAGAGTCTTTTCCAATGAGTTAGTTCTTTGCATCAGGTGGCAAAAGTATTGGAGTTTTAGCTTTAGCATCAGTCCTTTCAATGAATATTCAGGACTGATTTCCTTTAGGATGAACTGGTTTCATCTCCTTGCAGTCCAAGGGACTCTCAAGAGTCTTCTCCAACACCACAGTTCAAAAGCGTCATTTCTTCACCGCTCAGTTTTCTTTATGGTCCAACTCTCACATCCATACATGACCACTGGAAAAACCATAGCTTTGACTAGATGGACCTTTGTTGGCAAAGTAATGTCTTTGCTTTTTAATATGCTATCTAGGTTGATCATAGCTTTTCTTCCAAGGAACAAGTGTCTTTTGATTTCATGACTGCAGTCACCATCTGTGGTGATTTGGAGCCCAAGAAAATAAAGTCTGTCATTGTTTCCATTGTTTCCCAATCCATTTGCCATAAAGTGATGGGGCCAGATGCCATGATCTTCATTTTTTAAATGTTGAGTTTTAAGCCAGCTTTTTCACTCTTCTCTTTCACTTTCATTAAGAGGCTCTTAAGTTCCTCTTTCCTTTCTGCCATTTCGGGGGTGTCATCTGCATATTTGAGGTTATTGATATTTCTCCCGGCAATCTTGATTCCACCTTGTGCTTCATCCAGTCCGGCGTTTCGCATGGTGTACTCTGCATATAAGTTAAATAAGCAGGGTGACAGTATACAGCCCTGACGTACTCCTTTCCCAATTTGGAACCAGGCCATTGTTCCATGTTTGGTTCTGACTGTTGCTTTTTGACCTGCATACAGATTTCTCAGGAGACAGGAAAGGTGGTCTGGTATTCCCATCTTAACTCTGCAATTAGGTAGATCAGTCTTACTTTGTTGTTGTTGTTGTTAGATGTAAGAGTAAACATATGCTTACAGAAGAAAAAAAGCATATGGACTGAAAAGTACAATTAGCTACTCCTTCTAGCTCGTTGTTTCCGAGTCTTTATTATATTCTCCAAAGGAGTCTTTTTTTGGGGGTGTGGGGGTTTCCAGGTGGCATAGTGGTAAAGAATCCACCTTCTCGTGCAGGAAACGCAAGAGACACAGATTAGATCCCTGGTTCAGGAAGATCCCCTGGAGGAGGAAATGGCAGTCCACTCCAATATTCTTGCCTGGGAAGTCCCGTGGACAGAGGAGCCTGGCGGGCTGCAGTCCAAGGGCTCACAGAGTTGAACATGACTAAGCATGCACTCAGGATCGTATATATGTACCTCTAGTAAGAGTTGATGAAAATGGCACTTCACCTGTAATCCTCTCCTAAAAACTTGTAGTCCAAGTCTAATGAGGACAACATCCCATGTTAAGGAACATTCTACAAAGTATCTGATCAGTGCTCCTCAAAACTGTCAAAATTATCAAAAACAAGGAAAGTCTGCGAAATTCGTCACAGCCTAGATACTCGATGGATATGAGTTTGAGCAAACTCTGGGAGGGGTCAAGGAAGTCTGGTGTGCTGCAGTCCATGGGATTGCAAAGAGTCGGACATGACTGAGCAACTGAACAAACAGCAAGATGTGTCTAAGGAGACACAACAACTAAATATAGTGTGACATCTGAATGCTCCTGGAACAAAAGTAGAACGCTAGGTAAGAACTAAGGAAGTAAGGTGTGGACTGTAGTTCATAATAGTGTGTCAGTATTCGTCCATTAATTGAAAGAAAAGTAACACAATAATGTAAGATGTTAATAATAGGAGAAACAGTGTACGGTATACGGGAGCTCTACTATATGGGCAGTTTTGCTATGGATCTAAAGTTTATAAAATCAAATTTATTAGAATCAGTAATGCCCACAACCTTGTACACATATAGCTGTAAGTGCAGCTGTAGGAAGAATTCTCAGGAGTGCAACTGTTAAATCACAAAAGTCTGGGTATTTTAAACTTTCTTGTGCTGTAGATTTTATTCAGAGCTGCTAAGACAGCCAAGATTCGCTTTAAAATGTGGAAGGAACACTGCTTTTGGTCTTCTCTGCTTCCCATGCTGGCTAAGCATTTTATTTCATTTATTTTTTTTTTAAATTGAACTATCTAAGTATTATAAACATTAAATCATGAGTTTTGAAATTTTTGTATGATATAGTGGACAGTAATATATTAGGATCCTTTTAGTTACTTGATTCTATCTCAGATCCTATATGATGTAATTCAGGGTATGATTCTGAGACTGATACACACACATACATACACACATATATGTATATGTATTTGTTTTTTTTTTAAATAAGACTTTGGGGAGCAGTTTTAGATTGTAGAAAGATGGAACAGAAAGTACGGAGAATTCCCGCATAATCCCTCATCTTCCCCCACTTTTTTCTATCATTATCATTTTATATTAGTGTAGTACAGATTATTGTACTACAAAACTGTACTACAGTTCTTAGAATTGATGAGCCAGTATTGATACATTATTATTAACTAAAGTCCTAGTTTGCATTAGGGTTTATTTTTTATGTTGCACATTCTGCGGGTTTAGACAAAGGTATGACATGTACCCATCATAACATTTATCAAACAGAATAATTTCACTGCTCCAAAAACTTCCTCTGTCCTACCTGTTCATTTCTCTTACTTTACCCTGGAACTCCTGGCAGCCACCCATCACTCCGTCAGTTTTGCTTTTTCCGTTTGTTATATATTTGAAATTGTACAGAATGTTGCATTTTCCGATTGGCTTCTTCCACTTAGCAATATGCACGTAGGCTTCCTATGTGTCTTTTGTGCTTGAGAGCTCATTTGTTTCTCTTTATCCCTGAATAATACCCCATTGTATGGGTGTACCATTGTCAGTCTCTCCATTCACTTGTTGATGAGCATGATGTTTGCTTCCGAGTTCTGGCAGTTATGAATAAAGCGGCTGTAAACAATCACGCGGTGGTGAGGTAGGGGAAGGGGGGAGTCCTAGAATAGGTCTCCGTGTTTCAGTGAGCTACGCCCTAGGCTGTGACTTTCATAAGTGCTTCTAGTTTTAGTTTTCCCTGGTAGTAAGACAAGACTACAAAGGGTTGGAGGTGGTTATTACAGTCTCTTCAATCTGTTAGGCTCTGATAAAAGAATTTCCCTTGAGGGAAGGCCTTGTTAAGAAGAACAGAAGGCTGTGGGCGTATTTCATCATGGATACTTTTCTTGTCCCCTGCCAAGACCAGTAGGGAATTTTCCTCAGTATTGACTGTGAGGTCCTGGTAGCATTCCTGGAGGTAGGACTCATAAAAGCGTCAGGGCTTCCTAACCCTGCCCCTCACCTGGAGTTTTTAACTTTCAAAACTTGTTGCAACTGAACCTCTAGCAGTTTGTCAGTTAAGAGTTTAATTTTTCTTCCCCTGGCTTGGCACAGGAGGGGATTTTGTACCTTGGCTTCTTCTCCACTAGGTTGTGATCCTCTGTATCTACCTGAGTGTATCTCTGATTTTTAGAGTAGCAGTTTGCCCAGTGTCTTCCGTTCTCTCATGGATCTAAGAAGAGTTGTTGATTTTGTTTGTTCAGCTTTTGTTGTTGTTGTGAGAACCACAGTGTCAGCTTACAAGCTCCTTAAATGCCAGACCAGAAACCAGGCTAATAAATGTGTTTTAAAGTTACCTAGTTTCCTTCCTTCCTTTTGGTTAACTTGAAGTCCTTAATATAGTTTGTTGAGATGACGTCTTAAGCATCATTAAATCGTCAGTGCTGTACTGTGTGTTCTATCAGGTAAAGATTGAATTTCAGGTTTGTCGTAACTTCTTTTCAGATACGAAATGTCTCACCTTTGTGTTTGATTAGGCTTTCCAGCAGTGTTTTCCCTGGCTCTTCTAATGCTTTCATTAACAACTGAGGTATAAATGACTTCTCTTTCTATTCTGCCTTTAAGAGCAGGACCTATTGGGATGTGTGGAGAAGGGAATAATGTCCTAATTGAACATTATCTCTTATGACTCATGTCCTTATACCCCATTAGTAAGAGATGTTTCAAGGCTCCGTGGGTTTCAGAGATGCAGACTCAACAGATGAGAATATGTATTAGATGATCTCATGAGGCAGTGTTTTTTTTTTTGTTTGTTTGTTTTGGTTATATTTGATGGCTTTTTAAAGCTTCATTTTTCTAAAGTACCTTGTTGTAACATATGAGGTAAGAGGCCCTTTTAGTTTGGGGAGGAAAGTATGTGCTCTTGCATAAGTTGTTCATGTAAAGACCTAGGTCCGTTCTGCCTTCTTCCTGAATTTAGCACACATTTATCAAGTGCCTGATGGCTCAGGTGGTGAAGAATCCGCCTGCAGTTCAGGAGACCCTGGTTCGATTCCTGGGTTGGGAAGCCACTGGAGAAGGGATAGGCTACCCACTCCACTATTCTTGGGCTTCCCTTGTGGCTCAGCTGGTAAAGAATCTGCCTGCAATTTGGGAGACCTAGGTTTGATCCCTGGGTTGGGAAGATCACCTGGAGAAGGGAAAGGCTACCCACTCCAGTATTCTGGCCTGGAGAATTCCATGGACTGTATAGTCCATAGGGTCGCAAAGAGTCAGACACAACTGAGTGACTTTCACTCACTCACTTATCAAGTGCCTTCTATATGTCAGGCATTGTGCTAGAAGAGGGCACAATGGATGGATAAAGACACAGTCTTCACCCCAGAGGATTATTTCTTGTCTAGTGCTTGGGCTTCCCTGGTGGCTCAGATGGTAAAGAATCCACCTTCAATGGGGGAGACCTGGCTTCAATCCCTGGGTTGGAAAGATCCCCTGGAGAAGGAAATGGCAATCCACTCCAGTATTCTTGCCTGGAGAATCCCATGGACAGAGGAGCCTGGCGGGCACAGTCCATGGGGTCACAAAGAGTCGGACACAACTGAGCAAGTAAGCACACCAGCACAGTGCCCATCACACACAGTGATGCTCAGAAGTGTTTTTACATGGATGGCTTTGTGAATCAGCACACTGGTTCTGCTTCCACCATTTCTTACTGTGGGATTTGACTTATCTACGCATTTGTATCTTCACATTTAAAAAGTGGATGTTAATATTTGGCTTAATTGCTCTACATCATAGATTTATATGAGCCAGCCATTCATTCATTATAGGCATGGACTCTGGCTTAGTATTCAGCTGAGTGTAAGGTTTACAGCAATTGAGTGGGAGAAAAGGCAAGAAAACAGATTTATTTTCAGACAACTTATTAATGTTGCATGTAGATGCTCCAGTAGAGATATGTGAACAGTACACACTGGTGAAAATTACAGTGTTAGTCACTCAGCTGTGTCTGACTCTGTGCGACCCTGTGAACTATAGCCTGCCAGGCTCCTCTGTCCATGGGATTCTCCAGGCAAGAATACTGGAGTGGATTGGTATGCCCTTCTCCAGGGGATCTTTCCAATCCAGGGGTCAAACCTGGGTCTCTTGCATTGCAAGCAGATTCTTTACCATCTGAGCCACCTGGGAAGTCACTATAAATGCTGATTTTTGCCCATGGTATATGGGGAGAGTTTCTTAGAAGAAATGACAGTTGAACTGCATTGAAAAGGAGGATGTGCGGAAGATGGGGAAGGGAAGACCTTATAGACAGAGGGGGAAATATTTGTAAAGACACCAGCGTCTGAAAGGTCTTAGAGGGTTTAGGGAAGTGTTGGAGCTTTGGGGGTGATGGGAGTGAGTTGTGGTCTCTGAATGAGATTCAGGTCTCTCGCTGAATGGAGAGAGGAGAGGGGAGTGGGGTTCCCAGATGTGATGCTAACATCTTTGGTGGCTTTTAAACAAGAGAAGGAAATAACCAGATTGCTCTGTTATAATGCTATCTATTTTGTAAAGAATGAA